>NC_091123.1:133949126-134661126 GCF_040183065.1 Periplaneta americana | reverse complement strand
GCCTAGATTATGTTGCTTTCATATCATATCAGTTAAAATTAGCTTGTATTCTATTCTCTATCCCTTGTTTCCACGACTATTACGTCACTACGGGGTTATTTTGATTGATTTTCACTTTGTAACAAGAGAAGGAAATTTTGTAGAACTTGCTGTGCTTTACAGCGTCTGTATGTCAAAAGTTAACATAATTTCTGAAGGGCTTTGAGGTAAACAATATATCTTACCAAACTAGACTTCCTGAAGGTAAGATTAGTGAGGCGTTATGATAGTAAGATATTTCTATGGCGAGAATATATAAAGGGTTCAGAGCCATAGTGGGCCAAGCGCCATATACTGTATTAAAAAAGGAGAAAACAAGGGTTAAAGTTAAGTGATTACCATAGTTCAGTGGAAAACATAGCAAGTAATATAAAGTATGCAGATTAAAACTAAACGATATGTCAATCTTCATTAAATGTTTGGTATTCATTTAACTTTAACCTTTGCTTTCTCCGGTTTTAATAAATGGCACTTGGCCCACTATGGCTCTGAACCCTTCATATACTTTGATTCGAAGTAGCCTTTATGCAAGTGTTTAATACAAAGGCTTTCTCCTTCACGTTTAAAGTAAACGCTATGTTAGACCCAAGCAAGTATTAGAAATTAGTTTCCATAGCGGTCCAGAATACACGTAGGCCTACGAGTTCATTAGGGTGGAGTGAAAAAATTTTTTTACTTTTACCAAAAAGCTTGGGCGTGCAAAAGTTGATGTATCATGAGAGTATTTACCTGCTAAATTTTGTTTCTTAGTGGAGTCATATGTTCAGGTGTCACAAGAGCCCCAAAGATTAAATCTTCCATTATCAATATTTTAATTTTTTACATTCATTATCATTTCAAATTTCATTATCTTGGATTTTAATAATGATAGTGGAAATGTAAATAGTACGCCGAAGAAATAAAATTATCTTCTGTGATACTCCAATTGGTAGAAGAACACTGAAAATCTGGATTTTTATAGAATTGTTAAAAAAAAATCACATATGTGGCTACAGATCTCTCTTGCTTAATTAGTTATAGTTGAAAAAACAAAAGCTATTTATTTCAATTAAAACTAATTTATGAACATGAAAAACAACTATTCTCTCGTTAGAGATCAAGTACATTACAGCTTTTAAATGTAGTTTGTGAGTATAAGTGAAGAACAAATTAACTGTAAAGAACTCTGATTATATTAAATATGATATTCAGTTAAGTGTTCGCATAGGCTTCCGCGGCTGGTGTACATGGTGTGTGGATAAGCTTCAGGGCTTCTACCGCGTTGTCTTGGTGTTATTGGCTGACGTTTCGACCGCTGTGTTGTGGCCATCTTCAGAGCAGTTGTTGGATAAGGAAATAGTCTGCCAGCTCTTATATATATATATATATATATATATTATATATATATATATATATATATATATATATAGTAGTCTCGATGGGGGGAGTACTTGCTGTGATAGGTCGTAGGTTCTCCTTCTGGCATCTGATTGGTTCTACGTTGTCCAATCCGGTTGAGGTCTGTATGAAGGGGAGTATTCATATTAAATACTGGCCCTCATAAGGTCCGAAAGAGTGACCTTGATACCGAATGATACTCCCCCCATCGAGACTACTATATATATAAATATATATATATATATATATATATATATATATATATATATATATATATATATATATATAAGACCTGGCAGACTATTTCCTTATCCAACAACTGCTCTGAAGATGGCCACAACACAGCGGTCGAAACGTCAGCCAATAACATCAAGACAACGCGGTAGAAGCCCTGAAGCTTATCCACACACCATGATATTCAGTTCTTTTTTGAGGCATGACAATCCTAGATTTCAGTCTGGCCCAGGTATATCTGTCCCTTTTTGGTTCACAAACTAGTGAAGCGGCCTCTATCACTAAACGAACACACCGATTTTCTGCTTGTTCATGACATAAGAAGTCTGGAAATGTCAGTGGCTCATTATCATTGATATGGTTCTTGATACCTTCTCAGAAGATCGACTGAGTTAAGGGTAGTTCAGTATCGATGTAGCTCTCACGACTTATCATTAGAGCCGGAATTTTAGGTGCTAAAAGTTAATATTGTTCCTCGGGATAGTTTATAAAATAGAAGCCATGCCCCCACTTCTTTCGCACGTCATTCTTGTCATTCAATATTTTCCTTTTGGTATCGTTAAAGATCTCTAACCCTCTTAACTGCCACTTACAAAGTGCACGGTTTACAAGATTCATTACCCAGTCCTTGTGACTCTCTTGTCTATTATTACTTATCGGACTCCTGTGAACTAGGCTTAAAACCCTCCTCACGGGCACCACATCTATTCATCTACACTTAGTATCGTTCTTAACTTTTAGCACCTAAAATTCCGGATTCTAGTTATCATTTCATAGTAGTCCGAAGCATTGACGTTCAGCTTGGGTAGTTCAAATTTTCTTACGTTCTTGCTGGGTTGTTTGTCTCTGGTCCAAAGTATACGAAAAAAGCTAGTTTCCTGATAGATTGCCATGTATTAGTTAGCATAGCTAACTTTTCTTGATTTTTCACAAACGCTTCTTTCATATGTGTCGAATTTACAGGCCGCAATATCAAATAGTTTTTTTTTTTAATTAGCTTTAAATTCTGCAACTTGTTTCATGTAACTCGGAATCACAGATCTTTGTTTGTATGGTTTTAGATGATTACGATATGTTTTATGGTAGTCACTAACTGTTTTAGTGATTTGTTTTTTTGGAAAGAGTCTGGACAGAATTTTCCCTCCAAAATTCCTACAATTGTAGTATAACAATTCCAGCCAATTCAGAAAATGTTGGTTCCTTCTGTTGTCCACTGATTTTAATATCCCATCATGCTTGCAAGTATTATCTAATAATGTCTTCATAGGTGGGTAAAACATTGATGTTGAACTGCGCTCCAACTCCAAATGAAGGACAGGAATCCTTTGCACGAATTGAATGTTAATTGGTCGCCATTTTAACTCAATTAAAAACAATTGCATTGAATGAAGCAACAAAAGAAGATCGGTTAAGAAAGTACATAATTATACATCAATGTTATAGTTTTAAAATCGAATAACCAATTTAATGAAAAATAATGAAAACTCTATGGTCTTGTGGCACCTCAAAATATTAAATTTGAGATGTAATTTTTCTTTTAGGGAACGACAGTATCATTATGAACACCTTAAACACCTTAATTTATTAACTTACTTACTTACTGGCTTTTAAGGAACCCGAAGGTTCATTGCCGCCCTCACATAAGCCCGCCATAGGCCCCTATCCTGAGCAAGATTACTCCAGTCTCTATCATCATATCGCACCTCCCTCAAATCCATTTTAATATTATCTTCCCATCTACGTCTCGGCCTCCCAAAGGTCTTTTTCCCTCCGGCCTCCCAAGTAACACTCTATATGCATTTCTGGATTCGCCCGTACGTGCTACATGTCCTGCCCATCTCAAACGTCTGGATTTAATGTTCCTAATTATGTCAGGTGAAGAATACAATGTGTGCAGTCCTGTATTGTGCAACTTTCTCCATTCTCCTGTAACTTCATCCCCCTTAGGCCCAAATATTTTCCTAAGCACCTTATTCTCAAATGTTCCTCTCTCAAAGTGAGAGTCCAAGTTTCACAACCATAAAGAACAACCGTTAATATAACTGTTTTATAAATTCTAACTTTCAGATTTTTTGACAACAGACTGGATGATAGAAGCTTCTCAACCGAATAATAACAGACATTTCCCATATTTATTCTGTGTTTAATTTCCTCCCGAATATCATTTATATTTGTTACTGTTGCTCCCAGGTATTTAAATTTTTCCATCTCGTCCAAGGATCAATCTCCAATTTTTATATTTCCATTTCGTACAATATTCTCGTCACGAGACATAATCATATACTTTGTCTTTTCGGGATTTCCTTCCATTTTTGGTCGTGCCAGAGAATCAGTCCCATTCCGAAGCTTATTTGAAGGTTTCGTAACAATTCGTAATAATTTATTAAAATACAGAAAAATAAAAAAATGAAAAAACAATGAAGCAAGGTAATTTTTTGTAATATTTTAAAATTTTAAGGCCATTGTGGCACCTCAAGATAACATATGATTTTCATAAAATTTTCCGGTTATATTAGGTATAAAATGCAAAAACGTTTGCACACCCAAGCGTTTTCGATTTCTAAAAAAAGTGAAAAATCATACATTTTCACTCCACTCTAACGTACATTTACTGATAAGAATATTTTCCTTATCGCCACTATTTTTTAAAAGATATATTTACGGATTTGAAAATAGCCAACTGAAACCCAACTTACTTAATTACTTACTTACTGGCTTTTAAGGAACCCGGAGGTTCATTACCGCCCTCACATAAGCCCGCCATTGGTCCCTATCCTGAGCAAGATTAATCCAGTCTCTACCATCATATCCTACCTCCCTCAAATCCATTTTAATATTATCTTCCCATCTACGTCTCGGCCTCCCCAAAGGCCTTTTGCCCTCCGGCCTCCCAACTAACAATCTATATGCATTTCTGGATTCGCCCATACGTGCTACATGTCCTGCCCATCTCAAACGTCTGGATTTTATGGTCCTAATTATGTCTGGTGAAGTATACAATGCGTGAAGCTCTGTGTTGTGTAACTTTCTCCATTCTCCTGTAACTTCATCCCTCTTACCCCAAATATTTTCCTAAGAACCTTATTCTCAAACACCCTTAACCTATGTTCCTCTCTCAAAGTGAGAGTCCAAGTTTCACAACCATAAAGAACAACCGGTAATATAACTGTTTTATAAATTCTAACTTTCAGATTTTTTGACAGAATACTAGATGACAAAAGCTTCTCAACCGAATAATAACAGGCATTTCCCATATTTATTCTCTGTTTAATTTCCTCCCGAGTATAATTTATATTTGTTACTGTTGCTCCCAGGTATTTGAACTTTTCCACCTCTTCAAAGGATAAATCTCCAATTTTTATATTTCCATTTCGTACAATATTCTGGTCACGAGAAATAATCATATACTTTGTCTTTTCGGGATTTACTTCCAACTGTGGTCGTGCCAGAGAATCAGTCCCATTCCGAAGCTTATTTGAAGGTTTCGTAACAATTCGTAATAATTTATTAAAATACAGCAGAATAAAAAAAATGAAAAAATAATGAAGGAAAGTAATTTTTTGTAATATGTTAAAATTTTAAGGCCATTGTGGCACCTCAAGTTAACAAATGAGTTTCATAAAATTTTCAGGTTATATTAGGTATAAAATGCAAAATCTTTTGCACATCGTAGCTTTTTCGATGTCTAAAAAAAGTGAAAAATCATACATTTTCACTCCACTCTAACGTACAATTACTGATAAGAATATTTTCTTTATTGCCACTATTTTTAAAAGATATATTTACGGATTTGAAAATAGCCAACTGAAATCTCTTTGCTAAAATATCTTCATATGAACACAATGTAAATATTATCCTAGGCGTACGAGACAAATTACATAGAATTAGTCCACACCTGTGGAGTAACGTTCAGCGCGTCTGGCTGCGAAACCAGGTGGCCCGGGTTCGAATCCCGGTCGGGGCAAGTTACCTGGTTGAGGTTTTTTCCGTGGTTTTCTCTCAACCCATTACGAGCAAATGCTGGGTAACTTTCGGTGCTGGACCCCGGACTCATTTCACCGGCATTATCATCTTCATCTCATTCAGACACTAAGTAACCTAGATGTTGATACAGCGTCGTAAAATAACCCAATAAAAAATACATAGATTAATAACGTTAAAAAGTATTAATATGAAAACACCATAAATGTCTGGGAAATGTTGTCATATCTAGTTAAGTAATGAACATGATAGTCTCTATTATTATCATCCTTGAAGTTCTGCTAAAATTTCGCAATATTTACACAAATTGTTATGCAGTTCTTCTTCTGTTCTTCTTTGGCTTTTCCTCCTTAGAAGTTTATTATTTTTAGTTTCCACAGCCTTTGGTTGTTCGAATCTCTTACTTGTAGTCTCTTCTCGTCCATTAGTGATATATTTTTCCCATATTAAGGCGGGTCTACTTCTTCCTCTCTTTCCGGTAAGAGACAATCCATTATTCTCTTTGGCCATCTGTACTCTGGCATTCTTTGGACGTATCCATACCATTGCATTGCTCTATTGTCCAAATATTTGGTAATTGATGAAGTAACGCCCATTCTGTCCCTGTTTATTTCGTTTCTTACTTAGTCTTCCCTTGTAAGAGTAGGCATCTTCTCTTACAGTCCATTTCTGCAGTTCGAATTTTGTTTCTTATTTTAGTTGTACCGTAATTGACTACATTTCTGCTCATGTTTTTATTGCTCTATTTTTCATAGCTATTCTTGTCTCAATATCTATATTACATGTACTCCTTGAAATTAAGATGGAGCTCAAATATTTAAAAGCATTATATGTTCTTATAATTTCTGTTTCCAAATTCTATGTTAGATATTTCTCTTCTAACATACATACAGGTTGAGCCAGAAGGAAAGGTACATGGTTTGAGGGGTAATAATATTGGTGATTATGAACAAAAAAGGATATATATGAACATATGTCCTGTTCTTAACGGTTTCGGAGAAAACTAATGGAAACAATGAAGAACGGAAAAAATGAGGAGTTAGTAACTTAAAACATTGTTATCTTATGTTCTGTTTGTGTACTTTTCTTTACAGAACATGTTCAAAAAGTCCACCTCAACTTCAATGCACTTTGCAGCTCTTGTAGGCAGCTGCTGTGTTCCTGATCTGAGCTGATTCGGACATTCCTTTACTTGAGCACAAGCATGTAAAATGCGAGTGAGAAGTTCCTCCCTTGTTTCCACTTTGCGCTTATAGATTTCGCTCTTAAGACAACCCCACACACAGTAACCCAATGGAGTAAGGTCGGGTGACCTCGGTGGCCAAGAAATGACTCCACCTCTACCGATCCAACGCCAGGATACGTTTCATTGATCCTACTCCAATCTAATGTCGTTTTTGTTGCGTCCGCATGTGAGTGCTGATGAAGGACGTGAGACTGACGCCCGTGATTTTCAAACCGTTAAGAACAGGACATATGTAGAGTATTGGCAAAACAAAAAAACCGGACCGACCCTGATTTCAGAGCCTTTTTCACTCCAGAACACGATAGATTGGTAACTAAGACTTTCGTGGTTCGAATCCTGCCTGAGAAGGAAACTTTTTTTTTTGTTCCTTATTCAAATTTATTCCCAATACTTTTCGATGGCAGCGATATTTTACTACTTAATTAACTTATTATTCCCGGAACATGAATTTTACCAGCAATCGAAGTGTATTGAGAATAAATTTGAATAAGGAACAAAAAAAAAAGTTTCCTTCCCAGGCAGGATTCGAACCACGAAAGTCTTAATTACCAGTCTATCGTGCTCTGGAGTGAACAAGGCTCTGAAATCAGCTACAAGAGTCGGTCCGGTTTTTTTTTTCACTACTGTACATATAAACATTTTTGTTCAGAATCACCAATATTATCACCCCTCAAACCATGTGGCGAGGAGAGATGTATGCAAGCTAATTCAATTATACGAATTAAACCCATATCTATATGCCGTGGATTCTGTGGAATATCACATTAAAATGAAGAAAAGTAATCCGTATGAGGAACTGCAAGGCATTGGTGTTCTGTTAAAAATGAAAAAAATGCATTAAAGCTGCAGAAATTATTTATCAAGATCTGTGCATGTCCGTATTTTCTTGTAATAAAAATGAAGACATCAGAGAAGGGATATGAATATTAGAATTTTATACACAGGAATAGATAGTGGAATATAACTGATGGGAATGTGTGAAAAAGTTTACGGAAAAACATGTTACATAACAATTTGACAAATAGAAGCGATGAGGAAGGCATCAGAAACGATGAAAGAAATTAGAATGTCTGAAAAAAAATCTTTTCTGACCTGAAATATAGGAGAACGAAAAACAGAAGAAAGAGGAGGACAAAAACCAAGAGAAAGAGAGGTAAATCTCTCATACAATGATCGAAGTTAATTTGTTTCTTCTATTTCTGTCCGTAATGTATTGTACTTGTACTTCATTTCCATGGAGGTTGATGGTTAACTACTAGATACGGATGTGGTTGATGTGACATAATATGTCACTGTACACTCCTTAGAAAGAATATAATGCTTGTTAGCACACGCATTAGCGTGTGTTTTTAATCGTGATTTATTTAACGACGCTTTGTGGATGGCGTTAATGGATCTAAATTGAACCAATTTTTATACTTACAAGCAGGAATTTAAAATGCAACTCAATCAGCTGTACATTAGGACACAGGTTTACTGTTGAATAAATAATCACTTCCCCAGAATCTGCTGGTACCGTCATAGCGCATTACACTGGAAAACCACACGCCTCTACTTTCATATCTGTCTGAAGATTGAAAATTTATTTTTATTCTCATCGTTTTAATAATTTAATGAACATATGCAGAGGAATATAGATATCTAGGAGTGAAAATTTTAAACTATGAGAAACAAGCCGAGGAGATTAAAACAAGATTAAATTCGTGAAAGTCGGCTATATTTACCCTAAATTGAGTTTTATAGGATAGGCGTGTTACAAAAGAAACAAAATATAAACTTCCAAAACCATAGTTAGAAGTATAGTAGAACCTGTCTAAAGCGGAACCTGCATAAGCCGGAAACGTAAATTAAACGCAATTTCCTGTTTAAAACGGAAACATATCTAATGTTGAAATGGAACAATATTACCAACCCCACGAGAGAAAAATTATTGACTGAAACGAAATTCCTACCAGTGTAGCGCAATGAAATTAAAACAAAATGATGTAGTTTATGGAGAATGAATTTGTTTATCGTAATTCAGCAATTAATTTCCAGTGTCTTAATTCAACAAAGGAATTTCAGAAAAAAATATTAAATGGAGAAAACAAAATAATACGATTTCAATGTGTAAACCACAGATTATTCTAGTGCTACTTTGTGAAAGTTTCTCAAGCAAGGGAAGCATTTTTCTTTGAATTTAAAGCCTGATAAACTACTGAAATTGCATTGCATTTGGTGCAAAATTCCACTAAGTGCCATTGACGCAGCAAGAGTTGTTGCATTAATCGAAGACGGTAGAAATCAGCGTTATGTTTCTAGAGGTCTCCAGATTCCTTGGACTACAATACAAGGAGTGGTCCCACGCCGCAGGAAGACTGGGATGTATTCTATAAAACTTTCAACATTAGCTGAGGATGATTGTTTTATTGTCTTACAAATATTAAACACCGTCACATTACAGCTGTTGGACAAGAACTCGGCTGCAGAATGCAAGACAAGTAAATTTAAGCTTGAGGACTAAAAGAAGAAGTATTCATGGGTATGGCTTGAAATCAGGAATACCACTATAAGGCCTTGAATTGGAGCCACAACATGGTATAACACGTTTACTCTTCGCACGCAATCATGTCAAGCAGATTAGAGACATGCCATGTTCACCGATGACTCGAAATTCTGACTACGATCACCAGATGGTCGTTAAAGTTTATAGAGAGGATCGGAAGGACATAATTGCCCCTGCACCTTCAGTTCCCTGCTTAGTTTTCAATATGGGTCGGTAATAGTGTTGGAGGTATTTCGTACGAAGCTCGTAAAGAACTTGCGTGGTACGAGGGGGATTTCTTAAATGGACAATATATCGAACAAATTCTGAATAAGCATTTAGTACCAAATTTACAATTTACCGGCGAGGATTTCATGTTTATTGCATGAAAATGCTCATCCCCATGCTGCAAGATGTCATAATGAAATCCTTGATCAGGTCAGACTGAACAGAGTGGAATGGCCTGCACGAAGTCCAGACATGAATCCCATAGAACACGTGTGGATTGCTAGTTAAGCTTGTCAGAAATCACCTCCCTTCCCCGAGTAACCTACTCGAACTCCGAAACATCTTGAAGAAGGAATGAGATAACATCGATCAGGCAGCATCCAGACTATCATCAATGAGATGAATCGCCAAATTGTAGATGTTAACCGTGAAAGGAATGGTAACACACATTTCTAGGTACAATTTAATTATAAGAAAACAATATTCTGCATATTTTTCTCCTAAGGAATTTGGAAAAACAAGTCTGTTTTTGTCTTTCAGAACAACACAACTGTTAAAAAAAATTAAGAAATTTGGTTTAAAAAATAATTTTTTCACTATTCTGCAGCATATTTGTTAGATGTGAGATTGATGTAAAATTTTCAAGTGACACTACTTTTGTGTCTCTCAGTGTTTTAATTTTGTTTTCACAATTCCCATTTATTTCATACTGCAATATAATAATTACATTGAACATCATTTTAATACACTGCTCCGACGATTAAGTAGAATATTTTTGTCTAAAGAAAGCAGCAATACAGTACAACGTGGTCTGTTGTGACGAGAATCCAAGCTCCCGCATGCATCATGTAAAAAACACGTTCACGTCTGAGTATTTCTGACAAAGTAACTATTATTCAACGCCTTGAAAACTGCGCAATATTAAGGATGTTTCAGGAGAGTTTAAGATTATATGTATTTGTTTATTTACTTATTCACATATTTATTACTTAGTTGCTTATTTAGTATTTATTTATTTTATTTATTTATTTATTTACGTATTAACTTATTGATGTGTTTATGCATTTATATATTGATGTATTTATTTATGTAATTTACTTATTTACTTATTAACTTAAGTGTTCAGGTATTTATTTATTTGTGTATTTATATATGAATGTATATATTTAATTACAATATGATACGTTGTTTATTAACGTTGTATCAGATTAACTTTCTACCATGAATTAAGAACTCTTAAATACCTATTCGCGTATGATCGATTTTTTTACTTCCCATAATATTCCTTGACTTTCATGCTCCACCTAAACGTGATGCTTGCTGTTTGTAGGGGACTTGCTCCGCGTGTTATATTTGAGTAGATAAACATTGGCTTTCTCCTATTTCGACGGAGCACTGTAGTGCAATATTACTGTAAGTTAATAATAATAATAATAATAATAATAATAATAATAATAATAATAATAATAATACTTACTTACTGGTTTTTAAGGAACACACAGGTTCATTGCCGCCCTCACATAAGCTCGCCATTGGTCCCTGTCCTGAGCAAGATTAATCCATCTCTAACATCATATCCCACCTCACTCAAATCCATTTTACTATTATCTTCCCATGTACGTCTCGGTCTCCCCAAAGATTTTTTTCTCTCCGGCCTCTCAGTTAACAATCTATATGCATTTCTGGATTCGCCCATACGTGCTACATGCCCCTCCCATCTCAAACTTCTGGATTTAATGTTCCTAATTATGTCAGGTGAAGAATACAATGCGTGCAGTTCTGTGTTGTGTACCTTTCTCCATTCTCCTGTAACTTCATCCCTCTTAGCCCCAAATATTTTTAAGCACCTTATTCTCAAACACCCTTAACCATGTTCCTCTCTCAAAGTCAGAGTCCAAGTTTCACTAATAACAACCAGTAATATAACTATTTTATAAATTCTAACTTTCAGATTTTTTGACAACAGACTGGATGATAAAAGCTTCTCAACCGAATAATAACAGGCATTTCCCATATTTATTCTGTGTTTAATTTCCTCCCGAGTATCATTTATATTTGTTACTGTTGCTCCCAGGTATTTGAATTTTTCCACCTCTTCAAAGGATAAATCTCTAATTTTTATATTTCCATAATATTCCTTGACTTTTATGCTCCACCTAAACGTGATGCTTGCCGTTTGTAGGGGACTTGCTCCGCGTGTTACATCTGAGTAGATAAACATTGGCTTTCTCCTATATCGACGAGCAGTGTATTACATTGATAATAATAATAATAATAATAATAATAATAAATTTTATTGCTAGAATAAAGATGCATATTGTTTGTATATAAAATCATTGTACCACCCCCAGAAGGAGTATGTACTCGTGTTCAGGAGACACATAATGACATTTTAATCTGTTCTTAAATTATTTAAATGAGGCGTAATAATTCTACATTGTACGTTTTACAATTCTAATTGGAAGTAATCTCACTGACATATTCGTTCTTTCCATAGGAAATAAAATTCTCAAAATTACTTCCTGTGTATATTACGCCTCTAACTTCCCCTTTTCGTCGTCTGAACTGAAGTAGAAGACAAAACTGCCATGTCGCTTCGAGACTTCATTCCAATTCCGAGTGCGATTATTTTGAGACTTGTCCACGGGAAGACGTAAAGTCAATCAGCACCGTCTCACATTGCCAAGTCAATCGATGCCTTCTTCAAGAACGGTGGCATTTAAACCTGTCGATACTTGTGCCGTAAAGTAAAAGAAGCAACATGGCGCCCTCTTAGTTGCCAAGTCTGGAAGCTCATTGTCACTCTATGTGATAAGTTTGATTTTAATTAAAAACTCGCCTCGAAATATCAACTTACTGATACGTGTAACAAACAGAATTTTGATTTCTCATATTGGTTCTGAAAATAGTTTTGCAATGTTACATTTGTTCGGATCAAATTCCAACACATTTAAAGAATAAAAATAAATTATTTCATTTATTACCATAATACATTGCTCTCTTGAACTAACTCAGTATATTGGGAATTCAACCATTAGTTTTCCCAAAGCACTCTATGAAATGTTCCCTATAAAACAATATTTATGTCCAAAGGGAAGTAAAAATGAGCAAAATTGTATTAAAGTCTTTTTTTGAAATATCACAAAGAATTAATTAATGACATGGCGTAGGTTCATTCTGTGTGTATACATACAGTTTATATATGAACCGTACACATACATACATACATACTGTACATACATACATACTATACATACATACATACATACACACATACATACTGTACATACTGTACATACATACATACATACATACATACATACATACATACATACATACATACTGTACATACATACATACATACATACATACATACATACATACAAGAGGTTAAAAGTCAGAATTAAGTGATAAGGATCGTAAATAGGTTACTTATATTCTGTAAATAAGCTAGAATATGAGAGGATATAATTTAATTGAAAATAGGCTCATCAACAAGACAGTAAATATGTAAATACTGTAAATATTTAAATGCTAGATTAGGGTATGTAAATAGATTCTTGTACTTCATAGGTTAGGAACAGGAAAATAAGTTAGACTAAGAAGTAACAATATTATCTTGACAGTTAAACATCGTAGATGAACTACAATAATCCATACTTAACCTAGAATAGCAACATAACAATGTAAATCGATAATGTGTTTGAAGGTAAACCTAGGCATGTAGTATTACTTCTCATTTGTAATGGAACATGCTGCTCAAAAAATGTACATACATACATACATACATACATACATACATACATACATACATACATACATACATACATACATACATACATACATACATACATACATACATACATACATACATACATACATACATACATACATACATACATAGGCTGTAATTTAATAAAGTATTGCATAGCATATTATGGAAACTTATACTAGATTGTAACATTTTAATGAAAATAATGAGAAAACCAACGTCGGTTTATTTTGCATTTGCATCTGCAATGACGCTCATTTCAATAATCCGGTAGACCACTTAATTACGGGATGACAATTGAAATTTAACACTTCTCACCCTGAAGCAGTCATCAAATGGTCTCGTTGCGGCGTAGCTAATGCCCGCGTATCAGTACTCGCGCTCCGCATCGACTGAGGTTGAAATGCGACCCGTCCGAATCCTGCCAAATGAATTTTGATTCCAGATCTCCATAATCAAGAGGCAGGGCACAGTTAAGGTTATGATTAACAGACTAGATTCAATAAGTTTTAACAAGAATTTCTATAGTGGAGAGACTTTGTTTCCACAGAAATATTTCTTAAATATGAGTACGGAAGAAAAAAAAAAGAAAAAAAAAAAGGAATGTTAAAGAAAAATAGAAAACCTCTAACATGTGCAATACTTGACGACCATGGAAAGTGAAGTTTGAAGACAGAGAGTACGTAAAAGAAGTTTAACCGGGAAAAATTATATATATATATTTTTTTTTTACTTTGTAATTTCCTTTTGATTTTAAAATACATATCACTAAGAACTCTTAATGTAAGTTGTCTTTAAAAATATTGTTTCGTAAGACAAATACTATCATAGTTGAATTTTTTAACTGTTATAACTCAGTTATACCTGTAAACTTCACGAACGAATAAAAAAAATAAAAAAATAAAATGAGACACATTATATTTTGTGACAGCGATGTCAGAAACCTATGCCCAGGTCATTTCACTCTCCTACCTGGAATTCAATACATTTGTAATTGGAATAATATATGCTAATTTCCTGTTTGCAAGGAACATTGACTGTCTTAATTTATTTTGGCTTTTTAGTCCTCAATAGAAGAATATTTTATCATGTTCAACTCCGGGATATCATGTAAAATGTTTATTTTGGATTAGAATAAATAAATTGGATGGGGAGGGAGTGTAATATTCGTAAAAAATGACTAAGGTATTAAAAACGTCTGTCTTATCACCTCCCTAGCATTTGTTTGTATCAATTCCCTAGCATTTGTTTGTTTTTATCACCTCCCTACCATTTGTTTCTTTTCATCACCTCCCTAGCATTTGTTTCTTTGTTTGCCAACATTGTACTTTCAATAATTGTACCTTTTAAAATGATTCATATTTATTTCACCACTCTTAATTGAAACTTTTCTCTCATTTCTCTTGTTTATATTATTTAGGTTATGTTATAGCTTCTGCTGTATGAGATTATGGATAGTCACGTATGAGAAATTGTTTAATATACCAGGTGTTTTAGACCACCAGTATCAGCCTTTTTTCTCGTAAGTGATATGATGCTGGTTGTTCATAAAAAAATTTGATAACCAAAGCTATGCAAAGAATCCATTGATGGTAGTACCATTTCCCGTAACAAACCGGAAGTAGGGGTACCTGTGATCAACTTCCAGATTTCAAATGAGTATATGGCCCATTGAAAATACCATTGGAAACTACTTTTAAAAAGAGACAACTTTTACTGAAACTTTTTTTTCTCTAACTTTTATGTTTACTCACAAAGCAACAAAAATGGTATCTTCTGAGAAATACTTTGTTGTTTATGTACGTACACTCTTCATAGTAAGTTTTCAAAATGTCTGCCACCTTGTGCTAAACAATATTCTGATCACCTCCTAATATCCATGATTGCACGGATAACTTCAGCACAGCTAAAAGACCCACAGGCTTCTCTAATATATATAATTGAAGTGTAATGCAACTGTTGTAATAAAACTGAAATTGAATCAACAAAGCCTTTTTGCCCAGTATTCGTTCTTCATAGAGTTCAATGAAGATTGTATACAACTG
This sequence comes from Periplaneta americana, assembly GCF_040183065.1. Lineage (NCBI taxonomy): Eukaryota > Metazoa > Arthropoda > Insecta > Blattodea > Blattidae > Periplaneta > Periplaneta americana. Next base: position 134,645,680 of record NC_091123.1, on the reverse strand, counting down.
GTAACAAGAGAACAGGTAATCATAACACACTACTGCCATCTAGCGGAATATTTCTAATGATGACATGGTACAATAATACATTTTCAAGACCGTTTAGTATATATTTTAGTAAGTCAATTAATATTTTATTGTATTAGACTACTTTATTTATTCTAATATTTATATAATTTCTTCTAATCGCGTAATAGTCTACTAAATTCCACTCGAATTTTGATTTTCCCTAGAAAAATAAAAACCTCTAATGAGATTACTATGGATAAGATTCTGTTCAATTGCTCAATAATAAACTTGACTATTACACTCTTACTACGTCATACTACTTTTGACCAATAAAACGGTACGAAAGGACGTATTTCAACCAATCATGGCTGCTTATCGCACAATTTTATCGCGTCCCTAGCATTTGTTTAATTTTATCGCGTCCCTAGCATTTTTTTCTTTGTTTGCCAACATTTGAAACTGCGCTGGTCTGGACGTCAAAATATATATATATATATATATATATATATATATATATATATATATAATTACAAACCACTCCAGTCGATGCACAGCAGTTTCAAATATGACTCGCATGGCATTCAAGAACAAGAATTAATAAAAATCACTGCTCATACCTATGCATCTTCTGAAATCCGATTTACAAATAAATGAAGAGCACCATTCGGAAATCCTGAATAAGTTGAATACATCATGTAGGCCTAAATCAACGAGTTCCACTTCTATTATGCACACGTCCAATATAACATCAATTGAACCACCAACCACATTCAAATTTGAAAATTGTACATTCAATAATTATTCCTTTTAAAATTATTCATGTTTATTTTTTATGTCATCGTCGTTAATTAAAACTTTTCTAACACTTGTGTATATTAGTTAGGTTATGTTATAGCTTCTGCTATATGATATTATGGATAGTCACGTATCAGAGATTGTTTAATACTAAGATTTATTGAAAATCATCTGTCAAGTGACGTTGATTACTGGGATTCGGATAATTGAAGTGAAATGCAACAGTTTTAATAAAAATAAAACTGAATCAACAAAGCCTTCTTGACTAGTAACATTGCCATCGTGTATAATAGATCGAGAACTTCTCGACGAGAAGGCATTGCTCACTACTGCCATCTGGCATGCATCTAGCGTAATATTTGCAATGTTGATATGGTACAATAATACATTTGAAGACAGTTGTATTTTCATAAGTCAATTTATATTTTATTGTATTGGAGTACTTCGTTACTTCTAATCTTTATATACTTTCTTCTAATCGTGTAATAGTCAATTAAATCCCACTCGAGTTTTGATTTTCTCTAGATAAATCAAAACGTCTAGTGAGATTACTGTTGATAAAACTCGGTACTTGGTAATAGTTTAGTAATGTATTATACTGACTATTACACGTTTACTACGTCACACTACTTTTGACCAATAAAACGGTACGAAAGGACGTCTTTCAACCAATCATGGCTGCTTATCGCACAATTTTATCGCGTCCCTAGCATTTGTTTAATTTCATCGCGTCCCTAGCATTTGTGTATTTTTATCACTACCCTAGCATTTGTTTCTTTGTTTGCCAACATTTCAAACTGCATTGGTCTGGACGTCAAAAAACAGAAAATTACAAACCACTCCAGTCGATGCACAGCACTTTCAAATATGACTCGCTTTGGCATTCAAGAACAGGAATTATAAAAAATCACTGGTCATAGCTATGCATCTTCCGTGAAACCCTATTTACAAATAAATGAAGAGCACCATTCGGAAATCCTGAATAAGTTGAGGAATACACCATGCACATCAACGAGTTCACTTCTTTTACGCACACGTCCAATATAACATCAACTGAACCACCAACCACTAAAACATTCAAATTTGAAAATTGTACTTTCAATAATTGTTTCTTTTAAAATTATTCATGTTTAATTTTTATTTCATCGTTTATTAAAACATTTCTTATTTATTTCATCATCACTGATTAAAACTTTTCTAACACTTGTTTATATTATTTACGTTATGTTTGTTATAGCTTCTGCTATATTATTATGGATAGTCACGTATCAGAGATTGTTTAATACTAAGATTTATTGAAAATCATCTGTCAAGTGACGTTGATTACTGGGATCCGGAGGATTGAAGTGGAATGCAAATGTTTTAATAAAAAATGAAACTGAATCAACAAAGCCTTCTTGACTAGTAACCGTCCACAGAGTTCAATGAAGATTCTATAGTTGGCACAACTAATAACAAGAAAACAGATAATCATAACACACTACTGCCATCTAGCATAATGTTGAGATGGTATAATAATACATTTGAAGACAGTTGTATTTTCGTAAGACAATTAAGATTTTATTGTATTGGAGTACTTCGTTACATCTAATCTTTATATACTTTCTTCGAATCGTGTAATAGGCAATTAAATCCCACTCGAGTTTTGATTTTCTCTAGATAAATCAAAACCTCTAGTGAGATTACTGTTAAAAATTAAAGATGTATATATTATACGAGTAAATATTTTAAAATCGCCCCGGGTTTGTCATTCGAAAATGTGCTGTGAGGGTGAAAATAATGCAGTAATGTCTATTTTATTTTGAATCCGTTCATCCCTTTAATAATTATCGAAGAGTGAATTAATCAATGTAATTTAAATTTTTTGTTGGGTGTCGCAGTTCATATCTCATCTGATCAGTAATTTCAATTTAACGGTTTGACAAGAGCAGTCACCGTGGCACTATCAACAATAAATCATTTGCTAGTCTTAACGGCAAGTTCTCTGTTGGGAGCTCCAGTGATCCATGAGGGATGGTCAACCAGATAGTTTTCAACCCCTGTTGGTTGGGAAATGGGAGGAGACACGATGGAAGATAAACACAAACCCCCTCATTTCTGATGGGGATGCTGCCTGCCATTGGAAATGTTGTCGATGTATGCACCTGCTACTGTATTGTTGCTACCCAGAATCTAAATGCAAAACTGGCTTAAAGAAATTTGAATTTAGAACAGTCTAGTACTTCACTGGCTAAAAACGTGATATCAGAATTTTTTTAAATAGAGAACTTCTTCTTGTTCTCATGTAGATTCTGTTTGTTACAAGGAACCTCGGCCTAAATTTACCGTTTCAGAAATTTTTCTGTACTTCATCTGCCTCAAAGTTTTTCTAATATTGCCAGTGTTAAATGATTCGCCTTTTAAGTACGGTATCTATATATCAGTAGGCTATTACAGATATACAGTATCTATGAAACTTTTACCGCCTTTTCTTTAAATTTTAAATGTGCTCCACTTCTATGTAGAAATTGTAATTTGAAAAGATGATAAGTTTTGACTTTTTAATAAAAAAAAATTACATTAATACTCATGCATAAAAATGTTTTATTCAAATAACGTGAAACTAGAGCCCAACAGTCAATGTATTTATTGTAGAATATTTATTATGCGTTTAATTTCTTCCCGGGTGTCATTTATACATAGGTTGGATAAAAAGTTATGGCAACACTGCTGTCACGTGACGATGGTGCGTTCGAGAGCTGCCAGCTGTGTGGACATGAACAAGGACTGTTAGATGAGTTAGTGCAGCCAGCGGCCACAGTACTCTTTCAATCTACTCCAGTGTATAGAACGTTGATTTTCATATGGGATAGTGCAAGCGCCCTAAGACCACGTTTACAAAACTAGAGCAACGTTGCTGGATCAAAATTGAAGTGACACGAGGTCGTAGTGCACAAGAATGTTTTCAGGAACTGCGTGAAGCATATGCCGATGCAGCATTGCCATATCGCACAGTGGCACGATGGGTCAAAGAGTTCCGGGAAGGCAGGGATGCCGTTCAGGACAACCTCCGTACAGGACTACCCCGCGTGGAGGACAACACAGTTCAATTCCTTGCTTCCCTGTTGGATGCTGATCGCCGATGGACTGCGCGTGAGTTAGCAGCGGAAGTCGGAGTATGTCACAAATCTGTGCTCCACATTCTGCAAGACATTCTGGGTTACCGCAAAATTACAGGGCGTTGGATACCCCATGAAATTTCCGATGTTTAACAATGGCACAGCTATGCAGTCGCACAGGCCTTGTTGGACCGGTACCAAAGGAGAGATGACGACTTTCTTGGAAAAATCGTCCCTATGGACGAAACCTGGGCTCGCTCATACGAACCAACCAAACTTGAAACGTCAATCAAATGATTGGAAGATCCAGTTCTTCTCGTCCGAAGAAAGTGCGCCCTACAGAAAGTGCTGTGAAGGTGATGTTCATTGTAGCGGATGACATTGATGGGGTAATACTGCACCACGCTGTACCTCCAAGGCAGACGGTAAACGCGGACTACTACTGCAGGTTCCTGCAGCACCACCTTAGTCCAGCCCTCAGGAGAAACCGACGACACTTGGTGGTACAGAATCCCATCATTCTTCATGACAATGCAAGGAGTCACACCGATCCTGCTGTCAAGGACCTCTTGCGCCGCTGGCAATGGGAGATTCTGGAACATCCACCGTACTCACCCGATATGAGTCCATGCGATTACAATCTTTTCACCAAAGTGAAAGAACCACTGCGAGGAACCTGGTACAATACCAGAGATGAACTTATCCGTGCTATAGGGCGGTCAATACGGAACATCAACAAAGATGGACGCGCTGATGGTGTACGACTCCTTCCAAACATTTGGAAAAAGGTAATAAATAAGGGCGGGGCGACTATATAGAAGGTACGTAAATGTTGTATCCCTGTGAATAAAGCCATGTCAGAAATATCGAACTGTTGCCATTACTTTTTATCCAGCCCTAGTATTTGTTACTGTTGCCCCAAGATATTTGAATTTTTCCACCTTTTCAAAGTATAAATTTCCAATGTTCATATTTCCATTTCGTACCATGTACTGGTCACGAGACATAATCATGTACGGTACTTTGTCTTTTCAGGATGTACTTCCTGATTAAAGGCTGGTTCACAATAAACCGGAAACGGAAACGACAACGAGAAGAAGAACGTAAATATTGTTAAAATAAATGTATTTAAATGTGAACATTCAGAATTAACTATTATGAATGCTCATATTTAAAAACATTCATTTTAACATTATTTCCGTCTTCGTTCTCGTTGTCGTTTATTGTGAACCAGCCTTTATTTATTTAATTGAATAGCCCATAAAATTCCTAATTTTACAAGGGATGAAGTTACATAATTTTTAATGACACAGGATCAATAAAATCTTATAGTATAATACAAATTTAGTTGGATTCTTAAACTACCTCTCCAATAGAAATAGCCTGGATTCGTAAATCACCATGACTATAATAATTTGCTGGAAACTATTACAACCAATATGCAAACGAAAAAAAAAAAAGTCATCCAAATTTAGTAGAACATACCATTAAATATATGTTGTTGCTTTCTAATGCCAGGCGTTTGACAATAAAGTCATTTGACCTCTTGCACTCCAATATATTTCAAAGGTATTATCACGGTCAGCCACTGAAGCACAGATTTTGAGGTGTTCCGAATCCATTTCTTGGTTTGAGTTGCACAATGGGCAGTTAGGGGACTGATATATTCCAATTCTATGCAGATGTTTGGCCAAACAATCATGGCCTATTGCCAATCTAAATGCAGCTACAGACGATTTTCGTGGTAAATCGGGAATTAACTGTGGATTATGATGCAGAGAGTTCCATTTTTTTCCCTGTAGATTGTGTTACCAAATTTTGTTTGTTGAAGTCTAAGTATGTAGATTTAATAAATCTTTTCACAGAGTAATACGTAGATTTAGTAACAGGTCTGTAAAGGTAAGCGTTCACTACATCGTATCGCACGCATCGGACGAATCGCACGGATCGGAAAAAGACTATCTTTGCTGTAATTTTTATGTAACCGCGTTCACTACATCGTATCGGATGCACCGCCTCACGGCAAATCCACGTTTTTCGGATGGGCAACTTTTCCGATGCGTGCGATCATGGCCTTCTTTAATAAATCAATTTTAATTGGTCAACTGTTACTATTATGTTGTGCCATGTTCAGTGTCGAGCCAAAATGGCAAAATGGCAGACGGAAACTCATTTCGCGTGTAGAAAATTGCGAAGAATTATATAATGTGAGGCTTTCTCATTACAGTAATCAAGTCATTTCTTGCAAATATACAGTATTATGTAACCAATATATATTTCGTTTCTTCCTCTTCAATTAAGACGCATGAAGTAATTACAAATTCTTATTCGCTAACAGACGTAATTAATAGACCTAACCTCAACTCCTTTGCTTTCAGTTGTGTCAATATCGTACGACGTCATGTTTTAAACGGCTGTTAGGGGAATCCGATGAGGCGATGAGGTGAAGCCGTTACAGTGAACGCACTGCACTTAAAATATCCGTTGCGTGCGATACGATGTAGTGAACGCTTAACTTCAGTAGCAGTGCTGCCCTTCTTTGCTAAAGCATCCACATTCTCGTTTCCCAGGATTCCACAATGGGATGGTATCCATTGGAATACAATTATTTTATTGAGTGATATTAATTGTGAGAGAGTATACACAAATAGTTTCTGAGAAAAGTGTCCCTGAAGTTAAAAAATCACAAGTTATGTGGAAAGGTTAAAAAAAAAAAAAAAAAAAAAAAAAAACATGACGATGGGTTTGTCAGCCAGGGTGCTACTTTTAGGATCTCATTTTGAAGCCTAAAAATTTTTAAAATTATGGAAGAAAAAAAAAACTTGTTCAGCAAAGTTTTCTGGATATTTAAAAGGGAAAATGAATTACGGTATTTTTCTTTTTTTTTGGCCCTAATCACTTTCCAGTGCCTCTAACATTTATATTACTTTATGCTCGACCATGCCGAAATGTAGTAATTATACACCTGGTAGCAGTCCTTTAATGCATGTCATTAAAGTACACCTACTCATTAAAGTACAGGTCTTCAGCCAATCACAAGTCAGCTTTGTACCGAATTATTCTCGGATATGCAATCGACAGACAATTAGCGAAAAGTCACGGAGGCTGGAAATCCAATAGACTACTGTCGCAGAAGGTTATGTTCTGTTACTATAATAATTAGCGTTAATTGTAAATAATATTCAAATAAATTCAATTTGTCATCTCGTTTTTCAATTCTAAATCAATTTCAAGGTTATATCAGAGTAATGTTCATTCTTATTCTATGCCAAGATCAATGACATTCGGCCTCGGAAAAAATCAATACTTTCGCGTCTGCGCACATCTCACAATTCAGGTCAGTTCGCACATAACCATGAAAAGACCTAATTTTCAATACTTTCAAGTTAGAAATATGGTCGAGCATGAAAAGTCGCATGAAACTTGATTATAATGGTAATTAAGACGCTCGTATGAAAATTATGAAACTCGCTTGCGCTCGTTTCATAAACAATCATACTTGCGTCTTAATTACTACCATAATAGGCTCGTTGCATAATGTACTATTTTATATTAATTCTAGTGAATAGAATGAGGGCAATGCAGCCCCGTAGTTCACTGTTGCACTGAGGAGAAGCGTAACCCTGGGCACGACGAGTTTGCGGCATACAATAGGCAGTGCGACAGTGCATTTATTTGTTTGCTTGTTATATGTATATGTTTGCGTACCGTGATTACTACTGTTTCCTTTCCACTCAATTTACACAACGGAGCAGACATGATGCCTGTAATTCGCAATGGAAACAAGGATCTTAAAGCTGTAATAACATTACTGTGGGCCCGCCGTCAAAACTGCGATCCCGTTGTGTTGTTAACATGAAACGCTAAAGCGGAATTATTAGCATTAGTCTACTTTTTGTTAAGCCAACGTATTGCAGGCAACGGATTACGATTACGTAGTCATTCAATTTAGCATTCTTTGATATACAAATAGTAATAATAATACTAATAGGCATAATAATAATAATAATAATAATAATAATGATGATAATATTATAAAACAACGCTCCCCAAACTGTGGTTCGCGACTCCAGGGGGTCGTGCAAAGAACTGAGGGAGATCTCGAGATGATTTTTTTTTTATAGAGGAGGGACCCGAAGGCTTACACTGCAGCCAGAGTTATTATGCTTACCACTACAATTCTGTGAATGATTGGTTAGCCGAACCGTCGCGCTCTTGTACAAGTACATCACGCTACACCGTGAACTGAACCCGGCCTATGGTATGGATGATGATGATGATGATGATGATATGTAAATTAATGATGGCGAAATGAGTCCGAGGTCTAACGCCGAAAGTTACCCAGTAATTCTGCTTCAGTTGGTTGAGGGAAAACCTCGAGATGATTTACAAAATAAAACAAAAAAAATACCTTATTAACATATATATACTTTAAATGTTATTTTACTTGTCATGCTTCACTTAATTTAGGATGCTCCTTGTTAATATTACTTACTTAATTACTTACTTACTGGCTTTTAAGGAACCCGGAGGTTCATTGCCGCCCTCACATAAGCCCGCCATTGGTCCCTATTCTGAGCAAGATTAATCCAGTCTCTATCATCATATCCCACCTCCCTCAAATCCATTTTAATATTATCTTCCCATCTACGTCTCGGCTTCTCCAAAGGTCTTTTTCCCTCCGGCCTCCGAACTAACACTCTATATACATTTCTGGATTCGCCCATACGTGCTACATGCCCTGCCCATTTCAAACGTCTGGATTTAATGTTCCTAATTATGTGAGGTGAAGAATACAATGTGTGCAGTTCTGTGTTGTGCAATTTTCTTCATTCTCCTGAACTTCGTCCCTCTTAGCCACAAATATTTTCCTAAGCACCTTATTCTCAAACAGCCTTAACCTATGTTCCGCTCTCAAAGTGAGAGTCCAAGTTTCACAACCATATAGAACAACCGGTAATATAACTGTTTTATAAATTCTAACTTTTAGAATTTTTGACAACAGACTGGATGATAAAAGCTTCTCAACCGAATAATAACAGGCATTTCCCATGTTTATTCTGTGTTTAATTTCCTCCCGAGTATCATTTATATTTGTTACTACTATTTATTATTATTGCTATTATTATTATTATTATTATTATTATTATTATTATTATTATTATCACTCGACCAAGGCCAGTGGAGTCCTGCAGCCCGGAGCCGTAGCGCTACTGCTCCTGCGTTCGTAATACCGCATCGCGATAGTTCACATTACGCCCGCGGCTCCACTCGCCTTGATAGAGTAATATTAGTATTATTTATTGTTGTTTAGTCAGCTGTCCGAAGACAGGTTTGAGCCTCATAAATAACACCAATAAGGCATCACTCATGAGACAACTAGGCCACGAGATAATGGGGTAGAGTGGCCAGTTCCTTTCCCCCTCCAATGCATACATCTCCAATTAGCTATATATTCCACTAATCAGACTTCAGATGCATACAAACAATAATTGTTCTTCCTCTGATACATATCGTCAAATGAGATGTACTGCTTGATAATGGATATACATATGAGCCAGAACCTCAATCATTATTAGTATTAACTATTATTATTAGTATTATTATTAATTGTATTTATTATTAATTGTTATTATTGAGTGTAATTAGTTACCACTGCCACCGGGTATTTATCCATTTGTAGTGTGAATATATACAGGGACATCATTTTATTTTTAATTCAATTTTTATTGTACCTGAGTTTTTGAATGTACTTCACTCCCACCCCTTCTACTAAGGAAGTTCCAATTCCACATAGAACAAAGACCGCAGATAGTAAGATAGTAAGCAGTACTGAGTTACTGGGTATAGTACGTTCCAGAAATATGTTCGCGTTTTCCAGTGACGAAAGAGCTTTCAATATTGAATCATATTTTCGCACAGGTACTGTCCATTTGCCTACGTCGCATCCCGATTTCCCCCACCTGCTTCTGCTCGCCCCTCTGTAAAAGCTGGGCTGTCTTAGCTCTTTTCTGAAAACTTTAATTTCTCTTAGGAATTGGACGTTTACGTAATGTTATACAGCTGTTTAATTTAACTTAAATAAAAGGGCCTCGTTAAGTAATTAACTGTCACGTGATTTCATCCCTTTCTACAATCCTGCGGCATAACCACTTGGACGGACAGTAGATAGCATGTCTGAGTAATTTTATATTTTCGGGTCGGGCAGAAGTGAAGATTGAATTCACAGTACGTAGAGTAGGTACAGAATTATTTCAACATGAGTTACTAGTACGAAGGACGAAACTGGTAATTGGAATTAGATGCAATAGTCTATAGTGCGATAATATGCACAAAAGAACTGAAGCCTGTAGGCTATCGAAATGAACGGCCACCATTTTCAAAATTGTGTTTAAATATTCATATTATGATTATTTTTCAATTTAACTTCTTTCTCTATATTGTACGCTAATGTGCTGTAGACAGTATACACTGCATAATGAATACGTTCGCATGGATAACTTACTTCGTGAGTAAAAACACTTATTCTTTATACAGTACTGTACTTTGATTAAAGAAAAACCTAATGAAAATTATCAAACTCAAAATCGCGATATTTCCTAGTTTACGTAAATGGATGAAGTACTTTTCTTCCATCCTATACCTAGTAGAGTGATTTGTGTTTTACGCCAGTATCATCGAACTCCAGTCTTGGAGGTGGGAGCAAGCGGTGTTTCCGGTTCTCTAAAGGTATAGACAGGTTAATATTAAAAATGTTAGTAAAACTAAAATGATGTCCCTGTATATACTCACACACGTTTATATTCATAAACATATACAACGTTGAAAATCAAAATCAGAATATGTTTCGGTAATTATAAAGTGGAAAATAATTATTGCGATAAATATGCCTGTTTTTCAGAAAATAGCTTATCAAATGAATGGTGAATAACTGCAGAAACACCAAGTCACAATTTTTCTCATTCAGTTTTTCATATGATTGTAATATTCATATATAGGCACTTCAAGTCCAGTGCTCACACGTCCAGTGCTCAGTGTACATTTCACAGCGGAAATACGTTACAACGAATTGTTTGAAATTGCAGAAACACCAGGAAGCAAGGGCATGTGGAATGTTTTTAATTAAAAAGAAATCAGTTTGCTCGTCTTTGTTTGTTTGTTTGTTTGTTTTTTTTTTGTAGGATTAAGTGAATTTGAATTAGATAGGCTATTGACATAATTTTGAATTTTTGTCTGTTTGTGTAGTTTGTTTTAAATTTCTTGGTTTATATACACATTTGAAGCTCTTTATAAGATAAAAAGAATTGTCCTTTTCCGTTTTCTTTACCTAAATATTGTTTTAAAGTAACAAAATTATTACTAGTCGTGAATTGTATAAAATCCCATATGTCTAGGCAATTCAGATTTCTTAAAAAAACACTAAAAAGAAAATTAAAGTTGATGTAAGTTAAACACCTGGTCTTATTATTGTACTTCAATAAAAAAATAGTGTCTTCAAAATACCAATGACTTTGGAAAATAATCAGTTTTTTATGCCTCTTGGAAATTAACTAACATGGACATGTGAGCTTTCTGCAATTCAAGATTCAAATCTGAATTTTTTATTCGATGCACACGCAGTATGGACACACAAAATGGCCTGCACGTTCACCAGACTTCACAGAGTGGACTTTTATATGTGGGGGAAAATTAAAAACAACAATAAGTGTACCGATAAATACCGACGAGTCACGAAGACATATAAGACCATACACCACGAGCTTGCTCTGTGATAAATCCGGAAGAAAGTCAACGTGCAGTATTGTCCACACAGAATCGTTAAGCATGTTTGAAAGTCACCATTTTGAACATCTAGCATGATATGTTAGTATAAAAAATATTTGATATGTTCTTTTATAAAATATTGTTCATCTTTGATCTTCAACGACTTCAAATGACCCACAAACATACGTAGTTTATGAGTCTTCAAATGCAGTATTTAAAACATATCAATCTATTTAAAATAACGCAATTGACTTACATACTTCCTCTCTTGGGCCTACTTTACGTATGGAAGAAAATTGATATTAATATTATGTCCCACTTCAAGCCAAGCAACTTTTGTCTGATGAATTTTCTTTTATCACTAAAAATGGTTCCACACACTCCTAAGCTCTGACTCCGAGATTGAAGTAGTGTGGATTCCTGGCCATGTCGGAATTCCTGGGAATGAGGCCGCAGATGCTGCAGCCAAAGATGGTGCTACGAATGGCACTCAGGTATACTGGCGCAAGAGGTGGCAAGACACAAAATTATTTGAAATATAGAATATGGTGGCAATGGGAAGGAGAATGGTCTGCACAAGAGGAAAACAAATTACGAAGAATGAAGAATACTGTTCGAGTTTGGGATTCGTCCACAAGAGCGCCACGACACGAAGAAGTTTTACTCACCCGGTTAAGGATTGGCCACTGTCATCTGACACATGGCCATCTGCTACGTGGTGAGCTTCAGCCGGAGTGTGATCTATGCCATGTTCCACTTACTATGGAACATTTTTTATTGCATTGTAGAAAATATGACCGTGTCCGTCGGCAATATGGAATTCGGCCGACTCTTCGTGACGCTCTTGGAAATGATTTTAATTGTACAAATGCAGTCCTGAGATTTTTATCGAGTACTGGACTTGACAGGGTGATTTAGTTTTTGTTTTTATTGACCTGTTTTCCTGTCGTCCGGACCCTTTACATCCGGAGGTTACATTTGTTATTTAGTATATAAGTTATTTAACAAACTTGACATTCGGACCTTTTACATCCGAGTATTTTAGAAATACGCCAGATAATTTATTTATGGTAGCATTTGTACTGTTATTTTATTGTCTCTTTTTAAATACTAGTTAAGGTCTGAGATTTTTATAATCTTTTATGCATCACCCAGTTGAAACTGCATTTGTGTACCTCGTTTTAATCGTGACAACGTTTTTTAGTTCTTTTAAGCATTCTGATTATTGTATTATGTCTCTGTTCTGTAAAGAATTTTAGATAAGGGCGCAAATAGCCATAGTTGCTGACGCGCCCTTTCTAAACCACTAACTAACTAACTAACTAAAAATGGTCGTGTTATTCAGGTGACCTGTTTTAACTGCCTCACCCGGTATAATATGATTGTGATGGTGGTAGTGTTGATGTGATTCTTATGATTACATGTGATATTGGTGCTGATAGTGATATGATTATATAATATAATGGTGATGGAAATAGTAGATATAATGATGATGATGATGATGACGACGACATGATTATATTATGTTGGAAGAGGAGAAGAAGTCTCTTCAACTGGAAATCTAATCAATATTTTAGAATGGATGTCGTAAGATCGATAGGTCCGCCAGACTGAGAAAACTCATCTAAAGGAGAAAGAAATCCCGGTCGTCCTCCGAGAAGATGAGGCGACTCATTGGAAAGGACAGGTTAATATGAAGGTGAAGAAGGAACAGGAGATATATTATATTAGGAAAAAGTTACGTTAACAAATTATTGGAGAGGCGGAAATGAAACTTAGAAAAATTAATTTCAAACTTTACCAACATAAAAGTGTAATTTATTCTACTTTCTTTTTCCTACTGGCACGGATCCACGATTTATCTCAAGGTTAAAAATTGATGCAAGAAGATTAGACATATTTTCTGATTATAATACTTAATCTATTTTATGCTCGACCATGCCGAAATGTAGTAATTATACACCTGGTAGCAGTCCTTTAATGCATGTCATTAAAGTACACCTACTCATTAAAATACAGGTGTTCAGCCAATGAGAACTCAGCTCACAGGTGTTCAGCCAATGACAAGTCAGCTTTGAACCGTTATAAAACAGCAAGTATCGATTATTCTCGGATATGCAATCGAAAGAGAATTAGGGAAATGTCACGGAGGCTGGAAATCCAATACTGTCGCAGAAGTTTATGTTCTGTTACTATAATAATTAGCATTAATTGTAAATAATATTAAAATAAATTAAATTTGTCATCTCGTTTTTCAATGTCGAATTCAATAATCAAGGTTATATCAAGTTTAACGGGATTACATCAAGGTCAATGACATTATTGTTCCTCGGAAAAAATCAATACTTTCACGTCTGCGCACATCTCACAATTCACGACCTAGAACAAGGTCACTTCCGATCTTGTCAGATACAAATAAAATGTATACATCTGAATAATTTCAAGTTAGAAATATGGTCGAGCATAAAAAGTCGTATGAAACTTGACTATAATGGTAATTAAGACGCTCGTATGAAAATTATGAAACTCGCTTGCTCTCGTTTCATTAACAAACATACTCGCGTCTTAATTACTACCATTATAGGCTCGTTGCATAATGCACTATTAAAGAGAGATTAAATACTCATTATGAAACATTCATCACTGAAGATCAAAATGAATTTAGAAAGGTCCGTTCATGTGCTGATGGTTATTTTACTTTAAAAATGATATTAGAAAAGACACGAGAATAATTTAGCAACAAACCTAACTTTCATCGATTACAAAAAAGCTTTCGACAGGCTAAATGGAGATGAATTATTATATATAATAAAAGAAGATACCGTTTGAAATCAATTAATACAATCAGTATTATATATATATATATATATATATATATATATATATATAGGACAGCGTATTATATATATATACATATATATATATGTAGGACAGCGTGTCCCATTTAACTTGTGCACCTATTATAACTTTTTTGTTTGGATAGGTATTGGAATTTTCGTTTTTGAGCGTTATGTTATAACGAAGGACTAACATGAGTGTGGAGATTTGGTGCATGTAACTACATTATGGTACAAGATACACGTGACGTCATCAATTTTTGAAATAGCACTACATACTTTAATCATGTTACATTGATTACACACATTAACCCTTTGAAGCGCAGTGGTTACAGTACATAACCAGCTTTTAAATTTGAGTTTCCTGCCTACTTACAGTGTGAATTTAATTTCAAAACTACTGCGCTGCGTTCACTGATCCCTAGTAACTGGAGAAGAATTTTATTTTCCCTATATATATTTTGTGTTGCTCCACTAAGATGGCCGATGTTGTTATGTATAGTTGGGATGTGGAAGATTCGCTACGTGTTTTTATTTCAGTTGTATGCTAAAATATCACAGTTACCTAAGTTTCTATTTAGTATTATTTGTCTTTCGATCTTTTAGAACATATTTCAGTAACAAGATTGTAATTTATTCGACACATATGGCGTCAATATAGAAATAATGTGGTGGTTTCAAAACGTAACCACTACGCAAGCAAGGTAGTTATGCTTATCATATCCAACAAAATGTTCCATTTTTGTGTCAGCTTATTCATCATGGCTACAAGGAAGAGATGGTTGGTGGTTGTTTTTGACAACTTTTTTACAAGTTTGAATCTGATGATCTCTAAGAGAGCAAAATATCTATGCATGTGGTACAGTTAGACATGGGCGTACTGGTTTACCACACGACGAAAGAAGAGACCGCGACATGAAACGTGGTGAGAGTGATAGCCATACGTCATATGCCGGAGTGTCCTGGCTCAAGTGGAAGGATAGAAGGTCCATTCTTTTCCTTTCTAATTACCGCGCAACACAAGTAAAGTGGCACTTTGCCTTAATGAAACCAGAAACTGTTTCCTTTTGTATCATTCGCAATAAGTCTGAAGACATTGTGTTCTGCAGTATTGCATAGTGGTTTTACCATGAAACCACCCATTTTCTGTGTAAAAAATGGAAGTTTTTAAAATTTTTAAAATTTGAGGTACTTCTCTCAGAAAAGTAAAATATTAATTTCATTGCAAACACAATTTTTTTTATTTCCTTCTCAAATGCGTGCATCAAAGGGTTAAGACGAGTTCAAAAATGTATCACAATGTCACTTTCCTAATCAATAACAACAAAACGAAACAAAAACGTACTTCCAATGTGATAATGTTATGCTTTGAGAGTCACAGAAGATGTTCCAAATGGTGACCATTCACATTAATGCATATTCCAAGGCGTTCCCCGAAAGACCGTATGACTGCCCGGCACGTTGCTGGCTACATGGACACACAAGCCTGTCGAATGCGTTGCTGTATGTCGTCTGGTGTTGTCAGAATGTTCTGGTACACACCGACCTTACAGTTCCCCACAGGAAGAAGTCTAGTGGCGACAGGTCCGGAGGACGTGCAGGTCGCTGTACGTGGATTGTGACGTCGATAGTTCTTGTGTTTTTTTTTTTTTTGCATGTTAAGACAGCAAACACACAACAAATGACCTGTACGGACGTCAGTGTAAGTTAATGCACAAGATGAATGAGGCACCACAGCAAACAGCACATTCTGATGGCATTCATCTTGCATTTTGTTGTTGTTATTGATTGGGAAAGTGACACTGTGATACATTTTTGAACTCGTCTTAATGTATGTAATCAATGTAATATGATTAAAGTATGTAGTGCTATTTGAAAAATTGATGACGTCACGTGTATCTTGTACCATAATGTAGTTACATGCACCAAATCTCTACATTCATGTTAGCCCCTCGTTCTAACATAACTCTCAAAAACAAAAATTCCAATACCTGTCCAAACAAAAAAAGTTATAATAGGTGCACAAGATAAATAGGACAGCCTATATATATATATATATATATATATATATATATATATATATATATATATATATAAACTAATGGCGGGTGCTTGACTCACATCATTCACTCATATTAAAAAAGGAGGTATTTCATTTGAAGACATTATTACAAAAACAACCCTTGTCAAAATTGTTATTTTTCAGGAAAACAATAAAAATAAATAGAACGACACATGTCAGCTATTTCCGTACAACTGGTTTTTATGCTTTTGACTATAGCACCTGGCATGTGTCATTTTTGGAGTCTATAAACATATGAAATAGTAGCAAATGTGTCCTTAACTCACTTTCATTAAAATGACTAGGGATGTTTTTGTAAAAATGTCTTCATTTGTACCTGTTGTGATTTATCTCTGTACTTGATTTTTTCTCTATTTTTGTGCTCTTATTCGCATTATTATTTTCTTTCTTTATTTCTTCCTATTTTTTTTTCTTTTTGGAATTGCAGTGTCATAAGATTTTTCTAAACCATTGGTTCCCAAATCTCTTGAAGGCGCGACCCACTTTTGGGCGATACTTCAGTTTACGATCCCTTCCCCAACACTACCATTCCAAAAATTCAAATACCTGTAGAATCGTATGGAAATAGAAACTTTTATGATCTTAATTGCCAGTTATTGAAACAAATGTGTTGCAGATCAGACTTTTTTAGTGTTTGTGATGTAAACTTGAGTACAGTGCCCTGAGCACGAACCACGCGCTCTATACTTCGATGTCATCAAGTTAATAACTGTATTTGTACAGGTCCACAGTGGAGATGTAAACTTCTCTCTTTTCCTCAAACACTTCTTGCAGTTGCTTAAAACCTTTCTTCTCAGATGACTTTTTAACAAGCATGTCTTTCCTTCTATTGTTCCCATTCATAGTAAGCCCGAGAACTTCTTCAAAAACAATGAAGCCTTTCTCTCGTATTGCGGTGGCGATAGACGATCTGATGTGACGTCTTCTGTTACATAGTGCTTTCACCAAATAAATAGGAACCTAGGATATGTGGCAGAGTTTCAATTTCATTGCACTGATGGAATTTCTGGTAGAGTTGAAGAGAATGCTTGGTGGCCTTAACTCCACCATATTAAATAAATAAATAAATAAACCTGGAATACATAGAAGTGCTGGTCGTGTTATTTTGATACCTTCTGAAACCAGGCCAGACAGGGCCTACTACAAAAACAGAAAAATTGAAACAGCAAAAATGAAATAAGTCATTCATTCATTCATAGCCGTCTGCGCAAGGGAAGGTCTTTCACTACAAATCCAGCATTCTCCAATCTTTTCAGTAGGAGAGTTATTGGGTAAACTAGATTTGACCGTATCAGAACAGAAAACATAAGAGAATCATGTAATAGGCAATACGGATGAAAGTGGATACTTAGAAGACGGGAAGGATGGAATGCCTATATTGATCGTATGGGAACAGAGTTATTTGAATCGGCCGAGACAAATCTCCACAAAGAGGAAGGAGCATTGACCGCCAGACTAAAGACGGAAGGGTAGTATATAGTGGGTTCAACAGGGTTTTATCGTAAGATTTAAAGTAAGAAAAAGCCATTGATTTATAGTAACAAAATCTGTAGGAAATATCTGTGTGGCATGTCTTCTTTTCTTGTTATATGTTTAAATTCTCTATCGTCATCTTGTGACACAATTTTGTTTTAAGATATCTTGAATAAATTGGTTCTTATCACGAACATGTAATAAAATATCCTGAATTTGTTTCGTTCGTTTCATCTATGTTTTATTGTTAGCAGGGATCTGTCTCTCATCTATTAACCCAACGTTCCGTCTCGATTGACTCCATACTTCAGTTTCATATTTCAAAGTGAACATTCATGTGGAAAATGCAATAAACCTGTGCCACTCTCCTCTACATCTAAATTGCAGGTAAATATTGTTACGTCGGCAGGAACCGTCACATACAATATCCGTTACGAAATTTCGAATAATTTACCCATACATTTTATGTTATATATATATATATATATATATGTCATTTTGACTCGTACTTCACGAGAGGACTCTGTAATACGTTTGTAAGAATCATATATGTACACACGATGTTCTAAACGAAACCTAAACTTTAGTAATATTACATACTTTTTAAAGATATTTTTCACTCCGAACACACACACACACACTACTTGTAACAACGGTTAAATGACTCTAACTGAGAATATGTCTCATGTGTGTGATATAGAACCAGCCGGTACCGAGAAACCCCGCGCTTGGTCCACACTACACAAAAAATCTTAATATTTTTAGCATAATAAATTCTGAAGAAGTAGGGCAGACTTGGCTAATTTCGTGACACTAAGGTTTTGGTGCAAAAGTAAAGTTCAAATTAAAAAAAAATAGTGTTTTTAAAGTACGAACATTTTTAGATTTCAGGAAGATAGATGTCAGCATTTTCACCTCAAATTAATCTTATTCTCAAAGATCCTTAACCTCTGTTCCTCTCTCAAAGTGAGAGTCCGAGTTTCACAACCATAAAGAACAACCTGTAATATAACTGTTTTATAAATTCTAACTTTCAGCGTTTCTGAGAGCAGACTGGATGACAAAAGCTGCTCTACCGAATAACAAGAGGCATTTCCCATATTTATTCTGCGTTTAATTTACTCCAGAATGACATTTATATTTGCTGCTGTTGCTCCAAGATATTTGAATTTTTCAACCTCTTCAAAGGATTAATTTCCGATTTTTATATTTCCATTTCGTACAATATTCAGGTCACGAGAGACAATCATATACTTTGTCTTTTCGGGATTTACTTCCAAACCTATCTCTTTACTTGTTTCAAGTAAAATTCCCGTGTTTTTCCTAATAGTTTGTGGATTTTCTCCTAACATATTCAAGTCATCCGCATAGACAAGCAGCTGGATGTAACCCGTTCAATTCCAAACCCTCTGTGTTATCCTGGACTTTCCTAATGCATATTCTAGAGCGAAGTTAAAGAGTAAAGGTGATAGTGCATCTCTTTGCTTTAGCCCGCAGTGAATTGGAAAAGCATCTGACAGAGATTGGCCTATACAGACTCTGCTGTATGTTTCACTGAGACACATTTTAATTAATCGAACTAGTTTCTTGGGAATACCAAATTCAATAAGAATTTTATATAAAACTTCTCTCTTAACCGAGTCATATTCCTTTTTTAAATCTATGAATAACTGGTGTACTGTACCATTATACTGTACTCCCATTTTTCTCCAATATCTGTCGAAACACTTGTGTCGTGTACGGGGAGAATGCCATCGGAGAAAGCACTGTAAGAAAATGGTCTGTTGTTTCGAAGTTTCTTCCAAACGTGGATAATTACAATTTTTAGGGAATGAAAAATAAGAGTCATGTATTTAATTTTGTGGTAGAATTTGAATTTAGTTTCTCAATGCTAGTTACGTTTAATAACAAAGGTATTTTATTGACTTCGATTTCGTGCCGTTGAAGGAGAGTAGATTAGTATCAAGCCAGTTTTTCCTACAATACTCCTGGCTTAATTTGCGTAACTCTACGTACATTTCCAAATTATACAACTGAAATTTTCAGAGAACGGTAGTTGAGATTTCGTTTACCTATCAAAGCCACTAATTCTCACCCAGAAGTGTTACTAATGTCGATATTTCTAGGTTTTGAAAGCTCTCGTCCAGCGAACCTGCATAATTTATTGACACATGAGTAGTACACAGTGATTATTTGGAGTTGAGATTCTCTTGAGCTGTATCCACACATCTCTGCAGAAGTGGAGCTGCCAAGAGCAGACCACACTCGACTCATTGCATTGTGTATTGCTGCAGGTGCCGAATGCCAGCATGGTATCCACGGACCCGTGTTCCTATTGGAGCCTCCCCCCGTGCTCCGCTTCTCCAACGCCACGGGCTCTCAAGTGAGCTGCTCAGCCCACGGTTCGCCACCCCCAGACGTCACCTGGCTCAACCACGATGGCTCCGTTGTGACGGCTGTGCCAGGATTTAGGTAAGTGCTTCATCGATATGTCAGAATGACTCCCTCAATATCAGCTTCACTATTTAACACACGTTTTAGACTGGAATATACAGGGACATCATTTTATTTTTACTTGCATTTTTATTGTACCTGCATTTCTGAATGTACTTCAATCTCACCCCTTCACAAATGTCCTTGCTCCCGTCAGACACACAAACTTACGGCCGCTGTTGCATTCGAAGTCTTCAAGCAGTGAAGTAAACACTGCAGTGTATAGTGTGTTTCAGAAATATGATTACGTTTTCTATAGAAGAAAGAACCTATATTAATAATATCGTACTAAAAATTATATTCAAAAAACGATAAATTCAATTTCAGAGAATATGCTTCAAAATGTTTTTAATAATACGCGTACTGAATTGAAGTCTGCATTGTAATGAATGGCAACCATTTTCAGCAACTTGTTTAAAAATTCAGATTAGCTTATTTTGAATTGAGGTGGCTAGAAGCAAAGGAATGCTAGTGACATTTGTAATAACATGAGTTAAGTGCATCCAGTGTAAGCAAAAGTATCAAAAATTTTAGTGGCAAAGGGATATTTTAATCGCATCACACATTAAAATTTAAATACAAAATTTCACCGATTTTACGAAAGCTTAAACATTTAAACCCCATTTTCTCAAAAGTAACTTAAGTGCACTTACAGCCCTTTACTTATGACCCCCTCAATTTAAATGCACTCTCTATATTGTATGATAACATCAATAATTAATATGCTAAATAAAGTAGACATTACATAACGAACATAGCCGCCTGAAAAGTTGAGTTTTTGAAGAAAAAAATGTTACTACTCTACTGTATTTTGATAAATTCCGTAAAAGTGATGATCAAACTGAAAATCGTAATATCGTATTTCCCTACAACATAAATGGATACACTACTTTTCTCTCCTCCTATACCTAGTAAAATGATTTGTTTACATATTGCACTAGTTACATCAAACTCCTATAATGGAAGGGGGCAACAGTGTTTCCGAGTATAGCCAGGTTAATGTTAAAAATGTTGGTAAAAATAAAGTGATGTCCCTGTATAAGATACAGTGTTTTTCGTTTCTTGAAAAAGAAATCATACATCCAATAATGGATGTAGTGGATATCAATGATTGCATGAGACTCTAATTTTCCCTTTCATAATTTAAAAGTAATTTTCCAACAAATGTAACGAATATTTATCAGCAGTAATCTCAGTAGAGGTTTTGATTTATGTAGAGAAAATCAAAACTCGAGTGGCATTTAATTGAATATTAGACGATTAGGAGAAACTATATAAAGATTAGAAGAAATAAAGTAGACTCTAATACAAAAAAAATATTGACTTTACGTACTACAATACTAAAGTGTCTTGAAAATGTATTATTGCACCATCTCATCTTTACAAATATTCCGCTAGATGGCAGTAGTGTGTTATGATCAGCTATTCTCTTGTTACCAGTTTTGCCAACTATACAATCTTCATTAAACTCTATGGACGATTACTGCTTAAGAAGGCTTTGTTGATTTAGTTTCATTTTTTTAAACAGTGTATTTCACTTCAATTATCAACAGCAATCTCATTAGAGGATTTGATTTATATAGAGAAAATCAAAACTCGAGTGGGATTTAATTGACTATTACACGAATAGAAGAAAGTATATGTAGATTAGAAGAAATAAAGTGTTCTAACACAATCAAATATCGATTGACTTACTAAAATTCTATTTCACTAGTTAGCTTCACCAAAACGTTTGAACAGAGCCAACATTTTCAGTTGACTGTCTATGCGATAAACAAATGACGATCGCAAAGCATATTTTATAGTACAGTAAAAATTTCAGTTTGAAATGTTGGCAAACAAAGAAACAAATGCTAGGGAAGTAATAAAATTGTGCGGTAAGCAGACATGATTGGTTGAAAGACGTCCTTCCGTACCGTTTTATTGGTCAAAAGTAGTAGGTCGTAGTAAAAGTGTAATAGTCATTATCATTATTATTAACATACTTACGAGGCATTTTTAACTTTTAACTAAACTTCTTTAGTGGAGCTGGTGAACTTCTGGTTATTTCTACTCAAAAATCGCACTTTCGTTTTTTTAAGAACCCGCAATCTTTTATTTATATCTTGAGCAAGTGTCAGTGCTATGAGGATCTTCGAAACATAAATACCGTATTACGTCATATTTAAATGGCTGTACACTTGAATTTGAATTCCATTGAAACTTTACAAATTATTTTTCCCAGACTTAATTGTCAACACATTTTGTCACATTAAAAGTGTAAAGGCTGTTATAATAATTTTGATACTAGGGTTATGAAATTTTTACTGCATGTTCTATACACTGTGGTTAACAAAACACAATAGTTTTTGTATATAGTAGGCCACTTTACTAAATATTCCGTTATTAAAAAGTAAAACGTATTTAGTAGACAATAAAGATTTTATTTTTGAAGTTCATGTTTTAGCCTTGAGACGGTTCCTGGTATAGGATAAGGAGGTTTTCATTAGATTAGTATTTCGTGTTAATATTCTCATATGGATAGTAAGTGTGGGGCGTGTAAGAAAGTTTCAGAATGTGAGGCGGAAGTAACAGGTGGGCAGGAAGGCCGAAGCCAAGCTACGCGGACAGGAAACATGTGTCCAGGCGTAGATTTGACCGATGAGGGAATGCGTGGACTTTGCCTGCGGGTGGTCAGCAAGATGACGCCAAGCCAGGTTTCAAAAGAGATGATCTAGTATATGTCAGAGAATTGTCAGGACGCCGGAAGTAAGGGGAGGTTCTAGTTAACGAACAATTTTTGAAGAACGCGTCTTAAGTGACGTAAGTGTAATCATGGCCAATCAGGATTCTTAATAGAGACACGTGATATATAGCTAGGAGGGCGAAATTGTAAGTTTGGTGGTTGAAAGTAGAGGGTAGATTTGGCAGATAGAGAGAAGGCAGATAGACAGCGTACGGAGAGGTCGCACTCCACATATTCTCGGCAAACCTAACTCGGAAGGATAACAATTTACGGACTTAGAATTTTTTAGTGGGTTTAGTAAGAAGTCGTGTGTTGCATCATTATTATAAGTCTGAATTCTTTTCTCATCATTATTATTACATTAGGAGTAAATTGTCATCACGTTATCAACTCTCCGTTATATTACTGGTGTTTTATAGTACTAAATATATAATTACGTGAACTCAGAAATTAGTCTACCAACTTGTAGGAAGTGAGAACAG
The DNA here is from genome assembly GCF_040183065.1 of Periplaneta americana. Lineage (NCBI taxonomy): Eukaryota > Metazoa > Arthropoda > Insecta > Blattodea > Blattidae > Periplaneta > Periplaneta americana. The sequence continues at coordinate 134,621,930 of NC_091123.1, read as the reverse complement.
TAAATTATACACTTGGACGCGCATTTCTGCTAACCTGAAACGAACACTTAATAATAATAATAAACGTTCTCATAGTTCTTACAAACAACTTCTGATGTGCGCCTACATCATTTCAATCTACGAACACGTCTCCCAAACCCCATGTCCCGACCGTTTTTGCAGCTGACCTGGGAAAACCTCATCCTCTACCGGAGTAATCTCGAGGAGGCTGGCGCCCAAATTAATTAGTGTACATCTTTAATTATTTACATCAACGTGCCTCCTTGGGCTACTTTCCATATACGACGGAGCTGGCAGCCGAGGGCAAGGAAAGGCGTCGTGGGCAACAACGACGACGACCGACGACCGTCGCAGATTCTGGCGCCACAACGACCACCGGCGACCGCTGCAGCCTATGGATATAAATTTACAATTCTGGATAGTCAGTTATTTTATAACAATTTCAGAGATGTCATAAAAGTCATGCATGAAACTTAAATGTTGTAGATGAGATAGTTTTTGAAATTATGCATTTTAAAATTTGAATAACTCAAAACCATTCCTTTGATTATAATGAACCTCATATGCATGAATACTTACAGAAAGGAAATGAAGTGTACAAAATATGAAGTCTCTACCTTAAAAATGTTAAACTTAACAATTGGCAAAAAGTAGCTTTATTTCAAGTGTTTTAAAACAGACTGATATAGATACAAATCCCATTGCACAAAGCACGTACTTGTCAAGAGAAAACGAAGAACTGAACTAAAATCCTGAATGAATGATACATTTAATGCTGCCTAAAACTCGCCGCACCTCTATCAGAGTTTATTTTAAAATAATTGTGTTGTCCAAGTTAATTTTGAAAATGGTAAACATTGAGTGAACCCGTTTAACTTATACAGGGACATCATTTTATTTTTACTAACATTTTTAATATTAACCTGGCTATACCTTTCTATTAACGATTGAAACAGGAAACACCGTTTGCTACCCTTTCCACGACGGAGTTCGATGATACTGGCGTAAAATACAAATCACTTTACTAGGTATAGGAGGGAAGAAAAGTAGTTCATCCATTTATGTAAACTAGGAAATATCGCAATTTTGAGTTTGATAATTTTCATTAGGATTTTGTTTAATCAAAATACAGTACTGTATTAACACTTCGTGTTTTACACACGAATTGAGCTATCCATTCGGAAATATTAATTATGCAGTGTATATTGTACTGTTACAGCACATTAGCGTACTATATACAGAATGAAGTTAAATTGAAAAATAATTATAATATGGATATTTAAACACATTTTAGAAAATGGTGGCCATTCATTTCGATACAGGCTTCAGTTCTTTTGTCCATATTATCGCACTATAGACTATTGTACCTAATTCTAATTACCAGTTTCGTCCTTCGTACTAGTAACTCATGTTGAAATAATTCTGTACGTACTCTATAAAAGAGTACCTTACGTACTGTAAATTCAATCTTCACTTCTGCTCGATCCGAAAAGATAAAACCACTCAGAAACGCTATCTACTGTCCGGTCAAGTGGTTTTGTCGCAGGGTTGTAGAAAGGGGGGAAATCACGTGACAGTTAATTACTTAAGGAGGCCCTTTTATTTAAGTTATTTTAAACACTTGAATAATATTACGTAGACGTCCAATTCCTAACAGAAATTAATGTTTTCAGAAAAGAGCTAAGATAGCCCAGCTACTAGACTTTACAAAGGGGCGAACAAAAGCAGGTGGGGGAAACCGGGATGCGACATAGGGAAACGGACGACAGTACCCGTACGAAAATATGATTCAATATTGAAAGCTCTTTCGTCACTGGAAAACGCGAACATATTTCTGAAACGTACTATACTCAGTAACTCAGTACTGCTTACGCGCCCTCTACTCTGTGTCGTGAACGGTTGGAAGTTTACTAGTAGAAGGGGTGGGAGTGAAGTACATTGCAAAACTCAGGTACAATAAAAATTGAAGTAAAAATAAAATGATGTCCCTGTATATATTCGAAAGGAGAACGGATTCCATTCATTTCATATGTGTTTAGAAATGTTTTAAATATTTATGTGAGCTCCTAGCCCTCAGGCCACTTCTCTCAGTTTTCATAAACTTCTTTAAAGGACTTAAGGAAAAATTGCTATGGGATAAAAATCTGAGATTGGACATAATAAGATACTTACAATCAAAAAGTGGAGCTGAGCCAGTGAAGTGCAGAAGTCAGAAAGCACACACCGACGTTCGTCGCGCAACAACCCAGACCTGATGGGGTGGAGATAATGCTGCAAGAAGACCGAGAATCTTTACTGCCAGCCGAAGCGAAGTGAACGCCATTATTTGGAAATTCAAAAGAGACGTGAGAGGTGACCCATTCTTTTAGGGCTCATCCCCCACATTAATCTTATGCGTTAGGAAACCACGGAAAACCAATGGCGGGGTCAGTGATCTCGGCTTAGGGACCAAGTCAGTTTGTCCATTCATATTGATTCTAAGAGAATTGACCTTACTGAAAGAAAATATATTTATTTCTATTATACATTGACCTAAAACTACTTCCGACTTGACAGCTTACAGAGAAGGGGAGCAGTGTTGTCATGTTGCCCATCTTTCGTGTAAGCGAACGCGCTGCCGATAGAGTGCAGTAGGGGAGAGTCGGGTAGTATCGGACATCGGGTAATATCGGACAGTGAGTTTCTTTCATCTACCACACGATGATAGTATCTGATTGACATGGTTACGTTTCTGTGATGTCGCATAGAGAAATGTAACCATGTCATTCAGGTAGTACCATATGGTGGTAGATGAAAGAAACGCACTGTCCGATTCTACCCGATGTCCGATACTACCCGACTCTCCCCTAATAATGAATGGCTGACATGAACGTATACATTTCTAACCAATTTCTTGAACACTAGGCATTAAAATTAGTGTATATTATTATTTTTATTAGTCTTATTATTTTATTAGTAGTAGTAGTAGTAGTAGTAGTAAGTGGTAGTGGTAGTGGTAGTGGTAGTAGAACTGTCAACTGTAAAAAATACAGTCTTTAAATTTAATACGAAGCCTTTACTTTTATGAGTGCCGATGTTCTTCAATATAATATTGTTGGAAAGGGGTTGAAAAAACTGTAAACTGTAAAAATATTTATGATTAAGAATAATAGGACAACTTGCGCCAACGGTAAAAGAGGCCCACCATTATCTTTTTCCCTCTCAAGATACTCTCTTTGTTCACCGCCTGCCTTTCCTTCCTCCCGATATTGCACAAGTCACCTGTTTAGAAAATCTCGTAGAAACTAGAAAACGTACACTAGACACACACTCCACCAATAAGAACCAAGATAATAGTCTAATATAATTTAAACACAATAATTATCGATACACTAAAACAATAATACAACTAAATCATATTTTAATTCGCACCAATAACGCGCTAACCAGCCAACTCAAAGTAATCCCGGACACTGTATTCACATTCACCACTAGGCCATGGCATTCACGTGCAACTTGTAAACAGACACGGCATGGTTACCCGTCTCTTGTGATTGGTTGATTTCAATGTTTGCCATGGTAACATGCTAAAGGCGCCATTTGTCAGGTCGGAAGAAGTTTTGGACAGACCTTAGGAACCTTCATAGTGTGACAGTTAAAGTGCCCATATATCTCGTAAAATACGGGATTTTCCCGTTTTTCTCTAATGCGTCCCGTTGTCCCGAGAAAAGTCTTCGGGACAGCTTTCCGTCTCGTGTTTTAGAGTTATAAATTGAGAACAAAATGTAAAAGTTACAATGTCTATTCTATAGTACAAATTACAAACATCGCATTTCATCATTGCAGGTGACTGTAGATGAATTAAGTTATTATGAAACAATAGTATTGTGAGTTATTAATTTCTCAAGGCAAGTGATGGCAACACAAAACGTTTTTATTTTATTAATATAAATGCTATGGGGATAAGTTATACCGGTAGGCATATTTTTGTAATTTTTATTATTTTTGATTAGTCAAAAATTAATAAATTTAAAGGAAATCAATGCAAAAATAGTAATAAATATTTACGTGAATACCCCAAAGAACAAGAATAAATACCTTAGATGAAGTATGGGTGGATCTTTTTAAAAGTACTGAAGGAGAACTCTCAAATTTGAAGAGGGTAGTGGAGTTCATTATGTGTATCCCTGGAACAAATGTGTGTGTCGAAAGATTATTTTCTCGCATGAACGCTCTATGGACTGATGAGAAAAATAAATTGTCTCTAAACACAGTAAAAATCAATGCTTGTTGTAAAATCATTCTTCAGTGAGGATTGTGTTGCTTTTCGTACATAATTCTTCAAAATAAACAATTTTTAAGTGAAATTAATTTTCCAGAGAAATATTGCAAGGCCAAGGCGGATTGATTTATAAGAATATTGCCAGTGAGTAGTGTATTTTGTAGCTATTTCTCTTTCCTATGGCGATCTGCTCACTTAAGTTGGGTCTTGCAACTAGTGCTAAATAGACGACTGTGATCACGTGGTAGCAAATAGATACTAGGAAATTTTATGTTTCTTCTGGAATTAATTATGTTTTGTTTAGTCGTTTTGAATTATTTATAATTGTGTTATTTTTTTGTTTTCCTTCTCCATTGTTTTTTTTTTCCATTATATTTGCCTACCATTTACTAAAAAAAAAAAACAGTTTTTTGGTAAGCTTTGTCTTCTAGGCAGCTTTCACTTGGAGGAAGCTGAATAAAATTTATTCAAAATAAATTTGAAGGCAACTTACATAAAGAAGCTTAAACTTAATGCAAATATGCTCCCTGACAATTTTGTTTACTATTTGTTTTCTTACTCTTAGTTAGTGAGTAAAATGTTTGTGTAGTAAACTTTACTACACACACACACACTTTGAATGATTGATATTTGATGGGTGCGCACACTAAACTTTTTGAGTCAAAACTGATAAGTGTCCCGTATTTTTTTCCAGTATGTCTGGGAACCCTAGTGATAGTGGAATCGGGTTAGGAAGTCGGAGAAGATATGAAAATCAACCCTTGAGTACCATGGACAGTTATTGTCACGTAACTAGTACGGAGGGGTCTATGCGACCTCTATTTATTTTATATAAAATATATAAATAAAAGCAAAAGAATTTACTATGTATAACATCATGACCATTGATACATGACAACAGAATGTTACAACATGTAATTTGAGTGGTTTGTAAACAGTTCCAAACAATAGAAATAACACACAAAACGCAGTAATAACTTGCTGCTTTTCCCAACGTTTTCATTTTTAAACTTATTAAACGATTATCATGCTTTATGTTGTCATAATAATAATTCCAAATAGAATGCTAATATTTACAACATTTCAACATGTTAGTGAAATATTTTGTTCAATTTATTGTCCAATTTTCTGGAACGGAAAATATTTACTGTATAAAAACATACTTTTCACTCTCCAGGTTTTCAAAAATTAAATAGCACAACACTTTTTATAACACTTCACTCCTTCATAGAACCACTCAATCTTCGTGCAAGCATCTCACACAAATTTTTCTGGAGCACTCCAAGCAAATAGAAACTCCACAACAAGACTATAGATATTTCTTTTTCTCTTCAAATCACATTGCCTAGAAGGTCCTGCTTTTACAGGAAGAGATGACAGTTATACTTCACAACAAACCAAAAAATTAAAAGAAATGACGAAAACTACAAGCACACAACATAATCTAGTACGTCTGTGAGACCGCTTCAAACAAACGGAACTCAATATCACTTGAGAAAAAATTGAGATAACCCGCGAAACCTTCTCGAAATGCAGGTCTCGCCCGAACCGAATGCTAGACCAACAATTAATCTTTACGTAGATTCTTCGCCTAACAGTCCATATACTTTGGAATCCCGGACACCAAGTCACCCAATTGAGTGCGCTGCTTGTATAATGGCAGTTGACTTACATGGAGTCACGCCACAAAGGGACAAACACTAGAGGAGGGGGGTTCGATCCAATACTGTGGATTGAAGTTCGGCGTAGCTTAATGGTTAGAGCGCTTGGTACGTAGAACCCTAGATCATATGTACGCAGATTGCTCTGCGTTATAGGCTTTGACAGTAACAACATTTATCAGGTTTACTATGCTGCCATCTAGTTGTTACATAAGGAATCACGTCGTAACTCCCATTTGGATTGCATTAGCGACTGTACTGCCATCTCGTGTTCGTTTAAGGCGGACGGGTGGCGATCCTGGCGGTTGTTCTCTTCAAAGTGCTGCCGATTTTAACATAAGAATGAGCAATCTATACGTGATCTGGGGTAGAATCAAAGACCCGGGTTCAATCCCCGGCGCCGGAGTGAATTTTTCTCCTCTAATAAATTCTATAGGACCAAAAATTAATCTTTACGTAAATTAGATGGGAATTTAACAGTAATAATTGCAGCCATCCGACGCGCGGCGTCCAGAAGGAGCAATGTGACATCTATGAGCCGACTATAGGGGAGAGTTGGGTAGTATCGGACATCGGGTAATATCGGACAGTGCGCTTCTTTCATCTACCACCAGATGGTAGTACCTGAATAACATGATTACGTTTATTTATGCGACATCACAGAAACGCAACCATGTCATTCAGGTACTATCATCTGGTGGTAGATGAAAGAAACTCACTATCCGATATTATCCGTTGTTCGATACTACCCAACTCTCCCCTAACTTATTATCATACAGAATACTATCTGATGTCAGTTGAAGTTTTTGGAAAAGATCTTAGTGCCGGGCACTATCCCCATTTATTTATTGAATTTCGTAGAAACTTCAAACTGCATAACTCCATTATTAATAAAGTCTCTCTCTGTGTAATAAAAGGGTAATTGCTAATATTAAAAGACCATTTTTATGGCAATTAATTTTTGTCTAACTCGATATTGTATCATTGTATCATGTTGGCTTATTTAAAAATATATAAATTGAGTTTTTTTTTTTTTTGTTAAATCTGTGCATTTTCGGATCCTCTTATTTTTGGTAAGCTTTATGAGTAGAAGACCCTGATTACGGGAATCACAATTTTTAATATACGAATACGAATACGAAAAGCCTGAAATCCCATAAGGGCAACGGCCTCCTACAGGGGAGTGTAGGGTGAGCTGAGGTCTACTACACTTGGGGAGCCAGTCCAAGAAAGCTTACACTATACACTTACAAACTAAACACATTAACAAATTATACCAATTAAACATGAAAACCTTACTTACTTACTTACTTACTTACTTACTTACTTACTTACTTACAAATGGCTTTTAAGGAACCTCAAGGTTCATTGCCGCCCTCACATAAGCCCGCCAGCGGTCCCTATCCTGTGCAAGATTAATCCAGTCTCTACCATCATATACCACCTCCCTCAAATCCATTTTAATATTATCCTCCCATATACGTCTCGGCCTCCCCAAAGGTCTTTTTCCCTCCGGTCTCCCAACTAATACTCTATATGCATTTCTGGATTCGCCCATACGTGCTACATGCCCTGCTCATCTCAAACGTCTGGATTTAATGTTCCTAAATATGTCAGGTGAAGAATACAATGCGTGCAGTTCTGCGTTGTGTAACTTTCTCCATTCTCCTGTAACTTCATCCCGCTTAGCCCCAAATATTTTCCTAAGCACCTTATTCTCAAACACCCTTAACCTATGTTCCTCTCTCAGATTGAGAGTCGAAGTTTCACAACCATAAAGAACAACCGTAATATAACTGTTTTATAAATTCTAACTTTCACATTTTTTGACAGCAGACTAGATGATAAAAGCTTCTCAACCGAATAATAACACGCATTTCCCATATTTATTCTGTGTTTAATTTCCTCTCGAGTGTCATTTATATTTTTTACTGTTGCTCCAAGATGTTTGAATTTTTCCACCCCTTCGAAGGATAAATCTCCAATGTTTATATTTCCATTTCGTACAATATTCTGATCACGAGACATAATCATATACTTTGTCTTTTCGGGATTTACTTCCAAACCGATCGCTTTACTTGCTTCAAGTAACATTTCCGTGTTTTCCGTAATCGTTTGTGGATTTTCTCCTAACATATTCACGTCATCCGCATAGACAAGCAGTTGATGTAACCCGTTCAATTCCAAACCCTGCCTGTTATCCTGAACTTTCCTAATGGCATATTCTAAAGCGAAGTTAAAAAGTAAAGGTGATAGTGCATCTCCCTGCTTTAGCCCGCACTGAATTGGAAAAGCATCAGATAGAGATTGACCTATACGGACTCTGCTGTATGTTTCACTGGGACACATTTTAATTAATCGAACTAGTTTCTTGGGAATACCAAATTCAATAAGAATATCATATAATACTTCCCTCTTAACTGAGTCATATGCCTTTTTGAAATCTATGAATAACTGATGTACTGTACCCTTATACTCCCATTTTTTCTCCATTATTTGTCGAATACAAAAAATCTGATCAATAGTCGACCTATTACGCCTAAAACCGCACTGATGATTCCCAATAATTTCATCTACGTAAGGAGCTAATCTTCTCAAAAGAATATTGGACAAAATTTTGTACGACGTCAACAAAAGTGATATTCCTCGAAAGTTACCACAGTTGGTTTTGTCCCCCTTCTCAAAAATAGGTACAATTATGGACTCCTTCCATTGTTCTGGTACAATTTCCTTTTGCCAAATAGCAAGTACAAGTTTATAAATTTCGTTATATAATGCACTTCCACCCTCTTGTATTAATTCTGCTGGAATTTGATCGATACCTGGAGACTTGTACTTTTTCAGATTTTCTATCGCAATTTCGACTTCTGAAAGCGTGGGTTCGGGTATAAATGGCTCAGCAGTTTGTATTTCAATTTCAGTTTCAATTTCAAACACCAAAACCTATACAGACTAAACACATAAATTATGCAAACTAAACATTCACAAAAAAATATGCAAACTAAACACACAAATTACAATCTGAACACAACTGTCCACACTAAACACACGATAAAAAAAATTACACAAACTGGACACATACATAGTCTTAACTCACACACAAACTAAATACGCAAAAACCTATACCAATTGCACACATGAATTGTACAGCCTAAGCACACAAACTATCTAAACTAAACGCACAAAAACGATACAATTGAACACAAAAATTATACTAACTAAATACATGAACTATACCACTATACACGGAGTGAAACTATTCAAACTAAAGCACACAAAACCATACAATTGAACACAAAAATTATACTAACTAAATACATGAACTATACCAACTAGACACGGAATCAAACTATCTAAACTAAAACACACAAAACCATACAACTGAACACAAAAATTATACTAACTAAATACATGAACTATACCAACTAGACACGGAGTCAAACTATCTAAACTAAAACACACAAAACCATACAATTGAACACACAAATTATACTAACTAAATACATGAACTATATCACTATACACGGAGTCAAACTATCTAAATTAAACACACAAAACCATACAATTGAACACAAAAATTATACTAACTAAATACATGAACTATACCACTATACACGGAGTCAAACTATCTAAACTAAAACACACAAAACCATACAACTGAACACAAAAATTATACTAACTAAATACATGAACTATACCAACTATACACGGAATCAAACTAACCAAACTGACACACATAAAAATAACTGTATAATAATTTCCTTATAAATGACATCATTAAAAAAAGTCAATTGGTTTTTCAGCAGGTTTTTTCGAATGAGCAATAACAATCTCTCTATAATTTATGAATTATAATCCATTTGGTCGGAGGCATCTCGGAAGAAAAGACTTTCGAATTAAGCGTACACTTACTTGACCTAGATCGTGACTGTTAATGGTGAAAACATTATTATTATTATTATTATTATTATTAGTAGTAGTAGTAGTAGTAGTAGTAGTAGTAGTAGTAGTAGTAGTAGTAGTAGTAGTAGTAGTAGTAGTAGTAGTAGTATAGTTAAATTTGAATCCCGAAAAGACTAAGTATATGATTATGTCTCATGGTCAGAATATTGTACGAAATGGAATTATAAAAGTTGGAGATTTATCCTTCGAAGAGGTGGAAAAATTCAAATATCTTGGAGCAACAGTAACAAATGAAGAGTTCGCGGGAAAAACGATGAATGTCACAGTTTTGTTAAGATTGATGTCATTATCTAATTCAATAAATCATTACAAAATTTAATGTTGTTCTTATGAAAAATGGTAAAAAGGAGAATTATCACCACGAATACAGTAATCCTTTCCTTTATTTTCTATAGAAACACCACTACATCTTGTAGTTATAGACTCAATTAGATTATTATCTAATCCTTAACAGAAATGTGACATTCATCGTTTTCCCGCGAACTCTTCAAATGTAAATGACACTCGGGAGGAAATTAAACGCAGAATAAATATGGGAAATGCGTGTTATTATTCGGTTGAGAAGCTTTTATCTTCTAGTCTGCTGTCAAAAAATCTGAAAGTTAGAATTTATAAAACAGTTATATTACGGGTTGTTCTTTATGGCTGTGAAACTTGGACTCTCACTTTGAGAGAGGAACAGAGATTGAGGGTTTTCGAGAATAAGGTTCTTAGGAAAATATTTGGGGCTAAGAGGGATGAAGTTACAGTAGAATGGAGAAAGTTACACAACGCAGAGCTGCAAGCATTGTATCTTTCGCCTGACATAATTAGGAACATTAAAGCCAGACGTTTGAGATGGGCAGGGCATGTATCACGTATGGGCGAATGCAGAAATGCATATAGAGTGTTAGTTGGGAGGCCAGAGGGAAAAATATTTTTGGGGAGGCCGAGACGCAGATGGGAAGATAATATTAAAATGGATTTGAGGAAGGTGGGCTATGATGGTAGGGACTGGATTAATCTTGCTCAGGATAGGGACCAATGGCGGGCTTATGTGAGGGCGGCAATGAACCTCCGGGTTCCTTAAAAGCCAGTAAGTAAGTATAGTTGTTGTTTGCCGGTACATAAAACTAATTGAAATTGGATATTCGTTGTATTTTATTTTATGCTGTTGAGGAGGGTTCTGTGTCCCACTTTTGCTTCACTGAGAGCTCCGTGTTCTGTTTAGAGTTCAGGTTGTTCGGTGCGTTACTGCTGCCTGCAATATCTTGGATTCTGTGTAATCGAATTTCTGAGTCCATCTCAGAATTAGATCGAGATGTTTCAGAGAACTGGGATTGATTTCAGACGAAAAGTTCATTCTTTATACATCACATCATTTCATAGAGCAGCAATGCTGGATTCCTGGAAAAGAATGAGTCTGCCTTCCACTGTCAATCAATTTGACAAGTTTTTATTAAAATTTGATGAATGCACAGCAACATATTTTATTGAAGTGACTTCTTTTGTATATTTTCTATCTCTCCTCCTGAGAAGTTTAATCTTGACTAGTTCCTTTTGAATTTGCAGAGAATTCGGAATTAATTTATGAACCTCGTGCAAAGTTTTGCTCTCCAGTATTACTTATTGCACTAAAGAATCTATTATATCTTCATAATTTGAAAAGAACAATGCTTTCTTTTGATTAAATGCAGACAGTTGTAAAAATTGCGTTCAAGAGCAATATTTTAGGACAGGGATAATAATTCAAATTAATTTAAATACGGACAAAACAAATTTCTATCTGATCCTTTTCCAATTCATTGCGGGCTAAAGCGAGGAGATGCACTGTCACCTTTACTTTTTAACTTCGCTCTGCAATATGCCATTAGGAAGGTTCAGGGTTCGGAACTGAACGGGTTACATCAGCTTCTTGTCTATGCGGATGACGTGAATATGTTAGGAGAAAATCCACAAACGATCAGGGAAAACACGGAAATTTTACTTGAAGCCAGTAAAGCGATATGTTTGGAAGTAAATCGCGAAAAGAAAAAAGTATATGATTATGTCTCTTGTCCAGAATATTGTACGAAATGCAAACATAAAAATTGGGGATTTATCCTTCGAAGAGGTGGAAAAATGCAAATATCTTGGACCAGCAGTAACAAATATAAATAACACTCGGGAGGAAATTAAACGCAGAATAAGTGTGGGAAATGCCTGTTTTGTTCGGTTCAGAAGCTTTTGTCATCCAGTCTGCTGTCAAAAAATCTGAAAGTTTGAATTTATAAAACAGTTATATTACCGGTTGTTCTGTATGGTTGTGAGACTTGGACTCTCACTTTGAGAGAGAATAGAGACTAAGGATGTTTGAGAATAGTTTCTTAGGAAAATATTTGGGGCTGAGAGGGATGAAGTTACAGGAGAATGGAGAAAGTTACACAACGCAGAACTGCACGCATTGTATTCTTCACCTGACATAATTAGGAACATTAAATCCAGACGTTTGAGATAGGCATGGCATGTAGCAGATATGAGCCAATCCAGAAATGCATATGGAGTGTTAGTTGTGAGACCGGAGGGGAAAAGACCTTTGTGGAGGCCGAGACACAGGTGGGAGGATAGTATTCAAATGGATTTGAGGGAGGTGGAATATGATGATAGAGACTGGATTAATCTTGCACCGATGGCAGGCTTATATGAGGGCGGCAATGAACCTGCGGGTTCCTTAAAAGCCATTTGTAAATAAGTATGGACAAAAAACTCTGAGATGTTTGTTACCGTGGTATTCCCACCTCATAGCAAGACTTTTCGTCCCAAGCAATTCGTCCTGGTCGACTTGATCCTTAACAAAATTTCCTCACAACCGTTTTTATGGAGATTACTTTTTCGTCCCACACGAAGAAAAACTTGTCTCATATTAGTATTTGTGCCAGATACTTGGGACGAAACGCAACGGTACAATTGCTGTAGAAAGTATTACATTTCCTTGTGCAATATTTTACACTTATAATGTCTCCCCCCCCCCCAAGAAAAAACTCATTTATGACTAACACCAATGATGTTGCCATAGAATTTAACGAGCAGCCATATATTTTCAAAATTATTCTTGAATGGATCAACCTAGGCTCACTACTTCCAAAAAGGAAAAGACCAGACTAAGTTACAAAGGGGTTTGATATATTGATTTTTTTAAAAGCAACAGGTAATTTTATTGTTCATATTTCCTTCATTTTCTACACAATTATAGAAATTCTGGCACTAGATCATTACAAGAGAAATGGAATCACAATGACGAGTTTGTTTCTGATTTCTAGTAGTCTTCTTACCAACAGGCACTTTCCTGTAACTTGGCCTGCGAGATCACCTGATATTAACCCAGCAACTTATTAGTCGTGCGGGACATCTGAAGGAAAGAATGTTTTTGAGTAAACCTACGACAATTGAAGCGTTGAAAGACTTCATGACACACTGTGGCAGATATTTCAGTACAGGTATACTTAGAGCTGCTATATGCAGCATTGAAGAAAGGCTGTTACACTGCTCCGTCGATTTAGTAGAATGCGTTTGAGTCTAAAAAAAGCAGAAAATAGTACAAAGAGGTCTGTTGTGACGAGAATCCGAGTCCCCTTATACCGGTAAGGCATCGTGTCACGAACAGTTTGAAGTCTGAGTATTTCTAACAAAGTAAATATTATTCAACGCCTTGAAAACGGCACAAATGTTAATGATATTGCTGGAGAGAATAAGGTAATATTTATTTATTTTTATTTATTTATTTAACACTTTATCAATTCATTCATTCATTTATTCATTCATTCCTGCTTTCCTTCCTTCAGTCCACACCTGTGGAGTAACGGCTAGCGCTTCTGGCTGTGAAACCAGGTGGCCCGGTTTCGATTCCCGGTCGGGGCAAGTTACCTGGTTGAGGTTTTTTCCGGGGTTTTCCCTCAACCCAATATGAGCAAATGCTGGGTAACTTTCGGTGCTGGACCCCGGACTCACTTCACCGGCATTATCACCTTCATCTCATTCAGACGCTAAATAACCAGAGATGTTGATAAAGCGTCGTAAAATAAACTACTAAAATAAAAAATAAAAATCCTTCCTTCATAACTTCACTCACTCACTCATTCACTCACTCACTCACTCCTTTGTTTGTTTCTTTACTTATTTATTTATTTATTTATTTATTTATTTATTTATACCTATTCATGCATTCATTCATTCATTCATTCATTCATTCATTCATTCATTCATTCATTCATTCATTCCTGCTTTCCTTCCTTCATAACTTCACTCACTCACTCACTCACTCACTCACTCACTCACTCACTCCTTTGTTTCTTTTTTTACTTATGTATACATCTTGATTACACAACTTTTAACATTGTATCAGTTCGGAATATGTATGAAAAGATTTTCTCGTGTTAAGGGAACACTCAACTTAAGAATTGGAGAAAAAGTGTCATAGAAATGAAAAAATAAATTTCTACACTAATTTACGTGACAGAAATAAATCAATACGCAGAATTCTTCCCCTATTAATTGAGAAGTCACAGTCAAATGCACAAAGCTAAAAAATAAAAAATGATAATTAAAAGTGACATTTCAGTTAATGATTGATTAAAAATTGAAATATTTTTTATTTTGAAAAGTATTGGATCTAATGAGCTGAGATTTTGCATGTTACTTTCCATGTGTATATTAAAATTTTTCTCCAAATTTGAAAAAGATTGGTCAAATAGGAAAAAAGTTCTAAAATATAATTGAGTGTCCCCTTAAATTCTAAGGTATCTTGTTTACATGTTTCGACCTCTGAGGATGACCCATAAAAGGTCGAAACATGTAAACTAGGTACGTTAGAATTTAACACAAGAAAGTCTTATCATACATATTCCGAAATGTACGTAGGCCTACACAAAATAAAAGGAATCAGTCACTGCACTCACACACCTACTGACACTTATGCCAGAAATAGTTTCATATGTGTAAATATATTTATATTGTTATTTATGTACAATGGCTGGAGAGGGCGTCCTGCGCGTATAAACCCTAAATCGGCCTCTGGCTCAAAGCCAGAAATGTCAATAAACTACAACAACTTTTTTATTTATTTATTAATTTATTTATTTATACATCTCTACCTGAAGATGATGCTTGCCAATTGCAGGGGACTTTGTCCGCCTGTTATATCTAAGTAGATGAACAATGATTTTTTACTAAATTGACGCAGCAGTGTACTTGTACAAGAATAAAATGGTGGACAAAAACAGTACGATGTAGTTATGACAATGGATGGTGTTCTAGAGAGTGTCATATCTTGTGTAAGATGTCAATACCAGAATTTTTAAGATTGTATAGAAAGTTAAGAATATAATGAGCAATTAAAGTTACCTCTTACTTTTGAAAAATCCTGTACACGAAATTAAGGTAAGGTCATATTAAAATGAAATGAGAATGTGAGACGAAAGAACAGTGTTCTGTCGAGTACATCTGGCCATAGGCTTCTTGTAGATACTACAGGAAACAGAACAGATACATGCTCCACCCTGGGGTAAATGCTATAATACTTAAGTCTTACCAAGCATCAGAGGAGTAGTTGGACGTCAAATGTAAGAAAATCAGGATTGATAAACGACACGTATCCTCTACAGTGGAACTTACCCGAACTTTCCGAAAGTAGGAACCATTCGCCACATTGATGGGGACTACAGCAGAAACACTTACTACCTAACCCTAAGACGCTGGAGAACTGGAATGGTGCTTCAGATCGATCGGTTTAATCTTGACAAGATCTTGAATGTCGTCTGCGGTTCAACAATTACAGGAAATTGGCCGTGCTTTCAACAGGGGCCATTTACAAATATAAGGTGGTGCTTGTACTGGAGATGCAACGGCACTTTGAAATGTACATTTTTGGGGCCATTGCCTTGATAAAAGATAAGACAAATACATTACACATAGATCTCTTACAATGTATCAGTTTTCAATTCTAAATTATGACCTAAAGACACTTGGAATAAATATGTTTGTGATTAATTAACATTGTGACACAATTGTTTCGAGATGAAACATTTTGAACGAAAATGACATGTACGAACCGTCTGGGGCGAAAAGTCTTACAATTTTCCCGCCCTTCTCTTTCATTTTACGAGCAATTTCCACTTCTCCTTCATTTCATCTAACATCAGCAGAAGTCGAGAGTAGGCTGGAGTGAAGTGTTTTGCAAGTAGTACTTGTGTCCGAAGCTGGTACAGAATTGAAGTGCTACAAGTTCGGGGCCCTAGGGTTCATCATATATCCGTCTGGAGATGGGATGTAAATCTTTCATTGCAGAATGGCCCGTCTGACGCCCTATGATTCACAAATGCTCCCAGGCCACTCGTCGGACTTATGGTCCAATGAATGCTTAAGTTCATCAATCCTTCCGGATCCGGTTTTCGAAGAACCAAGCCGACTGCAGCCAAAGTCCGTATCTTGATTTTACGACATAATCTTGAATCTATCACTTATCAAACTTATTGGACGACATACTCTATGTTTATGAACAATTCAGTCTATTTCATTCTGTGTTCGATTACACTGAACAACACGAATTTTGCTCCTACTTAAAACAATGTGTCCCTTATGGTTTGATATGCACTGAATTCGAAAATGCATCTCTTTTCTTCATATCACGTAAGGTTTTTTTAAGATATACTATGATTTCACTTTTCGATAAGCGCTCCCCCAGGAAAACCAAAACAAAAGCAAATGTATTTTATGAGTTTATGACTTATTTACGGTTTATTATGGTTGTTGGCATATTATTTTGTATTTCTAATAAATAAACAGATATTGGTCCCTTCTATTAAGTAAATTTCATAACAGTTCAAAGTGAGGTCTATGCAATGAACAAGCAAGGGTGTGGTTTTCAGTGTTTAAAGGAAAAGTTTACTAGTTTGAGTGAAGGAAAATTAAAAGAGGGCATTTTCGTCGGTCCACAAATTCACAAAGTTATGGCTGATCCTTTGTTTGAGGAAAAACTTTCCGTTACAGAAAGAATGGCATGACACGCTTTCAAAGACGTTTGCTCAAATTTCCTTGGAAATTCTAGGGCAGAGAACTACATGGAACTTGTTGTGGAAATCATGTTAAGTGCATACATGGATTTCTTTTCTCCTAACTTTGGAGCGGTAGACGACGAGCATGGGGAAAAATTTCATCAAGAAATATCTGAAATGGAAAGGCGATATAAAGGAAGATCATCATCCAGCATGCTTGCAGACTATTGTTGGTTCCTTGTAAAATACAGTCCCGGGTCTAGTTATAAACAGAAGTCATCCAGAAAATTATTTTAAATATAAGTTCATATTCCGAGATTTTTCTCATTGTACGCATGAAATATTTGTATTGTTGTGTTTTAAACTATGTTACATCATTTTTGTATCCAGTACATATTTTTAAAGTATTATGAGGAATTTTGAATCCCTAGTGTGTTGTAATTTTATCAGTAGCAGCGAAAAATTAAAAACAAGTAAGTTTTGTCATAAAAAAGTTAATTCATTTTCCCCGGAAAATGGTACGTGATGGGGCAATTTATGTTTTAAATTCAGATTTAGGGCACACATATTAGTAACATTCGCCTATTTTTATTTCGGAGCAAGAAAAAGTAAAAATTTGTTGTTCAGTGTTATCGTTCGTTTTATGGTTTTATTTCTTCACTTAAATTTGAGTCCGTGGAGATTTAAACATAAAATTTTTATTATAATCCTTATATAGTAAATTTAAGTTTTAGGGAGTACAAATATATAACTGAATGTTGAACACAGTGTTACTTTAAAGTGTCTGTTATGTTGTAATTTGGCATTATACTTTTTGATAGAAAGTTATTTATTTATGTTACTAATTTCAATCGTATCATATTCAACTACTACTTATATTTTCACAAAAAAAAAACAATGTAAAAAAAAAGAACCATGAATATCTACGTATTTAGAAATGCTGTTGTTCATGTCACTTTTCGTCTACACGCATGACGCCGCCTACTATTTGTACCCCAATCATTTCCTATCCCTCTGCAAACAGCAGGTTCCTATACGATTCACCTTATCAATCTCCTGACTATCTTAGCGCCTGGCGCCCGGGAGCGACTTCAAGGTCATAAATGCGCTTCCTTTTGACATCCCTGTTCTAAACCCCGAACGTACTATACGCACAAGGGAATAGTATGTGTCGTCCTTTTGAGATCTGTCTTAAGGACAGATGTGTTCATAAATTGTGTAGAAAAACAGCTGCTTGTAATTCCCCTCACTACAAGGTGACATGTTATTCCAACATGACGGAGCCCCAATACATTTTCGCCGTCAGGTGACACATCATCTAAATCTCACATTCCCCAAAGGATGAATCTGTCGCAGTGGTAACGTACATTGGCAAACAAGGTCTTTAGACCTTATTCTATTTTTGTCTTTGGACAGATACAAAGTAAACATAAGAGACGAATAACACTGTTAAATAATAAAATACTCCTTTAAATACAACTAAGTGATCTTTCTGTATTGAATGTGATGATAAGGAATGTGACATCAGTTTTGCTGTATCACCTAAATCTTTTGCAAAACACCCTCATTTTAAAGTTTTATGGTTTCCGGTCTCCGCTTCCGGCTTAACGTTTGGTTCCAAACAAATGGATAAGAAGCTATTTACGATCTTGTATGTTTATGAATGGCACTTAATGAATGGTGAAGGGAACATCTGGCAGTAGATCAATGTCCGTTTTCTCTGTTAAAATTGTTCTCTTGTGAATTGGCTTCTTAATAATGCGATAACTTTCTTTTTGATCGCTTCGCGAATAGCCGTATTTTATGTTTGTGTATGTTCGTGAAATTGTGAATCTAAGTGTGTATTGTGAAGTGAAGTGTAAGGTGTATTTAAAAAAACTGATAACAGCATTTATCATCATTGGTTTTTTAATTATAATCAGGGAACGGATTTATATGGACTAAAAATATATGAAATATGTAAATATATATGTAGTTATTTTTACCAAAATATGGAATTAAATATGGATTTTTACCAAAATATGGAATTAAATATGGACTTATAATTATAAAAAAATGACTATGTACGTTAAATATTGGTACATTTTAATCAAACTAAACAAAAAATATAATGGACGTACCTTATCTTCCAATGTAGTTTCAACAAAACACAATTTTTATTGTCTGTTACCATAACAATAGGTTACAAACATTTCTTTCAAGTGCTGAAAAGTGAATCTTCTTCTATTGTCTCTGAGGATAGATTTATACTGACTAAAAGAGCGTTCGACGTCACAAGAAGTAACTGGTACATAATTCAATTTCACAATGTCTGCTGGGGATAAGTCCAAGTTAATCTTCACTGTTGATTCACCACTCATCACAGCAACAACCTTTTGTAGTTCTTCATATCCAGGGTTTTTTGAAAGTACAGTGTCCACCTTAGCTCTTACTGCATCTGCAACTTTACCTCTACCACGATTCAGTTGTTCCACAGTACTATTTATAATTTCAAAACTTTCAGATAGTGAAAGGTGCCTATTTTGGAGACTTTTGAGCGTTTTTATGATGCATGAAAATGTATGCTGAATGTGAGCTAAGTCATTCTTCACACTTATGTCACAGGTAACTGTTTTCGCAGTATCAATTGAGACTGCATCTTCAGAGTCCAATGCAAGGAGAACATTGTTAATAGAGTCTATATGTTCGGCATAATATTCAACTGCTTCTAGCCATGTACCCCATCTAGTTAAAATTGGCTTTGGTGGCAATGGAATTTCAGGGTACATTTCTTACAACACGTTAACTCTACTGGGAGCTTTGAGAAATACTTTTTTCACTGATGAAATCAACAAATCTACTTTAGGGAAATTGTCTCTGACCACTTCTGCCACACGATGAAATGCATGCGCCACACAAGTAAAATGAGTCAATTTAGGATATACAACAGATAATGCTTGTCCAGCTTTGACCATATAAGGGGCAGCATCGCTAATAAAGAATAACACATTATCGTACATAATACCCTTTGGCCACAGGATACCCATAGCTTCGTTGAACAGTTTAACTATAGTTTTGTTATTGCACTTTTCTAGAACATCACAATGTAAAAGAATTCGTTCAGAATATTGTTCACTTAACAAACCGATAACTACATTACCAACAAGTCTACCTTCTTTGTCGGGAGTCTCATCAATGGAAACCCAAATTGAACTATCTTTAATTTCATCTCTTATCTTCTGTATTGTCTCATCGTAGATGGATGGAGCATACGTCTTCCTAAGTGTTGACTCATCCGGGATTGTATGTTGAGTATATTTTTCAAGGAATTCCCTGAAGACCTTATTCTTTAGTTTGTAGAGAGGAATATCAGCAGAGATGAGAGAACGGCACAGGTCGATGTTAAACTCAGATCTTACATTCGATGTTGTTGGTTGTGTTAAAAACAATTGTCTCTGCTGGGAATTTAGTTGTTTGTTGGCCTGATGTTTACTAGTTGTAATGTGTTGTTGCACCAGGAACTTTTGTGTAGATGATACTGCACACTGACACAAATTACAAAATAATATTTTATTGTCAGTTGATAAACCATCTTCTTTAAATTCTGAAATGTAACTTGTTAGTTTTGATTTTAAATTGACTGAATGACGTACTTTTGGCATATTTACCGTCTTTATAGTATGATTTACAAAACTGAACCTATGTGTACTCTGACTGGCATTTAACTGTTGAGCTGCACAACTGAAGTCTGTTAAAAATTTTAAATTAAATTAATACAGTTTTGTAACTTACTTTCCCATTGTTGATAGGACTGCTAATTTTCAAATAACTCTGATGTTAAAGGGATTACTGAACATGTGTTTAAATCTCTATTGTTGAAATGTATTTTTAAAAGTTAATGGAATTTTGTTTTGTTTTATTGTTAAACCTAATATAATATGGACTGTTTTATATGAAATATGGAAAATATATGGAAATTAACGAAAATATGTACTAAACTCTAAAATATGGAAAAATATGGAAAATAAAAGTAGGATTTTTCAACCCTACACATTGTGAAACATAAAGATAATGCAAAATATAAATTATATTAGCTTTATAAGTAAATATGTATTTACATATAAATCCTTTCCCTGATTATAATATTGTAACTCAATTATTGAATTCGCCATATCACGCAAATGTGTGAATAACCCGAACTAGTTTTGGTATGTTTGCGGTGAATTTACTCCGAAATCACAGAGAAATTCCTGGAGAGAAGAGTGTTAAGAATCGCCCCTTAGTTGAGAAAGACAAGATTTTGTTACCACCGTTGCATATAAAATTAGGGTTGATGAAAAATTTTGTCAAGGCTTTGGATAAACATGGTCAGGGTTTGGGTACTTGAGAGAAAAATCTCCTAAACTCAGTGATAGTAAGTTAAAAGAAGGTATATTTATTGGGCCACAAATCTGTGAGATCATTCATGATGACAACTTTGTGGAATTGCTAATAAAAATGGGGGGGGGGAATGTGAATGGTTAGCTTTCAGACAAGTATGCTCTAATTTTTTTGGAAATGTGAAAGCTGACAACTATAAGAAACTTACTAGGAACTTGTTGAAGTCTTATCAGGTTATGGGGTGCAGTATGTCCATGAAAATTCACTTGTACACTTGCATTAAACTTCCCCCCCCCCAACATGGGCGCGGTTAGTGACGAATGCGGTGAGAGATTTCATCAGGATACTTCTGTTTTGGAGAGAAGGTATGCAGGAAAATCGGTATCGAACATGTTAGCAGACTATTGTTGGAACCTCAAGGAAGACGTTTCTCGTGGTAGTTACAAACGGAAGAGTTCAAGAAAACAAATTTTGAAAATGTGAGTAATTTTTTTTTTCTTTTTTTCATGTAATTTATTCCTAGAACAGTCCTGTATTTTTTATTTCATATTTATTCACTTCAATATTTAAATTTTATTTCATGAGCAAAGAAAGAAATATGATTTCAAATCTAGATCTAGTATTACAAAGGAAATTAAATTTCTATTAAAAATTAAAGCGAAAATTCCGGAAAATGAGAGGTGATACAGCATTTCCAATTCCAGATTTGGATTCAGCGGGGTCGAATTATAAATAATCACATACTTTCTTTCAAAGGAGCAAAAAAAAAAGTTTAAATCCGTCTGTCAGTGTAATTGGTGGCTCGGATTACGATTCGTGCTGCTGTCATAAAAGAAGAACAGAAGGATCTCAGAAAGCAACACTTACTGTTTTCAACAGAGCGGAGAAGTGCATTGAAGCCGGCGGTGGATTTTTTTACTTTGAACTGTCGGAATAAATTGATATCATCGAAAGTAATCAGTAAATATAATCACTAAGTCATTTATCTTTCCGCCTTGCTACCAGCAAGCTTACGGCTTGTTAAGCGTACCATTCGAACAAGTGTATCTCAACACCAGTTAAAAATTAGATACATCTTATATGGCATCTTCTCATTCCAATACTCCATACAACCACTCCTTAAAATATCGACGCCTACTGTTTCTTCTGAAACATCTCGTAGGCTATAATATGGATGCATGTTATTTAAACTTATAAATATTAAGAGATGTAAGAACTACGAAAGCACTCAGCGTTTAGTTTTGAATACAATAATTGAGCCGTTCAGAGCAGAAGTGGTGTAAGTCAAAAATGGATAATGAGGGTTAAAGTAAACATTCTGTAAAATACAGCGCAAAGTAGCAATTAATATTCAATTTATTTAAACTATTAGTAGTCAGTGGATAGCAAGAAGGCCATATTAATTGCTACTTTGCGCTGTATTTTACAGAATTGTTACTTTAAACCTCATTACCCAATTTTGACTTACACCACTTTTGCTCTGTACGGCTCAATTATCGTTCAATTATAAGTATTGAAAGTAACGTAGGGTTTTTTTTATTATACAATTTATTAAACCCTATTTCACCCTGAGGTAATTAGGGTTATAGTTGACATCAAAATACATATTTTATAACCAATAAACAAAATAAAGTGATAATATAAAGTAGTGGTCATAGTTACAATTCACGTGAATTATGTAGATGTATGCACATTAGTGAAAGAATGGCTCCTGTTAAAGATGAATGAGATGTTTGAAGAATAATGAACGCAAAAGATATACAAGAATGTCTAACCGTTTCAGAGTAAATACATGACTTTAAAAAGATAATCAATAGTAGATTGATAAAACAAAATTTGACTTTCACTTTCAAATTAATACTTAATTCATGAACAATAAAACAGTTAAGAGTAATAAGGAGATATTACAAGCAATGATTTACGGTTACAAGTTACATACATGATTCAGGAACAATTACAATAATTAAAACAGTAACACAAGTAATGGCTTACAACTAACGAATAACGAAATTCTTGAAGGGCAATACAAAAGATTTAAAAACAAATGTAAACAGTGAAGGAATAGTAGAAAAAAATACTTAAAATCACAAGTTAAACACATTCTTTTTAAAGCAATAGGTAACAACAAAGAGATACTAATAACCAGGGAAAGGATTTATATGTAAATACATATTTACTTATAAAGCTAATATAATTTATATTTTGCATTATCTTTATGTTTCACAATGTGTAGGGTTGAAAAATCCTACTTTTATTTTCCATATTTTTCCATATTTTAGAGTTTAGTACATATTTTCGTTAATTTCCATATATTTTCCATATTTCATATAAAACAGTCCATATTATATTAGGTTTAACAATAAAACAAAACAAAATTCCATTAACTTTTAAAAATACATTTCAACAATAGAGATTTAAACACATGTTCAGTAATCCCTTTAACATCAGAGTTATTTGAAAATTAGCAGTCCTATCAACAATGGGAAAGTAAGTTACAAAACTGTATTAATTTAATTTAAAATTTTTAACAGACTTCAGTTGTGCAGCTCAACAGTTATATGCCAGTCAGAGTACACATAGGTTCAGTTTTGTAAATCATACTATAAAGACGGTAAATATGCCAAAAGTACGTCATTCAGTCAATTTAAAATCAAAACTAACAAGTTACATTTCAGAATTTAAAGAAGATGGTTTATCAACTGACAATAAAATATTATTTTGTAATTTGTGTCAGTGTGCAGTATCATCTACACAAAAGTTCCTGGTGCAACAACACATTACAACTAGTAAACATCAGGCCAACAAACAACTAAATTCCCAGCAGAGACAATTGTTTTTAACACAACCAACAACATCGAATGTAAGATCTGAGTTTAACATCGACCTGTGCCGTTCTCTCATCTCTGCTGATATTCCTCTCTACAAACTAAAGAATAAGGTCTTCAGGGAATTCCTTGAAAAATATACTCAACATACAATCCCGGATGAGTCAACACTTAGGAAGACGTATGCTCCATCCATCTACGATGAGACAATACAGAAGATAAGAGATGAAATTAAAGATAGTTCAATTTGGGTTTCCATTGATGAGACTCCCGACAAAGAAGGTAGACTTGTTGGTAATGTAGTTATCGGTTTGTTAAGTGAACAATATTCTGAACGAATTCTTTTACATTGTGATGTTCTAGAAAAGTGCAATAACAAAACTATAGTTAAACTGTTCAACGAAGCTATGGGTATCCTGTGGCCAAAGGGTATTATGTACGATAATGTGTTATTCTTTATTAGCGATGCTGCCCCTTATATGGTCAAAGCTGGACAAGCATTATCTGTTGTATATCCTAAATTGACTCATTTTACTTGTGTGGCGCATGCATTTCATCGTGTGGCAGAAGTGGTCAGAGACAATTTCCCTAAAGTAGATTTGTTGATTTCATCAGTGAAAAAAGTATTTCTCAAAGCTCCCAGTAGAGTTAACGTGTTGAAAGAAATGTACCCTGAAATTCCATTGCCACCAAAGCCAATTTTAACTAGATGGGGTACATGGCTAGAAGCAGTTGAATATTATGCCGAACATATAGACTCTATTAACAATGTTCTCCTTGCATTGGACTCTGAAGATGCAGTCTCAATTGATACTGCGAAAACAGTTACCTGTGACATAAGTGTGAAGAATGACTTAGCTCACATTCAGCATACATTTTCATGCATCATAAAAACGCTCAAAAGTCTCCAAAATAGGCACCTTTCACTATCTGAAAGTTTTGAAATTATAAATAGTACTGTGGAACAACTGAATCGTGGTAGAGGTAAAGTTGCAGATGCAGTAAGAGCTAAGGTGGACACTGTACTTTCAAAAAACCCTGGATATGAAGAACTACAAAAGGTTGTTGCTGTGATGAGTGGTGAATCAACAGTGAAGATTAACTTGGACTTATCCCCAGCAGACATTGTGAAATTGAATTATGTACCAGTTACTTCTTGTGACGTCGAACGCTCTTTTAGTCAGTATAAATCTATCCTCAGAGACAATAGAAGAAGATTCACTTTTCAGCACTTGAAAGAAATGTTTGTAACCTATTGTTATGGTAACAGACAATAAAAATTGTGTTTTGTTGAAACTACATTGGAAGATAAGGTACGTCCATTATATTTTTTGTTTAGTTTGATTAAAATGTACCAATATTTAACGTACATAGTCATTTTTTTATAATTTTAAGTCCATATTTAATTCCATATTTTGGTAAAAATCCATATTTAATTCCATATTTTGGTAAAAATAACTACATATATATTTACATATTTCATATATTTTTAGTCCATATAAATCCGTTCCCTGCTAATAACAATACACTGACTGTAGTTACAGATTAAACACATTATTTTAAAAACAAACACGCAAAGCATCAATAGCTATTTTCAGGCATCATACAAATGGACCATGACTTTAATTCACATCTTCTTTACGTTACTTCGTATATTATTTTGTGTTTCAATCTAATTAAATTTGTTATTTTTCACTGTAACAACAAAAATATGTTTCATTAAGCGTCAAGGCATTTCTCTATATTTATTGTA
This sequence comes from Periplaneta americana, assembly GCF_040183065.1. Taxonomy (NCBI): domain Eukaryota; kingdom Metazoa; phylum Arthropoda; class Insecta; order Blattodea; family Blattidae; genus Periplaneta; species Periplaneta americana. The sequence goes on along the minus strand of NC_091123.1, from coordinate 134,596,101 downwards.
TCATGGTATAACGTAGGTTTTATCAAAGAAAGTAGAATTTTCCTTGGGTTTCATAGCAAAGTAGAAATAACAAATGACGATAAAAGTTATAACTCATGGCCAAAAGTGACTATTACGTATGTCGTTTATCACATTTTTTAAGAACATAAGGTAAGGCTTTTTCTCCGAACTCAGTATAATAACTTCTTTGGACAACATACAACAACATATTAATTTTGTTTTTTCCTAGTGCGCCTCGTGTTTTTGTCATATTTATGAAGTAGCGTAGCCTTCGATATAACAGAAGATATGCCATGCCACATGTGCGAGGGTCGTTTCATTTGAATAAAACATATTCACAGTTCCGTTTTTCATTCCTTTGAGAGTTTGTTTATTCAGGATGAACGCATTTCTGAGAATAGGGAGCAAAGGGATCAAGATAGGACGGAGGAATATTTCACGGATTAAAAATTAAATATTAAAACGTGAAATACGTAAATATTAAAAAATATCTAAAACACTTACTATACACTTTTGAATATATCTTTTTTTTTACTTTAGGTAGGCCAACTCATTCAGAATACGAAATTAATACTTTAACCTCATTAAGTTCTTGACTTCCATTGTTTTCTAAATACGTAGTTAGTGGACCGAAAAAATATAGTTTCTGTGAACGTGGTTAAAAGTGATATTTTTCCTAACGGCTAGGCTTAAAGTGACACATTCTTTTAACATACAGTATGAGAATACTATTTTTACTTTCTTATCACACGAAACAAGAAGGCAAATCATTGCGATCGTGCTTTATTTTGAGTCGGAAATTTTAGCGCAAATACAATTTTCAGACAGTCATTCCTAAAAGTGGACCTTTTAATGGCAGGTAATGGTGTTCTATTATACGATAGCGAGTGAAAACTACTTTTAACACTAGTTCTAAAATTATTTTAACACTATTGTTCACTCCGATTGTCAGTTGTTCCCATTAGATGTCACATGACCGCATTCCCAACCGATCAATAGAGCGGTTCGAACAAGTCCAGGTATACTTTTAATGATGATTGATTTTCGTTAAGAAAAACAAAAATTAAATAAACTGCTCCAACGACTATTCTATTGTTCGCTATAATTTTTATCATTCGTCCGATGTAGTAAGTTATGTCTTCAGCTTCATAACAATACGTGTAATCATCGTTGCATCGAAAGATCCGAAACAAAACTGTCTTCTCCGAGACAAAATGTCCGATGCAGTACGATGCCGCCTAACTCAATGTAATATATTTTCATAAGTATTAAATTGTGTTGTATAATATTAACTATTTTGTTATCTTTAACCAGTATGTTAGTACAACAGTTCTAAACTGCCATTGTCACTTAAATTCTGTCTTTATTATAGCAGATCAAGTGTTCATTTATTTTAGTTCTTTTTGTAAGTTTTGTTTGTATTTGTATTTCTGGTAAATAAATAAATAGACAGATAAGTAGGCAGGCAGGCATGTAGATAGATTGATAGGTAGATAGGTGGATAGATTGGTAGGCAGATAGGGAGATAGATTGATAAGTAAATAGGTAAATAGATTGTTAGGTAGATAGGTAGTTAGATTGGTAGGTAGATAGGTATGTAAGTAGGTAGGTAGATAGATTGGTAAGTAGATAGGTAATATGTAGGTAGGTTAGTAGTAGGTTGGTAGATGGGTGGGGTAGGTTTGTTGGTAAGTATGTAGGTAAATAGGTTGGTAGGTAGGGTAGATTGGTAGCTATGTAGGTATATTGGTAGGTAGGTAGGTATATTGGTAGATAGATAGGTAAGTAGATTGGTTGATAGTAGGTAGGTAGATTGGGTGATAGATAGGTAGTTAGGTAGATAAATAAGAAAATAAACATTTGAACTCTTTCGGTTAAAAATCTAATAGTTAAATATAAGAAACCGTAATTAGGAATTGATTTACGTAAATCAGTCTTTATCTAATGGTCACTTTATTTAAAAAGTAGTATTATTGAAGCCTTAACTTATTTAGATCAAATTATTCGAAGCCAAGATTCCACTATAGATTTTTCTTTCCTTAAAAATAAAATATCCTCTGATGATTGAGGTTCTAGCTGATATGTATATCTATTGTCAGACAGTACATCTCACTTGACGATATGTCAGAGGAAGAACAACTGTTTGTATGCATCTGAAGTCCAATTAGTGTAACATGGAACTAATTGGCGATGTACGCAATAAAGGGGGGAAAGGAACTCGTCACTCTACTCCATTATCTCCTGGCCTAGTTGCCTCATAAGTGGTGCTTTTTGGTATCACTTGTAAGGCTCAGACCTGTCTTCGGACAGTTGACTAAACAACAACAACAAATATAAAATAAGGAAAAACTGTCTGAACCCTGAAATGAACCTATAGGCTTAGCTTGAAAAACGTTTGTAGCTTATCCCTTTAATGACCCAATAACACTGGCCTAGAGGGAACAGGTCCGATATCTGTCTGAAATTCTGAATACCGATATGAGACCGACAAGGCTCACGTCACATTTCATCATTCAGGTGGTTTTTAATGTGATTGTAGCGCCATGGGAAAGTTTGTAATAGGCTCGCATTTTTTTGCGGATGTATGTATAGTGTTGATCGATATGACACCCTCAAGCTGCCTCCAATATTTTTCCAGCGTCAATTTATACCCACGAGATGGACATTCGTTCTGTGGAACTTGACCTATTTTATTCATGGATCCATAAAAATTACTGCTGTGAATAAACAAGTGAATAATTTTAGATATCCGATTACCATTACCAGGAAACATGAAGAGAATTCTATATGAAGATTCATGCAGGGACATATAAAGTGGATCTTTATGCTGGAGTAAGACGTGTTACACACAATATTGAATTCAAAAATTGAACGTTGAATTTAAAAATGTAGGAATCAATAATGTGTAAGTCCAGTAGAGAATCTGGTGGAATTACTGCTCAAATATTGTAATAAAGAATGTTACAACTTCTAAGGATGTAAAGTCAACCTTCGTAATATATTTTCTGTACTTAAATCTTGATGCAATCTCACAAGGAAAGCCTTTAGACAATCATCTAATACCATACGTTATTGGTACTGCTAGTTTTAGTATCTATATATATAATTTGAACTGGTAATGGAAATTACGGGAAAACGGCTGAACGGATTTTAATGAATGACGCCTGATTTTGAAACTTGGAACCCAAAGTTTTTCAGAAAAATAGTAGTTTTTAGTGAAATCTCAATTTTCCTACATCATTTTCCTATTTTCCAAAATCCATTTTTCGTCAGTTTTGAGAACTAATTAATTGCATTTCAGAATAAAACAAAATACACACTACAATAAACAATAGGCTATTACACGAAGGCAATGACCTGCAGGATTTCTGACATAATTTAGACTTTCAATTTAATTGGTTATTAAAATCTTCAAGACTTGCTAATAATAATTTACAGGTCTGATTTTGCGGTGTGTAATTTTCTGAGTATAGCTACAAAACTTGAGATGGTTTGATGACATTATTACCATTAGAAATGAAATGTTGTTATAGTTAATGCCATGATGTGACTATTTTTCATTAATATACATATTAATGCTATATTAATGATATGAAAGTTAAATGTTTTGGGGTTATATAAGTAGATGTAGAGAATATCTTAAATTAGATATTCATTTCTATAATTTACTGAGTGGCGTTAGGTAACATTGTTATTAAAAATAAAATATTTTTATAGTTACGAATCAACTGGGATTGGGTCCTTTTCTTATATTTAATGGCGGTGTGATATAGATATTTATATCTATTTCAGTATTGGCTCGAGAGAGCGCAAAAATTACAGTTCCTAAAGAAAGACCAAAAGGTATTACTTACTGATAGAATAAGAGGGCTACGAAATTTTGTAGTATCCCGATCATTTCAGCAAGATCTCTCAGCAGGATAAAATGATTTTAACCTCTACATTTCAAGCTCTACATGTAGCAGCTATACCAAGATGCTATGTCTAAAAGTTCGAAAGCATAGCAAAGCTGACTTTAACTTTCACCTACAATCCATGTGACCTGAAACAGCTATTGCTTTACTTCCACATGAAAAACCCACTGATCGTCCTGACATTGTTACTTGCGTTTTCGCGTTGAAACTCAAAACCTAAGGTAGATAAGTTCAATAAAAAGTATTTGACATAAAAAAAAACATTCATAGGGAGTATGTTTCATTATTATGGAAGCAAATAACTTTCCAAATGTCTGGTATTCTTCATTGAAAATAAATCTGGAAAATTTTTATTTGAACGTTTAATGAACTTAGTTTGTAGCATTTGCTGCACAAGCCACTAGTTAACTATAAAACTGTCTAATCTTTAGAATACTTGCATGTGTGAGGGAGGACACGGAACGACATACAGTGTGGTGGCCACATTATACCTATTATATTACAATGTATCTGAGGAAAGGAAAGATAAACACAAAGAAAGTGTTTGATTTTGCACAATTTTTGTTTCTTTTACGAAGGCGAGGCCAGAAGTCTTGCACCGCAGCCTGAGGCTTATAGTGCGTATTCCTATTCTGTTAATGATATTTGTCGCCGAACGGTGGCGCTCTTGTACGAATACAGCACGCTTCACCGTCAACTCAACTCAGGCTATGGTAATGATATAATGATATCTGAATAAGTTATTGCGAAATGAAACGCCGAAAGTTACCTAGCAGTTATGCTTCAATTGGTTGAGGGAACTCCTCGGAAAAAAAAAAAACAGACCAGGTGACTTGTCCCAACCAGATCTTACGGTCTAGGTTGCTAACAGTTACTCTACACGGTAGTTACATAGTTGCGCCCCGCGGTCAACTGGGAGGCCTAGGCATGTCATAGTTGCGCCCAGAAGAAATCAGATAGCAGAATGGACATGGCATAGTTGCGCCTCGAACAAATCAGTTAGCAGAATGGACATGGCATAGTTGCGCCCTATGAGCATAGTACACACGGAAGTAATTGTCATAAAATAAATAAATTACTTAAAAATATTATAGTGCATTGAAATCAGGTAGGATAATGGAGAGGACACAGTATAAACGGAAGTGATTGCCATAAAATACGGTACAAGGTTTTGCAAATCGAAGCTTAAAACCATTCTGAATTATTAACTCCTTACCCTTTCCACTAAACATAACATTCATTTTAAATTAACTTCACTATACGTCACAGACGTGGAAATCACTAATAAAAATGTCAAGATTGCTAAGGTCCCATATTCTAACGACTCACTCATATGAATATTATCTCAGTTAATAAAGTACTGCCAACTTCATAGTGTTATTTTAACGGTAGCCTATGGATAATGAATATTAAATCGAATAAGAAATCAATAAGGTTGGTTGATTACGAGTCTCGAGTTCCCGTAATGTCTTTTTCTCTACCTATTTCACCGGGGCGCAATTATGTCATGCCCCTTTTCTCTACCTGATGGTAACGGGGCGCAGCTATGCCCACAAAACAGGGACTCTTTTTCATCTGCTGCATCTTACCTCACCGTAGGGCGCACCCATGCCCTGCCCATTCTACAGCGGTGGGCTACTCATGTATAAGCTTATTTCTAGTAAAATAACTTTTAAAAATAATAAACAGAAATCATCCCTGAAGAAGTAAAAACTCGTGCTCCGGAAGTTATCCTAATACAACTAACTCATAGTTAACGAAGATGAATATAATTATTGGAAAGAAAGTGGATAAATTAACTAAAAAAATACAATTAAATTTTAACTTGTATAAATATATAAATACATTCTATAAAAATTAAATTCCTAATCCTATATTTTAATTTTCTGATAATACGTGATAAAGTGTGATACTGTGAATTATATTTTTCGCCGAACGCTGGCGCTCTTGTAGGAGTACCGTGGCGCTGTACCGTGAACTCAACCCGGGCCATGGTAATGATGATATGTGAATAAATTATGGCGAAATGAGTCAGAGGTTCGACGCCGAATGTTTTCCAGCAGTTCTCCTTCAAATTGGTTGGAAGAACTCCTCTGAAAAAAAAAACAGGTAACTTGTCTCAACCAGGATTTGAATCCGTGACCGCTAATCTCACGGTCTGGCTTGCTAACCGTTACTCGAAAGCGGTGGACGACCTATATATAAGTTTATTTCTAGTAAAATAACTTTAACAAAATAATAAACAGGAATCATTCCTGAAGGAGTAAAAACACGTGCTCAGGGAGTTATCCTAGCTCAATTAACACATGCCACAGTGAAGTTGAAACTTTGGCTTATGTCTTGGGTTCATGCTCATTTGGCGAAAATCTTTGTAACAGCAGACATCACAAAATGAGGTCTGTAATCGCAACATGCCTTAAGTCCAATGGCTACACTACCTGTGAAGAAGTCCATGGAATAGCGGATACTGGAAGTCATCGACGTATTGATATTATAACATTTAAACCTGGAGAGATAAAAGGTTATATTCTGGATCCAACCATCAGATTCGAGACGCATCAGAATCAACCCGAAGAGGTTAATCTAGAGAAAAGGACAATTAATGAACCAACTATTCCTTATTACAAAACATCATATAAACTCAGGGATATAGAAGTCACCGGATTAATGATGGGCGCTAAAGGGACCATAACAAAACAGTTTGTGTCATTCTGTCATATATTTGGAATCCCAACAACAACAATTAAGGAAATTTCTATGTTAGCTTCAAAGGGTTCTCTGCAGATTTTACGACGAGACTTCTACTTCAATTCAAATTACAGTTGAATTTTTTCATTATAATTTTTATCTGTAATTTTTATTTTACTGCAAATTTTCATTATGTGAAATATTATATTCTGTAAAATTTAGTTTATTGTAAACAAATTTCTTGTAAGATATTTTTAATGTCATCTTAAATGTTACTGTTTAACATTATTTGTCTTTGGCAACCTCATCAAGTTGAGAAAGATTAAATGTTATAAGATAAACATAATTATTAGAAATAAAGGGACCAGAAAAACTTAAGGCTAAATTAAGCAAAAAATGAAATTTAAATTTTGACAATTTAACTTATATCAGTAGGCTACATAAATATACATTAAACAAATACATATTCTTTAAAAATTAAATTCCTAACGCTATATTATTTTAACTTTCTGACACTAAAATTCTAAGAACTTGGGTATTTTTCAATTATTTTGTTATATAATCTGGATCCAAAGTAGATAGATACCATCATTAAGAGCAGTGTTTGTGAAACACTTTGGTTTTTTCAGTCGCATAAATTTGGATCTATAAGTTCTGTATTTATAATGATACAATTTGAATTTATTGCAATTTTTTATATTGAAGTTTAATAAAGCATTATAGGCCCTAATAAATTTGTCTAATGTTACTTACTTACTGGTTTTTAAGGAACCCGAAGGTTCATTGCCGCTCTCACATAAGCCCGCCATAGACCCCTATCCTGAGCAAGATCAATCCAGTCTCTATCATCATATCTCACCTCCCTCAAATCCATTTTAATATTATCTTCCCATCTACGTCTCGGCATCCCCAAAGGTCTTTTTCCCTCCGGACTCCCAACTAACACTCTATATGTATTTCTGGATTCGCCCATACGTGCTACTGTCTAATGTTAATAACATTAAAATCAGTGAACAAAAGTTCGGATGAGTAATGAAGAGGTTTATTATTGGAGTGAATGTTTTCACAGTACAACTTTCCAATTTATTTTCAGGACGCCACATAGAGCAACAGTACATAGTCTTCCTTCAAAATTCATTCATTCATAGTGTTCTGGCCAAGGACAGGTCTTTCACTACAAACCCACCATTCTTCAGTATTTCCTATTTTATGACTTCCCCTTTGTCTCCGCATATGATCCATTTATCTTAATGTCGTCTATTACTTTACTCTTCTTCTGCTCCGAACTATTCTCATTCTTTCCAGTGCATCCTTCAGTAGGCAGTTTCTTCTCAGCCAGTGACCCAACCAATTCCATTTTCTCTTCCTCATCAGTTTCAACATCATTCTTTCTTCACCTACTCTATCCAACACAGCTTCATTTCTTATTCTGTCTGTCTGCTTCACATGCTTCATTATTCTCCATATCCACATTTCAAATGCTTCTAGTTGCTTCTCTTTTTTTTTAGTAGGTTATTCTACGACGCTTTATCAACAGCTTAGGTTATTTAGCGTCTGAATGAGATGAAGGTGATAATGCCGGTGAAATGAGTCCGGGGTCCAACACCGAAAGTTATCCAGCATTTGCTCATATAGGGTTGAGGGAAAACCCCGGAAAAAACCTCAACCAGGTAACTTTCCCCAATCGGGAATCGAGCCCGGGCCACCTGGTTTCGCGGCTAGACGCGCTAACCGTTACTCCACAGGCGTGGACTGCTTCTCTTCACTTCGTCGTAATGTCCATGTTTCTGCCTCATACAATGCTACACTCCACACAAAATACTTCAATAGTCTCTTCCTTAGTTCTCTCTTAAGAAGTAGAAGATGCTCCTATTTCTATTAAAATCTTCGTTTGCCATTGCTATCCTGCTTTTGACTTTCTGGCTGCAGCTGATGTTACTGCTTATAGTACACCACAAGTATTTGAAGCTGTCCACTTGCAATTGAGCCATCATATAGCCAAATGGCTGGTCTCGAAATTGAGACAAATCAACAAGGCTCATAACAATCACCTCCTACATAATAGTCAAATTGGATAGTCTCTTATATGAGACAACTCATCCTGCCTAAGGTATTCCGTTGTTTTCCTCAGGCGTAAGACAAATGTCGGGATGAGCCCTATAAGAAATGGGCCACGGACCTGTATGCCCTTCCCCATATATATTCCCCTTTATTATAAACGACGTATGCCCTAGTTCAGAACATATAAATTGTCTATTAAATATACGAGGTCACTCAATTAGTCGCAAATTGAAAGAACAGGGACCTCTCAAATTGCAGATTTAGATATCACGGCGCTTCTTCCGACGGCCTTCACATGCTTTGTCATTGAACAACAGATGACAGCGTCTTGCCATCCTAACGGCAAACACCAGCCAGCTCTTCCTCTTCCCGTTTCGTCATCACTTGATCAATCTCAGTCCCCCTCGCGTATGTGGTACCTAAGAGGTTACGTCCAATTTCGGCTTACCCTTCAAAATTTTCTAGAGTTCCTTCAGGGGAGCAGCGTAACCCGGAGTGAGACTAGTGGCCAACAGGCTTGGAGCTCACATATTTAGTTTTGTACAGCCCCCAACCCCTTGCAAGGACGCGTTTGCGTACCTTTTAAAATTTTTCCTCCCAATTCTCTTTCGATTTTTCGATTTCTACTGCCTCATTTAGAATCCGCAAGTTTACCTTATTTTCTTCTCATCCTACGACCATGGTCTTCTTCTTGTTGGCGTTTATCGTCATCCCATAATGCACATACTGCACAGCAATCGTGTATAAGACAAACACTACAATCAATGAACATTTTAACAACAGTTATTGTGTAAGATTGTTATATTTTAATTGTGAAATGCAATTCCCTGTATTCGGTGTCGTCCCCAGGCGCACGAATAATAGCGCCAACCAGTCATTGTTCCTCCCTAATCCGAACTGTCCATTTCAATACTCCCAGTATATAATTCAAGTTTTAAAACATACCGGAAGCCAATCCAGCTATTGCCGCCATTTTAATTCCATTTTGTTCGGAAATGAGATTAGGATCGTAACGCGGGCTCCGGGCGGAGTTGGGGAGTTTAAATTTCATAACAATGAAGTGGAGTGTGGATGAATGTTCCGATATCGAAAATTGGTTATGATTTTGATCTGTAAATCGCGCTGGTAATAACTGAGGATAAACGAGGGATTGTCGCTTTAATAATTCTGTTATTTGGATATACAACCTGTAGTAAACATGGTTCAAGTGTGGCTACAAAAGCTTCTATGATTCAAATAGGAAAGTCATTGATTTTGTTGTTATTAAATTGGGAATAACGAGGTAGGAGGAAGCCCATTGAGATTTATAGTGCTGCATAAAATGAGTAGATTCATGAATTTATGGGCGTTTACGTTAATGACAAAACTAACAAATACAAGCACAATACATTATACAGAAATGAAATGTCTTCGAAGTATTCAATACAGCAATAAGTTATAATATAAAGTAAGGAATGAAGCTATAAGAAGAGAATTAGGAGAAACTAGCGTACAGGTACAGCTCCTACCAAAAGTTCAAGGACACCCCTCCGTAAGTAATGTTTCACTCTTGTCCTTATACAGGGACATCACTTTATTTTTACCAACATTTTTAACATTAACCTGGCTATACTAGGAAACACTGTTACCCCCTTCCATTACAGGAGTTTGGTGTTACTAGTGCAATATGTAAACAAATCATTTTACTAGCTATAAGAGGAGAGTAAAGTAGTGTATCCACTTATGTTACAGGGAAATGCGATATTACGATTTTCAGTTTGTTTATTACTTTTAAGGTATTTTATCAAAATACAGTAGAGTAGTAACAGTTTTTTTCACAAACTCAACTCTTCAGGCGGTTGTATTCAATATATAATGGCTACTTTATTCAGCATATTACCGTACTTTGGGTAACTCTAATTTCACTTCTGCTCAGTCCACACAGATAAAGTTATTCAGTCATGTTACACACCGTACCTGTGCGAAATAAGCAGTGCCTGGTGTTTATGGAGATTACGAAAATCACGACATAATAGATATACAATAGATTTTTACTAATCTTTACGAATTAATTGATTCTGATTAATAATATGCGGATAAAACAATCACGACAAATCGCGAAATAGAGTTCTAATAGCGAAATATGAACACATTCGCGAATTATTATTATTGTGTCGTTTTATAGCGAATTTCATATTCTGAGTTCTTTTTTCGGACTATTTTTTCTTTTGAACTTGTTATAATCTCGAAGTAGGCTACATTGCATGGTATTCCAGGTGTTCTGATTACATTAGTGAATAAAAAAGACGGAGAATTCAACATTTCACTAATAATTTGAAAGTGTTAATTTGAGGGCTGCAAGTTTTTTTTCGTGTTTAATGCATGTGTGTTAAATACAGTCTCAATTCAACAAATATTGTCTATTGGCCATACCGCACCTTTACCAGAATCCAACGAACCTTTAATATTAATTATTTGGAAAGTAATATTCATACTGAGTTAATACTCCAATTTCAAAATAATTGTATTTTTCAAAATTTCCATTAATACCCGCCAAGAGTACAAATCAATCTCCAACAATCTCCGCCGACACCAATATTAAAAAACACAAATGATAAAGTTAATCTCCATAAATACCTGCCCCTGGAAATAAGCTTCATTAATATAGGCTCCTTCTTCTATAGAAAACGCAACCATTTTTCTGAAACACACTATACTCTGTACTCTTTACTTCATTGCTAGCAGACTTCGAATGCAACAGCGGCCGTAAGTTTGTGTGGCTGACGGGAGCAGGAACATTAGCGAAAGGGGTGGGAGTCAAGTACATTCAGAAACGCAGGTACAATAAAAATGCAAGTAAAAATAAAGTGATGTCCCTGTACTTATGTGAAACCCCCTGACGTTTATACAGGGACCAAATGCTTTCGAAAAGTCTTACTTCTAACTCGTTGGGTTCTATCACGAACAGAAAGCTGCAAAATAGCGCTTACAACCGGTTTAGATTCTGCCGGTTAGAGAACTTTCGTCAAGGTCGGGCAACCGATTCAATCTTTCATCCAGTCCAGGTATTACAGTTGGGTACCTTCAAGGGCAAAACATGCTTCGTGAAAGTACAAGCATTTGAACTTTAGAGTACTTTTCTTTGTTAATAACCAGTGTATGGGGGATGATTTAAGGAAAAGTGAAGTTTTTTCGTATCAGTGTATATGGCACGTGCCGCATCGTCCGTCTTTTGTGTACCTGGCGAGTACAGCAGCGTACAGAACGAAGGAATCCCGGTCCGTTCGTAGTAATATTGCAACGCAATGTGTGCAGTTGTGTTATCCTGCTCAAGTATTTAGTACGCGTTGAATAGTGTTGTGTTGATCCATTCATAATTCGCTCAGAGATACGGAGTGCAATAATTAAGAAGTATGGGAATGACATTTTATGTATTAACGAAGACAATATCGTCTGTAATGTATGCAAAACTGAACTAAAAACCAGAACAACTCAGGCTATAGAGAAACATTGCAACAGTACATCGCACAGGAAATTCGTTGAAATGAAATCTGAGGAACCATTACATAATCATCATCATCATCATCATCATCATAATCATCATCATCATCATTTAATTGTGCGGGTCTGAACGAAACGTTTTGCAAAGACATGTGCAACATGCTGCTCAGTACAAATATTCCTATAAAGAAATTGAGTGATCACCATTTTAGAGGTTTTCTTCAGAAATTCTCTCGATACAAAAACTGTTTAAGCGATAGGCGAAGAACTTCGACAACTTACGAGAATATATCGTCGTTTACTGCAACGTTAGTAATTCCATCAATGATGACGAGGTATGTGCAACAGTACTTCATTTTTCTTTTCCTTCTGACTGTACGGAGATACAGTAGCATGTTGACGTCGTCTGTTTACGTTTAAAATCTGTTGAGCCAATGGTCTGAATGAAAAAAATGTAACATATAGTAAATGTGCACCTACATTCAACGATAAGTCATCCCGCATCCTCTGTCTACTAATAACACTATATCTTCGTAAAAAGGATTTATTAATGAAATAATAATGCAGCTCTTTAGAGTAATTAAAAGGCATTACATATTAACAACTACCTACTGTTTTAGAGGTATACATTTTGGGTTTAAAATGTAAATATTACACTAGAATGTAGGCCTATGTACTTATTTGCTCTTCTCTTTAGTAAGTAATTATAATAATTTATTATATTCTTTCATTTCTTTACACACCAGATTTCATATTCTGCATTACACTTATTTCCTTTCTTGCTACCAGTGCCCATTTGTTCATTTCTATTTTAGTTATGGAGATAAATATGTATAATATACACTGCATAATGAATACGTCCACATGGACAGCTCAGTTCGTGAGTAAAAACACTCATTGTTAATACTGTACTGTATTTTTACTAAACAAAAACCTAATGAAAATTATCAAACTCAAAATCGCGATATTTCCTAGTTTACGTGAATGGGTGAACTACTTTTCTTCCCTCCGATACCTAGTAAAGTGATTTGTTTGTACATTACGCCAGTATCATCGAACTCCAGTCGTGGAAGGGGGTAGCAAACGGCGTTGATTCAAAGGTATAGCCAGGCTAATATTAAAAATGTTAATAAAAATAAAATAATGTCCCTGTATGTTATACAATAAATGTAGATACAGTTGCGTTTTAATACATTTCGGGAAATTTGCTTTCTCTTGTGTTAATTTATCGGTTAATTACTTTAAATATACTAAGTGAAAGGCCGATATTTGTAATTGTTTGGAGTAAATACTGCTTGCAGCTTCAGTCTACATATTTATAGCAGAAAAATCATATAGTACACATCTATACAGGGTTGTTTCCAATCTCTGATAAAGAATTTGAATGACCTCATGTGCGTCAGAAATGACACCGACAGCTGAATTGCGGCGAGAGGTGACAGACCAGTAGTGAATGATTTCATAATCAGAGTACACTGTGTATCACAGTAGCAATGCTCAAGAAAATCGAGCTTTTTTTGGGAGGGGTGCATAACAACTCTTTCCGATGCCAAGTACAGTTATGTGAAAATCATAGGAGCCTGCAAAACATGTGGTTTCGTTATTTCCAAGAAAGGCATCTTGTGTGTACCTAATAAGACTGGCAAAGCTCGGATGGGATTAATTCCAGAGTGGAAAAAGAAAGGAAATCCACCCCCCCCCGCCACAAGTCGCCGCACCCCATAAGATATAAATTAATTGCATATTATCCTCCTTAAGCAGAGATAGTATCGTGGCTGTCTTTGGTGACGAATTATTTCCTTACATTAATTACTCAAGAACATAAACGTATTTACATCAGTATATGCTGGAAACGTTGATTTCACTGCTACCTTCTATATTATGTATACAAAAAGACACAGAAAAATACAGGATTCTTAAAGGGGTACGCCTTCTGAACTAAAAGTCACATTCTGGGATGATGTATTCTAAAAAAACATGCATTTAATTACACATACAGTGGCGCAAAATACACCCTATGATTACTGGTTAATAGATAATATGGAGCCTGGGAAATGAACAGACAGAATAAGAAATGAAACTGTGCTAGAAAGAGTAGGTGAAGAAAGAATAATGCTGAAACTTATCAGAAAACGATAAAGAAATTGACCGCGTCACTAACACAGACTGAAGGATGCGCTGGAAGGAATGGTGAACGGGAAAGTAGTTCGGGGCAGAAGAAGATATATGATGATCAGGCTTAGGATCCGAGACAACTTAAGAGTGAAATGAAGTTAACAGTGCGGCGGAGTACAGATGGAGTGACGTGGCGCGGTGAGTTTTGTTTACCTATGCGCTAGAGTACAATCCGGTTCGTGATCAAAGGTACAGTAATCTTCCGTCTCTCCCTACGAAACGAACTTCAGGCCATCACAGTGCATTTTCAATTAATAGTGAACAGTTTTTTTTTTCGAACTAGTTGCAAGTATGTACTATATGGTTGTTCATTGAAACGCTAACGACTCCAATGTCGCCGAGGGACATGAAAACTTGTGAGATATGTATCCTACTTCATTTTCCACCGTTACTAGATTGTAATATTAACAGTAGAATATAACGCAGCACATTGACGTCGTTGTTCACATTCACAGTATGTCTATCTACTATGTTCAAGGAACTCTATAGTCAAGTTGTGCGTACATTGGTTGCTGAAGTGTCCCGGATCCTAAGCCTGATGATGATAGATGGCATTAAGATATAATACATAGACAGTATGCGGAGAAGAAGAGGAAGGTCGGGAAGGAGGAATATTGGAGAACGTTGCTTTTGCAGCGATGATCCTGCCCTAGGGTAGAAAATGATGAACGAATGATTGAGTAAATGATTGAATCTCAAATATTTCCTGAATTTTTCTATTTCATTAAACATATTTTTTAAAACTGATGTCATACCGATGAACATCATATTCCAGGAGGATAAGGCCATGCCGAACAATTAAATATGCTAAGTTAGGAAATTAAATAATTTATTTAATTGAGTCTAGTAATATAATTACGTTTTCTTACTTCTATTATTTATTTACTTATTTATTTACTTATATATTTATTTATTTATTCACTTATTGATTTATTTATGCATTCACTCATTAATTTATTTATTTTCTTATTTATTTATTCACTTATTTACTTATTTATTTGCTTATCGATATATATTTATTTATTTATTCACGTATTCATTTACTTATTTATTTATTTACTTATTTAATTATTATTCATTTATTTATTTATTTATTTATTTATTTATTCATTTACCTATTTAATTATTTATTTATTTTCTTATTTAATTATTACTTATTTATTTATCTATTTATTTAGTTATTTATTTATTTTATTGATTTATTTATTTGCTTATTTATCTATTTATTTATTCACTTATTTATTTAATTACTTATTTATTTATTTACTTATTCATTTTTTTATTTATTTGTCTATTTATTTACTTACTTATTATTTATTCATTATTTCATTTATTTGTTTATTTATTTGCTTATTTATCTATTTATATATTCACTTGTTCATGTACTTATTTATTTACTTATTTATTTATTTATTTATTTATTTACTTATTTAATTACTTATGTATGTATTTACTTATTTATTTAATTATTTATTTATTTAATTACTTATGTATATATTTACTTATTTATTTACTTACTTAGTTATTTATTTACTTACTTATTAATTTATTTACTTATTTGCTTGTTTATTTATTTATTTATTTATTATCCTTGAAATAGTTTATTCAAATTTTACGCGAGTTCCTGAAATGTGGCCTGGATAATAACAACCTATTATAAAATTTCAATTGCTATATAAGAATGCGCAGCTCTCTTCTTTTGTTTGTCTGTCTGCCTTTTAACATACGGTATTTAACTAATATTCTACTTTTAAAACTTATTTCATTAGGAAAGGTAGACTAATTTACGTCATATCCAAATTTCATGCTTGATTTCCTTCATCTTAATTACATTCTTGCTGTAACTTACAGCGTGAGGGGAACTTTCCTCTTCAATTCTCTTATAATTTCTGCTCTGTCACCCAAGTCCAGAGCTCCCTTTTCTATGCAAAAGACAATGATGAATGTTCAACTTCAGCAGAGAACGGATGAAACGTCTGAACACGTACGAAATGCTCTAGATATACGAAAACATCACTACGTAGTAGTTGACCCAGGCCAGATTTCAGGAGTAAGACTTGGGGGAAAATAAAAGCGGTACGTCGGTCGATAGCTTTCAAGAGATTTTATTTATGTAACATGGTCCTCACTTTCAGACTCTTCACGTCACTATGACGACAAGCTGTCATGGTGCCTCGTCTGGTCTTGTTACACCACGAACTCTTTTTTAAAGTACTCCGCCCTTCTGCCAGATTTCCATTTTGATGGTATCGTTCCTAGGAAATGTAACGGCTGACTTTTCATAAATACGTAAAATTGCAGCAGTGTGGGATCAATCGCGACACATAAAATAAAATGGACTCTAAATATACCCAATACATAATACAGTAGCTGCAGATATGATCTTTTAGATCGCATGTCAAATTTTTCCTTGCGTTATAGAGTAATATTGCTCGAACTAACATTTCTACTTCATCATATCTCATCAAGCCCCTCCATCAGTTTTTATTAAATATTTCACATATATGACTCATTCATTCACAATTTTCTGCCCAAGGGCATGTCTTGCATTGCAAACTCAGCATTCTCCAATCTTCCATTTTTTTCTGTCTTCCTCTTTGTCTCCTCATACGATCCGTATAATATCTTACTCTCACCTATCGTCTGATATCTTCTTCTACCTCAAACTTTTTTACCGTTCATCATTCCTTGAAGTACATATGAGGCGCATCCAGAAAGTAAGTTTCCCTATTAAAAAAAAAAAAGAACACAATTTCAGAAAAACATTTATTGGCAACAGGTACAGCCATGTTTCAGCTATTTTTCAACATGGCCACCATCAGAATTGAGACACTTGTATCGTGGGATCAACTTTTTTTATCCCTCTGTCGTAGAACTCTGCCGCCTGTGAATGGAACCAGCGTGTGACAGACGTCTTCAGCTCTTCGTCGTTGCCAAAACGTTCACCGGAGGACAGGAATTTCTTGAGATGCAAGAAAACGTGAAAATCGCTGGGAGCAAGATAAGGACTGTAGTGTGGGTGATCAAACAACTCCCAGCCAAATTCCGTCAAAACAGCAGCTGTGCGCCGAGCCGTATGTGGACGAGCATTGTCATGGAGGAGCACAACACCTGCAGTAAGCATTCCACGCCTCTTGTTTTGAATGGCACATCGCAATTTTCGCAGTGTTTCGCAGTAACGGTCAGTGTTCACTGTTTCATCTCTTGGAAGGAAGTCAATGAGCAGAATGCCCTTCCTGTCCCAGAACACCGTGCACATCACTTTCCGTACCGACAGCGTCTGTTTGAATTTCGTCCTGACCGGAGATCCACTATGCCGCCAATGCATTGATTGCTGCTTGGTTTCCGGGGTGAAGTGCGAAATCCAAGTCTCATCGCCCGTGACGATCCTGTCGAGGAACTCGTCGCCGTCATCGTGATACCGTTGCAGAAATGTCAGTGCTGCTCTTAAACGTTGCATTTTGTGTTCGGGTGTCAGGTTTTTCAGCACCCACCTGGCACACACTTTTTTGAACAGCAGGTGCTTAGTGACAATCTCATGCAACAGGGATCGCGATATCTGCGGAAAATGGCTGCTCAGCTCCATAATCGTGAAGCGACGGTTCTCCATGATGCACTGCTGCACCAGCTCAACACGATCATCATTGATGAGGGACGGTCGCCCACTGCGCTCTTCATCATGGACACTTTGACGACCTTCGGAAAACTGCCTACACCAGCGACGCACCATCTGCTTACTCATGATGTTCGGACCATAGACCTGACAGAGCTGCCGATGAATTTCAATTGGCGCAACGCTTTGTGCATTAAAGAACTTTATCACCGACCGAACCTCGCAGGCGGCGGGAGAAGGAATAAGAGCTTCCATTTTGGACCACTGCTGCCACGCTACTGGCACCAGGCGGGGCCTGTCCGGCTGGCATATGATTGATACGTCATAGATCTTTACGCATGCGCAATTGACACGGCTAATTAACGTTAACAACTTTTGTCAGGTTTACTACGGTACCATCTAGTTGTTACATAAGGAGTCACGTCATAATTCCCATGTGAACTGTATATACAGTCACAAAGCTTGAGCTGTGAAGGTGCTAGAAACAATAGACTGTGCCGGTACTATTTCCCATTGTATGTAATGAGGCGATATTAGTGATCCTAGTGGTGAGCAACTATCTATGCATGCATATTTACTACGTATTGAGCTTCGTGACTGTATATACTAGACTGTGGTGATAGGGTGTGTCTCAATTACAGTCCTCCATGTTCATAAGTTAAGGCTGGCCCACAATAAACCGGGGACGGAAACGACAACGAGAACAAGAATGGAAAAATTGTTAAAATACACGTATTTAAACGCGAATATTCACAATTAACGAGAAGCTTACCGGAACCCGGGAACGGGAACGTGAAGGTTGGCGAACTTTTAACTTCGCCATTCTCGTTTCCGATCATAGTCTACTGTACTTCGTTTCATATTGTCTGACAGAAGTTAATATTGCCGGCAGAGGAGAGAAGTATAATTGCTATTCAACCAATGGCAGAGGTCTCATTTCATGCTTATCTTGAAGTTGGACGGAGATAGAACACTTCAGGCCGCCCAACTCCATGAAAAGCTTAGAATGACACCTCTTCCATTGGTTGAATAGCAATTATATTTTTCTCCTCCTCTGCCGGCAATGTTTACTTCCCTGTTAGACATTATGGAACGAAGTATAGATTCATTCTGTCGTCATCAAACAGATATTTGGTCGTTGTGTATTTCGTAGAAAGGAGGCCGTGACTTAATTTCTTCTTCATCCATTGCTTGTACTTAAACCAGAAATTCAGTAGAATCACTTTCAATATATGCTTCGTGTGTAAATGACCAGATTACCACATGAAGTCCACACCTGTGGAGTAACGGTTAGCGCGTCTGGCCGCGAAACCAGGTAGTCCGGGTTCGAATCCCGGTTGGGGAAAGTAACCTGGTTGAGGTTTTTTCGGGTTTTCCCTCAACCCAATGTGAGCAAATGCTGGGTAACTTTCGGTGCTGGACCCCGGACTCATTTCACTGGCATTATCACCTTCATCTCATTCAGACGCTAAATAACCTGATATGTTGACACAGCGTCGTAAAATAACCTACTAAAAAAACCACATGAATTGAATTCTTTAATATTTCGTGCCATAAATTGCGAAGTTGGTTAACCTGTGTTGTACTCATGAGAGAACGCCATTGGTCAGTTATACAGAAAAAATGTCAGAATGCGTAATATCGACTTTACATATCGCTATCGACATATCGATATGTACAGCCTTTTCCGTTCTCTGTATATTGTGAACAAAAAAATTCATGTTCACATCCTCTGCTTTCCTTTCTCGTTCAGATTTTCATTCCTGGTTTATTGTGGACTAGCCTTCACCCTCGTAGCTGGAAATAAAACCACATTAATCTACACAGACGAAGAAGTGAACGAATGTGTGTTATATATCATATAGTTAACATGACGCTTGAAAAGATTACGTATGAATTTTTTGTACATATAACTGAAAATCCCTTGAAGTAACCATCAACTTTGCTTCAAGTTTCTTCATTGAATGAACACATTATTTCTCTGTAGATGTTTGTTTATCGGAATCCGTTACGAAGGGGAAGCAGTCTGAAGTCTGTCTTCTCGAAAGAGACATCTTGAGTTAATCCGGCAGTTGCTATCTCCGCTAAGATGTCGGAGTATTAAGAGAGAGCGGCAGGAATTTAAGACGTGTGCTTAATGCAGGCTGGACACGATTACATTGTATCGCGAGGCGTCGTCTCGTCTGCAGGCAACAGGTAGAAATGTTCCATTAATGCATAAGGGATGTAAAGTGCTGTGTTATGTTTTATGTAAGTGAACTGGAATACCAGTGGCGTCTTATAATGTAACCTTTGCTTAGCCACACCATATCGCTGAAATGACGTTATTGAATGAATGTTGTAACTGTTGTTGTTTAGTCAGCTGTCCGAAGACAGGTCTGAACCTCACTACTACAGCCCGGATATTAGGTATTTATTTTGGTTAAAATAGGCAGACATGTACGCACTAAAACATTAAAAATAGGCAGTGAAATAGGCATTTATTATTCATGGAAACTGACAAAAAATAGACAAATACTTAATAAACTATCACACCCATGGCGAAAATGTGACTCGGGAGCACACTGTGGCTCGCAATGATAGCTATGCATATTTTCTCCTGCTTCTTACCTCCCCCAACCCCCACCCTCTCACTTACTGAAGTCAAAACTCCGTTCCATTTGTATCTTTGTCTCTGACCTGCGAGTGGCTTATCGTCGCAATGTCTCTCTTGAAACCATGTACCTCTACAAAAACGAAAGTTTCAAGTAGGATGGGAGGACGCATTTTATTTGCTGCCAATATGATGAGAATATTAAATGTATGATTTGTTCACAAATACTAACACAAAAGACTAAGAAAAGGCTCTGATAAATCCAAAGAGATTGCATATAAATCACTAGTACGTCCAGTAATGGAATATGGTGCTGCATGTTGGGATCCTTACAGACTAGAACATATTAAGACACTGGAAATGATTCAAAAACGGGCTCTCAAGTATTGTCGGAAAAATTCACCATTAAAATGGGACACACTCACGGACAGGAGAACGCGAATTCGATTATGCGCACTGTTCAAAACATACAGAGGTGAGCCTGCCTGGAGAGAAATAAAAAATAGGTTGCAGCCGCCAAATTACTCTTCAAGGAACGACCACTCTTATAAATTGAGGGAAAGAAGACAGAGGACGGATGCTGGAAAGTTTTCTTTTCTCAATCGTACTATCAGGGACTGGAATGCTTTATCTGTAGACTTACTAAAGGTTTTACCAACAACCAAAAATGTATTTAAAAATTTGCTTAAAGACTTTCCTAATAGACGATAATTATACACAGTATTTAAAGGGTGTAACTGATATTTTGTTATTGAAGTGTTCTATTAGTGAAGAATTATGTTGTGTCAGTGAAGTGTGTTGAGTAAGTGAAACGTGTTCCTGTCAGTGAAGCTTTATAGTTTATAGTGGCAGTGCAAAGTATTTGAGCAGTGAAATGTTTTTGAAGTGTTAGTGAAATCAGGATAGAATCAGTGAAATGTGTCGTAGTTCCAGTGCAGTGCGTGAGTTGACAGCGAAATGAGTGTAGTGTTGAAAGGTACTTGTGCAGATATGAACATATCATAATCGTGGGTTTTAGTTTGATCATAGGTTTAAGGTACAAATTAGATTTACTTTAAATGTTATTTTAACCGATCGTGCTTCATTTAATTTAGGATGTTCCCTGTTGTTGTTGTTGTTGTTATTATTATTATTAATTATTGTTATTATTAATTATTAGTATTATTATTAGTTGTATTTTTTATTAATTCTGTTTATTATTGTCTTTATTGAGTGTAATTAGTTACCACTGCCACCGGGTATATACCCATTGCAGTGTGAATAAATACATACATTACGAGGAAAACGGTTCTACAACATAAAACGGCATTATACTACATGTCACTCATGAAACATTAAAAGGTTAAGTATTATTATTATTATTATTATTATTATTATTATTATTATTATTACTATTATTATTATTATTATCATCTCTGTACGTTGATCCTTTTTCAGCAGATGTACGAATAATGCGGTTAGGTCTTCAATTTAAACTCACAGATTTACAATGTGATGTTACAATGACAGCTAGATGCAAGAACTTGACAAATGTTGAACTTTTCAAATCTTTGCCAAATAATAAATATCCGAAGCTTCGTTCTTTCGCTTGCTCTATTGAAGCCATGTTAGCCACAGCTTACGTTTGTGAAAAATTATTTTCAACAATGAAAATGGTAAAAACCAAATTTAGATCACTACTGATACACAAATACCTCCGTGATCAACTACGACTGGCAGTAGTGACATAATTCCTGATTTTGGAACTCTGTCGCAGAGACATTCTGAAGACAGTTAATTTCAGGTTCTGATAATGTGTCCTACGTTCATTTCTTTCTTCGTTACACGTACTGAACATTAGTTTGTAGCCTTGTACTGTATTAAATTATATTTAAGTGC
This sequence comes from Periplaneta americana, assembly GCF_040183065.1. Lineage (NCBI taxonomy): Eukaryota > Metazoa > Arthropoda > Insecta > Blattodea > Blattidae > Periplaneta > Periplaneta americana. The sequence goes on along the minus strand of NC_091123.1, from coordinate 134,573,699 downwards.
TTGACGTAAGAAAAATGAAGATCCGTTAATAAGTCAGACAGTCGCTTCACTTCCCCTTCGGGTGTCCGCCTCCCTCCATAGGTCTATGCACGTTGCAGGTTACACAGTGACTCGGCACATGATGACATTTTCGCCACGGCTGAACTATCCCATACGGTACTCATTTTCCTTGGTTACATGTCACAACAAGATGCCTTTTTAAGTTGTCAACTGTCATTAGTGAGCCGCCTGTCACAGAGATCGTTTTTCATGGTGGAAAAAGATCTTTCTACTTCTACTGAAGTGATTGGAGAAAACTTAAATCAACTTATTTCAGAAGAACTGTCTCTACTTTCTTCCACAGATCGCGAAAAACCATTGTGTATTGTCTCAAAAAGAGGGGCGTGAGAAGGGATTAGAGAATTCAATGTACGCGTGACTTGTGCGTGCAAGCGACAACAGTAACGGGACCTGGAGACTTGCTTTTAATACTTCCCTCATCTCCTTTCTTCCGCTGGTAAACCCCGAAGTGACCTGAGCACTGAGGTTTATACTGTTCAAACATCTTTGTTAAGTGGCATAAAAGACGGAATCGGTAGGGGAGAAAAGTTTACGACTTCTTGGAAACATATGTATTGCTGGACAGTAAGATTCTCAGCAAATATTTGTGTGAGGTGAATATCCTATTTTTAATTTGTACAGCCGTTCTTTTTTGTTTCTTGATATAATTTATGTGCGTAAATTTTAAAAGCATTAAAAAATATATGAAATGTACAATAACGACGTAAAAAGGCTTTAAAGAAGGCATTTAACCTTAAAGTAGGCAATGGGAGCTAAAATAGGCAAAATAAAAATTGGGCCTATCGTCCCCAAATGTATGGAAGAGGTCTTTCATACATACACTTAGTTTAAAAAAGCTATTTTGCCTAGCATTCGGGCTCTACTCAGTAGTGATAACAAGACACCACTTATGAGGCGACTAGCTCAGGAGTTAATGGAGTACTGTTCTCCAACCAGGAGATTAACTGTGAAAGGAATGTGCTTACTATTGCGTCATCTATTGGAGCAAAGTAGATAGATAATAATACCGTTATAACGGCAGTTTGAAAAACATGCGCCCTCCTGCATATGTTATTTTCTGTATGGAGGGATTAAAAGACCAGGAGATTAACAGTTATCTAATTTTGTAACTAGAGTAGTATAAGTATGTGCGTGTCAGTGTTATCGTTTGTGGTTTGAGAGTTGGCCAATGGAGATGCGTGTACCCATGTGTGTGTGACCTTATGACATCTTATGACATCAACATTCATTCACAGCATTACCCCGCTGTGTCTCATTCCCCTGAGACTTTCTCCTGGTTGGAGTACAGCAGCGTGGCCATTTCCTTTCCCCCTCCATTGCATACATTGCCGACTAGCTACATATTAAGTGTAATCAGACTTCATATGTATACGTTACCGTTAAAACCCGAAATCCTTCAAAACCAGTTTCAACTAGGCTAGTAAAAACTAGTTCAAGCAAATGTGAGTAGATAGCAAGCGAGTTTTCGTAAGATGTAAAACATTCATCGGCAAAACTTACCTTTCGAATACGCAATAAGCTCAGCTCTCAAATGATAAATTTTCCTGTATTTCATATATTTTCATGATTTAAAAAAAATGAAGAATCATTGTGCTTTTTCACACCATATTCATTGAAATGCCTATTTTCGTCCATGTTACAAAAACCTTGTGTAATTAAAGGCCAGCGTTTGGTCACCGAGTGAAGAAAACAGGTCAGCTGTGCTATGGAATATAGATAATTATTTTTAAATATTTGAACAGATTTTTTTCGTGTTTCTTAATAAAATAAAGCTGTGATGTCTATTTTAGACTCTGTTGAAGTTTTAGAACTCTACGGCGTTTGTGCCATCTTTAAAAGCCTGCGCTTATTAAGTTTAAAATCCATGCAAACTTTTAAACTTATTTTCCGGTACTTTTTGACCACTTTTTTGCATTCACATTGCAATAAGGTATAATTAACAAATTTGTATTGGTATTAAAAATAATATTTTAATAAAAAATAAGATAGATAGATAAGTGCATTTATTGATGCATAATAAATTATACAAACTCATGTACACAAGATCCTTCGCACGAGCTCATACGGCCATTCGTGCTGTAACTATGCACAGTTTGAATCTTCAAAACGAAAATAATGCCTATTAATAATAAAATAGTGAAACAACAGTTATTATTATTACTACCGTTATCATTGATTACCACTATTATAACTAATCTAACTTTATACCAAATTTCACAAAAATAGTACAAATAAAATAAAAGGGAGATATGAAAAAAATAAAAGGGAGATATGAAAAACAGACACGCACAGTGTCACACACACACACACACACACACACACACACACACACACACACACACACACACACACACACACACACACACACACACACACACACACACACACACACACACACACACACACACACACACACACACACACACACACACACACACACACACACACACACACACACACACACACACACACACACACACACACACACACACACACACACACACACACACACACACACACACACACACACACACACACACACACACACACACACACACACACACACACACACACACACACACACACACACACACACACACACACACACACACACACACACACACACACACACACACACACACACACACACACACACACACACACACACACACACACACACACACACACACACACACACACACACACACACACACACACACACACACACACACACACACACACACACACACACACACACACACACACACACACACACACACACACACACACACACACACACACACACACACACACACACACACACACACACACACACACACACACACACACACACACACACACACACACACACACACACACACACACACACACACACACACACACACACACACACACACACACACACACACACACACACACACACACACACACACACACACACACACACACACACACACACACACACACACACACACACACACACACACACACACACACACACACACACACACACACACACACACACACACACACACACACACACACACACACACACACACACACACACACACACACACACACACACACACACACACACACACACACACACACACACACACACACACACACACACACACACACACACACACACACACACACACACACACACACACACACACACACACACACACACACACACACACACACACACACACACACACACACACACACACACACACACACACACACACACACACACACACACACACACACACACACACACACACACACACACACACACACACACACACACACACACACACACACACACACACACACACACACACACACACACACACACACACACACACACACACACACACACACACACACACACACACACACACACACACACACACACACACACACACACACACAGTATAAACAATTCAATTTCTTGTTGAAGCTGCACCAAATAATAAATATAAAGGTAATACAGTATATAAATAAAAACATACACACGCAATAAAATACAAAAGACACAGTAAAAAAAAACATTATCCCCTAATTCTATCATTCGCTCAATGTTAATATTACTCATTGCAACACTAATAAATCTTTCCCTTATCCATCGGCTCCCTCCCCCACGGCCAATTCCACCCTCAACTGTCGAACTTTTGCCAAAAATTTTCCCACACTGTCATAGGATTTAACGTTATTTAATACAGCGTATGTCGCCAAGTGCCCCCTGCTAGATGTAATGAAGGACTCTGGCAGGAATCGTTTCCTCAGAGCTTCTGTGGCTTCACACTCCGACAAAATGTGGTGTGATGTCTCGCCTCTACCGCAAAGAGGACATATTCTCGCCCCCTCTTCGTTGACGATTTTAAGTGCCCTCCAGGCTCCTAGACGGAACCAGATTAAACCCAGTCTACCATCTTTGCTACCTCCATAGAGATATAGTTCGGCCCCCCAATTTGTTTTGATCATCGATTGGATCTCCAGAGCAACCTTATCCCTACATTCCCCTTCTGTTATTTGCCTGTCTATATCCTTCAGGCGTTTCTTTACTTTCCGCCAGACATTTCGCTTGTTCCTGCAATCTTCCGCGATTATAAATCCCATGCCTATTTCCTCCAACCCTCTGCGTAATCTACCTGCCCAGGTTACTTGGTCTCTCCTCTCGAGTTGCTCCCTATAACAGACCGCTCTAATAAGAGACTGATCTCCATGCACAATCCTCAAGTAGTGCTTTAAAACTTTTATCTTGCATTCTATTGAGTCTCTATGGCGTCCGAATTCTCTTAGGATTCCGCTGTTAGCCGTTCCCCTCCCCACTCCCGCTGTCCGTTTTAAAAAGTCGCTTTGTACCTGGTTAAGCTTTTCCGTTCTTCCCCAACCCCAAATTTCTGCCCCATACGTAATTATAGATCTAACTACCGCGTTATATACTTTATCTAATAAATTTAGAGAGACTTCCGGGATTTTGTTACGTATCTTCAGCGTTTCCATCGCTTTTATCAATGCCCTATGTTTTGTAGTGTCTATATGTTTATTCCATTTTCCGTTCATCGTCATTGTTACCCCTAAGTAAACAAAACTTTTCACGTTGTTCAGTGCTCGGCCTTCGTATGTCCAAGTCTCCGTTTTACTGTAAACACATCCGTTCTTAAAGGTCATAGTCTTCGTCTTTTCAGTATTTACTTTTAATCCCCAGTCCCTAGAGTATATTTGAAGCTTGTCAAGTCCTTTCTGCAATCCCTTAACACTTTTAGAACATAATGTCAAATCGTCAGCGTATAATAGTACTGGAATATTCACGTCCCCTATGACGGGGGCGTCGATGTCCTCTCATAACATAATCTCTGTTATATCGTCAATATACAGGTTAAAAAGTAAGGGGGATAGTATGCAACCTTGTTTCACACCTCTGCGACTGCAAAAGCTTTCAGACACTCTGTTCATGTCGTACTTAACACAAAATTCCACTTTATTATATATCCCCTGAAGCGCCCTAATCATCTTGCCCGACATCCCTTTCATCCATAATTTATACCAAAGCGCTTCTCTCTCCACAGTGTCGAAAGCCTTTCGAAAATACACGAAAGCGCAGTGCAATTAATGTGTGCTTGCACACTCAAAATTTTACAAAATTTGAATATGAATAGGTTTATTGTTTTCTGCTATGATTACAAGGTAAAACTAAAAATGTGAGGACATATAACTTCCTAAAGATACCAAACGTGTTATTGAAATTTTCAGACACGGTATTAAAATTTGGGGAGAAGAAAATTTTTGAAAATATGTAAATGACTATATTTTTTATATTTAAATCTCTTAAACTATTGAACCTATAAACATAAAATTTAAACTCATAATTACTGATATCAGCAGCAGTCTACGTACAAAAAATCAAGCCTCTACGTTAAAAATATATATAAAATACAAATTTCACCCAACTTCCCACTTGAGATGGTGTAACACTCAAGTTATTGTTGTTAACAAGTTGTAAGCGCCCTTATTTATAAAAGGCCCGACAGAGGAACGGACGATTTTAAGGAGCTTACATCAGCACAGTTGCGGCAGGACGGTTGAGGGGTGATGAACTGCGCGCACATTCTGTTGTCAGTACAATGTAATTTAGTCATCATGAAAAGGTGGAGCGTTGCACCACGTGCTTTTCGAATTAAAAGCTTTTACAAGAGAAACGACAGTTTGAGACTACCAGGAGTCAATTTCATCATTTTTTTTTGTCACCATGATCTGGCCTCATCTGCTCATGCCACTAACATTTCCATCCATACAAAATTCAGATGGTACATCAGTTAAAACATAATGATATTCTCATTCGAAGGATTTTTGCGAGGGGATTTTAAATTGCATGCTTTAAGATGATGATTTTATTGATATTTTGTGGGTGACTGACGAAGCACATTTCCAGCTCGGTTGTAGTCACTTAAAGGATGCCATTTCCAAGAAATAAATGACAGCTAGTGAACTTTATAATCACACGTATCGAATGGGCCCGGGTTAAAATATTGGTTGGGACCAGTTACATAATTGAAATTTTTCCGGGGTTTTTCCTCAACCCATCAAGAGGAAATGAAGACCTTCCTCAAAGAAGGTTGTATATCATACGAAAAAGTATATGATAGGCCTATATAACCTTCTTTGAGGGAGGTCTTCAAATGTTGAGTAACTTTCAGCACTGGACTCTTTCGCTGACATTGCCATCTTCATCTCATTCAAACGCTATATAACCACAGCGGTTATTAAAGCGTCATAAAATAAACCACTAAAAATAATCTCATATATGTCATTTTGAATATATTAAATTCTTTTGTCAATAACTAATTATTTATAATCGACGATTCGTCTACCGGACACTGTTTAACTACAGAGAGCGGCAGCGACAAGTTACCGCACTATGCAGGGAATGTGTTTGTTGAGCACACGTTATTACGTAGTGTTGCATTACTAAACTTGTTATTGAACATTATTTGTGTTATTTGTGACTCCACTCGTCAACTAAACACTCCGTACGCTTCCCGATGTCCACTCACTCCATCCCCACCACTTGGAAATTTTAGACCTACCCTACCGCCCACGCTGCTGCAGCTTACCGGTGAGTCGAGCAATGGATTGCGGGCAATCTGTTCCCTGACGTCCCCAGCATAATGCGGTAACTTTTCGCTGCCTCTCTCTGTATATACCTGTAATTCCCAATCTAGATCCTAATTACTAGACAGTGGATGCGGGATGACTTATCGTTGAATGTATGTGCACATTTACTATATGTTATATATATTTTTTTTCATTCAGACCATTGGCTCAACAGGGTTTAAACGTAAACAGACGACGTGAACATGCTACTGTATCTCCGTACAGTCAGAAGGAAAAGAAAAATAACGTACTGTAGTACATACCTTGCAAGGTTCAGTCCTCGTTATCATTGATGCAATTACCACCGTTGCAGTAAACGGCGATATATTCTCGTAAGTTGTCGAAGCTGAATCGTCTTCGCCTATCGCTGAAACAGTTTTTGTATCGAGAGAATTTCTGAAGAAAACCTCTAAAATTTCTTTAGAGGAATATTTGTACTGAGCATCATGTTGCACGTTTCGTTAGACCCGCACAACTAAATGATGATGATGATGATGATGATGATGATGATGATGACGATGATGATGATGATGATGATGATGTAGATGGTTCCTCAGATTTCATTTCAACACATTTCCTGTGCGATGTACTGTTGCAATGTTTCTCTATAGGCTGAGTTGTTCTGGTTTTTATTTCAATTTTACACACATTATACACGATATTGTCGTCATTAGTACATAAAATGTCACTCTCATACTTCTTAATTGTATTTCTTATCTCTGAGCGAATTTAACGTTTTGCTGTTATGAATGAATCAGCACAACATATTCAAGGCGTACTAAATACTTGAGCAGGATAACACAACTGCACACATTGCGTTGCAATATGACTATGAACGGACCGGGGTTCCTTCGTTTTGTACGCTGCTGTACTCGCCATGTACACAAAAGACGGACGACGCGGCACGTGCCATATACTCTGATACGAAGCAACTTCACTTTTCCTTAAGTCATCCCGCATCCACTGTCTACTAATTACGTATTTAAAAAAAAAATTGTTTCTCACGTATTTTGCGCACTGCATATCTAAATCCATATATAATATTTATAGGAATGGCACGCGTTAATTTGTTTAATTGGTTTCTACATTCAAACAATGAAATTTATTTTGCGAGTTATAATAGGCTTAACACAAGGGAAATAAATAGGCCTGTTTAACTGTTTTAAAAATCTATATAACAAGGAATAGTTTTAAACTCATTTATTTTGTGATCAATTTACATAGGTCTATAGGGTCTGTTTTTCTTTCCTTATGTTTTTAACTTAACTTTAGCAGTACTTTTTTGTGAGACCCGTTATCTGTGGAATATATAGTTCACTTTCTTGCGTAACGTTACACCCAGTTATCCTTCATTTTAGACGTATTTAGGTACGTTAAAAATCATTCCTTATATGAATTATATTTTGAGATAGAATAAACACAATGTGTGTATAATTTATGGAAATAGAACACACACAATTTATATGTAATTTATGCCACTTTCATGTGTGTTACTGTCATTTAATTTATGTTACTGAACAAGATATTTAAAGTTTTGGTTTTCTGCTGTTCTGCAAGCTTCTACTTGAGAATTCAGTCTCGGATATTGATTGGCGGTTCTTATTGTATATTGTAAATCATTGATTGTTACATATTCCTATAGACGTTTGATAACATTTAGATCAAAAATGATAACTTGTTCCATGCTACACTCTGCTCTTTCTTCTTTCAGTCTCCCTCAGCTATATTAAAAGCAATAGCAATTGACATTACGAGGAGATTGAAATTTAACTTTGGTGCAATAATGTTTTATGTTCATTTTGTAATAGTAATAGATGGTAATACAACGACCAGATACGAGTCATTAACCTTATCTTACTTACATTGCTACAACCTCGAAAAAATAACATGAGAAAAATTTGACAACGGATGTGATGTAAGGATAGTAATTTCGTTAACCTTAATTATAGTTGTAAATCTGATAGCAATCGTTCAGTGGTAGAGATAGATGAAATACCTGCGGTAATAGTAGTTAAAATGAATTATTCATAATGGCGTTCCCATAAAGATAACACTTCTGATTATATTAGTAATAATAATGCTAGTGGGAAGATGGTGATGGTTATGTTGGTGGTTATAGTGATTATTATGGTTATAGTTATGTTGGTGCTGTTCCTTTGGTGGTTATAGTGGTATTAATTGTTATTATGGTGATAATGGTTATGATTATGGTGGTGACGGTTATGATTATGGTTTTTGTGGTGATGATTATGGTTATGCCAGTGTTGAGTTTGTTGTGGCTTTGAGGACGGTGATATTATGGTAGTGGTGATGGTGAAGGTTGTGGTGCTGGCAGTGATGATGGATATGATGTTGATAGGACTATGGTTATGGTGGTGATGGTCATGTTCATAGTTGTGGTGGTGACGGTTATGTTTATGGTAGTGGTGTTGATGGTTGTAGTGATGGTGATGCGTCTGGTGATGGTGATTCTTATGGCTATGGTGATGGTCAAGTTTATGATTGTGGTGGTGATGGTTATGTTTTTGGTAATGGTATTGATGGTTGTGTTTATTGTAGTGATATTGATGGTTATGTTTATGGTATTGGTGTTGATGGTTATGTTTATGGTAGTGGTGTTAATGATTCTAGTGTTGGTGATACGTCTGGTGATGGTGATGGTTATGTTTATGGTTGTGGTGGTGATGGTTATGTTTTTGGTAGTGGTGTTGATGGTTATGTTTATGGTATTGCTGTTGATGGTTATGTTTATGGTTGTGGTGCTGATGGTTGTGTTTATGGTAGTAGTATTGATGGTTATGTTTATGGTTGTGGTGGTGATTGTTATGTTTATGGTAATGATGACGTTTCTGGTGTTGGTGATTCTTATGGTTATGGTGATTGTTATCTTTGCGGTGGTGGTGGTGGTGGTGATGATTATGTTTATGGTTGTGATGGTGATGATTATGTTTATGGTTGTGATGGTGATGATTATGTTTATGGTTGTGTTGGTGATGTTTCTGGTGATGGTAGTTTTTATGGTTATGGTGATGGATATTTTTGTGGTAGTGGTGGTGATGGTTATGTTTATGATTGCAGTGGTGATGGTTATGCATATGGTCGTGGTGTTGGTGATTTTTCTAATGATGGTGATTGCTATGGTTATGGCGATGGTTATCTTTGCTATAATGGTGGTAATGGTTATACTTATAGTCGTGGTATTGGTGATTTTTCTGGTGATGGTGATTGTTATCTTTGCTGTAATGGTGGTGATGGTTATATTTATGGTTGTGTTGTTGATGGTGATGTTTATATTGATAATGATGTTTATTGTTTATAGTGTTGGTTGTTATGATTGTCATATTGGTGATATTATGATGATGGTGATTGTTAGATTGATGGTAGTGGTGGTGATGTTTATGGTGAGAGTGAGGGTAATTATTATTTGTAGTGGTAGTGGTGATGGTGATATATAATATATTAGTCGTGGTGGTAATAGTAGTTGTAGTAGTGATGGTAGTAGTGCTGGAAGTAATAATGATAGTAGTTAGTGTTATGGTGGTAGTAGTAATAGCAACATGGTGATGGTTGTAATAATGGTAGTTGTAGTGGTTAGTAGTGTTGTGATAATGTTAATAGCAGCATGGTTGTAGTGCCAGAGAACCAGTCCCATTCCGAGGCTTATTTGAAGGTTTCGTAACAAGCTTTTTTTCACGGTGATGGGTTGTTAGCCCTTCGCCCAACCCCCAAGCTGGAGGACCACCCCTCATCGGCTGTCCGCGACTGCTTATTCAATATATTCACAGCTACCCTCCATATCTGGAGGCCGTCTCCTCGATCCGCAACCTGAAGACGCGCCATGCCGTGGTGATAGGGACCCACAACAACAGGAAGCAACAGTAACAAATATAAATGAGGAAATTAAACACAGAATTAATATGGGAAATGCCTGTTATTATTCAGTTGAGAAGCTATTATCATCCAGTCTGTTGTCAAAAAATCTGAAAGTTAGAATTTATAAAACAGTTAAAACCGGTTGTTTTGTATGCTTGTGAAACTTGGACTCTCACTTTGAGAGAGGAATATAGGTTAAGGGTGTTTGAGAATAAGGTGCTTAGAAAAATATTTGGGGCTAAGAGGGATGAAGTTACATAACACAGATCTGCACGCATTGAATTCTTCACCTGACATAATTAAGAACATTAAATCCAGACGTTTGAGATGGGCAGGGCATGTAGCACGTATGGGCGAATCCAGAAATGCATATAGATTGTTAGTTGGGAGGCCTGAGGGAAAAAGACCTTAGGAGAGGCCGAGACGTAGATGGGAAGATAATATTAAAATGGATTTGAGGGAGGTGGGATATGGTGATAGAGACTGGATTAATCTTGCTCATGATAGGAACCAATGGCGGGCTTATTTGAGGGCGGCAATGAACCTTCGGGTTCCTTAAAAGCCAGTAAGTAAGTATGGTAGCAGTAGTAGTGGGTGATAATTGTAGTGGTAATAGTAGTAGTGATAGTGGTAGCCGTAATACTAACAACATAAGGGAAGTAAGGGTAGAAATATAAATTAATTATAGTTGTTGTGCCAGGACACTCATTTACGTAGAAATAGTGGATGGTAATTCTCTCCTGGACGGCAGCAGTGAAGTGCACTGTGGTAGCTGACCGCATCCCGTCTCTCTGCCCTTGCATTCAACTGCCATGCCGCTTCGTTCTCTCTCGTACGGATTGCGACATGTTGCTGGCCACTTTAATAATTCAGACCCGCAGGTGATTTGAATCCTTGATTTCGCTCTCTCTGCAGCCAATCAGATGGACCGCTCTGCCGTGCGCGCTGCATTCACAATCGATTTGCCCTCGAGCGATTCGTCATTCAGTCAGTTGATCAAACAAACAGTCATTAACTACGTCATTAATCGAGTCATGCTATCATTCGCTCGATCACTTGGCCATTCTGTTTCACAATTAACTGCTAAATTAGAAAATTAGATATTCAACCGCGAGGATATGCGGCGACCACTGCAAAGTCCGCTTTATCTTCAGATTTTTATATCACTACGTTCATGAGATGAGAATCTTCAAGATTTATATGGTCCACGCCTGTGGAGTAACGGTTAGCACGTCTAGCCGCGAAACCAGGTGGCCTGGGTTCGATTCCCGGTCGGAACAAGTTACCTGGTTGAGGTTTTTTCCGGGGTTTTCCCTCAACCCAATATGAGCAAATGCTGGGTAACTTTCGGTGTTGGACCCCGGACTCATTTCACCGGCATTATCACCTTCATCTCATTCAGAAGCTAAATAACCAAAGCTGTTGATAAAGCGTCGTAAAATAACCTACTAAAATAAAATAAAAATTCAAGATTTATGATGTAAGATGAGTCAGACACAAATGAAACTTGTCACACCTCGCTTCGATGGAAGTTCAGGGCTTTTTACCCTTGATTACCTGGAAGACCAATCCTCGGTAAATAAAGTGGAACTGAGGGTCTAACAAATGTTATATTTTGCTACGTTACTTCCAAAGAAGATTGTAATAATAAGTGAATATCACCAAAATTTATCATGTAAGGCGAATTAAAAGAATTAATTAAGAATCAGCATTGAAATAAAGATAAACGGTCATTTTTAATCTGGAAATTTTTTTTCTGTCTATCACAGAGACAACCGTAATAATGCGTGAATACGTCGCTCATAGATTTACTGTTAAAGTTAACGTCAGCAGTGACAATCAACATTTCTTCTTTCTGTTTAACCTGAAATCCTGTAGGGTAAATGTTGGTAATATTGTAATACGAGTAATATTGTGATAGTTCTTTTTGAGAATTTTTTACAATTTTACTGAGCGAGAGAAGGACCGGTTTTGTGCAGAAACTTGTCCACGAATATTCCCTTAATAAGTTGACACAAAAAACCGGTCTTCCTCTCACTCAGTAAAATTGTAATAAATTTTCAAAAACAACTATTACAATATTACTCGTATCACAGTATTACCAACCTTTACCTTATATCTTCTTCTTTGTGCTGGGACTCCTGGAAGTAGCCATCTTGTATTCATTGAGAGCAGACAGTTGGTTGCTATACGCCCGATTCCATTTGCGCTGCGTAAGTCTCGACATTATAATGAATTTTGTTTCTTCAATCAAATTGAAACACGAATTTTTTCCAATTTAACTTTGTCGACTAGTGATTATTGCTCAGTTAGGTTCTAGCCTGGCTTGTTAAGAATTGTTTAAAACTACTACAAACGTTCTATCGCTTCTGGTTCTCTAGTTACATTGTCTCTGTTGTGTCGCGTTAAATTCCCAATTCCTCGTATCGCTAGAAGACGTTATTCTCTCCAACACAAGGCCATGTTGGATACATTTGTCCTGTCGACCGCGCTTTGCTTAGTTGGAATATGCCGTACAGTTTAGAAATTATAGGCGCTGAAAATGTATCGGTCGACTTTTTGGGACTGGACGATACTTACAGATGTTTTCACGTCAAAATAATGTTTCGTTTGAAGTTAAAGAACTTCATCTATTCATCCGTGATCCAGGTTATACTTCTGCTACAATATTGATAAAATTGAATGCACTTTATTTACTATGTTAGCGCAACTATCCTCATTTATTTTTATATTTTAAGCGGTTATGTGCATCGTAACATTTCCTTAAATAAACCATCCACCATTCGGAATATTGCCTCTTTCTATCCGCAATTTCAACTATAAAAATGTCGTATTGATTAATAAATAAATAATACATTAGAAGCTTCTTTATTTCAGTGAGTTATGTATTTATACAAGGAGGGGGGGCTATATATCTGTGAATTCGATATCAGATTGACTTGGAAAAGATCCACGTACTGTAGAACATTCTTTAACTTGTAAAAGCTTAACGATGTATTGAACTACATTTCATTTTAATCAGGTATTATTATTTGTACACAATCGGTGATGATTAATAAATGCGGTGAGTACAAGGTCACTAATAGTTCATTTAATACAGTTTAATTCTAAAGTTTTGGGAAAAGGAAATTGTACGAGAACAATGGAAGGAGTCCGTAATTGTACCTATTTTTAAGAAGGGAGGGAAGGCTAACTGTGGTAACTTTCGAGGAATATCACTTTTGTTGACGTCGTACAAAATTTTGTCCGATATTCTTTTGAGAAGATTAATTCCGTACGTAGATGAAATTATTGTGGATCATCAGTGCGGTTTTAGGCATAATAGATCGACTATCGATCAGATTTTTTGTATTCGTGGAGAAAAAATGGGAGTATAAAGGTACAGTACATAAATTATTCATAGACTTCGAAAAGGCATATGACTCGGTTAAGAGAGCAGTTTTATACAATATTCTTATTGAATTTGGTATTCCCAAGAAACTAGTTCGATTAATTAAAATGTATCTCAGTGAAACTTACAGCAGAGTCCGTATAGGCCAGTTTTTATCTGATGTTTTTCCACTTCACTGCGGGCTAAAGCAAGGCGATCCACTATCACCTTTACTTTTTAACTTCACTCTAGAATACGCCATTAGGAAAGTTCAGGATAACAGAGAGGGTTTGGAATTGAACGGGTTACATCAGATTCTTGTCTATGCGGTTGACGTGAATATGTTAGGGGAAAATCCAAAAACGATTAGGGAAAACACGGAAATTTTACTTGAAGCAAGTAAAGCTATAGGTTTGGAAATAAATCCCAAAAAGACAAAGCATATGATTATGTCTCGTGACCAGAATATTGTACAAAACGCAAACAATAAAAATTGGAGATTCATTATTTGAAGAGGTGGAAAAATTGAAATATCTTGCAGCAACAGTAATAGTAATATAAATGACACTCGGGACGAAATTAAACGCAGAATAAATATCGGAAATGCCTGTTATTATTTGGTTGAGAAGCTTTTGTCATCTTGTCTGCTGTCAAAAAATCTGAAAGTTAGAATTTATAAAACAGTTATATTACCGGTTGTTCTGCATGTTTGTGAAACTTGAAGTCTCACTTTGAGAGAAGAACAGAGATTAAGGGTGTTTGAGAATAAAGTTCTTAGGAAAATATTTGGGGCTAAGAGGGATGAAGTTACAGGAGAATGGAGAAAGTTACACAACGCAGAACTGCACGCATTGTATTCTTCACCTGACATACAGTAATTAGGAACATTAAATCCAGACGTTTGAGATGGGCAGGGCTTATAGCACGTATGGGCCAACCAAGAAATGCATATAGAGTGTTAGTTGGAAAGGCCGAGACGTAGGTGGGAGGATAACATTAAAATGGATTTTAGGGAGGTGGGATATGATGATAGAGACTGGATTAATTTTGCACATGATAGAGACCGATGGCGGGCTTACGTGAGGGCAGCAATGAACCCATTTGTATATATATATATATATATATATATATATATATATATATATAAATCTAAAGTACCGGTACCTAACTGTGGCTTTAATTTCTAAATGAATCTGAATCTCTCCAGTATCATATTATTTATTTTCATTCATTCATAGTTTTGTGCCCAAGGGCAGGTCTTTCACTACAAATCCAGCATTCTCCAATCTTCCCTCTTATCCGCCTTCCTCTTTGTCTCCTCGTATGGTCAATATAATATCTTAATGCTGTCTATCATCTGATGTCTTCTTCTGCCTCGAACTTTTCTCCCGTTCACCATTCCTTCCAGTGCGTCCTTCAGTAGGCAGTTTCTTAATAGCCAGTGATCGAGCCAATTTCTTTTTCTCGTTTTATTCTTTCTTCGCCCATTCTTTCTAGCACAGCTTTATTTCTTATTCTCTCTGTCCATTTCACACGCTTCTTTCTTTTCAATATCCACATTTCAAATGCTTGTAGCCGTTTCTGTTCACTTATTTGTAATGTCCATATTTATGCCCTTTACAATACCATCACGGTCTAGTATATACAGTCATGAAGCTCAATAAGTAGTAAATATGCATCCATAGGTAGTTGCTAACCACTAGGGTCTCTAATATCGCCTCATTACAGACAATGCGAAATAATATCGGCACAGCCTATTGCTCCTAGCACCCTCACAACTCAAGCTTCGTGACTGTATATACTAGGCTGTGGTGCCATACTCCACACAAAGCATTTCACTAATCCCTTAGTTCTGAATCCATAGGTTAGCAGAAATTAATTACAATTTCAAACAACTCCTTGACGTCATATTGATGTGTGAATCGTTTCGCCTACCAATTGTAATGTTGTCTCGAGACTGGCATCATGGACAATAAATGAAGTAATTAACGAGAAGGCTTGCATTGTTAAGTGTAAATGCGGAAGTAGGAAGACAGGAATGTAAACAAATAACAAACTTTTATTTCTTATCCCAAAAATGCTTACAATCCCATCCATGCTCACAATAAAAACCACGAACAGCTTAAGCGTTTCACGCAATTACAGAGATTCAGTGACTCACCTGTAACTTTTTTGTTTACATTATAATGAGAACTATAGAGCATGTTGATAATCTTACGGGTAAAGCATGGAGGGCACTTCACTTTATTATGAGAATCTTGAAAAAGGCTAGCCCGAAATGGAGGGAAATAGCATATCTAACGTTAGTGCGACCGTTAATGGAATACGGAACTACATGTTGGGATCCCTATAGAATATATTAGGTAAATTCCTTAGAAAGAATCCAATATAGGGCAGCTAAATTTGTTAAAGGTAAAAGAGAAGATGGAAACGATACGATAAAAGAACTTAAATGGGAAACTTTGGAAAACAGACGTAGGAAAACTAGAATAACATCACTCTATAGAGCACATCTAGGTCAGAAAGCATGGGTAGACATAACAGCTCGGTTAGAAAAGCCAACGTACTATAGCAGGAACGATCATGATTTTAAAATCAAATGTAGGAAACAGAAAATGGATGTAGGTAAATTCTCATTTTTAAATAGAACTATAAATGATTGGAATGACCTACCTGCAGCTGTCTTTGAGGGCTGTCCTTCCTTAAGGAGATTCAAGAATAACTTAAAAATTTGTGTATAAAGTGTAAATTAAAATTAAGGTGACATTTAACATTTAATTTTTTAAGGTGACATGTATTTATTTAGCCTGACGAGTTACTTCCTTGGTTTGATTGTACATTATTTAAAAATAGCGTGTAAGAGGGCCTTAGACTAGAAGGGCTGTATTCATAGACATTCTTAGAGCGGGCTTTCGGTAGATGATCAGCGAACTAACGTTTTTCGTATTCATAAACCAGTGTCAGCGATATGATACAATATGAATCCTGTTTAGCACGCTCGTAGCCCGGGCTAGCGAAATGTCTATGAATAGCACCCGAAATGTTTAGTTTAAATGTAGTTCTGTTTATAAGTATGCATAAGGGTGTAATTATTTGACTTATTTGAACTGTTGTATCAGTGAAGCGAGGTGAGTCAGTGAAGTTACGGTTTTACAGTGCAGTGAATAGTTCCGATCAGTGATAATTTATAGCGTCAATGAAATGTGTTCTATAGTGTCAGTGAAATGTGTTCTATAGTGTCAGTGAAATGTGTCCTAAAGTGTCAGTGTAATGCGTCATAGTGCCACTACAGTGAGTGAGATGAGAGTAAAGTGAAAGACTATTGAAACTTGTGTAGGGCCTATACATAAATCATGTAGGTTGTATTGTAAAATTATGTATTTTATTTATGTTTTATTATTATCATTATTGTGTTAAATTGTATTGTGTATTCATATTGCATTGTGTATAAAATTGTATCGTGTATTTTAAATTTTATTGTGTATTGTTTATTTTGTGTATACCACTGCCACCGGGTGCTTGCCCACTTGCAGAGTAAATAAATACATACATACATACATACATACATACATACATACATACATACATACATACATACATACATACATACAGTACATGTATACCACAATAAATAAAATAAAAAAACAATATTATTTTTAACATAAAGCATAACACACAGTAATGATAAATTATACAATACATTCTTGGAAGACGGGTTATCTCTCTGTATAAGGGGACTCAGGGCATAGAAATTTATAATTTTCAATGTTGTAGACATTATTAGAAATTGTTCTTCACATAAATTAAGGATCAATGTCTATTTTATTACAATTTTAATAGTGTTTTGTTTTTACAAAAATAATTAGGTATTTGCAACTATGCCGGAGAAAAAAGAGACAGTATGGTATATGGGCGTATAACACGCCATTTTGAGGAATATATCAACGTGATGTACAACCAGTTTTTCATTTCATTATTGCCTCTTTAATATGATTCAGGAAATGTTGATCTACTCAGATAACAAACCTCTTGCACATAATAGAGCTTCATACAGAAACATGAACAGACAGATAAAACAAACAAAATATCGAGAGAAATAGAGGTAAATACATCTCTGAAAGATGGCCAGAGGCATTTCCTGTTTCCCTGCATAATTAAAAAAAAATCAGTTCACTGCTCAGTGATTGGTTAAATGCTTTGTATTTTGATTTATCGGAAAAAGCAATTGATTTCTTTACATTTTTAACGTTAATTTGATATGAACATGGTATTCGACTTCCGATAAGTTTACTCTCATTTAATGAATCTTACAATTTCTAAAACACGTATTTCTCTTTCCTCAGCACAAAGTTCGACTTCAAAATCTATGGACTTAGTTTTACAAAAGTTGTGTGTATTTGTTTGTCTCCACGTCGTGCACATGTAGCAGTCGTTTGTTCTGAAATTGTATTATTTTTTCATGACCTCCTTTTCTATCGTATCTACATTGAAACAAATATTTTGTCATTTCTATGTATTTTACTTCATAGGAACAAATAAAACCAGTAAATGTATGGAACATTACTTATAGTTTTCCTATTTTAACTTCACGAAGAAACAAACTGACAGATTCGCAAGATATAAGGTCTAACAAAAACAGGTTTAGACAAAGAACTACGTCTCTCTCCTCAACTTGTATGGGGCTAACTAAGGAATTGTCCTAACCTTCACAAAAATATATAGCCCCCATTCCTTATATTCCAATTGTTCTTCTATTCCTTTTGTTCTCCTTGTATTCCCCTTGTTCTTTTCATCTCCTTGTTTTCCTTATATTCGTATTGTTCTCCTATATTTCCCTTGTTCTTATATTCATTTAGTTTTCCTTGTCATCTCCTTTTTCTCCCCCTGTGGAGTAACGGTTAGCTCATGTAGCCGCGAAACCAAGTGGCCCGGGTTCGATTCCCGGTCGGGGCACGTTACCTGGTTGAGGTTTTTTCCGGGGTTTTCCCTCAACCCAATATGAGCAAATGCTGGGTAACTTTCGATGTTGGACCCCGGACTCATTTCACCGAAATTATGACCATCTCATTCAGACGCTAAATAATCTAAGATGTTGATAAAGCTTCGTAAAATAACCTACTAAAATAAAAATAAAAAATCCTTTTATTCCCATTATAACCCTTGTTCCCATTCTTGTTTCCTTGTTCTCCTTTCATTTCCATTGTTCTTCTGGTATTCCCCTTGTTCCCCTTTTCATCTTCTTTTTCTCCGTGTATTCCCATTGTTCTCCTTGCATTCCCCTTGCTCTCGTTGTATTCCCCTAGTTGTCCTTATTCGTAGATATAAAATAATTTATAGTACGCACAGAATATAACTATTATATATTGTATATAACTATATACTTAATATATTAAACATTTTTCGTAAGTAATAGTAACAGGGAACTTATATTCGTCCACCGCAATGGTCTCGTAGTAGAGTCTTCGCTCCCAAACCCAGCGAGCCGGGGTTGGATTCCCCACTTGGGACGAGTTGCCCGGGTGAGATTTATTTCGGGGTTTTCCCTCACTCCTATGGATGAATATCAGGTAACTTTATCAGGCGTATGGAATCCCACTCATTCTCGCCACTTCCTTTTCCCTCTCATCATCCTTTCGTTAACACTCCAGTTGTTTTCCTTAGTTTCCAGATCCCACCCGCGGCAGCCCTCCGAAGCTTCTGACACTCTCGGCCGGCGTCCACGGATATGTCAAAGTGTGGTGACTCAACAGTGGAACCCACTCCCCTCTCGACGGGAGAGGTGGCCTACGCCTCAGACCGTTGAGGAGACGGGAAGAATGGCGTACACCTCAGACCGTTTGAGGCGGTATGTGGGGGGGGCTGTTAGGGTGGAATGGTACATGGACTTGGAGGGATGGCGGGACTGGTCGTCAGGGTGTTAGGGGTTAGGTCGGTTCGACGTGGGTGCGGTCGTTGGGCTTGCAACTCATCCCAGGGGCGCACAATAGACCTCAGGGTGCTGTGCACAGAGATGTTCCCCTTCCGGCCTCGCAGAGAGAGAGAGAGAAAAAACAATATATTCTTGTAGATTTTATTTAAAAAATATGGAATCACGAGATCTGTAAGAATATACTTTTACTACTAGAGAGAAGAATACTTTTGTTATACCCGAAAGGCTATTATTTCAGTTTTATTATTTTTCTTTGTTCTGTGATTTTAATACTTCATGTTCTCCTTGCATTGCCATTGTTTTCCTTCTCGTCTCCTTGTTCGCCCATCGTTCTAATTTTATTCCCCTTTGTTCTTACACTCCCATTTTTCTTCTTGTATTTCTCTTGTTCTCCTTCTCATCTCTTTTTTTTTCCTCTCATTTTCATTGTTATACTTGTATTTCCCTTGTTATCCTTGTATTCTAATTGTTATCCTTGTGTTCCCCTTGTCCTTTTTGTATTCCCCTTATTTTCATTCTAATCTCCTTGTTTACCTGGTATTTACTTTCTTCACCTTTCATTCCCCTCTTTGTTCTAGTAGGCTAAATTCCCGCACGTAATTAGATGTAAAGACATGCAGCATATAAATTTATTACAAATTTATACATCTGTCAATAGGCTACACCTTGTCCCGCTTAGAGGGATCGAGAAATAAATGCTAACCATTTAAAATCAGATGAAGATATTGTTTTGATTTACATCTGACAAGATGCAGAAATTGCCCAAGTTTATGCACCAATTTTTTAAAAACAGTTGCATGTTCATGCGCATGCGCATTAACATTTATCGTGGAAACAAGCCTGGCGTCATTCAATAGAACATTTCGTCATTGAACCATTCTCCTTCATCGAGGCAACAGTCACAGGGAATGTGTATCTTGACATGTGCAGAACTTTCGTTGTTGTATCAACTCCCCCCAGAATCGGTTTTTCAGCAACAAGGAGAACCCTTGCCTGGTCACCTAGGTCACCCGACTTGACGCCCATTGAACTCTTTCTGGGGCTTTATGACGAATGTTGTGAACCACCGTGGTATACTTGACACTTTGGAAAAACTGAGACAACGCATTATAAATGCAGCTGCGCTAATCACTCCACAAATTCTATGGAACACTTGGCAGAAGGTTGAGTACCTTTTGGATGTCTTCAGGGTAGCTCGAGGCGCACACATCGAGTTGCACTGACCATTCTCCGAAACTCGGAGAGTTTTTACATCAAGTTATACAAAAAGTTATGTTATAAAACCATCATTTATATTTTAAATTAGTACTTATTTCTCGATCCCTCTAAGCGGACACGGTGTACTTTTGGTATCAGTGATGCTTGGATTTAAAATTGCATAAAATTCTCGACATCGTTTTCTTTACACAATGCCAGTAACTTCAATATATGCTTCGCATTGCAAGGAAATGAAGTGCAAAAATATGTCTGAAATGTACGAGTAGTTATCCCTTGCCCGTATGAGTCGAACATTTGTCAAGATTGAGCGATAAGGTAAAGACAGGCGGTATGTCGGTGTTGCACGTACGATCTGTAGCGGCGTCCGCTATGACGAAGCAGGCATCGCGACGCTTCTCCGTGTTCCCATTGTTCGCTAAGACAAAGGACGGATGTCTTAGTTGACAGGACGCCTCCTCGTGTATCTCATCAGATAGTGAGGGCCGGGAACCCCCGCGAATGCGCGCTAGATCAAACCAACTTCAGCGGTTCAGGAAGCTATGCATAGAAGGAACTAATACTATTCCAGATTAATAGATACGGCTGGTAATTCAGTATAAATTTCTTCTTTGCCCCATTGTTTAGGCTGTAGCCTATTTCGACCTCAGTCATTCCATGTTCTTTAACCTCATATGTGTAACTGATTATAGTGCATAATTTTATTTATGTAACTAACTAGCGCTCCGCTGTACCCGTTAGAAATAAATATAAAGTAATTACATAATTAAAATAGGACGTTTGATCCAGGGAACATTCGTGTTTGATAGAAGGATAAATAGTTTAATATGTTACTTAATTTAAATTGCATCCAAATAATTAAAATGCGATCATTTTGGTCCAGAGACACTCATTTAGTGCAGTGACAATTCCTTTAACATGTTTCTAATTTTTATTACATGCAACCATAGTTTAATAAACATTGACATCATTTAGATTTAATGTGTGTATTTTATTTTATTTTACTTATTATAGGTTTCCATTGAATTATGGTAATAACTTAATTTTAACCTTTGTTTTCTACGTATTCAGTAAATGGCGCTTGGCCCACTATGGTTGTGAACCCTTCAAATAACTTAAATTATATTAGATATTATATTATATTATATTATATTATATTATATTATATTATATTATATTATATTATATTATATTATATTATATCAGAAGTTACTGTAATAACATTATAGCATTATGTCCATCTAGAGAAACTACACTTTCCAATGGTGAAATAATAATTAATTATACAAATCGGTTAATTTAGCTTCCGATATTACTTCACACAAACACAGAAACATTCTCTGTAGGCTATCTTTCATAGCTTTCGATTGTTGCTGTCCAAGGCCCCTTATAGACGAAGTCATTTGTTTTTTAATTCATTACACGGCCTTGGATGGCAGTTACTTTAATTTTAAAACTCATTTATCTCATTAAATATCAGTCCTATCAAAATTTTTCAAGGAATAAAACTTGTCGAAAATTATTTTTAAAGAAACGTTTGTTATGTAACATTTTTCAAAAAAATCAATATTAAGCGAGATATTTCGATTTCCCTTATAACCCCCCCTTTTAAATAATGTATTTTGAATGCCATATAGCCTAAAATCTAAGTTACAAAGAACTTAATTTATATATCTAATTTTCATCGAAATCCGTTCATCCATTATCGCGTGAAAAGGTAACAAACATACAGACAGACAGACAGACAGACATACAAACCAAATTTTCAAAAAAGCGATTTTCGGTTTCAGGGTGGTTAATTATATATCTTAGGACCAATTATTTTGGAAAATCGAAAATTACCAGAAAAATTTCGGCTACAGATTTATTAGTAGTATAGATGTCCAATTATTTCTGCTATTGACAAAAGTATCCTCCCGAGACCTCAGATTTTTATTTTATTTTTTATTGTTAATCGTACAGAGTCATGTCCTTCCCGAAGCGCTTCCAGAAGGACTTTTGTACATAGCAATTTGTCCTTCCGGTAGGACAGATTCTTAAATAATATTTTCCACATGCTGTCCTTCTAGCATAACGTATTTCTGTAACGTCCTACCGGCAGTACACAAGTTATGATCCTGCCGGTAGTACCCTGTTGTCCTGCCAGAATGACGTATTGTTTATTTTGTTTTTTGTTTTATTTATTTATTCATTTATTATATTTATTATTTTCAATACAGTTTACATTAGTTTTATTGACTTTGTAATTAGAAAGAGAAAAATAGTAAATTAATAATTGTATTTATTACTTAATACAATTTACATTAATTTTAATTGTAACATTAGGATGATAACTGAATAAATAAAATTGTATTCAAAACATATGAGGAAAGTAAATAATGTACATATATGTGTGGATCATAATATTTTCTTATTTTATTTTTTAAACATGTTTTTAATACTCGATTTTGAAATAGAACACTAGGCCAGATATTAGGCGAGATTATTTAAAGAAATTTGAAAGTAAATAATTTAAAAATGTCATTTATATGATTTGACTAAGTCCAATTTATTAATAATAATGTGAATTTATATTAACATACAGCAAGGAAATGATTCCAGTGTAAAAGTCTCACAATATCCTACTGCATGTAATTCGAAGTAAAATATTTTCTTTAAAATTTGTGCACCAATGATCCCAATAATGCTTGACGAACAATGAAACAGTATTATATTTTGAAATAATCAGTACCTACTACGTAAAATGAAATACCGTGTTCGTTTTTTAATGTTTCGAAATTCCTGCAATATTTATATTTTCTTCAAATACTGTATACAAATCATGTAAATAAAAGATTCTTTACAAACGACTGCTTTGTGAATTATAACTGAGTAAGTCTATTGTTTCTTTCAAATATAGACACTGGCAATAATTGTGTTTTTGTCCTTCTGCTAAGTATGTTTATAATGTCCAAATGTCAATTTGAACACTACTGAGTGTTCAGTTCAAAATGTGTCATGGCTCGCTGTATGTCGTCATGTGGCTATCCGATGAGCCTAGAGAATTCAATCTTCCTACACTTCCGCAGAGGCGTATTACCTAAATGCGAGAGAAGTTGCCTAGCAAGTACGGCGTTCATTCTAAAGATTACTTACCGATACGTACGGTAACACCAGTAGTGGCAAGAATGTGAACTGTTTGGAAACACGTACTGAAGTGAGTTTTTTTTTCTTACTTCGGGATATGGGGAGAGGGTTAAGACGATTACTTACGTATTTGTTGACATTAACTTCGATGGTCAACATGGCACGGAGCATTTGATTTGTGTTGTGGAATGTTGCCGTACGCAATCGATGATAACAAATACCCTGCGTACGACTTGCCCGCGCAAAACACAGTTTGAAAGAGGTTATGGTAGCACACAGACTTTACAGACCGCCATCTGTTGCTACGACATTGAAGTTATACCGTACACGTTCTCAAGTTCAGATTGAACGCCTTGAATAATAGGCAACTTCTCTGACATAAAAGCTGAAACTCGCTTCAAATCGCTGACTCACAACAGTGACTTCATGACACACTTTGAAATGAACACCCAGTAGAAGTGCAGAATAGCTTCTTGTACATCCCTCCGGCTAAGAACTGGTAAGAGCAACACGTGAATGACGGCGATCCGTGCACATACACTGCATATTCAGTGTCTGATTTCTGGCATGCCTGATGTTAGCAATATAACAACATCGCTTTGCTTGAGATGTACGATTTTCTCTTTCCTTTC
This sequence comes from Periplaneta americana, assembly GCF_040183065.1. NCBI lineage: Eukaryota > Metazoa > Arthropoda > Insecta > Blattodea > Blattidae > Periplaneta > Periplaneta americana. The sequence continues at coordinate 134,548,810 of NC_091123.1, read as the reverse complement.
GTCGCAAGCATAATGCAGGAAATTTACAGTTCCCCGGTGTAATTGAGACCTTGGATTATATTCACAGTATTAATCAGCTAGTAGTTTATGTTTCAAATTTTCTTTTATGGACATTCCATCATTTTTAACATGGAAAATATAAGTGGATACCTAACTCGGCAAAATGTATGTTACCATTTCTGCAATACTTTGCAATGCTTAGCGGAAGCGATGCAACGGAACCCGTAACATTGCTTTATTGAGAAAAATAAATGATTTTATTATCATCGTGTATAGATAGGCCTATTTATTATATTCAAAATATTAATAGTGACTTAAGCAGCGATTGCTGCTTTTATTTTCTTGCACAGATTACGATATTCATTAAAAATTCAAGTTCTTTGCTTTGTGATTATGCTAAGATGGTTCTCATTAAGCGGGAACTAACGGTTATTTGAAATCACTCCACCGCGAACCAATTGAGCGTTCAATGTAATTACAGAATCCCCTGTTATTTTTTACTTCCTATTGCATATTCATATCCAGTAATTAAGTCTATCACTATTTCAGACTCACATTGGGATGTAATCATTTTCCCTATTTATTTTCCATTTGATATGGTTTAACATGTTAGCACCGAAAAAAATTGAAGCCGGAAACACATCAGCGCCAAAAGGAAAACAAATGCAATACGAAAATATAGAGTACGTTCTCTTCGATCTTGAATGCAGTAAGTGCAGTCGTTTTTAGACGTTGACCAACATCTTGCAGAAGTATGCAAGTTCTCTTTTTTGTCACTTTGTACAGTGTGACATCACTGAGTTTACCGTGCTAAATGAGGTGTCGTCTAACCACATGTAAGTAACCGGCAATTATAAAAGGCACACTGAAATTACAATTTTGCAATAGCTACAATGAAAGTTGATCATTATTAACAAATGAAGCCGGAAACACATCAGCGCCAAAAGCAAAACAAATGCAATACGAAAATATAGAGTACGTTCTCTTCGATCTAGAATGCAGTAAGTGGAGTCGTTTTTAGACGTTGACCATCATCTTGCAGAGGTATGCAAGTTCTTTTGTGCGAGATCGTGCGTATTTGCTTGGTTTCCGCACAAAACCAATCCTCGGAAAGTCTAAAATTCCACATCCAGTATTCCCAACCTAACACACATAACAATTTCCTTCTTCTTACCGCTCAAGTGACATATTGATTTTACTGCTTTAGGCTTTTAACATATTATTTTTAGAGACGTTCAATATAGTAGTAATTATAAATTGGAAACTTACCACTGCAATTTCACCTAAATTGCACTGTTAATATTATTGTTTTTAAATATTTGCAAAAATTAAGTAAACTCTACAACACCGCTAAAGTTACTGCATTCGTGATGCAAGTAACATTAAGAAAGCCGTGAAAAAATCAATACGATTTCAGGCTCATCATAGACTGGGGGGGGGGGAAGACAGACGTATATCACGGCCTGCTGGAATATAGTGAACACAGAAAACATTTTAAAGCAACAATGCTGAAGATAGATATTTTTGTTTTGCAAATTTGCCGTCATTGAACAGAAACCAAGATGGAGATTTCATTGCAACTAATTAGAAATTCCTCTTTCAGGTATGTAATAAACGATCTTCGCATAAAATAATGTACGATACACGAGCGGTATATTTCGCTTTTTCAAACATTTCCTCGAACATGAAAACTTCGACATACCGCTCTTGTAATTCATATTACTATTTTTGTCACTTTGTAGGGTAAAGTTGCCTATTTCAGTGATACCCCCTAATGCCGTGATACTTTTTAAAAATTGAATGTCAGTCAAAGCTTTGCCGTTCGACCATAGCCCCAGACATCTTTCTCGAAAGAGTGCATCTTTCGCCTACTTTTGAGACATCTGTTAACTTCCTAGCTAGATATCCAATCCCGTGGATTTCAGTGAAAAAAAGTATCACGGAATTAGGCAACATTACCTAGAGTGTGCCATCACTGAGTTTACTGTGCTAAATGAAGTGTGAGCTAACTATGTGTAAATAACCGGCAATTATAAAAGGCACACCGAAATTACAATTTTGCTATACCTACAATGTAACTTGATCATTATTAACAAATGAAGAGTCCACTGCTAGAATGATGGATGTCACTTTCTTGTCGAAAATGAACCAAGACTGTCAATGAATAGCTTAAGGCATATAGAATGTACAAAGGGAGTTATATGGCATTAACACTGATAGTCATTGTCCAGTAATGATCGGAAAATCACAGTTAAGCTTTGAGCGCTAAGCATTTCAAACTTTCAATTGCTTCTCCTGCAAAATGTATTCCAAATGACATCACCATTCTTGCAGTGGACTCTTCAAATGCAACATAAAAAAAAAACTTACATTTGTTCGGATCAAATTTCTGTACATTTCAAGGACAGAACTACAATTCTTTCAATCATTCATTATCATTAGGGCTAGGATTTTGATGGAATTGCATCTTTTTTCTAGTAAGCCAGAAACATAGCTGCTTTAGTATTTATGTGTTATGTGATAAACTGAGTGTTTTAAGACATATTTGTTAGGGTATTTTTTTGCATTTTTTGCCCGTTTCAACTCATAAGAGCATCTTTTGTTTTATTCGGTCATTTTTAGACATTTCCATTTAATTTTGGCCATAAATCCCCATTATTAATGTAAAATAATGTTTATTTACTTTGATATTTTCTTTACATACCCATTATTTAGTATGATATTTTAATAGTTTTTCTACACAAATATTGCCATTTTAACGTAGTACACCCCATGTAATGGATCAGTTCAACAACCCCTTCAATATAGACTCCTTTATATTTGGTAATTCCGAATAAGAGTGGCCTTGTGGTAGACTACATAGAAACTAATAGTAAAGTAAATGGGCGCTACAGCCCATGAAGGGCCAAGACAGACCAGCCGACATCTGACCTCACGTCCACATACCGACGCAGAGGTGAACGATCATACATGGAAACTACATCAGATAAAATAATTAAAGTGTACTACTTAGAAAAAATTATGTAAAATTTAATTTAATTACTAGTCTAAATATTAAGTAGTACAAAACCTCATTTCCTATCAAGCCAATTATGTAAGATCAATTTTTAGGGCATTTTTAAGGGCAATTTTGAAAGATTTTTAGGTCATAAATGCATTGTTTTTAGGACATTTTTTCATGATTTATAGGTCATCAAAATCCTAGCCCTAATTATCATAATTCACTGTTCTCTGAAACTGACTAAACATAGTGGGAATTAAATGAATGGCTTTCCCGAAAAACGCTATTAAATATTTCATACAAAACAATTTTTATCTCGTAAAGAAAGCAAAAAATGAGCCAAATTTGTATTGAACCTTTTTGTTTGAAATATCTCAAAGAATAACTCTCTGAAATTAAAGCCATTACTTATGGTTCACTCTGTGTACATTTACGAAAAGAGACATTTGGGTGTCGGACCAGGAAGGATCGGTTGTAAATCTAACCTGGAACTGATAGAGCTGCTTGCCAGCATCACTTTCGTTCCTATATGAACCCCATCTCCTTCCACAACGGAATATGCTAATTGTGAGCTACCGCCACGTCCGTGTGGTAATGGAACTATATCCACTTGCGGTCGTTAGCAGGTAATGGGCACGCTTATTGCCACAACAACTGATACTCATCATTGCAAATGATTAATGGGCTCGATATACGAGAAGGCCACGATTATGAGGAAACTGCTTGCAGAGTGGCTTCGTCATCAAACTTCAATGCGCCAACAATTATAGTAATGAATATGACGAGCAATTTAGTCTTTTGTTTAATTTGTTGAAAGAGATCCATTGCAATAACCGAGTTACAGTTGAAAGTTCAGGTGCGACGCTAGTGAAGTTCCTTGTAATGTCGACACACACGGCTTTGTGATGATTAATGTTCCACCCCCTGAAGCTTACATACCTATAGCTACATAGTATTTTCTTAACTTGACAGTGGACGGGCGTAGGTTTAGGAAAACTAGTGGTTGGGTGTGATTTTAAGATCTGTGATTTTGTCGCTGTTATTGGTTTATCACTGGTCAGACTGTGACTACAGTTCCAAAATCACAGCTCCGAGAAATCGTCATCTCTGCCCAATATGTGACTCCCAACAAAGGCGACTGACAAAGGTCCAGAGTCCAGAGAATTGCAAGTGAGAAAATTAAGGCTACGGTCACGTTGGAGGCTCGCTTGGGCAAGTAAAATGGAAGCGCCTGTGTGCCCAAGCGTGCCTAGAAGCTTGCTCTGGAAGTGTGGTCACATTGGACGCAAGTAACTGCTTCCACTTCCAGTCTAGTTGTCGAAATGAATTCCTCAAATGAAGAGCATTCAGTGTTAGAAAATGGAGTGTTGAAGCTTTTAATGATAGATGAAGATGCATTGAGGAATGAATGGGTGAACGAATATTTTAAGGATAGGGAGGAAGATGGAGGATAGAATAGTAATATACGTTACAAGAGCGGTATGTTGACGTTTTCATGGTCGAGGAAAAGATTGAAAAAGCGAAACGTAGTTGAGCTTTTTTAATTTCCGAGAACATGAAAACAAACATACCGCTCGTGTATCGTACATTATTTTGTGCGAAGATAGTTTATTACATACCTGAAAGACGAATTTCCAATTAGTTGCAATGCAATCTCCATGTTGGTTTCTGTTTAATGACGCCAACTTCGGAACATCAAAATATCTTTCTTCAACATTGTTGCTGTAAAATGTTTTCTGTGTTTACTATACTCCAGCAGGCCGTGATATACGTCTGTCTTTTTTTCCCCCAGTCTATAAATGCGAACTTAAAACAAACGGTAAGGTTATGTAATGATTTATTTTTCATTTTAATATTTTAACAATATTATTTATATAACATATTGCAGTAATAATATCGTCATCTGGAATCTCGTTGAAAAAAATGTTGTGTTTTATTTAACGACGCTCGCAACTGCAGAGGTTATATCATCGTCGACGGATGTGCCGGAATTTTGTCCCGCAAGAGTTCTTTTATATGCCAGTAAATCTACTGACATGAGCCTGTCGCATTTAAGCACACTTAAATGCCATCGACCTGGCCCGGGATCGAACCCGCAACCTTGGGCATAGAAGGGTTGATTTTTTCACGGCTTCCTTAATGTTACTTGTACAAGGAATGCAATAAGTTTCGTGGAGTAGTAGACTTTACTTAATTTTTGCAAATATTTAAAAACAATAATTAACATTGCAATTTAGGTGAAATTGCAGTGGTAAGTTTCCAGTTTATAATTATTACTATGTTAAACGTCTCTAAAAATAATATGTTAAAAGCCTAAAGCAATAAAATGAATGTCGCGCTTAAGCGGTAAGAAGAGGGAAATTGTTATGTGTGTTACGTTGGGAATACTGAATGTGGTATTTCACACTTACCGCGTATTGGTTCTGTGCGGAAAACAAGCAAATACGCACGATCTCGCACAAACGAATTTTTCGCGATTTTCTTAAACAGCCAGAGTTATTCTTTAATTAATTATTTTAGGATGTCCTTACAAGATGCATCCCAGGTTGTCCTTCTTTCTTGAATACATGCTTAATCATTCGTAAACATTCTTGGGTGAATATGTGCACCCACACAGCGTTAACGCAGCTCAGAGATCGGAGCGTGTTTTGTTTTCAGAATACTCGCCATGCTGACCGGTATTGTTGATATAAGACATGACACCGGTATATCAACTCAATTCACAGAAGAGCGATAAACATAAACATCTGTCTGCTCGTGATCAGAAACTTTGTTATTCGTTGTGGTTTGATCAGAGATAAGTAGATAGCAGTGCAATTGAGTTCTAGACGACTTGAAAATCTATAGCAGGCGTCTCAAGGCCAACGCATAGAAGTTGTTATATACAGAGAGCAAGTGTAGAAAGGTAGTCAGCTGAAGAGATAAGCGCAATACCCGAAGATAGCCGATCGTTGATTATGTTACAAGCGTAAGCGAGCAAAGTTGTAACTATCGCGGGAGAAATGCTACAAAGCTGCACTTTTGTGTTGTACTTCATATGCATGTCACAATAGACGGTTGTTTTCGGAAGGAATTTCTTAAGTAATTATTTAAGCACAAGGAACTGGCCACCCTACCCAATTATCTCCTGGCCTAATTACCTCATAAGTGATGCTTTGTTAGTATTACTTGTGAGAGGTTCAGACCTGTCTTCGAACGGTTGAGTAAACAACGACAGTACTTCATTTTTAGTAAATTGTTTTTGGTATCTCTCTTTTCTTGTAAGTTTATACTATATTTAAAATAATAAGTACATTATTAAACTTCTTGGTTGTTAACATACGTATTGTTATGATATGCCAATATTAATATATTCATTACAATAATAGTTAATATGTTTCGTAATGTTTTCAATAACTAAAAATAACCAAAACATCTTAGAAATTCACAAACAGTTATTTAAAATTAGAACTATTCAAATCTTAAATCTGGTCTCAAATTCTTTTCTCAAGTCCTTCTGTACTTCATAATAATAATAATAATAATAATAATAATAATAATAATAATAATAATAATAATAATAATAATAATAATACATCCATTTTCTAATAATATATCAATGCGTAAAATGAACTCTGAAGCATGAACAACCATACATGTTACGTATTTATTTGTTACACTGCTCTTGATTCAAGTTAGGTAAAAATTCTAGATTAAAGAAGTGGTAACAGTTACCCACTGAAACTTGCGACTCCCATAATTTCACTTTCCCTACGAAAGCTTTTATTTGTTCATACATTTGCAGTAATAAAACAGTCTAATATTTACAGTCACGAAGCTTGAGTTGCGAGGGTGCTAGGAACAAAAGACTGTGCAGGTACTATTTCGCATTGAATGTAATGAGGCGATATTAGCGATCGTAGTGGTTAGCAACTATACATGGATGCATATTTAGTACGTATGGAGCTTCGTGACTGTATATACTAGACTGTGGTAATAAGGACATTCTCTCCTCGGAGATGAACACAATGACTGACCGTTACATCGTAGCGATTTGAGATTGCTATTCAAACTTTGCGGTCAATGACGTCATCCGGAGATACACGAACTGCTCCCGCATCTTATTTCACTCTTACATTAAAAAAGCGAGAGGAGGAAGTGCTCCGAGAAGGCCCTATTGAGACGTCTGATATATAGACAGGAAATTGAGCCCCACAATCGCCAAGAATCGCCCGAACACAAAAATCACACTGAGACAAAATCACTATCATCTATCACAGTGATTTTTCCGGCGATGTGACGGCAAAACGCTGTTACATCTCTAAGACAAATATTGGCACTTGACAAGCAGTTTTGTCTATGTGGGATTCAAATCCACCGTTTTGGCTTCCACATACTGTAGATTTAAAATTATAACTCAGCCATTGTGCGCCTACTGGTGGTGTTAGAAATAATAGTATAATAAAACGTCTCTATAACGAACATCTATATGAGGAACGTATGTGTAAGAATTTCCGGCATTCAGAAGTGTCCGCTAGTCAGAAATACTGTAGATTAGGATGATCCTACGCAATAAAAAACTAGCATAGGGTAAGTGTACAGTATTAATTTGTAGAGTAAATTATTTTGGACAGGCACATGCCATATGTCTGCATGATGTTACTCATGGTTTTACGGTATGTGACCGCTAGTGAAACCACATGGAAGTCACAAGTGTCTCCTCCACACTGAAAACTCTCATATTCGCCTCGCCAACCTTGCACTCTAGGAACCGCTGGGAATTTCCGTGTGTTACGATTTCCCTCCGGTCCGCCGGTTGTCTTCCACCATGATCACACCTTGATATACGTCCGGCACATCTCGTATGAGTGTCATGCACACATGTTTGGAGGAGAAGTAAACAGATGTAATGGAACTTATGTCCACTCATTGCTGTAATTTGCTTTTTCGTTAATGCTCAAAATGTTATTTGTCTCCAAAGTAACTTTCAAAGGACTCCAAAATATATTCTTCATACATCTTGATTACACAACTTTTAACACTGTATCACTTCGGAATATGTATGATAAGACTTTCTAACGTAGGTACCTTGTTTACATGTTTCGACCTTTTATGGGTCATCCTCAGAACTGGTCGTTGTTCTACATAGGACAGACAGGCAGATCATTTCAAACACGTTACAAAGATCACATCACAGCCATAACAAAATTACAAAACATCTCCACATATGCAGAACACATCACAAATGCTAACCACACCCACAGAGACATCAACACAGACATGGATATACTACACATCCAACCAAAAAGCCAGAAACTAAACACACTAGAATAATATGAAATATACAGACACACGAAAACTCACCCCAACGAAATTCTCAACACACAACACACACACTCTTTGACTCTACATTATACCACACGAACACACCCTCACAGGAAACAAAACAAGAGGCGCCAAGACCAACAACTACCAGTTCTGAGCGGTGTGGCATAGTTGCGCCCCGCGGTCAATTGGGAAGTCTAGGCATGGCATAATTGCGCCCCGAAGAAACCAGGTAGCAGAAGGGACATGGCATAGTTGCACCCCGAAGAAATCAGGTAGCAGAATAGACATGGCATAGTTGCGCCCCGATGGACATAGTACACACAAAAGTGACTGTCATAATATAAACAAATTACTTACAAATATTACAGTGATAGCTGCATTGAATTCAGGTAGGTCTAGCATATGATCAATTTTACTATTTAAAATATCACTTTTTTATCGACCACACACAATAAATGAACTGCATTTTTTTGTTAGTACATCGATATCTTAACCCTACGGTACAGGGTTTCGAAAATTGAAACTTAGAACCATTGTGAATTATTAACTCTTTACCCTTTTCACTAAACTTAACATTCATTTTAAATTAACCTCACTATACGCCACAGATAGACGGTGTGAAAATCATTAATAAAATGTCAAAGACTGCTAAGCTCCATATTCCAACGGCTCACTCATTTCAATATGTCAGTTAATAAAGTACTGCCAACTTCATGGTGTTCATTTTAACGGTGGGCTATCGATAATCACTGCATAAACAGTAGAAAAACAGTTAATAAAATACTGCCAACTTCATGGTGTTCATTTTAACGGTATCGATAATGAATATGAATCGAATAAGAAATCAATAAGGTTGGTTGATTACGAGGCTCGAGTTTCCGTAGTGTCTTTTTCTCTACCTATTTCATCGGGGCGCAACTATGCCATCCCCTTTTCTCTACCTGATGGGAACCGGGCGCAACTATGCCCAAAAAATAGGGACCCCTTTTTTATCGGCTGCATTTTATCTGACCGTGGGGCGCAACTATGCCCTGCCAGTTCTGAGGATGACCCATAAAAAGTCGAAACAAGTAAACAAGGTACATTAGAATTTAACACAAGAAAGTCTTATCATACATATTTCGAATATATTCTACATTTTCAGAAAGTGGTACCAAATTTACAGCTTACTAAATAAATTGTTATCTTCTTGGAGACCAAATAAGTTAGAACTCTTTAGTGAATCATAAACGTTAGTGAACATTAGTGCAACTATACATTAGTACCCGTGAAACACCTGGTGACTAAAGAAGAAAGTACACTTTCTTACTACCAATCCTAAGACTTTCAATAAGAACATTTTGAAGCTCGACACTAGCTCTTCGTGTCGACTTCTGTGGACTCCTATTGAATGCCGATTGCACACTTTCGACTGTCTTCTGAATTACACACCTTTTCGCATGTTTACCAGTCTGCGGTAGCAAAGATTCTGTTACTCGTAGTGTTGTGTCCCACTTGAGAATTGCTTTATGCCCAGGTGGATCTACATTCCATGTACGACCAACACTGCGTTGCATTCGTGTAACAGTTTTTTCTTCTGCTACTCATAGCACGCACTGAACTTTCTGTTGTGGTGTCCACATGTTTACCATAGCGTATTCTCCTACAAAATGGCGCCAGGCATACGAAAGTTACGCATAAACAAACTAAAATTACGCATGCAGTTGTTTTCAAACATTGTTGCATAAACTTGGACAGTTCTTTATCTTGTCAGATGTAAATCACAACGATATCTTTATCTGATTTTAAGTGGTGAGCATTTATTTCTCGACCTCTCTAAGCGGGACACGGTGTATATCTGCTAATTTATACGTGTACTTTGTAAATCATTGAAAGCCTTCTTTCCCCCAGCAAGCATAGCGAGTTATCCAGTTATTGCAGTGAACTGAGAACCATGTGTATGTTGTTGTATAGAGTTCACCTCTAGACTTCGTTTCTGTAGCGAATTCCCGAATAAGCGAAACAAAACAATATCACGGATTCATGGCCCGAGGGGCAACGGAACTGATATATTCATGGAAGTTGCAACTTTCTCTTTACTCTTCCATTCCAATATTTTTATCTCGTTTTCTTCTTGTGAGCTGAATACCTAAAGAAGAAATAAGTTTTGAGCCAAATGACGTTGTTCAATGACAAAGCCATGTAGTCCTTTTCCTTACGCAAATATTTAGATGCAGGGAGCCGTGTTTCGATTATTCTATGCTTGATAACCTGTCTGTATCCAGATCCAATATTCATCACGCACTATCTTAGAAAGTAAACTTCTGTTGTTTCACGTGTATCAGGTTCCTTCCCGTACCTTGCCCGAGGATGAAGACAATCTCGCACCGTTGTCTGTTGTTATTAGAGTGTCTGATTTATAAGTGTAAATTAATGTTAAGGAGGGCAGTGTAGATATAAGTATGCGCATTGCGCTCAGATATTTAAAGACTGTTCATTGTCCAGTGTACTAGTTTAACGATCAATTTTAGAATAAGACCTACCCATAATTTCGTGAGTTTACTAATCATCTAACTTTTAAGATTATATTCTAATTTATTACTAGGAAAAGTTTAGCAAAAATTATGTAATATTGCTTGTAGCTCTACAAATTTTTATGTTATGAAGAAATTATAATAGCCAAATAATAATAATAATAATAATAATAATAATAATAATAATAATAATAATAATAATAATAATAATAATACACTGCTCCGTCGATATAGGAGAAAGTCACTGTTCACCTACTTAGGTATAACACGCGGAGAAAGTCCCCTGCAATCGGCAAGCGGTAGAACATAAAAGTTAAGGAATATTATGGACAGGAAAACATCGATCATACGGGAATGTGTATTCAAAAACAGTTAATTAATTATAAAAAGTGAATCTGATACAACTTTAATACAAATTAAATACTGTATATCTCTCTATAAAATACAATAATAAATAAATAAATACGTAAATAAGTAGCCTGCGTAAATAAATAAATAAATAAATAAATAAATAAATAAATAAATAAATAAATAAATAAGCAAAAGAATCGATCGTCCGTCTCCTTGATCTCGAGGTAGCGTGCTGGATTCCTGATCAGGGTGGCCCAGGTTCGATTTCCGGTCGTGAAGTCAGGGGGATTTAATTCGGACCTCTTCACGGGTACTGGTTGTCTGTCCATTGTCCCAGTGTGTGTGGTGTCTCGCAGTGGCTCCGGCTACCCTGATCCATTAAACGGGGGAATCTTGCAGATTGTGTGTGTGTTCAGTAGAGTTGTGGGTGTAGGCTCAATAAGCCTCAGGCTGCGGTGCCGAAATTAGTAAAAAAAGAATCAATCAATGACTAAGTAAATAAATAAACAAATAAATAAGTGAATAAGTATTAACTAAGTAAGTCGATGTTGAATACAACAGGAGTAAAGAACAATTGACTGTAGAAAATGCTATTTTAATATTATACATACATGTTTGAGGATGAGTGTGTACCAGCCCACCGGCCGCATGTGACCCCTCATCCGTTCACCCAATGGGGGGGGGCCTCCTACCCCCACCCCCCGCTCGAAGTTCACACCGCCAAGGTGACCAAACAGCACAGGATCCATTCCAACGGTCCTTCCAAGGTGTCGAAGAACCCTTGGAAGCGCTCTTAAGGAATGAATCCTGGCAGAGATATTGCGGAAGGCTGGGAACTCAGGAACGGTTGTAGAGAGGACGCCCTCTCCCGTAAGCGGATGAAGACATGCGTCTTGACCTGAATATGGCTATTGAATGAGATGAGAAAGGTGAATGATATAATATAGAAATCTAAATTTTTTTTCAACACGGGAGGTAAAGGGGAAGGGAAAATGGACCGTGGAAATGATAATTCCAACCCGGTATTTGCCTAAGTAACTGTGGAAAACCACGGAAAAAACCACAGTCAGGTTGGTCGGTCCGGGAAAAAAATAAACTAAGTCATCATCACTCACAAAGACATTATCCAGAATCCATCTATTCATTACTAAGGAGCGGATTCCTATGTAATTAAATATTTTTCTTGCGTGTGATAAAACACAATTAACAAAGTTAAAAATTCCGAATGTCAAGTTTCAAGTTTAAAACCCGAATTTTATTTCACATAAAAACACATATTTTCACAAAAAAATTATGTAAATAGGCTACATATTTTCAGAAAATCTATTATAAACACATAAATCTTGGAGTTTTATTATTTAAATAATTTTTTACAAGAACTTTTAAATATTTTACAACTAATTCAATTATATCACTCAGAAATACGTTATCTTTTCAAGAATTCTTGGTTGCTTCGTGTTTCTATGGGCTGTTTGGTGTATCCTTGATCCATTTTTGTAATAGTATCGCCTCAAGTTCTGAGAACTGCTAGGTAGCATATCAATGTTATTATATGAGAATAAATTAACATGGATAAGAAGGAGAGATTTTGGAACACTTAATTAGGACTGTTTATTCTTGCTGAAGATGATTCCATTCAGCGCTTTGTTTGTGAAACACAACGGATAAGAGTTCGGGTATAAACATTATTTAATTTAAACAAATCTCTCTCCCCTCGTTCATGCGTACGAAGTGAGGAAATACATCTTGTTGTGATTCCCCGTTATCGGACCATAAGCATAAGCTGCGTAGTGTAGACGTGGTAGCGTCGCTATAGGAAGCTTTTCTCCGACATTGTCAGTCAGTAGCTAGAAACATTTTTTTTTACTTTAAGACGTGTGTATATTAGCCTCTTAAGATGCCTAAAATCAAATCGAGTTTAAGATCGCGTCTACAGCAATATGTAGATGAATTTAAAAACATTTTTACTACCGACGGAAAAGTGTTATTTTGCCAACCATGTGGTAAATCAGTAAGTGCAGATAAGAGCTCTCGGGTAACCCAACATTTTTCTGGAAACAAACACATTGCCGCTGCTTCACGTGTGCATTCACGGCAAAACAGTGGATATAAAAAATGTGTAAAGTTGCTCAAGTATTGGAGGGTGTCCCTGTAGGTGAAATTGACGGTATAGGTGTTTGTGACATTCCTCTCTTTAAATATGCACGACTGACGTCCTGTGATGTGGAAAGATCGTTTTCACAGTGTAAGTCGTTGTTCAGAGATAATGGGCATGCATTTGTGATAGAGAATTTGGAAATGAACTTTGTTGTTCACTGCAATTCTCGAACAACTACTAGCAACTGATACTCAAGTGTGATTGGTGAGTACCTAGTAACATTTTTTTTCAAGCTAAATAAGGTATTTTTGTCATATTTAAAAAAAATATTTTGTTTATTTTTAGCAAATATTTTCGTACATTTTAGCACATAAATAAATAAATGTTAAAATTTTTAGTACATAAAAATCCGCTCCCTATTCATTACCACAGTGGCATAATAAGCTTAGGGGAAAAATATGTAAATACAAAATATCCCGGTGGAAACCATGGCAAACACAATGCCAAATGATGAAAACCGTCGGCATTATTTGATTACCAGTGAACTCTGAGATCTATATCTGCATGGCGATAGCTATGCAACATATGGAAACAGTGTGATGTCGGCGTATCATTTCAAATGATATGAGAAAATTAAGACTTATTATGAAGCACTCCAGTGAGTTACAGCAAGTAATAAATACTAGGAGCCAGGGAACCCGAGTGACAATTCAACATTTTGTTTCATTGTTTTGAATTTACCGAATATTTTGCATTTATGACACAAATTTCGCAGTTTACACATCATGTAGAAATTAATTTTTACGCGTAAAGTCCACACCTGTGGAGTAACGGTCAGCGCGTCTGGCCGCGAAACCAGGTGGCCCGGGTTCGATTCCCGGTCGGGACAAGTTATCTGGTTGAGGTTTTTTCCGGGGTTTTCCCTCAACCCAATACGAGCAAATTCTAGGTAACTTTCGGTGTTGGACCCCGGATTCATTTCACCGGCATTATCACCTTCGTATCATTCAGACGCTAAATAACCTTAGATGTTGATACAGCGTCGTAAAATAACCGAATTAAAAAAAATTACGCGTAAATTTCCAACAGTGGAAATTTCTTTAAATCTCCTGTAATTTTTTCTGATATAATTTTATGACAGAGTTTATTATTCCGAAAGTAAAAGTATTGAAGTTTGTGTAGGACACCAATGGACACGTTTTTATTAAGCAATACTTACCCCACCATCTGTCATTTGGATGCTCCGTCCAAGTATCATATCCTAGATCTGGACAGCCGGTAAGAAATTGCTCATCCCGATCACATTTTTTTGTAAAAATAATATCCTTTTAGATTGCAATACCAAGAATTCTGTAGTGATATTCTTCACGCAATCCGCCGAACATCATAAACGGAAAAGCTTGAAAAGCGTTACGATAACACACAGTTGAACACAAATTGAGAAATAAATGGACATATGTTGGGTTTCTACCGAAAGACTGAGTTACTGCGTAACAACCGCCATCACAAGGTAAGTAGCCTACAATGCTTGCTGACATCTAAGACAACAAGGATTGGAAGTCCATGAAGAAGTGCATTGTATCTCGGAAGATGATTCAACAAGACGAGCAGATATTGTTGCATTGATAGAAAGAAGAACACAGGAACAATACTAGACCCGACTATCAGGTTTGAAAGAGATGCACAACAGCCAAAACTTACTGATGATGAAAAGAGAATCATCTATGAACCTTGCATTCCTTATTTTAGCAAGCAGTACAACATCATGGCTAATCGTTGGTCAGCACACGGACTTCTTTTTGGAGTTCATGGTACCATCTCCAAATAAACCTATAACCTTTTTAAATCAAAAGGATTCACATTTTACAATGTTGAGAAACTCATCATCGTCGTCGTCATCATCATCATAATCAGTCACGAATTAGGCCTGTGTAGACCTATTTCGGCCCCATCTAGCTGTCTCCTTAAGAGTCTTCCTAACCGTCGATGACCTCTGGGTTGATATTGCTCCATCATTTTGGGGATTCTTGAATTGTCCATTCCTTTTACATGGTGTAGCCAATTTAGTTTGTATCTGTTTACTTTTTCTTCTACTGACTCTACTTCTAATTGTTCCAATATTTCTTCATTCCTTTTTCGATCTAAAAAGTATATCCTGCTGTCCGTCTGGAAAATTTCATTTCCGTTGCTTTGATTCTGCTCATATGTCTATTCCTTAATGTCCAAATCTCACTTCCGTAGAAAAGAGAGGGTAATGCTAGAGTATTATATATTTTTATTCTTGTGGATTTTTGTACTAATTTAGCTTTTAATGTATTCTTTTATTATTCCTACAATTTATGCAAATTTGGTGATTTTCTTGTTCACATTTTTTTCATTTTGATAAGATACTTCACAACCCAATAATTGAAATTTTGTACTTGTTCTAGGCATTGATTATTGTGTATTATCTAACTTCTGATTGGATCTTGTCCCAAATATGCCATTACTTTTGATTTTTGTGCTGAAATCTCCATCCCAAAATCTGATAATATTTTATTTAATGTATATAGTCCTCTTTGTAAGTTATCCTCTGAATTGGAAATTATAACTTGATCGTCTGCAAAGAGCAGGATATTTAATGTTAAGGTACTGGTTATTATGGTTCCTGATGTATAGATTTGTTGAGAAAATCCTTAGAAAAATTCTAAAGGACTCAATTCACATTTTGCAATTTCATCTCTGTTTCAAGTAATATGATTCACTTTAATTTTCTTTTGTAATTAATTGTATACTTATATATTCATTGTTTCATTGTAAACTTTTATATATGTATTTGTTTTCTGGAGCCTTGTGGTCGCCCTTATTGAAGGGAGATGGTTTTATTTCATAAATATATAAGTAAAAGTACCACTAGTTTCATTTTCAAATGCATATTAATAAGATGAAATGTAGGCTTGTGACCTTTATTTCGCCGAAATGAACAGTGTGATATGTATGTTGTAATATGGAGAGGAAAGCTTATGGATAGAATTTGAATAGAGGGTTCCCGTATAGATCCGTTATCAGTGGATCACAAGAGACAGATAGTTTCCCGTGTGAGTTCCAACAGTTAACAGTTAATTTCGAAGGGTTGACAATCCAGATAACCCAGATACGTCAAGCGATGCCTCGTGACAAATGATGGATGTGGAAAGTATTCAGCTCGGCGACATGTGCTCAATAAAGTGCGTGACGTAGGCTTCATTCACGAATTAATCGGACGCTATTAGAGAATTAATTAAGGATGTGTTTACATTACAAACTAGCAATTCACATGTCACAAGAATTCAAAGTAACAATTAATTCGAAACGGAGATGAGCATGCGAATGAAATTTTGTCTTCAAATAGCTTTCTAATATATAGCGGATTATGTGTTGTATTTATTGTCCTTTTGTGGTTTAATTTATTGTATATTATACTATGAGAATAGAGAGTGATGCTGTTGACAGAGTTATGAACTATAACAACAAAGATAAATACAAAGCAAAGATAGAAATACAGGGACATCATTTTCTTTTTACAACATTTCTATTATTAACCTGGCTATACTTTGGATCAACGTTTAAGAACCGGAAACACTGTTTGCTACCCCCTTCCACGACCGGAGTTCGTTGATACTGGCGTAATATACAAACAAATCACTTTACTAGGTATAGGAGGGAAGAAAAGTAGTTCATCCATTTACGTAAACTAGGAAATATCGCGATTTTGAGTTCGATAATTTTCATTAGGTTTTTGTTTAATCAAAATACAGTACTGTCGGTGACTCAGGAGAAGACGAGAGCGGACTGAGGAGGAAGGGATGTGAACAGATAACGTACGACAACACGTGCAATATTTGTACTGCACTAAGCGGAAACATTAGGTCTCCTTCTGTTCAACTTAGCTTTAATTTCCATACGCATTGTTACTCATGTTTCCTGCACGAGTAATAACCTGGCTACTGGGATGCTTATCTGAGCGATGTTTATAATAATCAGCAGCGATAGTCAAGAAGGTCACATTCTTTCCGCTCGTCTTCTCCTGAGTAGCGGACAGTACAGTATTAACAATGCGTGTTTTTACTCACGAACTGAGCTTTCCATGCTGACGTATTCATTATTCAGTGTATATTATACTGTCTTCAACATATTAGCGTACACTATAGAGAATGAAGTTAAATTTAAAAATAATCATAATATGGATATTTAAACACATTTTTGAAAATTGTGGCCGTTCATTTCGATACAGGCTTCAGTTCTAATATCCATATTAAAGCACTATAGACTATTGTACGTAATTCCAATTACCTGGTTCGTACTTCGTATCAGTAACTCATGTTGAAATAATTCTGTACCTACTCTATAAAAGAGTACCTTACGTACTGTAAATTCAATCTTCACTTCTGCCCAATCCGAAAAGATAAAATTACTCAGACATACTATCTACTGTCCGTCCAAGTGGTTACGTCGCAGCGTCGTAGAAAGGGTGGAAATCACGTGACAGTTAATTACATAACGAGGCCCTTTTATTTAAGTTATTTTAAACAATTGTATGGGTATAATATTACGTAGACGTCCAATTCCTAACAGAAATTAATGTTTCCAGAAAAGAGCTAAGACAGCCCAGCCACTAGCATTTACAGAGAGGCGAATAGAAGCAGGTGGGGGAAACTGGGATGCGACGTAGGCAAATGGAAAATGATTCAATATTGAAAGCTCTTTCGTCACTGGAAAACGCGAACATATTTTTGGAACGTACTGTTTATTATGACCGTAAGGCTACTATGACTGTATATGCGGTCTTGGTTCTGTGTGGAGGACGGTTGAACTTCATTAGTAGAAGGGGTGGGAGTTAAGTGCATTAAAAAACTCAGGTACAATAAAAATTGAAGTAAAAATAAAATGATGTCCCTGTATAATTGAAATCAAAATAACATTAACAATACGCACTAATTTCTTACGTCTGCAGGAGAGCCGAAAAATTCCTTAACGACATAAAAGAGCCAACGGTGCAAGATCGTTTTGAATGTGTTTAAGTGTATAACATTCGTGTTCGTTCTGACGACTCATTGAACAAAGCTGCTGCAACCAGGCTAAGATAATTCTTTGATTTGTTCTGTTTAACATTTCATTCAGGAAGATAATAATTGAAGAGCTAAGTGGATGAAGGGAGTACGTGACAAATTTCTTAATTTGAATTTTCTCAACGGATGTTGGTGGTATGTGTCAAGCTAAATTCTGAAATTTACCCCAGCTCTCTAAAATGCTTTAAAATATATGAATCGGTGAGTTGGAAAAGGGGTCAAGTCCATCATTTTTCAAAATGGCGTTTATTGGTGATACCTGACTGCTATGTCTGTACGCATCGTTTGGTATAACAAGGGGTCATGTCCCGTCCACAGAAGTGTGCGTTAGATTAGTATTGAGTTGGAGAAGGGGTCATGTCCGGAGATGACCCTTTTTCGAAGTATTCCATGGTAAGATACTAGGTGTCGCACATGTCACGGAATTGTGTAGGCCTATAGTCAGAACTTCCATTTTGTTTTAAACTGTTCTTGCCGTCTGTTGTGTTAAGTTCAGTGAGTGAAACGTCTCTGGTGCAGAGTTTATTAGTCGATAACAATGAGTAGTGACAATGATACATCCAGCAGTAGTGGAAATGTGTTACGGTGAAAACGTCGACGTCGCGATGTGACAAACTATTCACCGTACAAGAAGAAAATTACACAAGTTAAAGGACAATCGTTCACAGTATCTATGGGGAAACATATCCCACCTCGCAAGACTGGGTCTGATTGTTCGTAAGTACTTGTTTATGCTATTGACGCGTAACACTAGCAGATTGTTTACTTTATTAGTTATCACACGTACCACTTATCCACTATATATTATGTTTGTGTACGTGTCGCGTTTTACTTGCAGGTGTCAAATGAGATGCTCTGATGCATTTTCCAGTCAACAATAAACGCAGATATTTAGCAGAATGAATGAATGAATGTGACAACAAAAATGATCAAGAATCGTATTTACAGTGCCTCATTCAATATCACGCTGTTGAAAGACACAGAAGCCGGAATAAAACAACGGAATCTACCCCAAAACCCAAGGCATATTCGTATGAATATTATGTGAAGGTCAGCGGTGAAACAGTGAAAGTATGTAAAATAGCACACATAAACTTACACGGTGCTTCAAAGAAACGAGTGGAGCACTTGCAAAAGTTGCTGGTTCAAGATAAATTGCCGTAAGATCAACGATGTAGAAGTGCCAGTTCCCAACATAATGTCATACCAGGAGACATTTGCCTCTCAATCCATGACTTCATAGTGTCGATTCCTGTGCACGAAATGCATTACAGTGACACAAAGAAGTACTATTTTTCAAGCAATTTGAACATGAAAATTCTGCACAACATGTTTATCACGAAAAATCCTCAGATTGGGGTGAAATATGACTTCTTTATGAGGTACATGCATGCAAATTTCAGCATCGGGTTTGGGCAACCGCAAGTTGATGTTTGTAGTTACTGTGAAGAAAGGAAGACAAAATTGCGGAATCCTGCATTACGTGATGCAGTGAAAAGGGTTGGCTGCTGGTGAACTGAGTATTCATAATCGTAGAGCAAAGAAATTCTACCACAAAATGCAGGAAGTTCAGCAATTGTGCAAATAGACGATGTGGCAGGCTTTGTCTTTGATTATATGTCAAGTCTTCCGTTACCACACATTCCTGTCCAAGAGATTTTCCACTATCGGCAGCTGTGGGTGTACGAATTTTGTATTCATAATTTGAAATTGGGTGAAGCATACTTTTATTCCTGCCATGAGGGTCTTGCTAAAAAAGGACCAAATGAAGTATGTATTTGTTTGCTGCACTGCATCATGGAAAACCTAACTTCTGATGTGAAGCAGTTGTATTTGTTTGCTGGTAACTGCCCTGGCCAAAACAAGACTCATACCGTTCTTAGATTATTGCTAACAATGACGCACCTTATTCCATAAATACATTATTGTTTTCCCGTGCGTGGTCACTTGTCCAATGTATGTGATTGCGACTTTAGTGTCGCAAAACAGAAGATATTCTGAACTTCAAATCGTGGTGGCCAAACCACTACAAAAGGAATGTTACCTCAGTGTGCTCTTATGGTAGCAATACAAAAGTGAAGTTTCAGATATCTATGTACAGCCACTTCACTTTCCGTTGCGATTGTCCCGGAATCACTGAAGCCAGGACATTCATTGATGCCCTCTCTACAGTACAGTTTTCACTGCTCAAAGGAGGATGTAACGCAGATCTTCCAGACAAACAAGCATATAGTGAACCTGTTCCAATAAACAGGAAGAAACTAGATGATGTAAAGAAAATTCTGCAATACATACCTGACGAGCACAAATCATTTTATGACACTATCTGCCAGTGGCCAGCAAAGGATGGAGAAGATAAAGATGGCTGAAATATACCTACCTACCATTGTCTGCATTTTTGACTGTATTTTGGGTACACTGTAAAAAACGTGTATGCACAAAACACTTTTTCATTGATATCTAACGTACGAAACATATAACCTTGCATAACATGATCATTCCCCTGCAAACAGATGGCTAGTGGCCTCATCAATGTCATCAGGTTCGAAAAGGGGTCATCTCCAGTACGTTTAAACTGGATTACTGACCACACTCAATGTCTAAATTAACTTGTAATGGTGTATATTGTTTCACCCTGGAACCCATTGCTTCGTAGCAACTCCACGACACCATGCTTAAACCTTTTGTATAGTAAAACAGTTTTTTGTCTATCCTGAACAATTTACTTTTCAGGACATGACCCCTTTTCCAACTCAACGATTCATATATTTTAATGATTTTGTGAGATTCAGAAGTTAACTTCACACATACCTCAATCACACATTGAGAAAACCGACATTTAAAACAAATGTAACATATCTCCTTCATTCACTTAGCCCTTCAGTTATATCTCGTGCTGTACTGTGAAGTTCAAAGCAACAGTTTAATATGTATAGATTTACAACAGTTAAAATTTTCTCTCTGATGAATAAGGGCCTTCAATATGCGTCGTAAGGAGAGTCCTTCAGTATTCATATCGCCTTTTGCTTTTAAGATTGGGAACTTTGGATGTAGCATAGTTATTCTCCTATATTTGAAAACCGTAAGATATGACCGTTGAAAAATACATAACCTCCTGAGTCCTAAGAATATTGTTTACTATACCATACTTCATACATGATTATGATAAAAGATGTAAGTGCAGAGACCGACGTTATAGTATAATATACTTGCATTTGTGCCCTAACTGTAATTCGCAGCTTTTTTCCTCATTTCAGTGACTTTTTTTAATGTAGAGATTATATTGAAATTTAAAAATAAAACAACAAATGTTCCAGGACTCAGGAGGATAATAGGAGTTTTTAAGACATGTTTTGGGTACAACAGTTTCACATACATACATACATACATACATACATACATACATACATACATACATACATACATACATACATACATACAGGGACATCATTTTCTTTTTACTTCAATTTTTATTGTACCTGAGTTTTTTTAATGTACTTCACTCCCACCCCTTCTACTAACGAAGTTCAACAGTTCTCCACACAGATCCATGACCGCATATACAGTCATAGTAGCCTTACTGTCATAGTAAACAGTACGTTCCAAAAATATGTTCGCGTTTTCCAGTGATGAAAGAGCTTCCAATATTGCATCATTTTCCATTTGCCTACGTCTCATCCCGGTTTCCCGCACCTGCTTCTATTCGCCTCACTGTAAATGCTAGTGGCTGGGCTGTCTTAGCTCTTTTCTGAGAACATTAATTTCTGTTAGAAATTGGACGTCTACGTAATATTATACCCATACAATTGTTTAAAATAACTTAAATAAAAGGGCCTCGTTAAGTAGTTACCTGTCACGTGATTTCCTCCCTTTCTACGACGCTGCGACGTAACCACTTGGATGGACAGTAGATAGCATGTCTGAGTAATTTTCTTTTCGGATCGGGCAGAAGTGAAGATTGAATTTACAGTACGTAAGGTCTCTTTTATAGAGTAGGTACAGAATTATTTCAACCTGGTAATTGGAATTACGTACAAAGTCTACTGTATAGTGCGATAATATGCACATTAGAACTGAACCCTGTATCGAAATGAACGGCTACCATTTTCAAAAATGAGTGTATATATATATATATATATATATCTATCCACATTATGATTATTTTTCAATTTAACTTCATTCTCTATATTGTAGGCTATTGTGCTGTAGACAGTATACAGTGCATAATGAATACGTCCGCATGGAAAGCTCAGTTCGTGAGTAAAAACACTTATTGTTAATACTGTACTGTATTTAGATTAAACAAAAACCTAATGAAAATTATGAAACTCAAAATCGCGATATTTCCTAGTTTACATAATTTAATGAAGTACGTTTCTTCCCCCCTATAGCTAGTAAAGTGATTTGTTTGTATATTACGCCAGTATCATCGAACTCCAGTCGTGGAAGGAGGTTTCCGGTTCTTAATCGTTGATCCAAAGGTATAGCCAAGTTAATATTAGAAATATTGGTAAAAATAAAATGATGTCCCTGTACATACATACATACATACATACATACATACATACATACATACATACATACATACATACATACATACATACATACATACATACATACATACATACGAGTTACCAGTGAGCTTTGACAGGATACCAGTCAGCGACATCATGGGAGTACTTCAAGAAGAAAATGCGTTAAGTGGGAAAGTGAGTGGCAAAAATGGTGCAGTGACAAAATCGTTTTTCCCCAATGTAAAAGAGAGGTTACGCGTTAACATTCCACTGAATGGAAAGGTCACAACGTTCCTAACTGGACATGGAAAAACCGGTGCCTACTTATACAGATTCAAGCTGAGGGACAATCCGTCGTGTACGTGTGGAGCAGAGGAACAGACCGTCGACCACCGTCGAGTGGCCGAAAATGTATAAAGAAAGACTAGCGTTCCAGCGGGAAATGTTAAGGAAAATTGGCAAATGGACTATGCGCATACACTCAAAAATTATGTCAATGCTATGAATTTACAGTAGACGAGTAAACTTAAGATAATTAATCTAGGATAGATAAGAGTAGGCACTAGATATATAATAATAATAATAATAATAATAATAATAATAATAATAATAATAATGATTTATTTTAGCTGGCAGAGTTAAGGCCGTAAGGCCTTCTCTTCCACTCAACCAGCAAAAAGTGTATATACATATGCATGAATTTACAAAGAATTCAACAGACTAAAATTTTCACAACAAAATAACAAACCTACATGCGCCTAGAGAATGACAGAAACGAGGCATAATGTGTATAGTGTAAACATACAGGTAGCAAGGCATGTAGTATTACCTTTATTGTAATGGGAGATGCTGTTAAACTAATATTAAAAAATACATACAGTACATACATACATACATGCATGCATGCATGCATACGTACGTACGTACGTACATACATACATACATACATACATGCATACATACATACATACATACATACATACATACATACATACATACATACATACATACATACATACATACATACATACATACATTTGTAAACAGAAAAATCAGAATAGGCTCCAAAATAGTGTTGTATAATGTATTTAAAAGATTCAACAATGTTGATACGTTGTAAATAGTAACTTTAAGGAAGATAGGTTAATTTGTTAACTAGTATGCTTCTAAACATACATTGTAAAAGAATTAACAATAGTATTCATTGTTTTTTTTAATTTGTAAATAGAAAAACAGAACAGGCTCTAAAATAGTGATGTACAATGTATTTAAAAGATTCAACAGTAGCATACAGTAGATGTTGACACGTTGTAAATAGTAAATTTAAGGAAAATAGGTTAATTTGTTAAATAGTATTCTTCTAAATATAGTTTTTAAAAGTATTAGCAATAGTATAGATTTTTTTTTAAATTTGTAAACATAAAAACAGAATAGGCTCTAAAATAGTGTTGTATAATGTATTTAAAAGATCCAACAGTAGCATAGATGTTAATACGTTGTAAATAGTAAATTTAGGGAAAGTAGGATAATTTGTTAAATAGTATATTTCTAAACACAGTTTTTGAAATGATTAGCAATAGTATTGATTTTGTTTTATCTGTAAATAGAAAAAGGGAATAGGTACTAAAATAGTGTTGTACAAAGTATTTAAAAGCTTCAACAGTAGCATAGATGTTAACATGTTGTATATAGTATATTTAGGGAAAGCAGAATAGGCTAGCAATAATGTGTATACATTGTATTCGGAAGAAATAGCAATATTGTAATGTGTAGTCTATTAGCATGTAGTATTGCATTTTTGTAATGGAACATGCTTGTAAACAAGATTTAAAAATACATACATACATACATACATACATACATACATACATACATACATACATACATACATACATACATACATACATACATACATACATACATACATACATACTTATAAAACAACTAAGAACAATAGGTGAAAGACCATCAGACGAAAGACGAATAGCCATCTACACTGATAGTAAAATTACTCTGGACTCTCTAAGGAATGGAAGCAACCACAACAACCTAATTGAAGGCATCCGAACGAATCTACGGCTGGTGGAGAACGACAGATGGCTAGTGGACTTCGGATGGGTCAAGGCTCATGTGGGGAACTACGATAACGAACTGGCAGATCGTCTAGCGAAGCAGGCAGCGAGTGACGTCGATCTACAGATCTGTTACGACAAGGTCCCGATGAGTGAAGTAAGGAACCAGCTAGCGGTCATATCCAAAGGAAAATGGGAAAGTGAATGGTTAACTACCTCCAAAGGTACTGTAACCAAGGCGTTCTTCCCTAGTGTCCAAGATAGATTGAAATTGAAGATAGAACTAACTCCTAACTTGACGACTCTGTTGACCGGACACGGAAGACTCAACGCATATTTTTATGGCTTTAAAATCAAGAATAGTGCGACATGTGTATGTGGGAATGGGGATCAGACAGTGGATCATATTATTTATGACTGTACGAAATTAGTAAAGGAAAGAGAAACACTAATCCTGTCAATACATAAATGTAGTGGGAAGTGGCCTGTGAACAAGACAAAATTAGTGAAAAGTTATGTAAAATATTTTATAAAGTTTGCAAATAGTATAGACTTTGAACAACTACAGTAGGCTGGCTAGTAAACAAGGATAAGTTATTTGAGAAGGCAAAGAGGTTAAAAGTCAGAATTAAGTGATAAGGGTACAAAATAGGTTACTTATATTCTGTAAATAAGCAAGAATATTAGAGGATATAATTTATCTGAAAATAGGCTTATCAAAAAGATAGTAAATATGTAAATACTGTAAATATTTAAGTGCTAGAATATGTAAATAGATTCTTGTACTTTATAGGTTAGGAATAGGGAAATAAGTTAGATTAAGAAGTACCAATATTATCTTGGCAGTTACACATAGTAGATGAACTACACTAATCCATATATAATCTAGAACGGCAACATAATAATATATAATTTAAATGGATTATGTACTTGAAGGTAAACCTAGGCATGTAGTATTACTTCTCATTTGTAATGGAACATGCTGCTCAAAAAGTACATACATACATACATACATACATATATGCATGCATACATGCCACCGGTGTGGCTCAGTCGGTTAAGACGCTTGCCTGCCGGTCTGAATTTGCGCTCGGGAGCGTGTTCGATCCCCGCTTGGGCTGATTACCTGGTTGGGTTTTTTCTGAGGTTCTCCCCAACCGTAAGGTGAAGGCCAGGTAATCTATGGCGAATCCTCGGCCTCGGCCAAATACCATCTCGCTATCAACAATCTGATCGACGCTAAATAACCTAGTAGTTGATACAGCGTCGTTAAATAACCAACTAAAAAATACATACATACATAGAATGATGTAATATTCTGGTTAGAGGCTGTGATATTACATTATTTATTTTATCGCTAGCGTTGTGGTACATAAAATAATTATTGCGATTGTAGCTGCAGATGAAGAGATACTTGCTGCTCTTCGCGTAATTCTGAGGTTCCGCTTTGTTCTTCACAGTAGCAGTGGAAACAAAATCAGGAGTTGTTCCTTGTTTTATTTTGCAAGGATCAACAAACCTTTTCACCGAGTCATGTTGCCAGCAACTTGGAATTTCAATGGAAGCGATTTAATGTTTGTCCAATTAATTTTGTTTGCTATATTGCGACGTATTGTTGTGTTCTGAGCCACTATTAGCTTCCTGCCTGCTTTGCTTTAATTATAAATATGAACGCCCTTTCGGGAATGGAGCACAATGAGTGTGGCAAAGCACTGTAGTTGCCTGTGCATCTAATATTGGAGCTAAGTGAGGGATGTGGGAGGATCTATTGTCGCTAATACAGTCGAGGTTTCTTGGCGCTATTTCCCTCACCTCACAGTTCAAAGTCATCGCCCAAAGAACAAAAGTGGCATATGTGACTTATGATTCACTTTACACCATACATGGACACAATTTTCGGTTACGTAAGGCACTCGATTTGAAATAGTTTGTTTACTAGGAGAGGAGACTGCAGAGTAGGATGGGAAATATAAACTGCTGTGACCTGCGTCACCTTATCTTAATCGCTAAGGCGGTCAGTGGCGAATTATTAGGAGAGCGCTTGGTTAACGTGAGAGACTCGAAAACTTTTATTCAATTTGGCAAATTAATTTGGCAGCTTTAATCATAAACCTCTTTACTATTTCTCCATCACTGAATTGATTTAAATCACAGGCGAGAAATTGCGTAACTAGCCAATAATATTCCATCACGTTGTCTACGTTTATTTTCTTGAATATTCTGGCGTTTATCAAGATTACTTAATAGATTTGCACGTTCTCGACCTAAAATAATTTCAGAAAATCATATTTCGTTTTCTACGCACATTTGATTTTTTTAATAAATTTCTTTTGGAAATAATATTTACAAACAAAATTTAATTCCTCGTAGGCTACCTTTTAATGCAGCGTGTTTAAGGTATAATGTCGTATTTAGTATACTATGCAAATGTTAAGATCATAAATTTTCTTCGGAATAGTACGAAAAATAACATTTAATTTGTCTTACCTTCTAATTCAGCATGTTCTTTATGACATAACGAGTAATGTCGTTGTATATTAAATTTATTAATGCCTAATAGGATTTTCTAGGATAACATACATCGTATGTTCTCCCCTTCTGAACAGCAAAAAAACTCTTCCTGCTATTTCTCATGAAATCGTTTTCTAACGCGTACACACTGCTTTGATAATGCCATTATGCCATCACTGATATTGCTTAGAAACTGCTATAGAACCTGCCCAAGCCTAGGAGCTGCGTGAGGGAGAAACAGGGACTGTGAAGATGATGTCACTCAGAGCGATAAGCTCTGTGAAGGTCAGTGAGGCATTATTTCTCAAGTGAGGCACGATGCCCATCCATGCTTTACACCGTAAGCGGCCGATAAAGAAGGTTAATTTAATTTATAGTTAGGACTATTAATTCCAAACTAAATGCCAACGCACCTTAAAAGTAGAGTTACAGAAAAATCCTTCCTCATCTATGTAATAGGATTTCTCAGGTTTCAGAGGATTATCGTGAAACTTAAGATGATGTTTAATTTGAACTCTGTTTTATTCCCTTTGCTGGCCTTCTTTCGTGTTCTCGTTTCTTTGGATTTTTGCCAATCTACCTTCAGCCGTTCTTTTAACATGTAGCCTCATATCTTCTTATTTAATCCATTTCGTTATGTCTTCCATTCTACAATTTTCTCTTTATTCTCGTGTTTGTCGAAATGTCTCAAAGTATTCCTCTAAAAATTGCCTGTTCGTCCGTCTTCCTTTTAGTTTCGGAAAATAACTCGTAGGCGTATACCAGAATGGGGTGGAATTTGCGAATTAGAGACTTTATTGTGCGCTGAGATCAAATAATCGTCATTTGAAATGAAAATGATTTATAGAAATTTACAGTATTTTCAGATGGAGAAGGTAAACCACGGTATTTTATAATGCGAACATGTGGCGAGATATAACACACTTATATTGTATCTCGTTAAAATCCCTTGCTTAATTTTGTTGCTTTACTTTTGATTTAATACTCGTAAACTTTGGTACAGTGAAAGTTTAAACATCGCTGAAATGGAACGAAATTAAGAAAAACAGACAAAAATGAATAAAGACAGAAAGATTTGACGAAAAGATAGAAAGAAAGAAAGAAAGAAAGAGAGGAAAAAGGAAGAAAGACAAAGAGAGGAAGGAAGAAAAAAGAGAATCCCCTAAAACTAAAAGCATCGCTTCCTTTCCCCAAAAGTATCGATGGCTCTCGATACTACCAACTATTGAGGGCAACGAAGTATCCATAAAGTCTAGAGGGTCCAACACTAATAAAATCATAATGTATAGCTACTTTATCTTTAAACCTGCATTTTTACAACGTAAGAAATGTCTAATATTACTGATTTTTTAAAAATAGAATGAAATAAATTCTATATAAAATTTCTGCTATTTAAGTGTTGTATATTTTTATTCTTGCAACAGTATACAAATAAATTTGTAACTTTTGCACTTTTTAAACTAAACGGAAATTATTGAAATCAGTTGCTCTGTTTATGAATAAAATTATAATACAAGCAGAAATTGTCGAAATAATAATAATAATAATAATAATAATAATAATAATAATAATAATAATAATACTTACAAATGGCTTTTAGAGAATCCGGAGGTTCATTGCCGCCCTCACATAAGCCCGCCATCGCATCATGAGCAATATTAATCCAGTCTCTATCATCATATCCCACCTCTCTCAAATTTTATTTCTAATTTTGAAGCACATCTTGTAACACTTCCTTATTGCTAATTGTTGTTAGTAAATAATGTATTTAATTCGTAAATTTTAAGTCATCTCTTAATATAGCTATTTATTACTTATAAATAATGTGTTTAAGAGCTATTTTATATATATATATATATATATATATATATATATATATATATATATATATATATATATATATTTCTTCCTATAACCATTACAGGTTGCCATTGACAAAGAGTACCATGATATAATAAATATAGAGAAATGCCTTGACGCTTAGTGAAACATATTTTTGTTGTTACAGTGAAAAATAACAAATTGAAATAGATTGAAACACAAAATAATATACGAAGTAACTTCAAGAAGATGTGAATTAAAGTCATGGTCCATTTGCATGATGCCTGAAAATAGCTATTGATCCTTTGCGTGTTTGTTTTTAAAATAATGTGTTTAATCTGTAACCACAGTCAGTGTATTGTTATTAGGATCTCTTTGTTGTTACCTATTGCTTTAAAAAGAATATGTTTAATTTGTAATTTTAAGTCATTTTTTCTACTATTCCTTTACTGTTTACATTTGTTTTTAAATCTTTTGTATTGCCCCTACTATTATATATATGTTGCCCTTCAAGAATTTCGTTATTCGTTAGTGTGTAAGCCATTACTTCTGTTACAATTTTAATTATTGTAATTGTTCCTGAATCATATATGTAACTTGTAACAGTAAATCATTACTTGTAATATCTCCTTATTACTCTTAACGTTTCATTGTTCATGAATTAAGTATTAATTTGAAAGTGAAAGTCAAACTTTGTTTTATCAATCTACAGTACTATTGATTATCTTTTTAAAGTCATGTATTTAATTACTCTGAAACGGATAGAGATTCTTGCATATCTTTTGCGTTGATTATTCCTCAAATATGTCATTCATCTTTAACAGGAGCCAATCTTTCACTAATGTGCATACTTCTACATAATTCACATGAATTGTAACTGTGACCACTATTTTATATTATAACTTTATTTTGTTTATTGGTTATAAAATATGTATTTTGATGTCAAATATAACCCTAATATACCTCAGGGTGAAATAGGGTTTAATAAATTGGATAATTAAAAAAAATCCATTTTAATATTATCCTCCCATCTACATCTCGACCTCCCAAAGTTCTTTTTCCCTCCGGTCTCCCAACTAACACTATATATGCATTTCTGGATTCGCTCATACGTGCTATATGCCCTGCCCATCTCAGACGTCCTAATTGTGTCAGGTGAAGAATACAGTGCGTGCCGTTCTGCGTTGTATAACTCTTTTCATTCTCCTGTAACGTCATCCCTCTTAGCTCCAAATATTTTCCTAAGCATCTTATTGTCTTATAATAATAATGGTAATAATAATGATTTTTGTAATGGTAATGGTAATAATAATAATAATAATAATAATTATTATTATTATTATTATTATTATTATTATTATTATTATTATTACTATTATAGTAGTAGTTTAATTTTGATTAGCAACAACTTTCTCTTATTATTTCACAAGTAACCAGACGAAAAGGAAATGTAAATTATGTTATACATAACTTCCTAGTCTTCATAATGGTGATAAAAATTACAAGAGTATGTTATGATGCAAGGTTGGGATGTGCTGTTTACAAAATCGAAGAAAAGTTTGAAAGACGAACAGAGCGAGTATTTTGTATTTTGCATCATTTTTTGCACGATCATATTTTTAAAATTGCAATTACAATATTTTGCATTAAAAATTTAGAATAATATTATTCCAAAGCCTTCACAAAACTGCATCATAACGGTAACTAAGTGCATTGTAATAGTTCTATTTCAGTATATGTTATTAAGGATGGTTTCCCCTAACTACACGTTTCTGTGTGGGAATTCTAACTTTCAAGGCCTAACAACAATAGCTGTAAATACAGCAAAAAAAAAAAAAACAGGATGGTGCAAAAATTAAATTTTATATATGAACTGGCATATTAAAATGTTGATAATAATAAAATTTGTGACAATAAAACTTGCAACGGCTCTAAAACTCTCAAATATAGGCCTGTGGGATTAATTATTATATGGAACTTTTATTGTCATATTTCATTTCACTATTTCTTTTATCGCTTGATAAATTTCATTTACTAATGACAGTGCAATTCAGAAATATCTAGAGAAGAAAATGTATCATGTAATTCAGGGGAAAACGACAGATTATTTAAATTGTAGTAATCAATAAAGTATTTGAGAAAATAAGAAATTTTAACTATCAGAATTGAGACGTATAATGAGGCAATTTATCATCCATCCATCCCTCACTTCAGTGAGAGTTATAATAAATTTATACATGCATGGCAGATACAGGGTCTTCTTTTCGGAGCTCGGGGAAGTTGTTTTAAATATACTAATAATTATTTGAAATCTCTAGGTATAGGCTACTGTATAATATAGAAAGTACTCGTATTTGTCTACAAATTCTTGAAGACTCTATACTTATACTAAATACTCATTTGTATCCTACATTTTGATCTGATTGTATCAAAATTTTATATCAATTTTTATATTTAGTAATACTACAGTAGTATCCAAATTAGTACAGTATATTTTTATTCTTGTATATTTTTGTACTAATTTAGCTTTTAATGTATTGTTTATTATTCCTAGAATTTGTGTAAATTTGGTAATTTTCTTGTTCACATATTTTTCATTTTGGTAAGATATTTCACAACCCAGATAACTGAAATTTTGTACTTGTTCGAGGCATTGGTTATTGTGTATTATCTTACTTCTGACTGGGTCTTGTCCTAAAAATTCCATTACTTTTGATTTTTGCGCTGAAATTTCCATCCCAAAATCTTTTAATATTTTATTTAATGTATATAATCCTCTTTGTAAATTATCCTCTGAATTGGAAATTGTGACTTGATCATCGGCATAGAGTAAGGTATTTAATGTTAGAGCACTAATTATTTTGGTTCCTGATGTGTAGATTTGGTTCCATTTTAAAATAATTGCATTTATATAAATGGTAAATAAATAAATAAACAAATAAATAAATAAATAAATAAATAAATAAATAAATAAATAAATGAATGAATGAATAAAATAAAAATTCAGAAATCTGAATAGCAATAGTGGTGATGAAAAATATCCCATTTCCTATGTAATAAAAAAACCCTATAAACAACACTTCGAACACTTATACTACGATTATTTATTTCTAAATTCTTTCGCTGCACTAACATATACTAAGCAGCAAATCCAGAAATTATAAATAGAAGACGAGGAGGTGATAAAATAACACATGGAATTATAACCCAATGGGCCTAATTAAATATTCATTACACTCTCACAATTACATAACATTTAATTAATACAGCAATAACACACAATTTTAAATTACGTAACTTCGACATCTATTAAATTATAGCTTCCACAGGCTACTGAATGCATGTATTGAATGAAATTTACGCTCGATAACCTGGCCAAGGTCCATTTTGTACCCCATGACACGTTTTCCTTTGGATCTTGAAAACGAGTGAAGAAATATGGCTGCTTCATTTCATAGATGAATATTTGGATTTTCTTTATTCGATGGTAAAAATAATTACAATTATACAAATATAAATTCAAATTCAAATTTATTTACAATTTACATTTGAAATGAATACATATGAAAAAGATACCCGAAATGAGCACATGCTCGTGCTCGGGTACAGTCCAGTAGTCTACATAAATTTTACAGGGATCAAATAATAATGCTGATGATAGAAATAATAGTAACAATAATAATAATAATAATAATAATAATAATAATAATAATAATAATAATAATAATAATAATAATAATACTGTTTAAACCAAAAATATTTACAATAATAAAATAAATACTAAGACGGATAATAGTACATTATGCAACGAGCCTATAATGAAGGTAATTAAGAAGCGAGTATGGATATTTATGAAACGAGCGCAAGCGAGTTTCATAATTTTCATACGAGCTTCTTAATTACCATTATAGGGGAGTTTCATACGACTTTTTATGCTCG
This sequence comes from Periplaneta americana, assembly GCF_040183065.1. Classification (NCBI taxonomy): domain Eukaryota; kingdom Metazoa; phylum Arthropoda; class Insecta; order Blattodea; family Blattidae; genus Periplaneta; species Periplaneta americana. The sequence goes on along the minus strand of NC_091123.1, from coordinate 134,515,596 downwards.
ACCATATTTCTAACTTGATATTATTAATTTTTTTGTATCTGACCTTGACCAATGTCCCGTATGTTGTGAGATGTTGGCAGACGCGAAAGTATTGATTTTTTCCGAGGAACAGATGTTCACATTGACCTTGCTAGGCCATAAGAACCTACAGAGATAACATTGAAATTAAATTAGACATTGAAAAACGAGATGACAAATTGAATTTATTTGAATATTATTTACAATTAACGCTAATTATTATAGTAACAGAACATAACCTTCTGCGACAGTATTGGATTTCCAGCCTCCGTGACTTTTCGCTAATTCTCTTTCGATTGCATATCCGAGAATAATCGATACTTGCGGTTTTATAACGGTAGAAAGCTGACCTGTCATTGGCTGAACAGTTGTAACCTGAATCGTCATTGACTGAAAGATCTGACCTTTAATGAGTAGGTGTACTTTAATGACATGCATTAAAGGTCTGCTACCAGGTGTATAATTGCTACATTTCGGCATGGTCGAGCATAAAATAAAATATAAAACCACTAGCGAGAGTTAACACAACTTAAATAAGCATATAACAACCGGAAAAAAATGACGAACACGAAAATCAACAGAAAAGCTCGTTGTATCGCAGACGACAGCAACCGCCGTATTGACATTGTGTTGTGCATTAATGGTAGTAGGGGGGAGCCGAAAGTCTACGTAAGTGCCATTCTCTTAGAATCTTCTCGTACAATCATGGGAAGTTAATGCTGCAAAAACAAAATGTCTGCGAGTCAAACTGTTCATTATTACCAGGATAAATACAAATAATACTGAAATATATTAATCTAGCTTCAGTTATAGATCTCTCCTATTGTGCAAGAGGTATCATACAAAATATTTTATGAACGGCGGGGAAAATATAAATTTCAAGAACTATCTAGTGACAAGAGATAGTGACAAGTACAATCAAGTGTATCTGTGGCGATGCTAAGAAATAATTTATTGGAGATATACACTGTTATTAATTAAGAAAATGATCTATTTATATTTACTGAAATGTTTTATCTTATAGGTTACATGCATCAGATAAATACAATAAAAATTAGTGCCATATAATGCTAGTAACAATAAAAAATAAATAAATAAATAATAAAATTGATCAAATGATATTCAAATATTTTCACTTTACTTTTAAACTTAAGAATGTGTAAATTGCTTAGGTTGGATTATTTTTCAATACTGAATTGTGTAGCCTTGGTCCATAATTCCTACTGTGTCTTAATCCAGCTGTAGTGTGGCATTTAGGTTTTGCCAAAAGAGTTGGGACACTTCTTCTGGTGTTATGTACAAGGACATCATTTTATTTTTACTAACACTTTTAATATTAACTTGCTTATACCTCTGGATCAACGCCGTTTGCTACCCCTTTCCACGACTGGAGTTCGATGATACTGGCGTAATATACAAACAAATCACTTTACTAGGTATAGGAGGGAAGAAAAGTAGTTCATCCATTTACGTAAACTAGGAAATATCGCGATTTTGAGTTTGATCATGTTCATTAGGTTTTTGTTTAATCAAAATACAGTACAGTATTAACAATGAGTGTTTTTACTCACGAACTGAGCTGTCCATGTGGATTTATTCATAATGCAGTGTATATTATACTGTCTACAGCACATTAGCGTACAATATAGAGAATGAAGTTAAATTGAAAAATAAATAATCATACTATGGATATTTAAACACATTTTTTAAAATGGTGGCGGTACATTTCGATACAGGCTTCAGTTCTAATGTGCATATTATCGTACTATAGACTATTGTACCTAATCCCAATTGGCAGTTTCGTCCTTCATACTAGTAACTCATGTTGAAATAATTCTGTACCTACTCTATAAAAGAATACTTTACATACTGTAAATTCAATCTTCACCCCTGTCCGATCCGAAAAGATAAAATTACTCACGCATGCTATCTACTGTCCGGCCAAGTGGTTTCGTCGCAGCGTCCTAGAAAGGGAGGAACTCACGTGACAGTTAATTACTTAACGAAGACATTTTATTTAAGTTATTTTAAACACTTGTATAATATTACGTAGACGTCCAATTCCTAACAGAAATTAATGTTCTCAGAAAAGAGCTAAGACAGCCCAGCCACTAGCTGGGGAATAAAAGCTGATGGGGGAAACCGGGATACGACGTAGGCAAATGGACGACAGTACCTGTGCGAAAATGATTGAAAATTGAACATATCCGATATCACTGGAAAACGCGAACATATTTTTGGAACGTACTGTTTACTATGACCGTAAGGCTACTATGACTGTATATGCGGTCTTGGATCTGTGTGGAGGACGGTTGAACTTCATTAGTAGAGGGATGGGAGTGAAGTACATTAAAAAACTCAGGTACAATAAAAATTGAAGTAAAAATAAAATGATGTCCCTGTATATGTTTTTCAGTTATAAAATTCAAATAAATATGTATACTAAATTACCTAATATTCCGATGATTGTCTTTGGATATATATATATATATATATATATATATATATATATATATATATATATATTGGGGACATGGAAGGGTAATATAATTGTCAACGAAGGAGAGCGCGTTTGTCCCCTTTGCAGAGAAAAGGACTCCTACAGACATATTTTATTACACTGTGTCGAATTGGAACAATTACGGAGAAAATATCTACCACCCTCGATGATAAGTTAGAATAGGAGTTCGCTTGCATGTCTTGACCTCATGAGGAATAGAGAATGCGAACAAAAGGTTGGATTGTTCCTCTTGAAGGCGAGACAGATTAGAACTTCAGCTGTGGAAGTTTGTGATGCGAACTGACGAAGGGATAATGGTATCTACCCAGTTATACACTTTTATATCTGTTTTAGTTTAGGATATATTATGTAATGTGTTTTGTTGTGCCATTTTCATTTTAATCTGTGTGTTCTTTTAGAGAGTGGTTGGATATAATCATAGGTGAGGGGAGTGAAACCTACAAAGTAGGACTTGTTTTAGGTACAAAGCACGTACGGTCAGAAGACCCTTGCATTGGATTTTAGAGAAAATTACAATAATACGTATAACACCTGTATGTATAATATGACTCAATAAATCCATCTGTCTACATATATATATATGTATATATATATATATATATATATATATATATGGATTATGTATTCAAAAATATGTCTCCAACTTTGTGTAAAGGGGCTGTTAGACTTGAGCGATTAAAAATTCAAAATAGTTTAACAGGATTTAGTTAAAAAATAAAATATAACATTTTGTACAAAGCCATTCCACGAATGGCGAGTTAGATTTGTGTGGACAGACAGACACATAGACAGGCGTGCTGTCATTAGTTGGTAGTTTTATGCTGTTTATTATTGCTCGAGCGCCTAAAATGAAATTAAATCAAAATTCAAACAAAATAACGTGGGATGTAATATGCACCCCACTTACATACCGATTATTTAGTCCTGACAGCTCAGCGACGCGAAAGAGGGGAAGTAATAGGAGGAGTGGGGAGAGCTCCGTAGTAGAAATAGGGCGAGTGGTCGGTAAAAGCAAGCGAGTGAATAACCCAATCACCCCTTGGCGTAACTAAATGGACTCGCCTGTCTCACGCACACATCTCCGGCGACTGTCAGGACTAAATAATCGTACTGTAGTTTACAGCCTGTCCATTTCAGTTTAGCTTGCGGAGGGTTCCAAATCACATTTAGTTCTTAATAAAATTATTCTCCCTTCAGCATGCCAACCAGAAGTTTTGAATATCTAAGCTTTTAGAAATTTCTAGTTTTGACTGTCCATTTTAGTTATATTGATATCCTACCGTTCACACCTGTGGAGTAACGGTTAACGCGTCTGGCCGCGAAACCTGATTGAGGTTTTTCCGAGGTTTTTCCTTAACCCAATGTGAGCAAATGCTGGGTAACTTTCGGTGCTGGACCCCGGACTCATTCCACCGGCATTATCACCTTCATCTCATTCAGACGCTAAATAACGTAAGATGTTGATAAATCGTCGTAAAATAACCTATTAAAAATATATCCTACCGATATAATAGACTATGCAATATTTTATGTATTTCGGAGCTTCTCTTTGATATAGTAATGTATATCTAAACAAAGATCCTTATAATTTTCATCTAAGACATCCGTCCTGTTTGTGTTACGTTTTTAGAAGCGCTTGTTTTACAGAGATGATCATACCTTGTTCGTCTTATTATTGTATCTTCTGTAATTTTGTAATTTTATATTGAAATTGCTTCTAAAGTCTGAAACTCTCTTACTATGATATCCGATATGATCAATTTATTCCGCTTATATTTCATCTTCGAGGAACAAGTGATTGTCGAAATTCAAGTATTGGAACTGATAGTAGAGTCTTTAGTTAACGGCGAAGTGAGATGATGAAATTTGTTCCCTTGCAGTGCCACGTCCTGACCTGAATACATGATGATTTGGTTGAGTTTTTAGCAGATCGATATGATAGTGGTTCAGAAAATTACGTTTGAGAAGAATAGGATAAGATATTAGATTCACGTCCGTATTGAGATCATTTCGTGTTTCGATACAGCTACATTTTAATTAGAATTTTTCAATAAAGCACCTAGTAAGCAACGTTGTAAATAAGTCTAGAATTAAATGTTCGGAGAAAATATGCAAATTTCACATAATCAATCGAAGATTGTTCGAAAGCCATTGGCTGTCGCTTCTTTTATTTCTATGTCAGTTATTCAGTTTTGTGTGTAACATTGTAGTGTACTATGTAAACTTGTAGTGTTTTTTTATAACGCAGTTTGACTCCTGGTTGAGTGTTAGAGAAGGCCGTATGACCTTAACTCTGCCAGGTTAAATAAACCATTATTATTATTATTATTATTATTATTATTATTATTATTATTATTATTATTATTATTATTATTATATTATTATTATTATTATATTGTGAATTTATTTCTAGACAACAACAATGTAATTTGTCACAACAATAACTATTCAGTCTCTACAATTTAACTTCACTCCCGTCAACAATGGGATTTGCTCTCCGCACAGCAACACAGCGTTCGTAATTGCACTCCACAAACGACAATGACAATTTACTTGGACTATTACGAACAACAATGAACTGTTAATCTTAACTAATATTTACAAAGCACTATTTACAAATCAGAACTGTCAGTTCTCAGTTCACAGTTCTTCTAGCTCAGTCACTCGAGTTCACAGTATCTCGAACCACAGACCTTCAGAGACAGTCCACTGTACTCGAATTCAGGTCCCTCCAACTGCGGTCCACTGCACTCGAACTCAGGTCCCTCCAACTGCGGTCCACTGCACTCGAACTCAGGCCTTCGGATGCTGACACAGTTGCGGACGCACACTCGAGTCGAACTCCGGTACTGGCTTGCTTGCTCTGGCTTACTCACTGAATGGCTGAATAAACTGAAAAACTGCTCAAGTTCGCTAGCGTTTCTTCTTTTATAGCAAAATCATAGTTGCGAGAAATTTCTACGGGTGTGCAGAGATAGCTCTCTCGAATTATCTGGATATCTCCACTTCGACCGACTTCTGGAAGAGTCGGGAGGGTCCGTCCCCCCTTCACTCCGCACGCAGTAGTTGCGCGCGCACCCACCCCTCGTCGCGTTGACGTAATACACCCCCTCTGCCCTTCAGCATGCAGATGCTCTCCGTACCAGCGTTTCGTCTGCCGCGCGCCCTGTCGGACGCGTGTTCAAACCCCGTTGCAGCTGTCACAATATTATCTAACATTATTGTTTTATTTAAGGGAAAAGATACATCTTTTCCTAGTATAATTTTACTTACTTACCTACTTACTTACTTACTTACTTACTTACTTACTTACTTACTGGCTTTTAAGGAACCCGGAGGTTCATTGCCGCCCTCACATAAGCCCGCAATTGGTCCCTATCCTGAGCAAGATTAATCCAGTCTCTATCATCATATCCCACCTCCCTCAAATCCATTTTAATATTATCCTCTCATCTACGTCTCTGCCTCCCCAGAAGTATATTTCCCTCCGGTCTCCCAACTAACACTCTATATGCATTTCTGGATTCGCCCATACGTGCTACATGCCCTGCCCATCTCAAATGTCTGGATTTAATGTTCATTATGTCAGGTGAAGAATACAATGCGTGCAGTTCTGTGTTATGTAACTTTCTCCATTCTCCTGTAACTTCATCCCCCTTAGCCCCAAATATTTTCCTAAGCACCTTATTCTCAAACACCCTTAACCTGTGTTCCTCTCTCTAAGTGAGAGTCCAAGTTTCGCAACCATAAAGAACAACCGCTTATATAACTGTTTTATAAATTCTAACTTTCAGATTTTTTGACAGCAGACTGGATGATAAAAGATTCTCAACCGAATAATAACAGGCATTTCCCATATTTATTCCATGTTTAATTTTATCCCGAGTATCAACTATACAGTATTTGTTACTGTTGCTCCCAGGTATTTGGATTTTTCCACCTCTTCAAAAGATACATTTCCAATTTTTATATTTACATTTCGTACAATATTCCCGTCACGAGACATAATCATATATTTCGTCTTTTCGGGATTTACTTCCAAACCTATCTCTTTACTTGATTCAAGTAAAATTTCCGTGTTTTTTCCCTAAACGTTTGTGGATTTTCTCCTAACATATTCACGTCATCCGCATAGACAATCAGCTGATATAACCCATTCAATTCCAAACCCTCTCTGTTAACCTGGACTTTCCTAATGGCATACCCTAGAGCAAAGTTAAAAAGTAAAGGTGATAGTGCATCTTCTTGCTTTAGCCCACAGTGAATTGGAAACGCATCTGACAGAAATTGACCGATACGGACTCTGCTGTATGTTTCACTGAGACACATTTTAATTAATCGAACTAGTTTCTTGGTAATACCAAATTCAATAAGAATATCATATAAAACTTCTCTCTCAACCGAGTTATATGCCTTTTTGAAATCTATGAATAACTGATGCACTGTACCCTTATACTCTCAATTTTTCTCCATTATCTGTCGAATACAAAATATCTGATCAATAGTTGATCTGTTACGCCTAGAACCACAATTTTACTACAATTCAATTTTTTTCTTCAGAAACTATAAATCCTTTGGAAATGAAAAAAAAAAAATCGAAAAATCGAAGGAGAATTGGGAGGAAAAAATTTTAAAAGGTACGCAAAACGCGTCCTTGCAAGGGGTTGGGGGCTGTACAAAACTAAATATGTGAGCTCCAAGCCTGTTGGCCACTAGTCTCACTCCGGGTTACGCTGCTCCACTGAAGGAACTCTAGAAAATTTTGAAGGGGAAGCCGAAATTGGACGTAATCTCTTAGGTACCACATACGCGAGGGGGACTGAGATTTGATCAAGTGATCACGGAACGGGAAGAGGAAGAGCTGGCTGGTGTTTGCCGTTAGGATGGCAAGATGCTGTCATCTGTTGTTCGATGACAAAGTATGTGAAGGCCGTCGGAAGAAGCGCCGTGAAATCTAAATCTGCAATTTGAGAGGTCCCTGTCCTTTCAATTTGCGACTAATTGAGTGACGTCGTATATTTAATAGACAATTTATATGTTCTGAACTAGGGCATACGTCGTTTATAATAAAGGGGAATATATATGGGGTAAGGCATATAGGTCCGTGGCCCATTTCTTATAGGGCTCATCCCGACATTTGTCTTACGCCTGAGGAAAACCACGGAATACCTTAGGCAGGATGGAAATGCAACTTACCTTGCTTAATATACACAATCTGTATGTGACTGACTAAGCAATTTTAATGTTCATGAAAAGCTAATAGTTTTTTAGTTATGAAAATTAACAGAGTATTTTGTTCATTTGGACAGCGTTTACCTGATAACTCAAAAAGTACTTAAGATATTTTAATGAAATTTTGCATGTATGTATAATTCCCCTTGTGATCAACGCATTCTCAGATCTTTAGTGCAGAATGTATAATTTATTATTTAAAACATATTGATATAATTTTCTTGAAAATGCAGTATGAAATCTTTTTATTTAAAAATATATTATACAGAGTGAACCGTAAGTAATGTCATTAATCTGATAGGGTTATTCTTTGGATATTTCAACAAAAAGTTTAATACAATTTGCTCGTGTTTCCTTCCTTGTCGAGAAAAAAAAAAAGATTATGAAATTTTACATAACGCATTTTAGGAAAGCTATTCAATTAATTCCCAATATACTCAATAAGTTTAAGAGATAAATAATAATGATTGAAAGAATTTAATTTTGTCCATGAAATGTGCAGAAATTTCTTCCGAACAAATGTGATTTTTCGTTCTGCAAAGAAATTTTAAAGCGTAATGCACTCTGACAACGCTGTAACGCCCGGAGAAAGCAAATATACTTAGGTCCAGGTAACCTCAACAGCTGGCGGTGATGTAATTCAGTTCATGTCCGTTGTAACATAAGAGGGGAGATTTGTTGATAACCTTGAGTAATTTTTACTCTCAGATCATCAATGTTCCTGGATTTCTGTGAATAGACAATATCTTTAACAAAACCCCACACGAAGCAGTCAGGAGGAGTTAGATCTGGGGGGTTTTGGGGGCTAAGCCAATCTGCTTCTAGTACAGGTTTTCTCCTGCGACTTCCTGCATGTTTTTTAACATGGAACCTGTTTCTACAAATGTCCAATACCACAACATTATGGAATCAAAATTCCCTTTGAACTCTTTTATCACTCTAAAATTTAGCATACCAAAGAACACATTGTGCCCGTTGTTGATTTGTAGTAGCTATTTTAATCATCTACGATTTTCATTTGTCCTTTCAGATTGTGCATTGTTGATTATCATATATGGAAACCAGTGGCGTAGCACGAAATTTTGAGCAGGGGAAGCTAACTCAAGTTTTTTTTCTTGTACATATGAGAAAACGTATTAAAAATATAGTCTTAAAATAAATAGTAGTCAATGTCAAGTCAGCAGTCCGAAGATTGGTTGGAATCTCGTAAGCAACACCAATAAGGCATGACCTCAAATGGTAAGTAGCAAAATATGATTTCATATCTCTAACAAATAGACACGGTCATTTGTTTTTTAAATCGCACTTTTGTTCGTAAGTCAGTCTTGATAATAGAATTGTCATAAAAATTCAAGTAAATCGGTGTCAGGAACTGTTATTTCACTCATTATTTATTATATCAGCCACAGTGCACACTAACACTTCAACTGAACACAACTCACGAAAGGGATAACTCGGAAACTACATTATTTTCAATGTAAAAGCTAGCTTCTTGCGAGCTTTGCGACCAGGGTAGTTTAGTTAGAAAAAGATGGAAAATCTGCGGGGTGGGTTACACAGAAGAATGAGTGAAAGAAACCAGTTTGCTTGGAAGCTGGTGTGTGCATGCTTCTTGTTTACTGCTACATCACGAATCATCCTGACCTGCCGCATCACAATATTTAATGCATAAATATAAATTCTATTAAAATTAATAAATAACTTTGTTCATAAACTGCAGGTTTATTATGAAATTATTATTAATTGGGGAAGCTTAGCTTTTTAGCTTACATTGACGCTACACCACTGATGGAAACCCATCTTTTAATCATAATATAACCAGCAAGAAAATTTTCCTACTATCATAATAGCTTTATAATAATGATTTAATATTATGCATACCCAAACGGATCAGATTGTACAATCCTTCATAACATCATTTCGTTGTCCTAGTCTCACCTAGATCGGTCATCTATCAGAGGAGTATTGCAACTTGCTGAGTGCGCTGCCCTCTATCCATAGAAAAGAGTATTAGAGGTAAACCGCTGAACAGTGGAAAAAATCTAGCAGTTCTCAGGTTATTTTGTATCTGGTTCCATACAAATTAGCAGAATATGAGATGAAGTTTCTTCTTTGCCCATTGTCTACTAGACCATCAGACAGTTCCCTAGCAGTTACCACGTGGGAAATATAACAATAATAATTCTCTTACAAGGATTTCCTGAAACGAAACAATTACAAAATAGAACAGACGTTGGAATAGCTAGTCCTGAAATAACAGTTCTCAACAGGCAGCAAAGTGATTTTCGAGCAGACTCTACCTCGAGCAGAATCCCATGAATTAAACGTGGTTCCACAGAGCAGGCAGATGTTTAACTGTGTGTGGTTATCTGCAGTCAGTGTTTCCTTTGGTAATAAGTCACGTACGGATGTGCTATAATATTTGATATGCTGAGTGATGACGTTCTCTGCCAACAATCCTGTAGTGAGAACATTACACGACAAGTATAAAGTGTTTTATACAATACGAAATCGTAATGTAATCTGTTATAATATTGTCTTAAGTCGTTTCAAATCCCATTGTTTTTTTCGTATACAGAGTGGTTCATAAATACTTACTTACTTACTTACAAATGGTTTTTAAGGAAACCGAAGGTTCATTGCCGCCCTCACATAAGCCCGCCATCGGTCCCTATCTTGTGCAAGATTAATCCAGTCTCTATTATCATATCCCACCTCCCTCAAATCCATTTTAATATTATCCTCCCATCTACGTCTCGGCCTCCCCAAAGGTCTTTTTCCCTCCGGTATCCCAACTAACACTCTATATGCATTTCTGGATTCGCCCATACGTGCTACATGCCCTGCCCATCTCAAACGTCTGGATTTAATGTTCCTAATTATGTCAGGTGAAGAATACAATGCGTGCAGTTCTGCGTTGTGTAACTTTCTCCATTCTCTTGTAACTTCATCCCGCTTAGCCCCAAATGGGTGGTTCGTAAATACCTGTAAAAACTTTGTGGGTGTAGTGTAGAGGTAAAACTAAAACTAAAATTTAAATGTCATATTGAGAGTTCAGATAAGTTCGAGAATTATAATATCAAATCTACAGTGCTTGGAAAAAGTGACATGTCCACACCTGTGGAGTAACGGTCAGCGCGTCTGGCCGCGAAACCAGGTGGCCCGGGTTCGAATCCCGGTCGGGGCAAGTTACCTGGTTGAGTTTTTTCCCGGGGTTTTCCCTCAACCCAATACGAGCAAATGCTGGGTAACTTTCGGTGCTGGACCCCGGACTCATTTCACCGGCATTATCACCTTCATTTCATTCCGACGCTAAATAACCTAGATGTTGATACAGTGTCGTAAAATAACCCAATAAAATAAATAAAAGTGACATAAGTTAGTTTTCACAAACCTTTTTTGATAATTTATTGACTACTTACACTGGTTTATGTCGATTTGATTTTTTTCTGTATGAGTTATTGTAATGGGAGGAATACCTGTGTATTTTTTTTTCCAAGCGAACAGATGTTCCGTAAGTTGTCAATAAATTATCAAAAAAGGTTTGTGGAAACTGATTTGTGTCACTTTTTCCGAGCACTACAGAAATAGCCTGTTTTATTTTCAGTCTATCACTTAACAAGTTATGGCAGCAGAAGTAGATTCTGTTACATCATTACAATATATTAATATGCATCACGAATATTTTCGACTTTTTTTGTAAGTCATCTTCAGGTGAATGTAATTTACTAACAGACAAGTACAATTGAACGTAGGTGAAAAGGTATAAAGATAAAAACACATATAAAACACAAGTAAAAATTTAATAATAATAATAATAATAATAATAATAATAATAATTTATTTAACCTGGCAGAGTTAAGGCCATACGGCCTTCTCTAATACTCAGTCAGGAGTAAAACTGCGTTACAAAAAACACTACAAATTTACAAAGTACACTACAATTTTACACACAAAACTGAATAAAATAATAATAATAATAATAAAATGTAAACAGTAAGTAAGTGGAAATCAGACATAATATATAACATACAGAAAGAAAGAAAAAAAGCATAATAAAATGTGAACAGCAGGTCAAAATAAATTAGACATACAAAGTATTAAAAAATAAGACAATTATTGATAATAATGAATACAATATTTTTAAGTACACACAGTAAGGAAAATTATGATTATATATAGCTCAACTTATCACATTAAAGATATACCATTATCGGAAAATATGAAAACAAAAATATGAAATAAGTTAAATATCACTAGAACATAAAAAAAATGTGGATACGTGGAAACATGCAATACAACACTTGTCATAATAGTAAGTTAGTTTGGCAACTCGTCATAAGATAATTTTCTAACTTGGATTTGAAAGATTTCAATGTTCGGCAGCCCTTGACTTCAGGCGGCAGAGAGTTCCAGTGACGAGAGGTAGCAACAGTGAAAGATGAGGAATACAGAGATGATGTGTGAAGTGGAATTCCTAGCGTGTTATCGCGTTGTGATCGAGTATTATTATTATGATAGCGAGATAGAGTATGAAAACGAGCGAATAAATAATAGGGGGATGAAGTGTGCATAATTCGATATAAGAGAGAAAGTGAGTTAACCTTGCTTGCTCATTTTAAAGAGGTTAAATGACGTCAAACATAGTATTAAATTAAATTAAATTAAAGCATTCAGTTAAAAACATTCCAATAATATATGGTTGTTAATAGAGATAGTATATTTTAAATGGCAAACAATGTGGCGAAGTTGAAGAATTAAAATGGTTTAAATTATATTAAACTGAAGGCCGAGGCTTGTTGATTTGTAAGACAATGTTCAACATGTTGGAAATCTGTAGAAGGTAGATGTAAAATCATTCTCAGTCTTTCGCCGCAATGAGAGGCATTAATATGAAGAGTGTACAGTGGAGGCTACAATCTCAGAGTTATGATGCAAAATGTCCTATCTTGCTAGGTATCAAAAACATGGACCAGTAAAGCCTTCGGATGTGTAATGCTCGCCTACATAGCGACTGCGTTAGATGTTTGTTATTCATACACCCCCATTACGTACAGTTTAGGTATGTACTGATCTTAGAATTTTACAGACCCCGTTCAATTCATTCCGAACTGTTTCATAGCTATTTTGATGTCACTGCTGTAGTTATGCTACGTTCAGAATTTGAGTGGCATAAACGAGCGCCTTCAGACGACCCTAAAAGTAGAAGTCTGGTGATCTGGCTGGCCAAGGAACTGGTATTGCACGATCTATCTTACCGTACACAACTGAAGCCTACTGAACTAAAGACAAAATGAATGTGTACCTACGGGACGTGGTGACTGTAAGAACTGTAACAGTGCCATACAACTAAACATACATACGTACATAAAGTCCTATCAAGTCGGAATGAACTGTGTACGAATAAGAAACATCTACCGCAGTCGCTATGTATGCGAAGGCTTTACTGGCCCATGTTTTTTATGCCTGGCAAGATATAGCACTGTGCATCGTAACTCTGAAAGTAAGAATTTGCGGGAAAAGTTGTATGGAACATTTTAGTTTTATTTTTACCTCTACATTACATCCACAACATTTTTACAGGCATTTATGAATCACCCTGTATATTTCTTTGTAATTTCACACAAGGCCTCTTCCTTCATCAAATATATTTCTAAATAATTAAAAATGAGGTATCAGCAGCAAAGGGGTACAAGTAACATTTCTAAGAACATGAATTAAGTGCATCCAGAGCAAGCTAAAACATTTAAAATTCTAGTGGAAAAGATACACATCTTTTAACCACATCACACACTAAAATGGAAATAAAAAATTTCTCGGAATTTATGAAATTTTCAGTACTTTAAACCATATTTCTCAGAAATAACTTAAGCGCACTTATACCCTTTTGCTTCTGACCCCGTCAAATGTGTTTTGATATTTATGGAAATTCAATTTTTCAGGAAGATACTTAGAAACAGTAATGAAATGGAAACGTATATAAGGAAATTTTATATAAAAATTATCTTGTAATGTCCATTGTCTTTTTGTAATCGTATTAAATGTTTCTCACTTTTCGAGGAACAAGGAATTAAATATCTCGCGCCCTGTTTCTGTGTTCTGTGAAATATAATGATGTTTCAAATGTGAATTCTGCTTTCAACCTCAGTTGTAGATTCTACTCTGCGAATTATTTTGGTACCTGACTTCCACCCAGAACACATAATTATAGGCCTACTGCCTTCATTGTAAACTTCAATTTAATTTTAAGCTTTGATGGTCTAACAAGGTATGAGGGGGGGATTAGCATGGAGCAGATAATAAAAAGGAACATGAGAGAAAGAAAGGAGAGCGCAAATAAAGGAAAGAAAGATGGCTGAATTGACGGATAGATACATACAAAGAAAATGCTTCGCCCTTGCTTATGTAAAAATAGTAATGCTATGTATTCCTAGTGAATACTTAAGTGTAATAACTAAATGTATTTTACTATTTCATCACTTATCTTGACTAAAACGCAAGTTCATGCCATACGCTTCATAAATGAAGACTCTGAGGTAAATAATGATAACCGACATAATTATACAAATTGCATACATTTTAATTTTTACTGCAAACACAAGAGGATTGCCATATTTTTCAAGCGGCATAATTCATTCATTTGTTAACATATTTACATAATTATTTAACCAAATCAAAAATAATGTGCCTTATCCTCTTCATTTCTGTTGTACAGTATATTATACATAATTTTCTTTTAATTTTTTTTTTGCAGTGTCTTGGATACTTTTGAAAATTTTGAAAAATTAAATTTGATATAAATGAAGAGTATCACTTTTGCAACATTTCTATACCATAATTATAAATTAGCTCCCATAGTTTTGGTGATATGCAGAATAAAGTTAATACTTTATTAGAAGTAATAAAAGAGGCTCATATGAAAATAAACGTAAAGAAACCTAAAGAAATGAGATTATATATGTAAAAAGACAGATAAAGTTATAATAAATAATAATAACATTGACACTGTTCAAGAATTTAAGTATTTGGGTAGTATAATTGACAAGGATGGTGGAGCTTTTGAGGATGTAAAGAACCGAATAAAAAATGCAAATAGTGCATTTGTCCAGTTGTACCCAATATGGAAATCTTATATTATATCTAGATCTACAAAAATTAAAATCTTTAACAGTAATGTGAAATCAGTCTTATTATATGGCTGTGAGACATGGAAAACAAGTAAAATTATACAAAATAAACTATGAACATTCGTTAATAGATGTTTACGAAGAATTTTAAAAATTAGATGGCCAGATATAGGCTAATCACAAACTCAGAACTATGGAAGATAACAAATCAGAAAGAAATCACAATATAAATCAAAAGACGAAAGTGGAATTGGATAGGGCACACAATCAGGAAAGAAGATGGAGCAGTAGAAAAAATGGCTTTGGATTGGAACCCCCAGGGTAGTAGAACAAGAGGAAGGCCAAAAAATACATGGAAGAGAACAGTTTTGGAGGAAATTGCTAGGGAGGGGAAAACATGGAGCGAAGTGAAGAAGTCGGTTGCAAACAGGGTCCGATGGAGGCACTTTGAGAATGCCCTATGCTCCTCATGAGGAGATACAGGAGTTTGATTGATTGAATTATAAATTAGAATTTAAAATTTTGGGGTCCCAAGAGTCAAAATTGCCCCAAAATTTGATTTTCTGTGAAGACTTGATTTGGGATTTTTGGAACCTCTGAATGATTATGTCACCGATTTTTTAAATTTTTTTTATATACGTTGTGAACTGAAGAGGTTATAGGCAATTAACAACCAGAAAACTGTCAATCTCAATTTTGAGGGTTATCACTGTTTACCCCCGAGGTCTTCAATTCTTTAGTCACATATTGAGTAGCAGTTCAAATCCCTTGGTGCACAGCAATGTGTCACTTAGCCCTTCCATTATTTGAAGAGTACATGTTGATGATACCTGCAGAGTCTAGTATATACAGTCACGAAGCTCAATACGTAGTAAATATGCATCCATAGATAGTTGCTAACAACTTGGATCGCTAGTATCGCCTCATTACAGACAATGCGAAATAGTAACGACACAGTCTATTGTTCCTAGCACCCTCACAACTAAAGCTTCGTGACTGTAGCCTATATACTAGACTGTGATACCTGGCCTTGGACTCTCTTTCTTTTTTTCTTCCTTGTACGGACGAGAGACCCGAAGGCTTACACTGAGGTTTGTTGTGCATATCACTCCTCTTCTGTGAATGATTGAGTAGAAAAACGGTCGCGATCTTGTACAAGTACAGCACGTCGCTGTACTTAACCCGAGCTATGATATGGATGATGGTGATATGTGAATTAATGATGGCGAAATGAGACCGAGATCCTACACCGAAAGTTACCAGCAATTCTGCTTCAATTGGTTGTTTCATACGTTCTATTTTTGTGTGTTGTGTCTAGTACTGGTCACATAGCCTATATTTATACGTATCTATGTATAATACAACTTGGCACAAAAGGCTCTCGCGAAATGGAAATGTAACATTTTTTGTAATGTATGCATGCAAATTTGTTATGTATCGAATCCTTCTCTGAGCACGAGAACAATTTCTTTCAGGAAAGTGCTAGAATTTTCTTTGTATTGTATTTTTCTGGCAATAAAAATATTATTATTTTGAAATGAGAAATGTAGGCATAACAAAATTATATTATTGTGATGTACCGAAGTACATATGATATTTCCGTGCAGATATTCTGCGTCATCATATGAGCCGTTCGGAGCAGAAGTGGTCTAAATCAAAAATGGATAATGAGGGTTAAAGTAAACATTCTGTAAAATACAGCGTAAAGTAGCAATTAATATTCAATTTATTTAAATTATTAGTAGTCAGTGGATAGCAAGAAGGACATATTAATTGCTACTTTGCGCTGTATTTTTAGAATTTTTACTTTAAACCTCATTACCCAATTTTGACCTACACCACTTTTGCTCTGAACGGCTCATCTTCATCATAACAAAATTAGTTTCTTTGGAACAAATCTCTTACCACATTTCATCATGAAATACCGTACAGAACGTAGGCATAATGTGGTTCCATGTACAGCTTGATTCAGGGATTTTGACCCCTGCAAAAAGTAAATAGACTAAGAGCGAGTTACTCATCACTACTGGCGGGCTGGGTCACACAGTTCAGGCCACACAGTCATAACACTTAACACTTTCTTCTTATCGTGTCGCGGTACACTCCGTCTTAAAACACAATATTCTTCCACACGTCCCGTTACTAGCCAGTACTGTCGGTGACTCAGGTGAAGACGAGAGCGGACTGAGGGGAAAGGGATGTGAACAGATAACGTACGACAACACGTCAATATTTGTAATGTAGTAAGCGGAAACATTAGGTCTCCTTCTGTTCAACTTAGCTTTAATTTCTATACGCATTGTTACTCATGTTTCCTGCACGAGTAATAACCTGGCTACTGGGATGCTTATCTGAGCGATGTTTATAATAATCAACAGCGATAGTCAAGAAGGTCACATTCTTGCCCCTCGTCTTCTCCTGAGTAACGGACAGTAGGTCTGTTGACTAAACAATGTCATGACTTATATGTATTTTCTTAACACGAGTGTGTCTCAGCTACGAGCATAGATATTATTTTCATTCTTCCTCTTCCCTCTTCCCCCCATCCCATACACACTTGCGATTAAATTTCTTTCTTATGACGTAACACACAGCTCGCTCACTAGCCGAACAACCAAGGACAGGGGCCAATTACGTTGAATCAAGCTTGTAGCTGAAACCATATTGTCATCCATTTATTCAGTGGTAAATCATGTAGGATTACAATGCTGAGCAACAATTTACTAGAAGTGTACTAGTTCTAATTTCCATGGAAGGATGGTCACAAAATCATCATATCACGCCAATATTTTTTAGTACTAGAGTTATTGGAGTCAAGCATCTATCTTGAGTCTTGTTTGGGTCAATATAGTTCATTTTGTTCATTAGCATACCCATCCAGAACTTTCAGTAACTCTAGACAACAAACGAAACAAAAACACAAACATACTGTAGGATTGCTATATACCATGGCTTACTTCACGATTAAATCACAAAACATTTAATATGAATGAAGGATAGCAAGAATTTTTAAATGGAATATTGGATTGCGTTTGTCACGTGATTTTTTTGTCAAACGGTATCTATATTGTTATTGTGCAGAGTGCACAATAAATAATTGATGATGTATGATCCGAAACGTGTTCCTTGAAGAAAATAGATAAATTATGAGATGTCCTGTAAGATGTATTATTCTATGCATTTCTTATTATTTATTTTGTTACAGTTCTGTCATATATCTTATCTTTGAATTGTCAGTTTTAATAAGGTAACGTTTTTGCTCTCCTATTATCGAGCATCGTCACTTCATTTGCACTTACATATTAAAATGTTAATTTTACTTGAAGACTTTAATATGTAAGTGCAAATCTTCTAGATGATAGAAGAGCGAAAACATTAGTAAATTGAAAATCAAAATCTAATGATAAGTTATATGACAACTGTAGGAAAATAAATAATAAAATTTTAATCATAACTTAGCCTATCTGGAAAACTTACTATTGTTTATTTCAAATTTGAAATGCATCGGAAGATGCTATAACATCGTCAAATAGAAATTTATATTATAATCAAAACAGAACATATAATACAGAATAATACATCAGACTACAAAATATAATTACAATAGAAATATAAATAAAATAATACAATCAGTATAAAAAGGGGATACATTATATTAACAAAATTTGAGAACCGAATGAGCATCGCTCGTGTTCGGTCCCAGTTCAGATATATTATTAAATATAAGAGGAATATAGGAAATAAAATAAAATGAGAAACAAAATTAAAATTACAGCTACAATGAAATTATATAATATAATCTATTATTAATATAAAAGTAATATAGAAAATAAAATGAAATAGGAACTAAAATTAAAATTACAGCTGCAATGAAATTATATAATACAATATTCGACGGATATTGGAGAAAAATGGCGGTATAAGGTTACAGTACATCAGTTATTAATAGATTTCAAAAAGGCATATGACTCGGTTAAGAGAGAAGTTCTGTATAATATTCTTCTTGAATTTGGTATTCCCAAGAAACTAGTTCGATTAATTAAAATGTGTCTCACTGAAACTTACAGCAGAGTCCATATAGGCCAAATTCTATCTGATGCTTTTCCATTTCACTGTGGGCTAAAGCAAGGAGATGCACTATCACCTTTACTTTTTAACTTTGCTCTAGAATATGCCATTAGGAAAGTTCAGGATAACAGGCAGGGTTTGGAATTGAACGGGTTACGTCAGCTTCTTGTCTATGCGGATGACGTGAATATGTTAGGAGAAAGTTGACAAGTGATTAAGGAAAACACGGGAATTTTACTTGAAGCAAGTAAAGCGATAGGTTTGGAAGTAAATCCCGAAAAGACAAAGTATAGGATTATGTCTCGTGACCAGAATATTATACGAAATGGAAACATAAAAATTGGAGATTTATACTTCGAAGAGGTTGAAAAATTCAAATATCTTGGACCAACAGTAGCAAATATAAATGTCACTCGGGAGCAAATTAAATGCAGAATAAATATGGGAAATGCCTGTTATTATTCGGCTGAGAAGCTTTTGTCATCTAGTCTGCTGTCAAAAAATCTGAAAGTTAGAATTTATAAAACCGTTATATTACCAGTTGCTTTGTATGTTTGTGAAACTTGGACTCTTACTTTGAGAGAGGAACAGATATTAAGGATGTTCGAGAATAAGGTTCTAAGGAAAATATTTGGGGCTAAGAGGGATGAAGTTACAGGAGAATGGAGAAAGTTACACAACGCAGAACTGCACACATTGTATTCTTCACCTGACAGAATTAGGAACATTAAATCCAGACGTTTGAGATGGGCAGGACATGTAGCACGTATGGGCGAATCCAGAAATGCATATAGAGTGTTAGTTGGGAGGCCGGAAGGAAAAAGACCTTCGGGGAGGCCGAGACGTAGATGGGAAGATAATATTAAAATGAATTTGAGGGAGGTGGGATATGATGATAGAGACTGGATTAATCTTGCTCAGGATAGGGACCGATGGCGGGCTTATGTGAGGGCGGCAATGAACCTCCGGGTACCTTAAAAGCCATTTGTAAGTAAGTAAGTAAGTAATGTTATCATAGAGAAGAATAATATCGTACGTGAATAAAGTAGGAGAATTTATGAAAAATATATATTTGGAAATTAAAGAATACAAATATAATATAGGCTGATTAATTCACTCACATAGGCTATAAATTTATTTAATCAAATTGAAGACATTAACACGTTTCTAATTTTCCTGAAATGATTATTGAAATATTATGAATATGAATATTGAATATGAAATGAATGTTGAAATATTACTCAATGTAACTGAAAGAATAAATACGCAGTGATAAAAAATTTATTACGTAAGTTTTAAAAGACTGTACATACTATAGAAAAAGAAGAATGTCCTGAAAGTATGTACCTCAGGTATTGATCTAGAAATGGCTGCACACTAAATTCTCGGGTAGAAGCCATTACGCCGGGGCGACGTTGCATCTACATACCTAAGCGAAGTCTCAGATGTAATAAATTGCAAGAATTTTTCTTCAATCCAATAACGACAATTTGAAAATTTTAATTTTAACGGTATAATTCGATAAAGTTAGAAAATTCAAGTAATTTTGATACTGTATATTTGAAGCTGTATGAAGATTACAGTCTTGGGTTCAAGTCCCGTGCTGGATGTGGACTTCTTCCGTTATTAATTTAATATCATGCATAATGTCCTGTGATTGGGTGTGTCTTGTTGATCCTCCGTCACGGTGTCTCGTCATGCAGAATGTAAACGATATAAACTGCCGAAAACTGCTGATGGTAGAACATAAATAACTGAAGAATAAAGTCTAATGTTGTTTTGAAATAACTGTCAAGGTTTCTCAGGAAAAAAAGTTTTTTTTAAGTCCAACTTTTTTTAAAAAGGAGAATAGACAGTCATTTATTTTTCCCGATACGTACCCGTATACTGAAGCAGTAGTTCGTGTATGGTATTAGAAATAAACAACGATCGAAAAAGCAAGACTAACAGCGCCTGCAAAGCCGAAAGCCTGCGCGACAATGTTGTATACTTCGCGTCGTTGACGTAAAGACTGCTTGTAAGTGTTCGAGACGTCGAGATTGATCACTCCCGAAGTCCCGAACGTCAAACAACCTTGAATCGCCACAGTTGTTTACACCTGACTGAACTTTTATCTACTTTGGCAACTGTTATATATGTATAAACAATCAAATAGCACATTTGAATCATCATCTCTACCTTTCAGTGTATAATAATCTGTTCCCCAGTCTTTATTTAATTACTAGCCGTACCCGTGCGCTCCGCCGCACCCGTTAGAAATAAATATAAAGTAATTACATTATTAAAATAGGACATTTGATCCAGGGAACATTCGTGTTTGATAGAAGGATAAATCGTTTAATATGTTACTTAATTTAAATTGTATTTAAAATATTAAAATGCGATCATTTTGATCCAGAGACCACTCATTTGGTGCAATGACAATTCCTTTAACATGTTTCTTAATTGTTATTACCAATTACTTTTGGAAAAGCGAAAATTAAGAGAAAAATTTTGGCTACAGATTTATTATTATGTTCATATTATATTATATTATATTATATTATATTATATTATATTATATTATATTATATTATATTATGAAAAAGTGTGTTGATAACGGATGTACTCGAATTAGAAAGTTTTTAATTTGTTGTGGGAGCTCTTGAATCTCAGGAGGAACAACTTTTACAACAGCGCAACATAATCTGCTTGGCTCATTACCCAATTTTTTTGCATTGCATTTATTGCATATGTATTTTATGTATTTTAACACGATTCAATTGAGCATAGTTAAAATTTGAATTATAAAATAATGGATTGCTAAGCTAACGTACTATTACTGCATACTAAATCAATACACTCTCGTTGTTCGTTAATTCCCTGAGATAAAAATGAATATGTTCATAAACATTATTATAAAAAATACAGGAAATGAATATACAGAATAACCTATCAAGTTTTCTGTGCATAAGAAGCTATTTTAATCTTACCTGTCCTCAATTCACTCACAAGTTACTGTAATAACATTATAGCATTATGTCCATCCAGAGAAACTACACTTTCCAATGATGAAATAATAATTAATTATACAAATCGGTTAATTTACCTTCCGATATTACTTCATACAAGCACAGAAACATTCTCTGTAGGCTATGTTTCATAGCTTTCGATTGTTGTGTCCAAGGCCCCTTATAGACTAAGTCATTTGTTTTTTATTTCAATACACCGCCTTAGATGGCAGTTATTTTAATTTTAAAACTCATTTATGTCATTAAATATCAGTCCTATCAAAATTTTTCAGAGAATAAAACTTATCAGAAATCATTTTTAAAGAAACGTTTGTTATGTAACATATTTCACAAAAATCAATAATAAGTGAGATATTTCGATTTATTTAATTCAGGCTCCATTATAACAGCCCCTTTAAATTAAGTATTTTGAATGCCATATAGCCTATAATCTAAGTTACAACGAACTTAATTTATATTCCAATTTTCATCCAAATCGGTTCAGCCATTATCGCGTGAAAAGGTAACCAGCATACAGACAGACAGACAGACAGACATACAAAAAACAAAAATTTCAAAATAGCGATTTTCGGTTTCAGGGTGGTTAATTATATATGTTAGGACCAATTATTTTTGGAAAATCGAAAATTACCAGAAAAATTTCTGTTACAGATTTATTATTAGTATAGATTAGACCCTTATTACAAGGCTAGGAATTTCTTTTTATATGTTTGAGATCAAGTGTGCAATCTCAAGTAAAAAGATATTAACGTTATGTTTTATGTTTCTTAGAAATGCAAATTTGTTTGAGAGATTTTTATATAACCAAAGATAATAACATATAATAGAACCAGAACATTTTGATAACTAAGATACTGTTCTGTTTTGTCTTTTTGTTTCATTTAAACATTTATAATGTTATTTATTTCAATTATGTATGTTATTCAAAGTTACGAAATCCTTCCATGCCGACCAAATGCTATTTCGAGAATGATGAGCGAGACTCGAAGCGCACGAGAATGACGAGACGAGACTCGAAAGACAAATGCAACGAACACAACGAGCGAGAGCGGCAGTTAGTTTTATTCATCTCTAATTGGTATGTGTTTGTCACAAGGTCAGTTGTATTCGCGTTAATTCGAAATGTAGAAAAAATTAGTCTACTGTATCAATCTTAAAAACTTGGTATTCTATAAATTAAACATACAATTTTAAGAAAAATTAAATTTCTGTAGACGTTTTGTTCAGTATACCGATATGTACTGAATATATAATTTTGGCAGTTTATATTGCGTTCACCCTATATAGCCGTGAAAAATCAGGTCCGAAGTTTTCGAATAAGATACAGAAGTTAGGAGCCTACTTACAAAGTAAATTCGTGACAGAAATATTAAACGCAGTATTAGATACACATTTTACAATGTTATAGGGGAGAGTCGGGTAGTATCGGAAATCGGGTAGTATTGGACAGTGCGTTTCTTTCATCTACCACCATATGGTAATACCTGAATGACATGGTTACGTTTCTCTATGCGACATCAAAGGAACGTAACCATGTCAATCAGGTACTATCATCGTGTTGTTGATGAAAGAAACTCACTGTCCGATATTACCCGATGTCCGATACTACCCGACTCTCCCCTAGTTCTTTAATTCTATTAGCCTATTGTAAAGTACACTAATGCTTTAATAAAGAAGTGGAAACAAAAGACACATCGACAAATACAAATGAAGAGATACAATCTCTTCGGTTGTTATTTGGTGATGGTAGCTACTTCAAAAGACTACTTACACATATTAATTTATAAATATGTACAAAGTTTCTGTTAAATATAAAATATGTATTTCGGCAAAGTATTTGACTTATATTGCGTCATTCTACGTTCTACCAATAACAACAAAATATTCTCAAAAAATGACATAATCGCAGCCTCAGATTCACATTTATCGTTTTGAACTTTATCACCTTCAACTAAACCCGTTCAATAAACAGATGTGACTGTGATTCAGTATGCCGCAACATAGTGATACTGGCGAGCGTTACAAATCGTTCTGGCCAAGCATCAAATGATGAAACTGATTCAATAATTCAGAATGCAAAGCAACAAAACACAGAAAAAAAAAAAAGAAAATGTGTGGAGTCAGTTCTGAACAGTTTTGTGAATTGCGTGGTTATGAATTGGAAAAAAATAACACCAACTCAACAGATTACAAACGATTTGAAAGAATGGGGTATAAATATGAGAAAATCAAATGATGATGAATTGGAAACCATGTGGAATGTGACAACAAAAGTGATACAAGGGAAATATTTTAAGGAATATCAACTCAATTTCAACCCGTTTCTAGATCAAGAATTTAAATGTGGTAGAGATGTAAGAAAGTTCAAAAGGGGGGGGGGGGAAGCATGCTAAAGAAAAGGAAGTTTGAAATAAAATGGAATGGAATTAACCTTGGAAGAAATAAGTGCCAATTATAATTTAAAATTATCAAAGAATAAAACTAAAATTTTTGCATTTAAAGGACATGATTCCTTAAGAACAAAAATACTAATTGATAATACAATTTCAGAGCAAGTGCATATTTTTTAATATTTAGGTTTTAACTTATCCTATATTAAAAGTGAAGATATTAATGACAAAATAAATAAATTTAATCTAATGTGTGGCACTATTAAAAGAATCCTTAAAAATACGAGGAAAAAAACAAAAATGAAATTTTATAAAGTAATAGCTGTTCCTATATTAATGTATGGATCGGAATGTTGGACGATCACTAAGAGACAAGAACAAAGATTGGAAGCAATAGAGATGAGATTTCTAAGAAATATAACAGGATATACTCTACTAGATAAAAAAGGAAGTGAAGGTATAAGAAAAGAATTAAATATTTTCAAACTCACTGATCGAATAGTTAAATATAGGAACGCCTGGAAACGACATATTGATAGACTACCAGTAGAAAGACTTCCAAAACTTATGTTAAATTATAGACCTTATGGAAAGAGAAATATTGGACGCCCACATAGAAGATAGTATGAACAATTTTAACAATTGAAGAGTCCACTGCAAGAATGATGGATGTCACTTTCTTGTCGAAAATGAACCAAGACTGTCAATGTATAGCTTAAGCCATATAGAATGTACATAGAGAGTTATATGGCATTAACACTGATAGTCATTTTCCAGTAATGATCGGAAAATCTCAGTTAAGCTTTGAGCGCTAAGCATTTCAAACTTTCAGTTGCTTTTTCTGCAAAATGTATTCCAAATGACATCCATCATTCCTGCAGTGGACTCTTCAATTCTAGCTTTCATGAAACCGGAACGAGCCTATGGCTTAATCCTTGTATGGTGATGATGATGATGATGATGATGATGATGATGATGATGATGATGATGATGATGAATTTACGGAAGGGGGGCCACTGTGGCTAAGCTCTGTGATCTGTTAGATCTATTGCGCTAACTCCAAGCTAGGTGCATTCCCAAACCCACACCAGCTGATTACACTAGAGTTCAATGCGTATCCAGGTTTCGAGCAGGTAATCCCACTCGTCCCTAGGCTAGCCCCCTCCGTGCGTCGCCAGCCGGCGATCGGGGAATGCTATGGAATGATGACGGAATGGAGAAATGGGTGACGGAATTATGTAGATGCCTAATATGGGAAAAACGAGAGAACCCCGAGAAAAAACCCAACTGCGACCTTGTCCGCTACAAGTGCCACTATGGACTTTTCAAAAGAAAGCTTATTAGGCGTACTGTGGCAATGAAATCAATTACGTATACAGAATGGACCGTAAGTAATGTCATTAATTTTAGGGGTTTATTCTTTGAGATATTTCAAACAAAAAAAGTTCGTTTAATACAAGTTTTTTTTTCTTGTTTTTGCTTACTTTTCGAGATAAAAATTGTTTTATATGAAACATTTCATAGCGTGTTTTGGGAAAGCCAATAATTTAATTCCCAATGTGATCAATCAATTTAAGAGAGCAATGTATTATGATAATAAATTATTGAAAGAATTTTAGTTCTGTGATATAAATATGCAGAAATTTGTTCCGAACAGAAGTAACATTGCAAAACTGCATTGCTGAACGGAAAGTTACATTCCTTCGGATGAACTTTTTGCACATTTAAAGGACAAAACTAAAATTCTCCGAATCATTTATCATCATAATGCACTGCTCTCTTAAATTGACTGAGCATAATGGGAATTTAATCAATGGCTGTCCCAAAACACACTGTGAAATAATTAATGCAAATCAATTTTTATCGGTCCACACCTGTGGAGTAACGGTTAGCGCGTCTGGCAGCAAAACCAGGTGGCCCGGGTTCGAATCCCGGTCGGGGCAAGTTACCTGGTTGAGGTTTTTTCCGGGGTTTTCCCTCAACCCAATACGAGCAAATGCTGGGTAACTTTCGGTGTTGGACCCCGGATTCACTTCACCGGCATTATCATCTTCATATCATTCAGACGCTAAATAACCTGAGATATTGATACAGCGTCGTAAAATAACCCAATTAAATGAAAAAAATCAATTTTTATCACGAAAAGGAAGTAAAACCAAGCAAGATTGTATCATACCTTTTTGTTCAGATATCTCAAAGAATAAACCCTTGAAATTAATTACTTTATTTACGGTTCACCGTGTATAATTAATATCCGAAATTGTTTTTTATAGATGATCACAAATAGGTTGGTTATGTAATTTTATGTAACAATGTCGATCAAGCAGATCGCTACTTTAT
The DNA here is from genome assembly GCF_040183065.1 of Periplaneta americana. NCBI lineage: Eukaryota > Metazoa > Arthropoda > Insecta > Blattodea > Blattidae > Periplaneta > Periplaneta americana. The sequence goes on along the minus strand of NC_091123.1, from coordinate 134,488,889 downwards.
CCGAACGTTGAGTGTTTTTATTTTTGAAAAGATGCTGAAACTATTTGTAAAACAGATATCATTTCGGTGTGCTGTGAGACAGTTCATGAGCCATTAAAATTTCAATTGTAAGTAAAATAATATAAATAATTTTTATAGCACATTTGATGAATTTTATTCTTGTATTGTAGTGTTCCCGTCTCATTCATGAAATAGCCCTAATAAATGTTACTCGAGAATCTGAGCTTCCTAGACAAATTCTCGTGTTACTGTGTCGCTCGAGAATAAAGCAGTAATATCAGTTCCTCTTGTGGTATTACCCTTGATAAAAATGTATTGTAAGTTCATGGCAATTATGGTAAATATCCAATCCAAAGTAAAATAATGTGTAGATAAGACAATTATGGATAAACAAATTTAATAATACCTATATTATTTATCTTTTGATCACGGAGAAGTAATTTTTTACAAAAAACAAAGGGAATCATCAATAATATTTTTAAACCTGTACTTATATAGCATTCCAGCGAAACTAGTTGTGTGCGATGTTAATGAAGCACGGACTGTCAATGTCTCATACACTGGCGTTCAATGATCTCTGACCTACAATTTTCTGATCGTGTAAGCGAAGATTCTAACCATGGGATAAGTCAGAACCAAAGATATAAGAAATTGACAAACTTTGAAAATACTTCCGCTGGTTCTTAATAGGTGACACTATTATTAGGACGGATAAAACGTGTCGGGGAAAATACTGATGTAAATTAAGTATGATTATTATTCTCGTATTTGACAGTTATCAACGGTTTCACGCTAAACCTAGTACTATCTTCGCCATCTGTCCATAGAAGTAATAACTAAAGAAACCTCACTTACACGAACGAATTAACGATCACTATCGATTAGTAGGGGTCAGGTGTCTTTGAGCGCCAATGTATCGTAGAATTTCAGTAGGCTGTGTGAAATTCGTTTTGAGAGACAAAGAGTGGGAAACACCAAATGGGACCACACATAGAATTCCTTAAAGTAAATTGTAGTCTTTCCTCTCTAGCTAAAATTAGCTTAGTACGAAATGAGGTTAAGCCTTCCATCTCATTCGTGGTATCTATACATACATAGTGTTCTGTCCAATGGCAGGTGTTTCACTGCAAACCTAGATCTCTCCAATCTTTCCTATTTTATACCATCCTGTTTATCTCCGCATATGATCTATAAATCTTAATGTCGTCTATCATCTGATAATCTTCTTCTGCCCCGAACTCTTCTCCCGTTCAACATTCCTTCCAGTGAATCCTTCAGTAGAGAGTTTCTTCTCAACCAGTGATCCAAGAAAATCCATTTCCTCTTAATGATCAGTTTCATCATCATTGATTCTTTACCAGTTCTTTCCAATAGGGCTTCATTACATATTTTGTCTGTCCATTTCACACACTCCAGTCTTCTTCATTTCCACATTTCAAATGATTCTCTTTACTTCGTCGTAATGTCCATGTTTCTGTCCCATACTATTCCAAACTCAACACAAAAGCATTTCACTATTTCCTCCCTTAGTTTTTTTTTTCTAGAGGTTCGCAGATAATGCTCCTTTTTCTATTAAAAGCTTCCTTTGCCTTTCGTATCCTTCTTTTGACTTCCTGACAGCAGCTCATGTTACTGCTTATAGTACATTCCAAGTACTTTAAGCTGTCCCCTTGCTCTACTGCCTCATTTAGTAGGCCTATTATGACTTTTATCTACAACAATGGTCTTCTACTTGTTTGCATTTATCTTCAGCCCATACTGCTCACAGTTGTCATCTATAGTCCCGTCCCTCTTATTTCCGGCAGCCAATCACGTTGCAGGTCAGCTACATTTAAACGTGTGCGTCTTGTCATTCGCTGCTGGAAGCGTTATACACTTCCTGAGGCTCGATAAAGACTTAATATAATCGCCTGCCATTTTGGCTCTTTCGTTGGATTTCGCAGAATGTTCACGAGGACGTTATTTGCCGCTCAGTTATTTGCTCAATTACAGTGTGTTTGATTTATTACCATAGGAGCTACGACATGATAATGTTTAACGGTGCGGAAAATAGATTCTTCGTCTGGTAGGCAACGAAAGAACAAAAAGTAGCATAGGCTATCCGTTGTGGTAACTAATAATAATAATAATAATAATAATAATAATAATAATAATAATAATAATAATAATAATAATAATAATAATATCAGCATCATAATCATCATCATTATCATTTACCGTCCACACCTGTGGAGTAACGGTCAGCGCATCTGGCCGCGAAACCAGGTGGCCCCTGTCGGGGCAAGTTACCTGGTTGAGGGTTTTTCCGGGGTTTTCCCTCAACCCAATACGAGCAAATGCTGGGTAACTTTCGGCGCTGGACCCCGGACTCATTTCACCGGCATTATCACCTTAATTTCATTCAGACGCTAAATAACGTAGATGTTGATGCAGCGTCGTAAAATAACCCAATAAAATAAAAATAAATCATCATTTACCAAGGTCTGGAACATTGATCTGTTCAGATATTTGATCTGTTCAGATCAATTTCTCAGATCTACTGAATTCATGTCTTGCAAGGCCATACCTAAAATTGAAAATATATCAGGAAAAGATTTATTACTTTCGATGGACATAACCATAATGGACAGGAAATTCTGGCTTCTCAGTAGTTCACAACAAATAACGATGGAACACACGAGACGATGACAAGCTTGTAGTGTGTAGGCCTCGAAAACAGACAAATACGGTAAGGCGCAACCCTCTGGGCGTGTTTGACTGCGAGAATTTATAACGTTAGCACTTGGTTAACTTTTGCAGCGAGTATCATTTACCTAGAAGCGTCACGGCGCGGCGCGGCGTCGGGGTGTGAGCATGTTGAGCCATGGTGAGTTATGCGACGCCCTCACCGGGCCTGCAGCCAGCACGATTAGATAATGCTCGCCGGCTCACCATATTTCACCTGTCAGCCGTACAGGCAGCGCTGGCATCGCGTGGCCCTGCGACGCAACGGAAATGTTAAAACGGAACTCCTATACGTCAACATTCACGGCGAAGGAAGTGGCCTTATGAACGCTCCAATCCACAAGCGACTTTCTTGTCACGTGATTAATGTCTTATATTCCGCGTCTTTATACAGAGCACTTCTTTTCAGTGTTTCCGAGTAATTAACCGCAGACCTCCAAAAGAAAATATCAAATCCTGATCACTACTGTATAGGCTATAGCTATCATGTTGAATCGTGCTTATTTTCTTTCTATTATTTCAATCCTTATTCTCTTTACCTATTCCTTCTGCTTCTCTTGTTCTAATTCTTCCAATATCTGTTCATTTCTTTCTGAGTTTTGGTTTGACATTCCTTGTTCTTATTTTCTTCTTCTATCTGCACCTTTCCTTCTTCATCAGTTACTCCTTGTTCTTTCTGTTCTCCACTATTTATTTCCGCCTTTCATTCTAGATCATATATACCCAGATTGCTCGGCCTTATGGGCTTTGACGGTAACAACTTTTGTCAGGTTTACTGTGCTACCATCTAGTTGTTACATAAGGAATCACGTCATAACTCCCATTTGAATTGCATTAGCGACTGTACTGCCATTTCGTGTTCGTTCACGGCGGACGGGTGGCGATCCTGGCGGTTGTTCTCTTCAAAGCGCTACCGATTTTAACATTGGGATGAGCAATCTGTTATATATGTGATCTGGGCTTTCATCTAATACTTGTTATTTCTCTTCTCTTCTATCTGCTCCTTTCTTTCTCCATTTGCTATCCTAAGTCCTTGCCTTTCTCTTCTATCTAATTGAATCGGAGATTGCAGAAACAGCATTTGTCATGAAAACTAAATTTTCAGTAGACATAAAAAACGGTATTACTGGTGGTAGACCATATCATTGGTTATAGTACTGGCTTCTTCAGACAGAAGCCTAATAGATGTGTTGTTTTATACCAATTTTATTGAAATCTAATGAATTGTTAATGAAATAAATCAATATATATTAGCTTATCATGTGCTGTTTCTGCAAGGAATTAAAACTGTAGCATAATAATTTCAGTTCAACTAAAGTTTATTTGTCAAATTAGAGATATAATATATGCATAGGCCTACTGTGTACATAAGTTCAACATATAATTGAACTTATTTTTCCACAATAGGCCACTGAAGAATATTATTGTAAAATTCTTGATATTCATGTGGTATGTAACGCATTAGTTTGCGTATATCGTCAAGTTTCTCTCTTTGAATTGGCACGATTTTGTCTGGATATGCCAATGAAGAAGGTAAATATGGTACTCTCCTTTGTACTTACAAGCAAACATTCTCATGGGGGCAGATAAAAAATTAATCTTTTTTCTTCCATAATTTTAATAATGTCAAAAGAAGTGCTTACACAAATTTTGGCCACTCGATTGCAATTGCGAAGGCCGTAAAAAATAAGTTTCCCCCGGGCCGTTTACAGAAAGAGAACTAAATTTCATGGAAAGTTTTATTGAACAGATATAGCAATTGTTGAGTTATTTTTCAACGTATTCCCGACCAGAATTGAGACATTTGTCATTCAGTGGGATCAGTTTTTGTATCCTTGTGTCGTAGATATCTGCCGTCTGGAATCGGAACCAATGTGTCGGCACATGTCTTTCACATGAGTTGTTTCTGCGCGCTTTCAGGAATTCACAGGTCTCCAAATGTGAGACGGCTATACTGACATAGCCTATGTGGTTTCTGTATGGAATGATAGCCGTATGTCAACAGTCCATGAAACTCTAATAAATTCATTTCGCCACAAATAGTGACATGTGCTGTTTCTGCAATCCCTGATTCACTTCTTTTCTTCTGTTCCATCTTCATCTACAATTTTTGTTCTTCCCCTTCCCTTAGATCTGCTTTTAGATTGATGATTTATGTCTTCAAAATCATCAGCCCAAGACCCATAAGATCACATACCCTGTCAGATGGAGGCTTTATATCACCAGGATTAGGGTAACCAGATTTACATCGCTAAAAAGAGTACACAAAGCTTAAAAAAGAAGGATATTGTTCGAAAAAAAGAGAACGGAAAATATGTACTTAGATTAATGCTTAGGCCCTATATTATACTTTAAATTACGTCAATATCTATTTTATTACAAAATATTTGCAGTACAGTTTAGGCTTATGTCATACTTAAAAGTATGCTAATATCTATTTTATTATTATTAATAATAATAATAATAATAATAATAATAATAATAATAATAATAATAATAATAATGATTTTACAGTTAGTTACATATGAAAGGCAAGGTAACTATAATATTAAAGAGGACAGAAAATATCTATTTAGATTTAAGCTTAGGCCTATATTATACTTAAAATTATGTCAATATCTATTTTATTACAGCATACTTATGATAAAACTTAATAATATAAAATAATCTTCAGTTAGCTACATATGAAAGCAACGACCATAAAAAGTAGGAGCAAAGTGAGTTATGATCGTTGGCAAAGAGTATATTCCATCGATGCTGCTGCTACCTTCAGGCAAATTACTTGAAAAAAGGCGTCAAATCAGATAATTTCAAAATATCTCACATACATTTTAAGAAAAGTAGGATATTTCTTGATCTTTTTTAAATCCGAGCGGACCCCGAACAAAGGCCTAAAAAGGAGGTCACGTCCGGACAAAAAAGGACGTCTGGTCACTCTAACCAGAACCATACCGCCCAAAACTTAAAAGGTCACATATACTCTAGAATCAAATGAGCCCAAGAAACAGACAGCCCCATATTTTATTAGATTGAGGTTTTATGTCACCAGAATCATATGAGTGCAAGATCTGAAAGTCACATATTCTGTTAGGTTGAGGTTTTATATAATCAGAATCATATCACCCCAAGACACCTAGAAGGTCACCTATTGTGTTAGATTCAGCTTTTATGTCATCAGAATGATATGAGTCCAAAACTTAAAGGCCATATACTCTGTTAAATTGAGAATTTATTTTGACAGTATAGGCCTATTATCACCCAAAGATCTGAAAGATCACATACTCTGTCACATTAGGTTTTATGTCACCACGATCTATCAGTCCAATACCCACAAGATCACGTACTCTGTTAGACGGTTTCATGTTACCAGAATCATATCAGCCCAAAACCGAAAAGAAACACATACTCTGTTAGATTGAGGATTCATGTTACCAGAATTATATTAGCCCAAGATTCAAAAGGTCACATGCTCTATTAGAGTGAGGTTTTACTTTCCCGTAATCATATCACCCCAAGATCCGAAAGGTTATCTAGTTTGATAGACTGAGGTTTTATGTCACCAAAATTATATTGAACAAAGATTCAAAATTTGAAATACTCTGTTAGATAAAGCGTAGGTATATGTTACCAGAATGATTTAAGTCCAAAACCCAAAATGTCAGATATTCTGTTAAAATGAGTTTTTTGTTACCAAAATGATAGCAGTCTAATACCCAAAAGGTAGCATGTTCTATTTGATTGAGGTGTTACTGCACCAGGATTATATTATTCCTTGGACTGAAAGGTCGCATACTCTGTAGGATTCAGATTTTATGTCACCAGGATCATATCAGCCCAACACTTACAAAGTCACATAAGTTAATCTGTTAGATTGAGGTTTTATACCACCAGAATCATAGTAGCCCAAAACATATGACGCATACTCTGTTAGATTGATTTTTTATGTCACAATAGTCACATCAGTTCAAAACCTAGTAGGTCACATTGTATGTTAAATTAAATTTTTGTCACTAAAAATGTATTAGCCCAAAGCCTAAAAGAACACATATTTCGTTAGATTCACGTTTCATGTACCAGAATCATATCAGCCCAAAACCCAAAAAGTCGCGTAATTTGTTGCATTGAAGTTTTATGTCATCAGAATCATATCAGCTCAAAGCCCAAAAGAGCGCATAATCTGTTAGATTGAGATTTTATATCACCAGAATCACCAGCCAAAACCTAAGGTCGCATACTGCTTTACACTAAGATTTCATGCATCTGTCCATACATATTTCATAAGGATAATCATGTCACTCAAAACGTGGAACAGTCGCTTATGCAGAGGGTCGTACTGAAAATCATGAGCAACCCTTTACTATAATTCAAATTTTAACAATGTAACAAAAACGAATGTATGATCATAATCTACAGACTTTTTATAATATGTATTCACATATTGTGACGTCATTAACTTCTAACACATGATCATAGGCAATGTTTGCAAAATGGTCGACAACGATGATTCGTTTCGACAGCGTGCTGTCATTGAATTCCTTATTAAAGAGAAAAAATCTTCTTCTGAAATTCACCTCAGGCTTCAGCATGCATACGGAGATGTGTGCATGGGCGCCAGCGGTGTTAGGAGATGGGTGAAACATTTCAAAGACGGAACAAGAGCATCCAAGATGAGCCTCGTAGCGGTGGCCCTCGAACTGCCTTCACGATGAGCAACAAGGAAAAGTTGATGAGCTCTGGGATCCATTCTGGTTGAATTTCCTGAACCTGGAGAGGCCATAAATGCTGTCCGCTATATCCAGACAGTTTTGAAGCTCCGTCGTGCATTGCGCGACAAATGACCTGAAAAGAAGATAATCCTGGAACATGATAAAGCGTGGCCTCACATTGCTCGTATCACCATGGAGAAGATCAGGACAGTTGCGTGGGAAACTCTTCCGCATCCTCCCTACAGTTACGACTTGGCACACTCCGACTACCATCTTTTCGGTTCTCTAAAAGAACAGCTGTGAGGCCAACGCTACGTTAATGTCTTCAGGAAGCTGAAACGGACTTCTACTGGAAGTAAATTTTAGAACTTACAGAACGGTGGGAAAAATTTGTGCAAAGAAATGGATGCTATGTTGAATGAAAAGTGACAGAAAAGTCTGTAGATTGAGGTGATACACCTGGTTTGTCTAAAAAATAAAAATAAAATTTATAATAGCGGGTTACTCATGACTTTCAGTACTTCCCTCATAATAATATGTTGTGTTGATAGCCTGTTGAACTCAATATACAAGGTTTATGCTAAAATTATAAATAAAAGACTTAAAGTTATATCAGAAAGTGTTCTAAATGAAGAGCAATGTGGCTTTAGAATTGGACGTTCCACAAGTGACAACGTATTTATATTACAATAGTTATTTGAAAAACGAAGAGAGTTTAACCTTCAAACCCATGTGGCCTTTGTCGATTTTGTTAAAGCATTCGACCGAGTAAATAGGAGACTCTTATGGACTATTATGAAAGATGGAGGTTATACACACCATCTCATAAATACAATAAAGAGTCTATACTGCAACTCAAAAATCATAATAAACACCGGAAAAAAAATAAATTTCAATAAATTTTTATAAATAGAGGTGTCAGACAAGGATGTACATTGTCATCTACTTTGTTCAATATTTATATTAACGAACTAATACAGAAGTGGAAAATTTGAGTAAATCCAGGAATAAAAGAAAATTTTAATACAAATGTGAATATTTTATTATATGCTCACGATGTGGTCATTATTCAAAATAATGAAGATGATCTACAGAAATCTGTGTATTATTTAAATATTATCTCTCAAGAATATGATTTCATAATTTCTACGGAGAAAACTAAAATTTTAGCATTTTATGGAAAATCACAAATACGTTCTAAGATTGTTTTAGAAGGAAAATCGTTAGAACAAGTTGAAAATTTTAGCTATCTGGGTTGTAACATAAATACAAGAAATGGATCTGAAGATGATGTTAACAAAAAAGTATCAAAATTTCAAATGATGTGCTGCACTATCCATCGACATTAAAGAATAAAACAAGGAAAGATACCAGAATTAAATTTTATAAAACAATGGCTACTCCTATTCTTCTTTATGGATCAGAAACTTGGGTAAATACAAAAAGAATTCAAAATAAAATACAAACTGCTGAAATGACATTTCTAAGGAGAACAAAAGGATGTACAAGATCTGATCGCTTTGGAAATGAAGATATCAGAGAGGAACTACACATCTCTAGCATGAATGGAAGAATAAAGGAACATAGAGATAGATGGTTCCAACATATAAATAGAATGGAGGACACCAGACTACCAAAACTCTTATTAAATTACAAAGCGACTGGAAGAAGAGACGTAGGACGACCTAAGGGACGATGGAGGGATAAACTGTGAAGCCGGAACAGGCAATATTGCCTACTCCGTGTAGTGAAGATGATGATGATGATGATGATGATGATGATGATGATGATGATGATGATATTTAATAACACTGTCGTTTTGTAACTACAAGAAGTTCACTTCACCAATGTTATATCAGTAAAACCCTATAAATTTTAATCTTATTTGTTTTTATTGTTTGTTTTTCCAAATAATTTAAAACTTGCGCGACGACGGTAGATTGCGTTCGTTTCAAGAACCATATAACTGTATTAGTGTTGCTAGACTTCATAGAAATCTCAAAACATATAGCCAATATAATGGAACAAACAATAAATGTTACTCTACATATGATTCTCGGAGATCTTGCTTGGCACGATTCTGATGTTAGATCATGTAATTCCAAAGCATCGGAGACAATGAATCTCGTTCAAGTCCCCTTTTGTTAGTCACAGGTGATAAGTAATTTCAAAATCTGAGAGAAGTGTGAATGAACTCGTATCCTTTTTGGACTTAGTTTGATCTCCTGCAATATTCGGACGCACATTCCGATATTGCTGTAACAAAGAAGTCTATGTCAAGATTAATCTTTGTAGCTATGTAAAAGTTCAAAGAAAACTCGGTGCAATCCCGTGTCTGAAGCGGATGGAGGCGCAACTCTGCTTTATAATCCTTGTTTCTTCTCAGAGACAAGACAGGAAAATGGAAACTATAGAGCCATAAAATAATGGATATAAGATGCTTGACAGAAATAGTCTCCTAATGAAACGGGCCGAGGCATACGACAGTGGGGATTTCTCCTGCGAGATATTAAATTTCCTCCGCTGTTAGCATGTGAACACTAAACACAGCGATAAAATAAAATGAATGGCGGAGTTTGTTGCATACTGTGTTAACGACAATAAATTTAAATCATGAATTATTAACATCTGTGATACAGGAATATAACTCCATATTAATAAAAGTACCTTCGTACCTATAAAACGGACTGGAATACACTCGGAAAGGTTTAGTACAGGGGTGAGAAAAATCCGCCACGCGAGAATAGAGATATCGTGTGCGAAGTTTTACCGTTAGATGGCAGGAGTGTTCCATGCGGCATATGTTGTGGGGCAATATTATGTCTAGGGCTAAGATTTTGATGACCTATAAATCATGAAAAAATGTTTAAAAAAAGCAATGCATTTATGGCCTTAAAATCTTTCAAAAATGCCCTTAAAATGCCCTAAAAATTGTTCTTACATAATTGGCTTAGTAGGAAAAGAGGTTTTGTACTACTTAATGTTTAGACTAGTAATTAAATTAAATTCTACGAGCAGTACCAACATTTAAGTTTATTTAATTTTACATAATTTTTTTCTAAGTGGTACACTTTAATTAATTATTTTACCTGATGTAATTTCCAAATAACTCACTACAAGGCCACTCTTACCCGGAATGAGCAAGTATAGAGGAGTCTATATTGACGGGGTGGTTGGAGTGTACTACGTTAAAATGGCAATATTTATGTACAAAAACGATTAAAATATTATACAAAATAATGGGTATTAGCCATCGGCGTAGCTTGGTCGGTTAAGGCGCTTGCCTGCCGATCCGGAGTTTTACTCGGTCGTGGGTTCGACTCCCGCTTGGGCTGATTATCTCGTTGGGTTTTTTCCGAGGTTTTTCCCAACTGTAAAACAAATGTCAGGTAATCTATGGCGAATCCTCGGTCTCATCTCGCCAAATATCATATCGCTATCACCAATTCCATCGACACTAAATAACCTCGTAGTTGGTGCAGCGTCATTAAATAACCAAGTAAAAAAATAGTGTATATTAATGGACAAAATATGTAGACAAATATCAAAGGAAATAAACATTATTTTATATTAATAATGGGCATTTATGGCCAAAATTAAATGAAAATGCGTAAAAAATGTCCGAATAAAACAAAAGATGCTTTTATGCAGAGGCGTATACTGGTTAAAGGGTTTGGGCTACCGCTGACCCTATTATTACACAAAATATATCTAACAATTACTTTAATTTTAATTACTATGGTAAAACTAATAATACAAAATTATTACATTATGTTATATTATAAACTTTTTCTTTTGTAATTTCCTTGGGCTACCGCCGGTAGCCCCGGTAGCCCGCAAAATACGCCCCTGCTTTTATGAGTTGAAACAGGCAAAAAATTAAAGAAAATGTCCTAACAAATATGTCTTAAATAACTCAGTTTATCACATAAGATATAAATACTAAAGCAGCTATGTTTCTGGCTTACTAGAAAAAAGATGCAACTTCATCAAAATCCTAGCCCTAATTATGTCATATGCTACAGTTGATTATGTTCTCCCGCTTGTTGGTTTTTTGTGCGTGTCAAATTGTATTTATAAGTATTTTGTATAACTTTGTGTATTTTAATATAATTCAGTATTATTCTTACATCATAATTCAATTTAATTTACAATAAATAATAGCGTAAACTTGTATAATACTAAGCGATTCCTCTAAGAGATGGATGGGGAAATCTGCAGTATGCACATTATAGATGCGAGTAAATTGAATATTCATTAACCTAAACGAGAACTTTGAGAACGAGGTGCAGGAATAAAAAATATAGGAACTTTGTCGAAGGTGAATATTACCTCTTTAATCATTATATTGTAAAAACAGGATATGCAGCCATCATTGTGTTTTTTTTAAATGAGGAAGGGGACTATCGAGATTGAATTCCTCGTATTGCAGAAAGATCAAATGCAATGTTTGATAAGATGATATAATATTATCGCAGTACTATCACGAGTATTCCTGTGTTTCGTAGGTTAAGAACATGCAGTTTTCAATACTATGTAGGATTATTTTGAAAATTTGAAGTAAAACCATGGTTTTTATAATTAGTCTACAGCACATTAAAAACATTATTCACGAAATGGATTTACATGAATCGTCCTTTATAATAAACATCCCAGTTAATCGAGGTTTACTGCAAGCGTAAAATGCTGGCGTAAACTTAGGAGACTCCTAGAAGTACTAAATATAATCTAAGCTAACATAGCTTGCTATCGAGGTTGCATATGTTTTTATTAATTTTTCTTTTCCCTCTTCCAAAATGAAACTAGCCAGCATATCCTTATTTGAAGTAGTTCTTTTTGTTTAATAGCTAGAAATTTCGAGGCGCAATTTAATTGGTTAAATTTTTTAAGGTTTAAAGCATATATTCTGAATATTTCGGGACCTGAATGAATACAAAAGGCTTTCCCTGGTTTTTAAATATAGGAACACAACAAAAATGTGACATTTTGAGTTGTTTTTAAGAGTATTTAATGTACAAATACACTACATAAATCCTCAGTGTTTATATAGCGGAAAACAAATGCACATGCAAAGCGCATCCCTCAAAGTACACGCGTTAGTTCAGGATATCCCTATTATTGTACTTCTTCTTGAGGAGTTGTATCATTATCTACATGTTTTGACTTTTTTTCGGTCAAACGCTAGACACCCACATAACGGAGTTCTCTGACCATGTGGCCAGTACGATCCAGGACAAACAACCAGTGCCATAAAATGAAGATAAATTTCCTTCCACATGAGGAATTGAACCACGAGTCTTTTGGTTGGGATGTAGAGGACTGTTCACTGAGTCATAACGGCAGCCTATATTTATCACTGTTATCATTAACTATACAGGATGTTTAAAAAATACGGGGCATAATTTCAGGTATGTATTTCCCACATGTAGACAATCAAAATAGTTCATTACAACATGTGTCCGGAAATGCTTTATTTCCGAGTTATGGCCTTCACAACTTTGAAATTCACCGGAACGTTATTCTTTTTCGCAGGTCGTTGCCGTCAAAGGAGACATTAAGAGGGCACTCTGACAGTTCATTCCGAGGCGAAGGTTACATTCAGTGTTTTGTAGGCGTTAGACTGTGCGACATGTATACAAATCAAGAGCTGGCAGAGGTACACTTCATGTACGGTAAGGCGGACGGCAATGCTGCGCTGGCTCGTCGTTTGTACCAGGAGAGGTACCCACAGCGACAATGTCCAGATCGGAAGACATTTGTACGTCTCCATTACCGTCTGTGCGAGTATGGAAAATTTAACTCTCCTGGTTTGGGAAGGGGACGACCAAGATCTACAACTCCAGAAGTACAGGAGGAGATTCTGGAGGCTGTGAACATGACTCCTTCTATTAGCACACGAAGGGTAGCGTTGCAAGTCAATGTTCCTCATACGACTATCTGGAGACTGTTGAAAGAGTATCAGTTGTATCCTTATCATTTGCAACATGTACAGGCCCTGTCACCAGCAGATCACCCTGCACGAGTTAGGTTCTGTCAGTGGTTCTTGAAGCAGTGTGGTGTAAATCCGAACTTTCCTGCCTTAGTATTATTTACAGATGAAGCACAGTTCACACGAGATGGCATAACAAATTTCCACAATCAGCATTTATGGACGTATGAAAACCCACGTGCAACTGTTCCATCTCATCACCAGGTGCGGTTCCCCATCAACATGTGGGCCGGTATCATTGGTGATCGATTAGTTGGACCCCATGTACTTGTAAACAGACTTACGGGGCAGGCGTACACAAACTTCCTGGAAAACACCATACCTCATGTTTTAGAAGACACTCCACTGATCAATCGTCAACACATTCACTTCTTGCATGATGGCGCTCCTGCACACTTCAGTCGTATGGCTCGCCGGTACTTGGATCGAAGGTTTCCTGATCGATGGATAGGTAGAAGTGGCCCAATTGCTTGGCCTCCACGCTCACCTGATCTGAACCCTCTCGATTTCTACTTGTGGGGCCATTTAAAATCATTGGTTTATTCGTCTCCGGTGCCTGATTTGGAATCCCTTCGGAATTGAATTGTGGCATGTTCTGAAGACATACGCAATACTCCTGGAGTTTGGGATCGTGTTCGCAGGTCAATGAGACATCGATGTGAGGTCTGTATTGAAGCAGGAGGTGGACATTTTGAACATCTTGTGTAATGACAACGACCTGCGGAAAGAAAAACGTTCCGGTGAATTTCAATGTTGTGAAGGCCATAACTCGGAAATGAAGCATTTCCGGACACATGTTGTAATGAACTATTTTGAATGTCTACATGTGGGAAATACATACCTGAAATTATGCCCCTTATTTTTTAAACACTCTGTATTATTATTATTATTATTATTATTATTATTATTATTATTATTATTATTATTATTATTAAGAAACCAGACGTTGTACATTGTTATATTTATGAAGTAGGCCTATAGAACGTTCGTATGGCCATTTTTGAAACAATGCCCAAGGACAGATTGCTGGTAAAGTAGAGATGACTCACAAAATAAAACAGGAAAGCCCTTATGAGCATGCACTTACCGCGTATTCAGAAACATGAACATTAAACATAAAAATAAAGAGAAGTTTTAGTAGTTATAGATAAAAGTAAAAAATAATTGTATTAATGTGACTATTACACTTTTACTACGTCACACTACTTTTGACCAATAAAACGGTACGAAAGGATGTCTTTCAAGCAATCATGGCTGCTTATCGCACAATTTTATCGCGTCCCTAGCGTTTGTTTAATTTTATCACTACCCTAGCATTTGATTCTTTGTTTGCCAACATTTCAAACTGCATTGGTCTGGACTTCAAAAAAAAAAAAAAAAAAAAAAAAAAAAAACAAAACAAAAAAAAAAACAGAAAATTACAAACCACTCCAGTCGATGCACAGCACTTTCAAATATGACTCGCATTGGCATTCAAGAACAAGAATTAATAAAGATCACTGGTCATAGCTATGCATCCTCCCTGAAATCCTATTTACAAATAAATGAAGACCACCATTCGGAAATCCTGAATAAGTTGAGGAATACACCATGTACATCAACGAGTTACACTTCTTTTACACACACGTCCAATATAACATCAACTGAACCAGCAACCACTAAAACATTCAAATTTGAAAATTGTATTTTCGATAATTGTTCCTTTTAAAATTATTCATGGTTATTTTTTATTTCATCATCCTTAATTAAAACTTTTCTTATTTCATCATTCGTAATTATAACTTTTCAAACACTTGTTTATTATATTTAGGTTATGTTATAGCTTCTGCTGTATGATATTATGGATAGTCACGTATCAGAGATTGTTTAATACTAAGATTTATTGAAAATCATCTGTCAAGTGACGTTGATTACTGGGATCCGGATAATTGAAGTGGAATGCAACGGTTTTAATAAAAATGGAACTGAATCAACAAAGCCTTCTTGACTAGTAACCTCCACAGAGTTCAATGAAGATTCTATAGTTGGCACAATTGATAACAAGAAAACAGCTAATGATAACACACTATTGCCATCTAGCGGAATACAATGGTACAATAATACATTTGAAGACAATTGTATGTTTGTAAGTCAATTAATATTTTATTGTACTGGAGTGCTTCGTTACTTCTAAACTTTATATACTTTCTTCTAATCGTGTAATAGTCAATTAAATCCCACTCGTGTTTTGATTTTCTCTAGATAAATCATAACCTCTAGTGACATTACTGTTGAAAAATATGCATGTTTTTCAGAAAGTAGCTCTCAAATCTGGACTCTGTATTCGATAAACATAGTGATATCACTTTCAAGTTCAATAAGATATCTTGTCTTTGTTTCGTTGGCAGTCATAGATGAGAAGCATATTTTACATAACTATGAAATTGCAAATGTTACCAAAAATGTAAGAGCTTTTTCTTTTCAAACTCGAGATATGCATGCATTCTTTTGATTCAGAATTTATTGGTCTGCACTCCGTGAAAAAGCCTAGTTTCAACATTCTATCAGTAGCTACAGTCTTCAAAAAAGTTTTGTCGCACATATACTTTACAAGTCGAAAAAAGGAGGCAGTGCTCAGTATCAGAGGACGTGCGACCTGGTTCACAAGAAAAGGACTAGTTAAGGGGTAATAAAATTAGTTTTGTTTCGTTGTATGTCTGATCATGCGCACTGCCTCCTTTCTGAAACTTATAGGCCTAAAGTACGTTTCCGACAAAATTTTATTCTAAGACTGTACATAGTTAAATGATTTTTATATTTTCGGCCAGTTGAACGAAACTGTCTAAAAATGAATTTAGTATTCATTTCTGACTGTTGTATTGCTTCGAGTGTCTCCAGAAAATGCACAAAGATATGTTGTTTAGAATTCTGCTAACTTGTTTGCATGTTAGCAAAAACAAACTCATTATTTGAATAATTTCGAGGGAAAAATTGTTCCGGGGCCGGGCATCGAACCGGGGACCTTTGGTTAAACGTACCAACGCTCTCCCAACTGAGCTACCCGGGAACTCTACCCAACACCGATCCAATTTTTCCCTCTATATCCACAGACCTCAAAGTGGGCTGTCAACTGTCAAGCAACCACCATTGAGTGCACACTAACTCTGTGTGTCTTAAATTGTTGTTTTCTGTTACGTACAGTGACGTGTATTATGCAAATCAAGCTTTCAGGTATAACTCCCTGTAAAGTTAATTTGAATAATTTCCCGGGTAGCTCAGTTGGGAGAGCGTTGGTACGTTTAACCAAAGGTCCCGGGTTCGATGCCCGGCCCCGAAACAATTTTTCCCTCGAAATTATTCAAATTAACTTTACAGGGAGTTATACCTGAAAGCTTGATTTGCAAACTCATTATTTGTCGTACCACGCATAGCAAAATTTTGCACGAGTTCTTTAACTACACCAGAATCCATCACATTCCTTTTAGTCAAATGATGTCAATCAGAAATCAAATTTCTTTATAAATCCTTTGATTTAATCCCGGGCTGTAATTATGTTAAGGGAAGCAGGTAGTGTTTAGGGGTAAAAATATCCGATTTTTTTATTTTGTGTTTTAAAGAAAGTACAAAACTTGCTCTTTAAAATAATATAACTATTGTGGGGGTATTTAAGCAGATAAGGCCTTTAAATTGCCTGTTTAAATTTGGCGGTGCACGTAATTCGTACATCCTTCTTTTTTTTTTTTAATGCAGTTTACCATATGTTTATATATTTTAAAGTTAAGTGCATTTTTCACTAAAATTACTGAATCAATTTACATGAAATTTTTACACTGTTTTCTGCAGCCTGTTTTCTACATAATAGACCTACAGGTTTAAGAATATCACACTTATAACACGAGAAAAAAATATATGCATTGAAAAAAATTGCAAAAAAATGTTAGACATAGTTCAGTATTTTTTCTGTTTCACTAGGGGTGTAATATTTAACTAAATTTTGCTTTAGAATTTACAATATACATTACTAGACAACTTAAAAAAATACAAGGTATATGAGTGAAGATTGTAGCAAGTAATGTGCACCTGAACAATGAGGTACACTCAGCTAAGTGTGAAAAAACAGGTTATGAGTTAAGGTCTTCATTTTGCACTTGGATACAAAACTAATTAGTTGTCTTTTATACCACTGAATTTTGAATGATTTATTGTATAAGCATGGAAATTTTTATTCCACTCTGAGCACTAAAAACCTATAAATATTGAACTAAACTTTAGTACTGAAATTTTGTAAACGCACAGGCATCACTACCCATTTTCCTTAACATCCTGGCCTTGCAAATTACTATTCAAAGTGTTGAAGTATTCGAAACTGTTAGGTCTAGCAAAATATGCTACTAAAATTGATGTTCATATAATATTTTGTGTCATTTTTACACGATATTATTCCATTTTGATCGTTCTTTGAGTGTCATCCACTAATTCTGAGTAAAATCATCTTTGTTTTCGATGATTTTACAGGGATTTGTATTTTTCGAATGGGGTTAAGTACCCTACCTGTTCGGTAGTGGAGGTTGCATACAGAAGTCTCGCTCAAAAGCGGGTCGCCCCTTCAAAAAGTTTGGAAACCACTGCTGTAGATGAAGTTCGTATACCTGATACCGCTTTCACACTAACTCTACCACATCGAAAATGAAAATAATACTTTCCGAGAAATTGTATTTCTAGAATACTTAATTTCATATTGTGTATCTTTCATGGCCTTCTTCAGCAACAATTGGAACAAAAATTAACAAAACCACCCATTTTCAGCCGCAAATGCAAAGTAGTTAAATTTAGGTATAGGATAAAGGTTGGTAATATTGTGATATGAGTAATATTAAGATAGTTCTTTTTGAGAATTTATTACAATTTTACTGAGGGAGAGGAAGATCGGGTTTTTGCGCCAATGTATTAAGGGAATGTTCGTGGACAAGTTGCTGCACAAAACCGGTTCTTCCCTCGCTCAATAACATTGTAATGAATTCTCAAAAGAACTATCACACTATTACTCTATCACAGTGTTACCAATCTTTAACCTATGTTATTTTGGGTTATACGAGTATTCTAAATATTAGTTAAATTTTTAAAGTTGTGTATTTATGAGTGCATGCATTTTTGTTTGTTGCAGGTAAGCGACCGTCTACAGAAGTTTGTCATTTTTTGGTGAGTGATACAAGTTACATATATTATAAATACTTTTCCTGCAATATACATAACTTGCTACACGTTAGCCAGTAAAATTGTTTCGTAATGAATATTCAGGTTGTGTTTCTAGCTCATTCCAATTTGATTTAAGTCAATTAAAAAGGATTTCAAGTTTTATGATATAAAAAGTAATATCTCTGAAATAAGGCTGAAATGAAAAATTATGTAGGCCTACTTAGAGCATACCAGGTTTTCAGAAAAATATTTACTGTATTTGTTTAAACCTAGGAACGTTGGTACAGATGCAGTCGACTACTTTGAATGTTACAAAATATGCTATCGCATTGCCTTAGGAAGTATGATTGAAAGCTGATAAACCGGAAGTGCAAGTTATAGAATATAAAGAGAAATAACCACATTTATACTTGCAGAGGGGCGCACTCGAATTTCATGCGGGATCATTACAGGTCAAAAAGTAAACAATGAATTGCATGCGAGGATTTTTGAAGACACACTTGAATTACATGCGTGAACGATTCTTATAAGGTGGTCGAATCAGAAGAAAATTAATTTAAGTAGACTCTCAAACTTGGACTCTCATTTTGTGAGGAACAGAGGTTAAGAGTGTTAGAGAATAAGGTGCTTAGGAAAATATTTAGGGCTAAGAGGGGTGAAGTTACAAGAGAAAGTTACACAACGCAGAACTGCACGCATTATATTCTTCACCTAACATAGTTAGGAACATTAAATCCAGGCGTTTGAGATGGGCAGGGCATGTAGCAAGTCTGAATGAATCTAGAAATGCATATAGATTGTCAGTCGAAAGACCTGAGGGGAAAAGACTTTTGGGGAGGCCGAGGCGTAGATGGGAGGATAATATTGAAATATATTTAAGGGAGGTGGACTAGGATCATAGAGACTGGAATAATCTTGCTCAGAATAGGGACTCTACTTAAATTAATTTACTGTCGAAGGCCATTGTGGAGTATTGGTGAAATGATGGTGGCAATGGTGAAGGGAAACGGGAGAACGCACGCTTTTTCCACCACAAATTCCTTAATGACCTAGACGGAGATCGAACCCGAGTCCTGGCAGAGTAGAAGGCAGAGACGCTAACCACTCGGCAAGGGACGAGCAATCCCATAAGATTCTTGGTTCTTATCAATCTTTGAAATGTTTTCAAATAAAATTTATGACCAGAAATGGAAAAGTTCAGACCTTTCCTCTCATGTGTATTGCGCCACTGTTTTCTCCCTTGTTTGAAACGGAATTAATAGCTTTTATTTTAAAACAAAGTCACGTGTGATTATACATGAAGTTAGATCCGATTTACAGAGATTAAATATTAATAAAGCATGTTAACAATATGCTGATATACATGTAAATGCGTTGTTTCGATTTGTTTTCTACTATCTAAAAAAAAAATAAACTCATTGCAGAATAATAATTAATTGATCAAAGCTATTGCGCAAGTGATAATCCATAGTATCGCATAGAACTAGAGATACACAAAGTGACGTACCTTATTGACATAAAAAATATTAGTATTACATTTGAAGAGTCCACTGCAAGAATGATGGATGTCACTTTCTTGTCGAAAATGAACCAAGACTGTCAATGCATAGCTTAAGACATATAGAATGTACATAGAGAGTTATATGGCATTGACACTGATAGTCATTGTCCAGTAATGATCGGAAAATCACAGTTAAGCCACAGTCTAGTGTATACAGTCGCGAAGCTCAATACGTAGTAAATATGCAAACATTAGATAGTTGCTCACCACTAGGATCGCTAATATCGCCTCATTATAGGCAATGCAAAATAGTACCGTCACAGTCTATTGTTTCTAGCACCCTCAAAACTCAAGCTTCGTGACTGTATATAGTAGACTGTAGTTAAGCTTTGAGCGCTAAGCATTTCAAACTTTCATTTGCTTCTCCTGCAAAATATATTCCAAATGACATCCATCATTCTTGCAGTGGACTCTTCATTTCAGAACATTTTCTTGTAAGTCTAATCTGTAGATTTTGTGTATTTAAAGTCACTTTATTTATCTTTTCATTAGAGACCGGGTCCTGATTATTTTGTCTCTATTTTATGTTATTAATAGTCCTACTGTTTTATTGTTAGTGTTTTTATTGAAGCAAACAAAAAATATAAGTTCCAAACCAACAGAGCATCCAAAAATTGTTTATACGAGGGAGAGTGGATAAGTAATTAACATATTGAAGTAGCGATCTGCTTTTTTTTAATGAGATGCCTGAAGCCGTCACCGCTAGTTGACAGTGTTACAGTGTTATCGATATGCGTACAAGTGAAGCAAATAAGCAGCAGATGCAAGATGTCATCGGTACTTCTATTCGAGTGCACCATTGACAACTTGATCCGAATAATGATGCAATCTTTTCCTCTGGCTGGTAATGTTATACCTAGACTCATCGCCTGTGACTCCAGACTTGCACATCGTTCCCTTCATCCTGCCTGCTCGGATCAAGTCGCAGGACAAGCTCCATCGCCGACCGACTCAGTGTTCGGTACTTGCCCACCCTTCAGAGAACTTCTTCGACCATTTGTAGACAGTCTGACATGACAGGCAATGCTCACCAAGCAGAGCCTGATTTACAATTTCAGAGGCTCGGAGCTTAATTTTCCTTATGAGGCCCCTTCTTTTTATATATGATAACTAGGCCCATATTATTTTATTTAAATTCTTTCACCTATCTCCTTTCACCATGTATTTACGTCGCACTTTTTGTTCGCACATTTCCTTAAGTTCATAGTGTAATAATGGCTGTCACAACATTGATGTTAGCAACTTTAAATTTTTACTCCATGTTCTGTACTGTGGTTAAGAGAATTCGGTTGCATTTTTTGACAGAGTAAAGTACTTTGAAATTTAAAAAATGAAACATACTGAGCGAAACCTAAAAGTAAAAATTTAAAATTCCGTATAATTTTTTGACTATTTCTAGATTTAAATTACTTGCAATATTCCGGATCTCATGTTTTTAACACACGTCATAGATGCTGCAATAAAAAATTTAGCCATGATATTTAAATTCTGTACAATGAAACAGATTTTGTAAAATTTCACTCCAAACTTATTTTAATTTGAATAACTAAAAACTATTCAGGAACTTAAATACATTATTATGGTTAGAAAGAGGATTGTGTGCATCAAAAATGAAGTCTGTAGCTTAAAAATTAAAGAAAACAAGAATTCCAACCATAACCCCCCTTATATGTTTCGTTTGTGATCACCACCATCATAATCATAATCATCATTATGAATAAGAATACAGCGCACTCAAATGTTCCTTTTTTTTAGCCATTTATTTTAACGGACTCGCACAATTTATTTTGTGGTTCTTCTATTTTTACATTCCATCAGATATCCTATTTGCTTTTATACGAAGGAGATCATATTCTACTTCAGTATTGACAGTAAACCATTGTTCGAAATGGCCTTTCTGTGTTTTTTTAATTAATTAAGAATTACATTTCAGTTTAAGATTGATCAAAAGGTTACCTATTACGTCATTGTAAGATATAAAGTTGCAATTCTAATTCATTTTACGGCTTACCTTTCCTATACTGCTAACGTTGTGTAAAACAAACTTTTCTGATTATACACTCACAGAAATTAAATATTTTTTTCAGGCTGACATAGAATTGTGACTGTAAACGAGCGTAATTCTTTTACGCAGTCAGAAATGTTCAAAGCGGAACAGTATGGGACGAAATATTTTTCCCAAAATTGGACAAGTTTCCGCATTATACAAAAATTGCATGCAATGGCGTAAAAAATGCTATTAAGAACATACTGCATGAGAATATTAGGCAATATAGATATTTGCTTATGAGTGAAGCTCGGCAATTCTACATCATTTACGAACATGATACACAGTTTATTATTATTATTATTATTATTATTATTATTATTATTATTATTATTATTATTATTATTATTATTATTACTGACCACTAAGTAATGTCTTTCTATAATTCTTCTGTACGTGCATGAATATTGATATTTTTAAATCTTCTTCCTAGAAGGATAAAATTATTAGGTTTTACCTCAGTTTTAATCTTCTTAATCTTTAGATGAGGGTAACTATTTATTTGTTATTCATTCAATAATAATATTGTAGAAAAACTGATTGTCCACACCTGTGGAGTAACGGCTAGCGCGTCTGGCCGTGAAACCAGATGGCACGGGTTCGATTCCCGGTCGGGACAAGATACCTGGTTGAGATTATTTTCCGGGGTTTTCCCTCAACCCAATATGAGCAAATGTTGGGTAACTTTCGGTGCTGGACCCCGGACTCATTTCACCGGCATTGTCACCATCTCATTCAGACGCTAAATAACCTAAGATGTTGATAAAGCGTCGTAAAATAACCTACAAAAAACTGATTTAATATTACGTGCCAACGAACTGTTAAACGCCAGGAATTTACATGTCTTAAATCATAGCCGGGAACAGGAAGATGACATAAATAAATGTAAGGAAGTCAACGACCTAATGGACTCTGAAATATCTCGCGCTCTAAAGCCTTTTAATACAACAGAGTTTCTCAAAAGAGTAATGATTAAAATAGCTTAATTAACTTGTCCATACGAAGTTTTTAATTTTGAAAAAGTACGAATTTCTCGACCAAGTATCGAGAGAAGAATTTAGAAAATTCCTGATTATATTCAAGAGGAAGGTTACAAAAAGAAACAAAAAAAAAATAGTATATTATTCATTGGCTCTTGGTGACAGCAGTGACATTATTGATACAGCAAAGCTTGAGATTTTTATCCGCGGGATTGATCAAGATGCTAGTACAGGAACCACTCTGGTTGTAGTTTTCATGTCAAGTACCTTTCCTCCGTCTTCTTACTTCATAGGCTGTCTGTTGCATGTAATCACTGCAGCTCGAGTTTTGGTCACCGCTGCTGTAAATATTTGTTTAGATTTCACTCTACTGTCATTCTTCGTTCCTGAACAAATAGGGCATTTGCATAAAAATAAAATAAACATTATTTTAAAAATTCAGATCATTTTATACCTTCTGTTTTCTGTTAAATCTGCGTCATGTTTCTCAGAAAACTTGTTTCTTTATCCTGTAAATATTTCTGTACGATGTTTTCAGTAGTTCCTGAGGTAATGTGTCATCCAATAAGCTAATTTAACACGCGGTATAGGGTAATTAATCTTCAATTTTTTGTAATCCTCTGCTTCATTCATAAATCTTTCTCATTTCACTAGCAGTTACTTTCCGCACCTACTTTCTGAGGGCGCGTGCAATAGCTTCGCGGTTAAGGCATTGAGATTCAAACTGAAAGAACGTGAGTTCGTTTCCAGGTGGCGTCATGGATTTCTCTATTAATATCATCCTTCCGTCTGCACTATGACTCTGGGGTTGACTCAGTCTTTAACAGAAATGAGTAGTAATTAAATTTCCTTAAGGGATATATAGGACTGACACCCTTATTGTCACTAATTTCACCACTTTAAAGACCTTTCAGTATCTGCGCCTCTAAATGGATACCGTTGTCTTTGCCTGTTTTCTGATGACCCCAGTCTCTGTGTCTTATAGTTGAGTGCTTTTTACCAATATTATGTATACTTTTAATCTGACATATTTCTGTACCATTTCGAGTTAAAAATCAAATTAATAACACCAGTAACTGTTATGCAACTTGTGATTTTGATACGTAGTCCTGTATTATACTTTCAGTTATTTTTACAGGAAGGAGCTTTAAAATAAACGATCTAATTTTAAAAAATTCATACTTATTCTTATCTTACAGATGTTATACCATTCTATGTACAGTACTGTCAGAAAAAACCGGACCGACCCTTGTAGCTGATTTCAGAGCCTTGTTTACTCCAGAGCACAATAGACTGGTAACTAAGACTTTCGTGGTTCGAATCCTGCCTGGGAATGAAACTTTTTTTGTTCCTTATTCAAATTTATTCCCAATACTTTTCGATTGCAGCGATATTTTATTTCTTAATTAACTTATTATTCCCAGAACATGAATTTTACGAGCAATCGAAATGTATTGGGAATAAATTTGAATAAGGAACAAAAAAAGTTTCCTTTCCAGGCAGGATTCGAACCACGAAAGTCTTAGTTACCAATTTATCGTGCTCTGGAGCGAACAAGGCTCTGAAATCAGCTACAAGGGTCGGTCTGTTTCTTTTTGCCACTACTGTACTTAACGTACTACATTCAGTTTCTGGAATCTGTAAAGTAAGTCGACGCATTTTTGGTGGGGACGATGACAAGCGAATGGTCGGAGCTTATCAGTACGGGAATCGGCCTGGTTGGCGCAGTTGGTATAGCGCTGGCCTTATGTACCCGAGGTTGCGATTTCGATCCCGGGCCAGGTCGATGGCGATTAAGTGTGCTTAAATGCGACAGGCTCATGTCAGTAGATTTACTGGCATGTAAAAGAACTCCTGCGGGACAAAATTCCGGCACACTAGCGACGCTGATATAACCTCGGCAGTTGCGTCCATAAATAAAATATACAATTTAAAAAACAGTGCGGGAGTGTATTGCGTGCTGCATCGGCTCGCGGTGGCTAAGGGGTAAGATGCGCGTGAAAGAAGATCGTAAAATGGGTGGCATTTTAGAGGCACTTCTTCAAGCAATGGTTTGTGCCAGAGCGGTGATTGGACTGGACCCCTCCTCTCACCACTTGCGCAAAGAACTTGTTTCATCTCCAATACCCTAGAAACAAAGTATAGAATACTTCATAGTTTCTAAATTAAAATAAGTGTGTATCTAATGTCTACCCACTCCACTTTGCGTGATTCGGGTTCTGCATACTGCGGATACATGGAAGGACTGTTTTGCACACCACTTCGGCGGGCCACGCTATGCATGATGTGTAACTGTGAATAGTTATGTCGTGTACTAGGGTGAGTGTATGTGTAAGAATTCGTGTAAGTGTGGTGTAGGGAATGGATGAGGATGATGATACAAGTGAGGAAGGGAGAAGGGAAATAATTTAAAATATAAGTTAGTACCGTAGTTTTGGCCTGAAAAACATAAAATAAAAGTTTTGGGGGAAAAATAATCCTGCTTTAGACATCATTTTCAGTGACATAGCAGGAAATTGGCATAAAATAACTTTACCATTGAATTCATAGTGTAAGGTATTTCTATATTTTGTTATTTGGTCAAAATCGGTTTTTGAATAAAATAGCAAGTTTTGGAATCAAACCATTGAAATATAGCCGACAAAATTTTTCTGCAAAGATGATCTCCGCTGTAGATATATCTGTTTAGGCCTGTTTTAAAAGTATATTAATAACAAATAATTGGAAATAATTACGATGAGATATTATCTATTTTACTTCAAAGATTCGTTTCTTTATTTAATATAGCTGCTTGTTCTTCGAAGCCAGTCTTAATTTTTATATATAATGTAATGGTATTCTTTTCGTGACTAAGCGCGCAAATTTGACGTAGGCCTACACACATCAATATCTCTCTCTTTCTCTCTCTCTCTCTCTCTCCACTTCTGAAGAGAAAGAAAAACGCCTGTCTCTGTCCTCCATTTATAGCATGAAAAACCTTAAATGACCTGTCACTTAGAGTAAAAGAATAAATGGTGACATGCAGTAACAATGGTACAAAATTTATTTCAAATGACAGAATCCATTTCGGTTATAAAACACTACACGTCAAATCAAACAACTTTCTTTCGAATTCAATAACAATAGGGAAGGAATCATTTTCTACACCGGGTGTGAAGACTTCAGTCGTGTCAAGTTTTGTTCTCATCATATTCTCAAGATATGCCAGCTTTGAACCTTGGTGATTGTCAATATTTCTTTTCTAGTTTCGTATTATTAGTAAGCTCTGCAGAATTCATTTAGTGTTCTGCTCAAGAGCAGGTCTTCCACTGCAAACCCAACTTTCCTATTTTCTGCCTTCCTCTTTGTTTCCTCATATGATCCATATATCTCAATGTCGTCTATCATCTGATATCTTCTTTTACCCCGAACTCTTCTCCCATTCACCATTTCTTCCAGTGCATCCTTCAGTAGGCAGTTTCTTCACAGCCAATGACACAGCCAATTCCTTTTTCTCTTCTTGATCAGTTGCAGGATCATTCTTTCTTCGGCCATTCTTTCCAGCACAGCTTCATTCCTTATTCTGTCTGTCCACTTCACACGCTTCATCCTTCTCCATATCCACATTTAAAATGTCTTTAGTCGCTTCTTTTCACTTCTTCGTAATGTCCATGTTTCTGCTCCATACAATACTACACTCCATACAAAGCACTTCACTAGTCTCTTCCTTAGTTCATTCTCCAGAGGTCCTTTTTCTATTAAAAGCTTCCTTTGTCATTGCTATCCTCCTTTTGACTTCCTGGCAGCAGCTCATGTTACTGCTTATAGTACACCCCAAGTATTTGAAGCTGTCCACTTGCTCTACTGCCTCATTTAGAATTCGCAAGTTTACCTTCATTAATTTTCTTCCTATGACCATGGTCTTCGTCTTGTTTGCATTTCTCTTCATCCCGTACTGCTCACAGCTGACATTTAGCTCCAGTAGCATATCCCTTAGTATCATCTCCTTTTCTGCTAACAACACCATATCATCAGCAAATCTTATACACTTTATTCTTCTTACTCCTACTATCACTCCTCCTGTGTTCTGAAAACAGTTCACCAAATCCTCCAAGTAGATGTTGAACAGGGTGGATGATAAAGGGCATTCTTGTACTTCTCTGCCTATTTCAGTAAACTAAGTATATTGTGAATACATTCAATATCTTTTCCGAAATATGCTATGAAATGTTTCATATAATTTTTTTTTCTCGAAAAGGAAGAAAAATGAGCAAAATTGTATTAAACATTTTTTAAATATCTCAAAGAATAATCCCCTTAGATTAGTGAGATTACTTATGGTTCATTGTGTGTACATAAATTGCGCGTAGTAGGCCTACATGTAGGTTTATCACCAAACCCTCTTGGAAACAATAGGCTATGTAGTTCCTCTTCGTTTTTGTGAATATACCTATGGTGTGACCAAAACTACTTCGGACTTGACAGCTTACAGAGAAGGGGGAGCAATGTTGTCATGTTTTCCATCTTACGTGTAAGCGAGCGTGCTGCCGATAGAGTGCAGTAACGAACAGCTGACATGAATGTATACATTGCTAACAAATTTGTTGAATACTATGCATTAAAAGTAGTGTACATTTTTTATTATTTTAGCAGCAGCTGCGCCTGTATTATTTAATGCAATTTAATATTGTTAGAAAGCGTTGAAAGAATTGTACACTGTAAAAACCAGTTTAAATTTAATACGATACGTTTACTTTTATGAGTGCCAGTATTCGTCCATGCTATATTGTTAGAAAAGCATCTTGCTGGAAAGCATTTATATTTGTTACACTTTTTTCTACTTTTCCCCGGAGTTTCAAATCTTGAAAACCCTGTGTCAGTTTCATCTAAACGACATTTCATACAAGTTGAGAGGATGCGAAGGCATTTCTTTCCCCTTCTACTGGCCCTGAGTCCGTCAGTAGCAGACCGGTAGCTGTTACGTCTTATACCTGCACCCCCCAAGTTGTACACACAAGAAAATAAAATATTAAATAAAATACATAAGTGAATATAAAATACAGTGTCACAGATGTTTGATGATTACATGTTTCAGTATATTTTAGTGTCGTTCTTACAATATTTTCAACTAATAAAATTAATTAAATCAAGGGATGTTAGTTTGTGTTATGAAGTCAGGGGGGAGTGACACATTGCAGATTGCCCCGTTGTGTATGCTTAGAGTAGCAACTAGCGGTGAAGAAAACATTTATCTTCTGCTGTCAGTAGCTTTTTAATGTGCCATTTGATATAATCAACAAT
Source organism: Periplaneta americana (assembly GCF_040183065.1). Taxonomy (NCBI): domain Eukaryota; kingdom Metazoa; phylum Arthropoda; class Insecta; order Blattodea; family Blattidae; genus Periplaneta; species Periplaneta americana. The sequence goes on along the minus strand of NC_091123.1, from coordinate 134,460,427 downwards.
AAAATAAAATTTAAACGCTTAGTATAGATTTTCGAAATATAGATTACCGGTAACAATTTTTAATAATAAGAATTTTCACTATGTTCAAAGTCAATTAGTCGAACGTTAGTAAGATAGACAGTAGCATCTTCCCCTTCACGGATGGTAGAGTGTGTGAGTAGAGGGGAAAGCCTATCAAGCAAACTGAAATGGGGATTACACGGAATTTTTCTTTTCCAATATCGATAAGAGTGTTCTTATTGATTTTAACAGAAATAACAGTTCTCATTGCGACTTGAGCGAAAGGTAAAAGAGGCCCACCATTACCTTTTTCCCTCTCAAAATACCCTTTTACATTACATACGATATCTTGCGCTTGACTCTTTAACGGGGTACCTTGTACAATATTCTTTGTTCTCCGCCTGTCTTTCCTTCCTTCCGACATTCACAAGTCACCTGTTTAGAAACTCTCGCAGAAACTAGAAAACACACACTAGTCACACACTTCACCAATGAAAGAAAGATAATAATAAGTGTAATATAATTTAAACACAATAATTATCGACACACAAAAACAAGTCCACACCTGTGGAGTAACGGCTAGCGCGTCTGGCCGCGAAACAAGGTGGCCCGGGTTCGATTCCCGGTCGGGGCAAGTTACCTAGTTGAGGTTTTTTTCCGGGATTTTCCCTCAACCCAATATGAGCAAATGCTGGGTAACTCTCGATGCTGGACTCCGGACTCATTTCACCGGCATTATCACCTTCATCTTATTCAGACGCTAAATAACCTAAGATGTTGATAAAGCGTAATAAAATAACCGACTAAAACAAAACAAAACACACTAAAACAATAATAAAACTAATCAATATTTTTAATTCACACAACGCACGCGCTAACCAGCCAGCTCAGTCACCCCGGACATTGTATGCACTTGCAACTTGTAAACATAGACACGGCAACACCGTTCCGTTACCATGGTTATGGGTCTCTCGTGATTGGTTGATTTGAATGGTTGCCATGGTAGCATGCTAAAGGCGCCATTTGTCTGATCGGCAGTAGTTTTGGACACACCATCAAGCCATGTCTGGAAGCCCGCACTGTAACGCTGGTCCATCCTCCTTAAAGCCATGTGGGGTGTCGTCGTTCTGCAGGCGGCCCGCTACATATTACACTAGATGCGGGTTGCACTGGGAGTTCTTCCCATTCGTAGCTTACCGGGTGCTTCGGGGCAAGCGCAAACAAATCATGAGACAAATTAGCTACACTGGCATATTGCGTAACAGCGGAAACTGAAAGGAAGCAAGTGAGAAGCGAGATGGTATCAGGAGAATGTGGGAGCGGAAGGTGTCAGCTGAGAGAGATTCTGAGGAGAGGGAGAGAGGAGATGCAAAGAGAGAGGGGGAAAGAGATGATGTCGTGTTGGTGTCGTTTTCGATATAACGAGTATTTGCATAACTTCTATGATATTGAACAGTATGATCACGTATTGTAGACCGCTTAAGATATTTTACTAAAAAAAAAAAATTAAAATTTGAAAGAAAGATTAATTATTTATAATAATTCAGAAGTGCCAACTGTTACGGATTAATTATTACAGGTAATACATATCCCCCATTTATTACGAAATTACGGTCAAAGGAAAATGTTTACGGCAAAAGAATATTTATTTATTTTTATCTATTTATTTATTTCTTTATTTGTTTATTTCTTTACTTGTTTATTTATTTACTTCTTTCTTTCTTTCTTTCTTTCTTTCTTTCTTTCTTTCTTTCTTTCTTTCTTCGTTTATGTGTTTAATTCTTTACTTGCTTACTGCTTACTGTTTACTGTTTAGACTGTTTATAATGCATTATACTGATAAAGACTGATACTACGATGATGTTGCCTAGAATTTAAATTATTTCTTAATTTATTTTCACTAACAGAGTTAAGATCATAAGGCCTTCTCTTTCACTCAACCAGTATAAAAATATACAGCAAATATAAATAACAGCGACACAGAAAACAATGAAATAATGATGATGATAATAATATTAATATTAATAATAATAATAATAATAATAATAATAATAATAATAATAATAATATTCAATTTAAAAACACGTTTTCGACTCTACAGAGTCATCATCAGAAGTTATGCTTACTTACTTACTTACTTACTTACTTACTTACTTACTTACTTACTTACTTACTTACTTACTTACTTACTGGCTTTTAAGGAACCCGGAGGTTCATTGCCGCCCTCACATATGCCCACCACTGGTCTCTATCCTGAGCAAGATTAATCCAGTCTATATCATCATATCCCACCTCCCTCAAATCCATTTTAATATCATCTTCCCATCTACGTCTCGGCCTCCCTAAAGGTCTTTTTCCCTCCGGCCTCCCAACTAACACTCTATATGCATTTCTGGATTCGCCCATACGTGTTACATGCCCGGCCCATCCCTGGCTTTAATGTTCCTAATTATGTCAGGTGAAGAATACAATGCGTACAGTTCTGTGTTGTGTAAGTTTCTCCATTCTCCTGTAATTTTATCCCTCTTAGCCCCATATATTTTAATAAGCACCTTATTCTCAAACACCCTTATCCTATGTTCCTCTCTCAAAGTGAGAGTCCAAGTTTCACAAACATAAAGAACAACTGTTGCTCCCAGATATTTGAACTTCTCCACCTCTTCAAAAGATAAATTTCCAATTTTTATATTTCCGTTTCGTACAATATTCCCGTCACGAGTCATAATCATATACCGTACTTCATCAGAAGTTATGCCGTAGAATATATAGGAGTTTGAATGTGCATTTTTGTGATCTATTGTAGTATTGAAGACTAGTAAGACTAAACAAGTTACAAACATTAGTTATAAAATACGATTATAAAATCTTATGTGATTAAAATTAAAAATATAAAAATCAATAAAATGCATGTGTGAGCTGTTGCATCAGTACAACATCATATAATTCCAGTGTAGTGTCTTGTGCGTAGAATAAACAACTGGAAACACTGTATGAGAATTGTATCATATAGATCAGACGTCTCCAAAAGCGTACTCGCGAGTAAGCCCCTGAACGGGACCGAAGGCAGTACGTAATTCGCGCGCTCCGCCTCACCCATCCCCATCTGTACTGTACTCAGTGTTTATGCGCAAACGAAGAGGGTGGACTGCCATTATCATTCAGCGTATTCCGAATCTCACCGGTCCGGTAGCATCAATGACGTCACGTTGCAGCGAAATAAGGAACAAAACTGCTGGAAGGATCGATGGCTGTCATGGCGACTGTACAAGTTGTTGTCTGTGCTACGCTAGCAAAATTTTGCGAAATTTTCGTACTCCCATCTCGTTCAAAGAAAAGATAGCATAAACAATTTATTTCTTGAACCGGTAGTAATAACGGGTCCGTTGACATGTTCGCTCATAAGCCATTAACATATTGTTTTTATATTGTGCTCATTACAAACAATACAGCAGAACTAAAGCAGAACACACCGCCATGACACAACAGTGCACGATGTTATTCGTCTGCTAATTCCCGCCCTATACAAGAACCAATCAGATTCACTGATGGCGGCTGATGGAGACTGCCACCACCTCTGCAAGTTGATGGCACCGGTGCGACACCGGTGGAGCACCAATGACGTCATCGGTGGAATTCGGAACACCGTGATGCCATCGGATTGCTCACCGGTGAGATTCGGAATACGCTCATTGTGTTGGTCGGAGTATTCCACCGTTTCACAAAGTCTTCTAATCATGGACATAGTACATTCAAGGACGAATAGGAAGAGAAACTTTTTTGTGTTGATGGGGAGAATGTGAAATGCTTAATTTGTTCGAAAATTCTTAAGGGTGTGTTAAAATTCAACATGCGACGACAATACTCGATTCTTCACAAAAGATATACAATTACAGGCATGTTGGACATGTGAAAATAATTTATTTTGGGGCTATCTCTATAACTGTTGGTTATACATAATAATCAGTATATTACACTACGTTTACACTCAGTTCCGCATGACAGACATATAGTTTTTCGTTTAATTTTAGGTGAAATACGTAGGCCTACAAATATTTTGATAAATAAAAAACAAGAAAAGAAAAACAAAAATCACACACGTATCCTCAGTATTAAAGAAAAAAAAAGCTTCTTGCTAGCTATGTTCTAGCCTGGAATATTGGAAAATCAATGAAGCCCTTTACAGAAGCATCATTTGTAAAATCGTGCATACAGGACGTTACTAAAATACTGTGTCCAGAACAAAGTCAAAGTTTAAGAAAATTAAATTGTTTCCAATTACAGTTCAGAGAAGGAATTTCAAGATTGTAAATGTAATTGAATCTGAAGTCGAAACCACAATTAACCAGTTTGTAGCTTACTCAATTGCATTGGACGAAAGCACAGATAGAAATGACAAAGCTCACCTAGCCATTTTCATCCGAGGAGATAATGAACATTTTACTGTGTCTAAATGTCTTCTAGATGTAATTACAAAATACGATTGGAGAAGAACTTTGTCAGGCACTGAAAGGCACCATAGAACAGAAGAGGGTGAATTTACAATGGCTTGTGTCAATAGCAACAGACGGGGCTCCAGCTTCATAGTATGTCAAAATAATATACAAACGTATGATATTTTTTATTCTTTTCATGTTATTATTTGTAAACATAAGCAGACCGTTGCCGCGATCCCCCACTGATCGCTCCCATCTGCTGAGGTATGAGACCCTTCCCCTGCTTTAGTCTTATAGCACACTGTGTTCGGCGGGCAGCATCGAGAGCACGAATGACGATACGCTTTTTGGAGACCTCTGATATAGATAGACCTATGCAAATCATATGGTATGCGAACAATAAAAGATTAAACACATAAGTTACGAAATATTATGGTATGTATTAAAAGGTTGGTGGATCGAAAAGCAGAGATGTGGAAGTCCGTCATAACTGTTAATTCTAAAGTTGGATGACAAATAAATATCATATCATATTATCACTTTTATTTATTCACATAAGCTTCTTATTAACTTAATACATTTTTAGCTCCTAATTTTCAAGATATTTAATATTTCTCAACGTTACATCATAGGTTATATATATATATGATCACGTACGAGTACGTATTTTAATTGAATTTGGTGAAAACTGGTTTCGAGAAAAGGGCAAATTAATAAAAAGAGATGATAACATATGGGATAGACTTACGAAAAAAATCGTTCTCTAACCTGAGAGAACATATAGAGGCAAAAAACCACGTAGACTACAATAAACTTCCTAAGTGGCCAAGAAATATTTTCGTACAAAAAACCGGAAATTGATTTTTGGCCATTTTTTTTTTTGCAAAACTTGGTCCTAGTAACCCTCAAATTGCATTGCATTTGGCGGGGATCGAATCCGTGAACCACTGATATTACACTTCATAGGGAAATTTCGCAGTGATCGTTAAAGGCGATATTGAGAAACATGGTTGTTGGCATTAGTAGGAAGTGACAGAAACGAAATAAAATTGGTATCGTAGTTGGAACACGTACGACGCCTCGAGCTTGAATTTGATAGTGACGTCATCTCCTGTGTGACGTGACGTGTATTACAGTTGGGTGTGACGCATGTTAGTAAGGAACTACATGGCGCTGCTACTCGGTCACTACAAGCTGTCGCATTCGAGGGTCAACAAATTCAACATCGGACAAGAGCCCAAATTACACGGGGCGGGCTACGCTGTGACGGAGGGCCCCCTTCCAAATATATCTTTCATCAACGCCCGTGACGAGGATCATGTGTTCCACCCACGATTTACTCTTGATTTACGACATTGTCTACAAGATCAGGACGGACTCGGCCCTGTAGTACGTGTTTCAAATTCCGGTCGACCAGCTTCTCTACCGCCCACAGTGCTTATAGGATGTGCTGAATTTTTGTACATCCTTTTGGTAACAGTTTTCAATTTAGGATGACAATTGCAGGTCTTTATTTCTCCATTTCTACATGGGATCGAAACCTTCCACAAAACTTTTATTATTGCATATTTCGATTTAATTTATAACTAGCTAGCTAGTGAGAACAAGTTAAAATTATAAAACAAAAATGTTTCTAGCCACTACCGTATGCGTGTGTTCGTTTCATTTGTAATGTCCGCTACTACGATCACATTTCGCCTTCCTTCGATAAATTATTGAGGCTCAGGTTAAATGAGAGGAGAAAGTTACATTCCCTTTCTCACTTATACCGAATTTTGTACAACTCTACTTCATCTTACTTATCTGTCCGATTCCACAGTCTTTCTCGATATCATAACTTAAATACTCGGTCACAATATGATAACACGCTAGAAATACCACTGCACACATCATCTCTTTATTCTTCATCTTTCACTGTTGCTACTTCTCGTCACTGGAATCTCTGCCGCCTGAAGTCAAGGGCTGCCGAACTTTAATTTCCTTTAAATGTAAATTAGAAAAATATCTTATGATGAGTTACCAGATCTAAAGCGTTGCAAATATTTAATGGAATATGTTCCACTGTATTTATTTTTATTTTTTATTTTTTTTGTTTCTTATTTTTATTATCTAAATCGTGTTTATTTATCACTTAACGCCAATATGTATCCCACTGTGTTGTTGTTTTTATTATTAATCTATTTTTTGTGGTAATTTTATTCAATTGTCGGTTTCTTGTTTAATTATGTAAATTCTACTTAATTGTAATCTAATACTAATATGTGTACTAATGTGTTTATTTTTATTTTTACTGTGTACATTTTTTATTGAATTATCGGCTTCTGTTTTTATGTGATTCGTATTTGATTCTAACAACATTAATATGTATTATACTATGTTTATTTTATGAGGTAAATTTTTATGTAACTAACTCTTTTGATCCCATTATATACCTAAATGGTATCAGTATGTAATTACTTAATTCCTATCCAGTTTTATGTTCAACTATGTAAGCAAGTTTTAATCCTGGTTGAGTGTAAGAGAAGGTCTTACGGCCTTAACTCTGCCAGGTTAAATAAAGCCATTATTATTATTATTATTATTATTATTATTATTATTATTATTATTATTATTATTATAAAAGCCAGGCTCGTGACGGTGTGGTCTTAGCCAATAATATAACATACAATTTACAAGGACTGTTTACAAAATACAGTAACTTAATTCAAACCAATAAATAGCACACAAGAACAAAAAAAAAAAAAAAGAGTGAAAACGAGAAAAAAATTTAATATAAATAGACAATTAGACAGAAGCCAGCGATATTCAATAAAAACATGAATATAGTCGACAGAAATGACACATTCTATAATATTGTATAGGGTATTTCCGAGGTGGTGTTACAAACTTTCAGGGATTATGGCGAAGGGCACATATATGAGTTTGAGATACGAACCCTGGTCCGGAAGTGACTGAGTCGAAAGTTATAAGCAAAAATAGTTGTGTGGAAATGGAATTTTAATTTGGCCCCACGTGCCCTCCTTCCCTTAACTTTTGGAACAGTCGTGGAAAAATGGTATGGGCCGGATATCTCCTACGTGGGTAATTAACCCGATACAATCTATGAGCTTGTCTACTGTTCCCATTGGCTCATCCGTATTCGAAAATCAGGTCTGCTTATTCCGCTCTCGTGTACTTCTCCATTTCACTAGGAGTGATCAACTGGACACTGCAACTTGTATACACATACACTGCTGTCTACAGACGTGCATATCAGGACCGACCATGTCCGTTACACATTACGCTATCTGTATTACTTTAATGTAGTTTCCTGTCCCCACCCCTCAGACAGCGCACTGAATGGAATACTGTAAGTAGACAACGTAAACAACGTCAGATGAATAGAGTATGTGTAAGATGTACAGAGAAATACACATAAATAAGGTGTACAGAGGTATAAAATTATTTCATTTCCACAGAACTATTTTTGCTTGTAACTTTCGACTCGGTCATTTCCGGACCAGGGTTCCTTACCTCAAATTGATACATGTGCCCTTCGCCATCATCCCTGAAATGTTGTAACACCACCTCGGAAACCCCTGTATATCATAAATAATTTTATAAATTTCTTTCTTAAAAGTTTGAATTTTAAAATATTTTAAATTTGGAAAATGGTTTGTAATTTCATTATAAAGTCTTGGGCCGAAACTAACACTATGTTGAAGAGCTGCACTTGTATGATATTTAGGCTCAATTAATGGGAAAGTAGACTTTTGTCTTCGAATACGATATTCATGTCGATTAGATTTATGTTTTATTTGATTTCTGTGGTAGTAAGTTAGTAAAATATACTTATAAATTTCTTCAATAGTTAGTACTTTAAAACCTGTATAAATGAACTTTGTTGGGTAATCCATATTTTTGGTTGGACAAATTTTTATTAATGTTCTGTGTAATAAAATTAATGGATTAAGTACAGATGATGCTACTCCACAAAAATGTTGCTAATTTAATATTAAATTACTTTTATACAGCAATACAAAAAATATAATTTTAAATATCAGTCATAGAGTAATGTTCTCTAGGTTATTTATAGCTTCATCACCGTTGTCACCACCACAATCACCACCACCACTATCATCATCTTCTTCTATTTCTTCTCAAGAAAAAAAGGCGTTAAATTCCGTATTACTCAACTAGGAATACTGTGGGTCACTGTGGAATCTGTACAGCAACAAATTATTTCTCTTTCCGACTTTTTTATTGTCAAAATATTCCCCCTTATGTGTGGATACTTAGAAGAATGGATTGTGTTAAATGAACATACAAAATAAGAAACGAAGCTGTGTAGGTGAAGAAAGAATGATGCTGAAACTGATCAGGAAGAGAAAAAGGAATTGGCTGGGTCACTGGCTGAGAAGAAACTGCCTACAGAAGGATGCACTGGAACGAATGGTGAACGGGAAAGTTCGGGGTATAAGAAGATGTCAGATGATAGAGACTAAGAGGAAGACAGAAAATAGGAAAGATTGGATAATGTTGGGTTTGCAGTGAAAGACGTTGGGCAGAACGCTGTGTGTGTATAAATCTTATGCACTCATCTTTTCGATAGAATCAGTCATGAAACCACTGCACCCACTTTTCTAGAGGCACTTCAGACACCAACTCTTTTTGAAGGTCTAAATTGAAGACCTGAATTGACAAACATCCCAAGTTCACGTATAAATTTTTCCAGGAGAACTAACAAACCATATAAAGACAATCATGTATATTGCAGAAACTTTAAGTGTGATCTCCAAATATGTAATCTTTATCGGTCTTACTAATAAAACGTGTATAATTTTTGTACGAGACTTAATACAGAGTTGGGACAGAAAACGTTATTAATAAACCACGCATAAGCGATGGATGAATAAGCAGCGTGTAATTATTAAGGAGCGGATTTTTATATGCAAACAAATTTAAATATATTTCTTTTTTATGTGCTAAAAAGTACGAAAATATTTGATAAAAATAAAAAAATATATATATATATATTTTTAAATATGACAAAAATACCTTACTTAGCTTGAAAAAAAAATGTTACTAGGTACTCACCAACCACACTTGAGTGTTAGTAGTTGGCCGAGAATTGCAATGAACAACAAAAGTCATCTCCAAATTCTCCATCACAAATGCATGCCGATTATCTCTGAACAACGACTTATACTGTGAAAACGATCTTTCCACATCACAGGATGTCAGACGTGCATATTTACAGAGAGGAATGTCACAAAGACAAACACCGTCATTTTCATCTACAGGCACACCTTCCAATACTTGAGCAACTTTACACATTTTTTTATATCCACTGTTTTTCCCAAACACATTCTGGAATTTGTCTCTTAGTACTTGTACTTCTGAACCTGTAGCGAATCTAGTTTAATTTTCACGGCACGCACCTCCCTGTTTCAGACAACAGGTTTTTGGATGTTTCGAGTTTTTTTATGGTGTCACAAAAAAAGCTTAGATTTGCTAATAGGAAAGCCAAATCGTTTTTAAACAACCATCTTTCAGTATATCTTGAAGGATATCGATTGACGAAGCCCGATAACAGGGAATCACAACAAAATGTATTGCCTTACTTGATGGACATCAGCGAAAGGCGAGAGATTTGCTTAAATTAAATAATGTTCATACCCGAGCTCTTATCTGTTGTATTTCACAAACAAAGCGTGGAATGAAATCATCTTCAGCAACAACAAACATTCCTAATTATGTGTTGCAAGATCTCTCCTCCTTGTCCATGTTAATTTATTCTCTAATAATAACACTGATATGCTGCCTAGCAGTTCTCAGAACTTGAAGCGATAGGCCTACTATTACAAAAATGGATCACGGATACATCACACAGCGCTTAGAAACACGAAGCAACCAAGAATTCTTAAAAAGATAACGTACTTTTGAGTGACATAATTGATTTAGTTTTAAAATGTTTAAAAGTTCTTTTAAAAAATTATTTAATGAAAAAAACTTCAAGATTCATGTGTTTATAACAGATTTCCTGAAAATATGTATTTACATAATTTTTTGTAAAAATATGTGTTTATATGTGAAATAAAATTCGGGTTTTAAACTTGAAACTTCTTGTTCGGAATTTTTAACTTTGTTAATTGTGTTTTATCACAAGCAAAAATAATATTTAATTACACAGGAATCCGCTCCTTAGTAATTATATATGGGAATTGATTTGCAGTAGTTGTACACACGAAACCCCCTGTTTGAGGGTTTTATATAGAGAAAAAAATGGCCGCCTTTTAACAGCTGTTAATATCGATTGTCACTTTATGATGGCCTTGTAGCCACAGAAGAACAAAACAAAGAGCACAGAATAATTAAAATAATATTGCTGTAGCTGCACTCTCTGATCAAAATATAGCGTGGTAATCGATCATGCCCAGTTTGATATCGATACTTAGCACGGCATACTAGCGCACACTTTCGAATTTTATAAAAAAATCTCAGTTATTTTGTTACCTTTCTTAATAAAATAATGACGAAACTATGACGTAACTGTGTAACAGTTGTACTGTTATACACAACGTATGTAATGATTATTAGTCAGGAATTTACACACGACTTATAAACGAGCTATTCGTTGTGTAAGTATAAGACAGTTAAACGTTTGGATAAGAGTTTTTATTAGTAAGTCCTATATGCTTAAGTTTTTATTTTGTTAACGTTGGGTTTGTAGATGGCGGTTTGAGGAACTCTATAGTGACCTATTCGTAACGCTCTATTCATTTTATTTCATGTATTACGTAATTATTTCTAAAATCATATATTTCTTGGCTAGTAGATAGATGGATTTATTGAGTAATAGCTATTATACATACAGATGTTATATTATCATAATTATCTCTTAAATCCAATGCACGGGTCTTCTGACCGTACGTGCTTTGTACCTAAAACAAGTCCTACTTTGTAGGTTTCACCCCCCTCACCTACAGTATAGTTAGATCCAACCACTCCCCAAATGAACACACGGATTAAAATAAATATGACACAAACAAAACACATTATATAATATATCCTAACCTAAACAGGCATAAAAGTTTATAATTGAGTATCCCTTCGTCAGCTCGCATCACAAACTTCAACAGCTGAAGTTCTAATCTGTCTCGTCTTCAAGAGGAACAATCCAGTCTTTTGTTCGTATTCTCTATTCCCCATGAGGTTAAGACATGCAAGCGAACTCCTATTCTGACTTAGCATGGAGAGTGGTAGATATTTTTTTCGGACATGTTCCAATTCGACACACTGTAATAAAATATGTGTCCAGGAGTCCTTTTCTCCGCGCAGTGATAGAGATGTGGAGGCGTTTAAGAGACAAAATCTGATCCTCGATGTCTTTGATAATAACGAGTGATATCATCTTTTTCTTTTTTATCTCAGTAATTTGAACACTGTTTTCATTTTTAAGCCTATCACTGGAATCTAAGTTGTTCTTTTATGTTATATGCAAGAATAGACGAGTGGAATAAATAAGACACAACCAACATCTATCTTTTATAAGACTCGTCATTTTAAGACTCTCTTTTTTGTGGAAGAGGTCACTGTTTCTCTTTTCGTGTTGTAGTACTTCAACCAGCTGCACTTATAAGTCTTGCTACAACGTGTAACAAACTTTACTGGTCCCCATTTATTGTGTTTATTTAAGACAAGGTTCCCGTACCTTCCTAATAAAATTATAGCTCAACCCAGGCAGAAAGAAAGGACCTACGAAGTAGACCACTTTTGAATTATAACAGCCAATTTCCCCCATGACGAAGGCTTCGTGTTTATACAAGAGCTTCCAGAAAGAAGTATTTTCCCAAAACCTGCACGTTATAGCAATTTATTCCTGTAAAATTATGAAGATAAAACTTAAACGAGACAAATGAAAACTACAACTTACGGAAAGTATGATGTAAGGTTAAAGAACTTAAATTTGAGTGAAAACTGAAGTATAAATTTGCAGATTTGCGGAATACTTTTGTAATGCTAAGTTCAGATGTAAATGGAAGTCCTTGGAAACGATAGGCCTATGTTTTAATCATGTTTTTCGAATTTTTCATTTCAGTGAATACCATAAGGGATAATTTACACAAGAGATGTCACTATTTTGAATTTACATGTAAGATGCCCTATTTTTGAAAATATATTTGCATAATAGATATACAGTATTAAAACTCGGAAGGTGAACCGAGAATGTATTGATTTCTTTACCTCGTAATTCTGATGTTCATGGTTAAATTAAATTTTTTAGGTATTTTATTGACAGAAAACTAACCTGGAAACTCAATATCGATCCACTTTGTAGAAAATTATATATGATAATTTATTTATTAAGAAGTTTGAAGTGTTTGATTCCCAAAGAATATCTTTAAAAATCTTATTACAAAATTTTCACAGTATTTATATGCTTATGGTATCTATATCTGGTATCACTGTAATAGTAATACTGAAATACTCCTTATAATGTATATTCTTATTTCAACTAGTTGGCCATTATATATATATATATATACATATATATATATATATATATATATATATATATATATATATAAAGAATAATTAAGTTATCAATTTTTATATTTGAGGGGCTCGAGTGTAAAACATAGTAACTGATATTTTGAAAAAAAAAAAAAAAAAGATATGTATAATGAATGTTACATTTGAGTTTAATGTAGCAGTTAGTTTTCCAGTGTCTCAGCAGATGGCAGAAGTATACAGATTTTACTTTCCTGGTAACTATAGAAACTATTGCGTGTATAAATGTTTACCTACCTAATAACTTCAAAACAATAAAAAGTCACTTACCATGTTTGAACCCCCCCCCCAACACTAAATTAAGTCAGTATTTTTTTGCGGAGAAGGGCTCGAAGGCAAGCACTGGAATCTTAGGCATATTGCGCAACCTATTTATATTGGGATTATTATTGCAATCATTAGGGTTCCTTAAAAGCCATTTGTAAGTAAGTGAGGACCGCATATTCTGTAAATACGTCATTCATTACTCGTTATCGTTTCTTTTTGTTCTCATTTTATTCCCCTTGTTCTCCTTGCCTTCCCCTCGTTCTGTATACCTCCGCTTGTTCTGCTTTCTTTTGCTTGTTTTCTTATACACCCTCATTCAGTCTGCATATCTATTCTCCTTGTTTTTCACTTGATTTCCTATTCCCCTTATTCTCTTTGCAATCCCCTTGTTCCCCTTAACTTTTCCTTATTCATCTTGCATTACCATTGTTCTTGTCTTCCTCGTATTCTCCATGTCTTCCCATTTTCCCTTGTTCTCCTTATAGTCCTCTTATTCTCCTTGTAATTTTATTGTTCCTCGTAACTTCCCATTTTATTCTTCTCTCCCGCGTTCTCCTTATATTCTCCTTGATTTCCTTGTAATCTCATTTTTTTCCTTATTCTTCTCTCCATTTTTCTTTTTATATTCCTCTTGCTTTTCTTGTAATCTTATATGTCTCGTTATTTTTCTCTCCTTCGTACTCTTTATAGTCCCCTTATCTTATTGTTCTCCTTCATTTCCCCTCATTCTTCTCTCCATAGTATTCCTTATATTCCCCTTGTTCTTCTTATAATCCTCTTGTTCCTCTTGTCTTTATCTTATTATTCTTCTTCATCTTGATTTCCCCTAGTTATTTTTGTCTCCTTTCATTATCCTTGTATTTCTCTTATACTCCTTTTATTCTCGTTGTTCTACTTAATTACCCTTAGTCTCATGCTTCCTCTTATTTTCCTAGCATTCCCCTTGTTCGCCTTGATTTTACGTTCTCATTGTACTCTAGTTGTTCTTCTTATATTCCATTTGATCTCTTTATATTCCCCTTGTTCTCCTTGTCTTCCTCTTGTCCTTCTTGCATTCCCATTGTTCTCTTTATAGGCATATTCTCTTTTGTTCAGCTTGAAATCTACTTGTTTTTCATATCTTCCCCTTCTATGTGATTGTTAATTCCCAAGTTCCCCTCCCCTATGAGGAGTGAGGAAGAAAACATACTTCTAAGTAAAATTACCTTCTCCACCTAGGATTGAATCTGGACTAATATAGCCCACTGCTGTCTATTGCTCTATCGACAGAACTATGGAATTTTAATTCAGTGGAATTTACGGGAGGGGAGCACTATGCTCAGCACTGCGACTTGTTACGGTCTATTGCGCTAACCCTCAAGCTGGGAGTATTCCCAAACCCACACCGGCTGACTACACTAAGGTTCGACTAGGCAACCCCCTTCGTCCCCATGCCAGCCCCCTCCGTGAATGCTATGGAATGATGACCAAATTGAGAAATGGCGACGGAATGATACAGATGTCTATTATGGGGAAAACGGGAGAAACCCGAGAAAAACCCCAACTGCGACCTTGTCCGCTACAAGTCAATGAAAAATTCCAGAACTGACCGGGACTCGAACCCTGGCCTACTGCGTGACAGCCCTGAGTTCTGACCACTCAGTCACCGCAGTGGTCATCGACAGAACTAAATTTATTTACGTGCTGTGTGAATATGGGGAAAAGTGAATGATATGAAGGTGACACAATAGTGTAGATTTCTAGTAGGCCTACTGCTGACAATTTTATTTTTAGGGAATTTAATGATATTGTTCTAGAAGAGAAACTCTGGAGAGGTACGGTACCGTATTGGAAAGGAGGTTAAGTTGAAAGGGGGAAGGTCTTGAAAGAAGATAGCTAGTCTCTGATACTGAGAAGTTCCGTTTGAAAACGAAAGCTCTTTTCACGCGATTCATTTAAGATGTTTACAATCTCTGGTTTCAAGTGAGCGATATCGGAACGCGAGACAGGCGTTTCCTATTGGATAGAAGAAGCATTGCCAAGAATTCAAACTCACTTCCTCATAGCTGAGTTGAGACTGAGAGTCTTAAGTTCAGAATTTCAAGAGATTACGAATACGTGTAAAATAATCTATTACAATAACTTATAACTTCACAACTATTAATCAGCGAGAGAAAAACTGTTAGGGCCGTATTCATAGACATTCTTAGCGCGGGCTTTCGGTGGATGATCAGCGAACTAACGTTTTTCGTATTCATAAACCAGTGTCAGCAATATGATATGATATGAATCCCGTTTAGCACTCTCGTAGCCCGGCTAGCAAAATGTCTATGAATAGCACCCTTATTCTCTTAATAATCGCACTAATAACTAATAAATTATCTTTCGTCGAGAATTTTTATAACTTACCAGTATTAAGATCCACTCTAATATACACAACTTCAACGGTGACTGCTTTTAATATCATCGAAGAAATTATGATCGAAGGTCATTCATTAGAAAAAAATTGATGCGAAAGTCGTTTGACGTAGCAAAGACAATATATTATTTGTTGCAGCAAGCAATTTAGACCGCTTTACGAACTATAGTCCTGTCGCTCTTATTTCCGGCAGCCAATCACTTTACAGGTCGGCTACATTTAAACGTGTGCGTCTTGTCATTCGCTGCTGATGACGTAATGCACTTCTTAAGGCTCGATAAATACTTAATATAATCGCCCGCCATTTTTGTTCTTACGTTAGCGTTCGCAGAAAGCACATGAGGACATTATTTGCTCAATTACAGTGAGTTTGATTTATTACACTGAACAACAAGAGCTTTGCTCCGACTTAGAACAATGTGTCCCTTATGGTTTGGTGTGCGCTGAATCCGAAAATCATCTCTTTTCTTCGTATCACGTAAGAGTTTAAAGATATACTATGATTTCACTTTTCGGTAAGAGCTCCCCCAGGAAACATATGAGCTGGTTGAGGGTTGTAAACCAAAACAAAAGCTAATGCATTTTATGAGTTTATGACTAATTTCCAGTTTCTTATGTTTGTTGGTATGTTCTTTTGTACTTATAATAAATAAACAGATATTGGTCCCGTCTATTCAGTAAATTTCATAACAGTTCAAAGTGAGCAATGAACAAACAAGGATGTGGTTTTCAGTATTTAAAAGAAAAGCTTACCATTTTGAGTGAAGGAAAATTAAAAGAGAGCATTTCCATCGGTCCACAAATTCACAAAGTTATGTCTGACTCTTCCTTTGAAGAAAAAGTTTCCGTTACAGAAAATCTAGGGCAGAGAACTACATAGAACTTGTTGCGGAAACAATTTCAAGTGTATATGAGAAAATGGGGTGTAATATGTCTCTCAAAATACGCTTTTTACATACTCATTTGGATTTCTTTCCTCCTAACTTTGGAGCGGCAAGCGACGAGCATGGGGAAAGATTTCATCAAGAAATATCTGAAATTGAAAGGCGATATAAAGGAAGATAAACATCCAGCATGCTTGCAGACTATTGTTGGTTCCTTGTAAAAGGCAGTCCCGGATCTAGTCAGACACCGAAGTTATCCAGAAAATTATTTTAATTGTAAGTTCAAATTCCGAGATTTTTTTCATTAGGCCTATACTCATGAAATATTTTTGTTGTTGTTGTGTATTAAACTGTGTAATATCATTTTTGTATCCAGTAGGGTACACATTTTTCAAGTATTATGAGGCAGTTTGAATCCCTAGTGTGTTGTAATTTTACCAGTAGCAGTGAAAAATTAAAACAAAAGAAGTTTTTTCATAAAAAATTCAATTCATTCTCCTCGGAAAATGATACGTGATTGTGCAGTTTGGATTTTAAATTCAGGTTTAGGGCACACTATTTTTATTTCGGAGCAAGACAAAAAGTAAAAATTTGTTGTACAATGTTATCATAGGAGCTACGACATGATAATGTTTAACGGTGCAGCAAATAGATTCCTCGTGTGGTAGCTTGGCAACGAAAGAACCAAAATGGCGAACGATACTACCTACCTAGACTTTATAGAGCCTCCACTTCCCAGGAATAAGCAAAGAGGAGGAGTCACGCCGGAAATAACAGCGACGCGACTATAATAACGAACATCTTTCATGCGCTAGTCGAGTACGTTCTCAGAACTATAGTTCGGGATGGACTTAAGACCATTATTAAGAGAGACTTTTTAACGTGCTCGGAGAAGATGGAACGAACCTTGAATAGAATGAAGAGGAGGAGGAGCAAGACGATAAAAATTATTCAGGAATAGAATACTTGAAAATGTAATGAGTCAGTATAGGAAAGAGTATTTTAAACACAAATGAATATCTACATTTACAACATTTTTAATGCGCTATTTCATTTTATGGATACATTTTCACATAGGACTCCCATATAAAGACTTTTTGTAAAGTGGGGATCAGGTACAGTATTACTCGGACGGTGGGTTGTTGCAAAGGACTGCCGAAACTGGGATACGCTTTGATATTGCACCCGTTAAATTCGAAGTGAAGCTGGAAAGCAATTACACAAATGGAGATGATCAGCGTTACAATTTTCATAGACAAAAAACTACTCTTTGAAAGCTTTTATTCTGGTATTCAAACAACTGGCGTGACTGCGTTTCCCTGATAAGTCGGTTCACTGAATTTGACAGCGGATTAAGAGTTGTCATTTAACGCCATTAATTTTGCAATCAGTGTCCAGCGTTGTGGATTTCACTATATTCAAGCGTGGTAACGCGAGTGTGGGCGAACTTTTCTTTTTAAGATACGAAAATCCAGCTGCGATACTAATAATGTAGGCATATCGCTTTCGTTAATTTTATGTCTGTATGTAATGTAATGCATGCATTTAATATTAATAATGTATTTAATGTTAAATATATATTTAATGTAATGAAATATATGCATGTAATGTAATGAAATGTACAATAATATGAGTTTGGGGGAAGGTTTATTTTCAAAGATACAAAAATTCAGCTAATTTTTTTATCTATAGGAGCGTGATTTTATGGTTACTATTACACTTTTACTACGTCACACTACTTTTCACCAATAAAACGGTACAAAAGGACGTCTTTCAACCAATCATGGCTGCTTATCGCACAATTATATCGCGTCTCTAGCATTTGTTTAATTTTATCGCTTCCGTAGCATTTGTTTATTTTTATCACTACCCTAGCATTTGTTTCTATGTTTGCCAACATTTCAAACTGCACTGGTCTGGACGTCAAAAATCAGAAAATTACAAACCACTCCAGTCGATGCACAGCACTTCCAAATATGACTCGCATTGGCATTCAAGAACAAGAATTAATATAGATCACTGGTAAGAGCTATGCATCTTCCCTGAAGCCCTATTTACAAATAAATGAAGAGCACCATTCGGAAATCCTGAATAAGTTGAGGGATACACCATGTACATCAACGAGTTCCACTTCTTTTACGCACACGTCCAATATAACATCAACTAAACCACCAACCACTAAAACATTGAAATTTGAAAATTGTACTTTCTATAATTGTTTCTTTTAAAATTGTTCATGTTTATTTTTTATTTCATCATCCTTAATTAAAACGTTTGTTGTTTATTTCATCATCCCTAATTAAAACTTTTCTAACATTTGTTTATATTATTTAGGTTATGTTATAGCTTCTGTTATATGATATTATGAATAGTCACGTATCAGAGATTGTGCAATACTAAGATTTATTGAAAATCATCTGTCAAGTGACGTTGATTATTGGGATCGATATAATTGAAGTGGAATGCAACTGTTTTAATAAAAATGGAACTGAATCAACAAAGCCTTCTTGACTAGTAACCGTCCACAGAGTTCAATGAAGATTCCATAGTTGGCACAACTGATAACAAGAAAACAGCTAACCATAACACGCTACAGTACTGCCATCTACTAGCGTAATATTTGTAATGTTGAGATTGTACACTAATACATTGGAAGACAGTTTTGTATTTTCGTAAGTCAATTAATATTTTATTGTATTTGAGTACTTAGTTATTTCTAATCTTCATATAATTTCTTCTAATCGTGTAATAGTTAATTAAATCCCACTCGAATTTTGATTTTCTCTAGATAAATCTGGTCGTGTTCCACTCTAGTGAGATTACTGTTGATTATTTTATCCTGATTTCAGTGATTAAAATTGTTTCTTTTCGGTGAATACTTCGTAAAAATGAGTAATTTAGTGCATATTTCGCACCCTAAAGAAACTTAAAAATAATAAAATAACAATTTTTAAAATCACTATTGAAACAATTCCTTTAAAACTAACAAAACATTTGATGAAGGATAGATGGAGCGGAGAAAAATTCTCTCCGGCACCGGGATTTGAACCCGTGTCTTCAGCTCTACGTGCTGACTCTCTGTCTACTGAGCCACACCGGATTCCAATTGTGATGCCGGATTGAATCCTCTCAGTTTAAGCTCCACCACCTCTTGGGTAGGCTCTAGTGGCCAACCCTCATGCACTGCGTCACAGATGTGACAGTGCCATAACGTCCAACACATTTATGTTCTCTCATTACGAGTGACTGAGTGGCCGGGATCCGACAGAATGAGCGCCGTCTTGACTGAGAGGATTCAATCCGGTATCGGAATTGGAATCCGATGTGGCTCAGTGGATAGAGCGTCAGCACCTAGAGCTGAAGACACGGGTTCAAATCCCGGTGCCGGAGAGAATTTTTCTCCGCTTCACCCATCCTTCATCATATGATGATTCAGAATTTCTGCATGGAAATTTCATATGTACTTCGGTACATCTAATAATAATAAAACATAATTTGCATTATTAATTAAATCCATAATTCAATTCCATTCGACTGTGAGGGGGTCATGGCACTTCTTCTCAATCACACGAAGGCAGTTGTTGCGGGAAAGAGAAATGGCTGTTTTCTCCTTGCTCTCTCCCTGAAAGTCGAATCTTGAACTATGTGTACATCGTTGCCATTTGTCACACGCATGTAATGCTGAACAATCAAATAAGTATAAATGTTCGTGTATATTTTACAACGAAGAAAATTTTCATGTTTTATTTGAAGAAAGCCATTTTCCTGCGAATTCTTCATGAAACATTTTTTTATGTTGGAAATATCGTGAAGTAATTTCATGAATTTCTATAAATTTCGCGAAAATTCGCGATACGTTTGACTTAATTTTAGACCTTCATTAATGGATTTGATTTTCCACGCATTGAATTTAGTTTTTAACACAATTCCCATATATGAGGTTAAGCACATATTAATTCATGCATTATTGCTTCGTAAATCGTTGTCTTGTTGAAATAGTATGTATATGAGAGTTACGCTATAGTAAATAAAATTAGTTGGTAGAACTCACTCTGCTTATTTAACAACCTAAATGCGTTTTTCCGAAGTTGAAACCTACCTAACGGTAGATTCATCTCATTTCCTGAATATCCTTACGCCCGTTTCAAAGATGAAATTTACAAACGTAAAAGAATTGTTCGTTTAATTAACCCCTAAATGAGTTAGGTCAAAGTTCATACTTAGCTAATTCGCTTTCCCGAAAACGAAAACGGTAGATTCAACCCATTACATCAAAATCCTTAGGCCCGTTTTCAAGATAAAATTTACAAACTTACAAGAATTGCTCGTTTATTAGTATTTGATATCATATCAATTAAGCCCTGAAGCAAAGGAACAATATCGTTATTGTTATTAATATAATGTGACTCTGTTTCATAGTGGCTGAAAAGTCTCGACTTGCTTTCACTTCGTCTGTTTCAACTTAGGAGAAAATACGATCTCTCCTCGACAAACCAGACGGCTTGGATTTCCTTCTGTATTGGATTTCCAACATCTCGTCATCGTGCTACTTGTTGCATTTGGTAATAAACTTCCTTCAACGAGTTTAAGGCGATATATTATAGAAGAGGGGCAATCGTTTGGCTGCAGAACTTGTTTATTATGCGTTATATTTGGCGTTTCTTATCATATTTCCAACATTTGCGTAGATAAATGAATTGTAAAAATATAGATGTAAGTTTAATTTTGTTTTTTATCCACGTAAAGTAATATAAAAAAGTCCTTCTATTTATATAAGTGCACCTAAGTTAATATATCTTTTATTGAATTATACCGAGGATTTATATGTACAGTAGGCTAAATACATGTTCGAAGTATTCAGATACCGGGTATATAAAAAGTTACGCCCGATTTTGAATGAAAAAGATATTTAGTTTTATTTATTTATTTATTTATTTATTTATTCTGTCTGACTGAGTTTGTTTTTTCGTTTGTTTGTTTTGTTTGTTTCTTTGTTGATTTATTTATTTGTTTCAGGATCATGGTTACCTGAAACTTACCATAACCACAATCATGACACAGTAATTCAACATACTCAACAACTTCACAAAATAATAAAAATAATAGGCATACTAATTCTCGTACAAGAGATAGAACTCCCTTCTACGAGAATGAATAGAAATCGGGTATGTCTTCGTACACACTCGGTATATCTTGGCGTTTCGAACGAACACTAATCTAGCAAGAGCAAGTTTATTTTCCGTATTGTGCATATTTTAAACACTTTGGGTGAAAACGCATATTTTAATTTAATAATGCAAATAATCGTCTATTTTTTTACGTTTTCCTTATATTTTCACAATGAAACTTTAAAAAGTTTCTTCAAGTGAAAGCAATGATTGTTAGAACGACGTTCAAGGATTTCATGATTAATGAGGGTGATCAAACATTCCAATATCTTTGGCTGTTGATGCGCTTGGTTTGAACCGGCCACCAAGAAGAAGAAAATAAATAGCTTACAGTTCAGAATCAGTCGACTACGGATAGCCGGCTCTTTAAGTTCCAGCGAATACCTATAGATGGCAGGGCGCTGATTCGTCTGGTCTGCAAGAGAGATGAAATTTCTAGTAGCACACTACTCGTTCCAACCCAAGGCAATGAAAAACTGGAGACTAGGGGTCTACATCTCCTTGACGCCTTGACTGTAACTGAGACTGAAAGAAGTATGGAAAAATTCTCTAAAATAAATGTTATCAGTGTGTCAGAAAAGTAGTGGTCTAAATCATTTGCAAAGAGTGGCATCTGTGTTTAATGGCTGATGAACTTCGGACTAAGTACTGGAGATTTTACAAAGATCATCCCAATTACATAGTATGATTTTGAACATTCATTTTCAGCATAACTTATAGGCTTTTATTAACTGAAAAAGACGTTCCTTTACAAAAGAAAACGTGAAAAAAACCATTACAGTTTATTGTCATTTAAACTACTACTAAAGCAGTTGCATTAACACAAGTGAAATAAATTATTCGATTATATTTTAATTTAATTGATTGTACTCCATAGATCTTACATTAGTATTGAAGCTTTAAGATGTGGAACAAGTATATGTGCTCCTTGCTACAACTATAATAATAATAATTATTAGAAGTTTTCTGATTCCCTCATTAAAAGTGCGCTGAAGCTTTCCATAATCAGATTTTTTTATTCTTAATGCATAATTCTGAGGATTTTAGTCCATAATTGCATATATATTTTTCTCAGTTTTAGTGCATAGCTATAAATCCGCGGTCTAATTATAAACACACGAACCGAATTTCTAAAATCTTTATAAAAAGTATTCCATTGACAATTGGGATCTTTATAGTTACATACTACAGTATGTATCATTGACAAAGTCGAACCGCCAGTGGCTAGCTACTTGTAAGAAAATGTCTTCTAATTTAATTAGGGTATAAACTTTCCATTATACGTAATAATTGAAATACCTGTTTATTTGAATAGTAATGTCTCATATCGTAAGAACTTAATCAGATGCTGCGGTTTAAGTGGCAAATTAGTTAAAATTTGTTTGATTTTGTATTATTGTTTCGTATATTTGGCCTTCAGCGTGATATTTATTTCATAGAGTCTTAATTGAATATTGTCACACGAGTGAAAATGACGTGCGTGAAGATCTGGAGTCTTGATTGCAACAAATTAAAGACTAAAACTATGATTACAAGGTACCTAACGTAACGTGACCCAAAATGTAACATATCTTCTTGAATGGAGCTATTTACGATTGCTTTGCCGTGTAGTAACTTAAGAGATTGCGTAGCTTTTTCTTTCCGTCACGTTAAGTAACACAATCACGTTTTTAACTCGGACTAATCGGTGTAGACGCGATGCTGTTTTTTGTATTATTCTTTTGTCTATATCTCATAGAAACACAGAAAAGATAGAAATAAAATATTCATAATTACTTCGGGTTCACCTGCCAAATTAATTTTAGCAATTTACTTTTGTAGTAATAGCGTAATTATCACATTTAATTTTTAACTTATCTCTAGAATACGCCATTAGGAAAATCCAAGAAAACAGAGAGGATTTAGAATAGAACGGGTTACATCAGCTGCTTGTTTATGCGGATGACGTGAATATGTTAGGAGAATATCCACAAACTATTAGGGAAAATACGGGAATTTTACTTGAAGCAAATAAAGTGATAGATTTGGAAGTGAATTCCAGGAAGACAAAATATATGATCATGTCTCGTGACCAGAACATAGTACGAAATGGAAATATAAAAATTGGAAATTTATCCTTCGAAAAGGTGGAAAAATTCGAATATCTTGGAACAAAAGTAACAAATATAAATGACATTCGGGAAGAAATTAAACGCAGAATAAATATGAGAAATGCCTGTTATTATTCGGTTGAGAAGCTTATGTCATCTAGTCTGGTTTAAAAAAAAGTCGAAGTTAAAATTTATAAAACATTTATTTTACCGGTTGTTCTTTATAATTGTGAAACTTGGACTCTCATTTTGAGAGAGGAACAGATGCTAAGTTTGTTTGAGGATAAGGTGCTCAGGAAAATATTTGGGGCTAAGAGAGATAAAGTTACAGGAGATTGGAGAACGTTACACAACACAGAACTGCACGCATTGTATTCTTCACCTAACATAATTAGGAACATTAAATCCAGACCTTTGAGATAGGTAGGGCATGTACCATGTATTGGTGAATCCAGAAATGCATATAGAGTGTTAGTTTGGAGACCTGAGGAAAAAAAACCTGTGGGAAAGCCGAGACGTAGATGGGAGGATAATATTAAAATGGATTTGAGGGAATTAGGATATGATGGTAGGGACTGGATTAATCTTGCTTAGGATAGGAACCGATGGCGGGCTTATATGAAGGCGACACTGAACCTCTGGGTTCTGTAAAATACATAAATAAGTAAGTAGTACCATAGTACTGTAACATTATCCATCTGATTGAAAAATTGTGTTGAATAAATAATAAATAATATAAATGTATTCTGGAATGTGAAATGTAAGGCTATAGAGCTTTCAGAGTTAAGAAGAAACCTTTGGGGATGCAGGTGTCTCTTTAGCGAATATCCACCCTCCTTGTTAAATATGTTCTTTACGTATATTTCCTAAGATATGTGAAACAACAGAAGTAAATCTATTGCATTTATTCGAATAGGCCTACTGGAAATAAAGAATAAACTAATATATGGGACATTTATAAGCGTTGAAATTTGAAGTAATGCTTAGAAACTGTATTTAGATTTATTTCTGTTATTTATATACGTTAGAAGATACGTAAAGAACTTATTTTAATTATATTACAAAGAGGCGGATGTCCGCTAAGAAGTCGCCTATTTTCTAAACTTCGAACGCTCTATGATGTACAAACTGTAACTTTGATATCGTGACTCAAGAACCGAATGGATATCGCAATATCCACTCGTTAATAGTCCTGCAAACTAGTTGAGGAACTGAGTGTATGACATTTATTAGTATCCCGTCAGCTTATACATGCAATTCCTTTTAGTCAATTAATCGTGGTTAACGACTCAATCTGATGTGGAACAATGTCCATCACCACAACACCCAGACCCCGAGAGAAGCCAATACCCTCACTTTATCTAATTCGCTCTGTTTCCACTCTCGTGACACTGAATGAATCGCTGCACGATAAAACGATGCAGTGACACATTGAACTCAATATCATTCCAACTGAAGTGTGTTTGGTTTGTTACTACCTCCATGTAGTAAGTCAAAATATAAGCAATGCATATTCAAAAAAAGTCTTAAATATCACTTGAGAGCAATTATACCGCTAATCCATGAATTATTTACGATATAGGCCTACCTCGTAGAAATTGATTTTACTTACGTGTAAATTATGTTATTGTTAAAGCCTGAATTTCTAAGCACAATCAGACAGTAAAATTAGCAAGCAAATAAGCACGAAAAATGATGAAAATAAGCACCAGAATAAGCAAAAACGAATACATCGAAGCACGAAAAATGGTGAAAATAAGCAAAAACGAATACACGGAAGTATGATAAATGATTTGTTTCGTAGAATGATAATTAAGAGGTTTTTGTGAATGGCATTCCTTAATTACAATAGCGAGCAATCACACACACCTTATTGAACCAACGCGTGTTGCACAACTTGCACACTGCAGCTTGGAACTCGGAGATTCACCATCCATGCAAATGGCATCATTCCGATAAGTGCGATAACCGACTGACATGCCTAGTCGCAGAAGCTTGCCGGGGAATCCCAAGGTTCTCTCCTAATTAGAACTACGCAGTATTATTTCACAACATCCTGGGTCATACCCTAGCATTGTTTTCTTACGCAATCGACTGAAGTTAATTTTTTATTAGCCAATAAAGAAAGGGGAGAATCCGTGATAAATGACGGCTAGGAGTGAAATATGCATTTTTAAAATTACAGTTTTGGGTAAAATATCTGTTTTAGTTAAAAATTATAAAATAAGTATGCAAAAACGTTTTCCTGCGAAAAAAGTATTTATAAGCACTAACAAACATAGTTAAAACAGCTTATCTAGGTGTGTATTACGAAGTACAACCTTTCTGCTTACCTTTAAATGTGTGGAAAAGAATATTAATTTTGCTTAGAAATCCGAGCTTTAGTTATTATTATTATTATTATTATTATTATTATTATTATTATTATTATTATTATTATTATTATTATTATATAAGGGTACAGTGCATCAGTTATTCATAGATTTCAAAAAGGCATATGACTCGGTTAAAAGAGAAGTTTTATATTATATTCTTATTGAATATGGTATTCCCAAGAAACTACTTCGATTAATTAAAATGTGTCTCAGTGAAACGTACAGCAGAGTCCGTATAGGTCAGTTTCTGTCAGATGCGTTTCCAATTCACTGTGGGCTAAAGCAAGGAGATGAACTATCACCTTTACTTTTTAACTTTGCTCTAGAGAATGCCATTAGGAAAGTCCAGGATAACAGAGAGGGTTTGGAATTGAACGGGTTACATCAGCTGCTTGTCTATGCGGATGACGTAAATATGTTAGGAGAAAATCCACAAACGATTAGGGAAAGTACGGGAATTTTACTTGAAGCAAGTAAAGGAATAGATTTGGAAGTAAATCCCGAAAAGACAAAGTATATGTTTATGTCTCGTGACGAGAATATTATACGAAATGAAAATATAAAAATTGGAAATTTACACTTTGAAGAGGCACAAAAATTCAAATACCTGGGGCAATAGTAACAAATATAAATGATACTCGGGAGGAAATTAAACACAGAATAAATATGGGAAATGTCTGTTATTATTCGGTTGAGAAGCTTTTATCAGCCAGTCTGTCAAAAAATGTGAAAGTTAGAATTTATAAAACAGTTATATTACCGGTTGTTCTTTATGGTTGTGAAACTTGGACTTTCACTTTGAGAGAGGAACATAGGTTAAGGGTGATTGAGATTATGTGCTTAGGAAAATATTTGGGGCTAAGAGGAATGAAGTTACAGGAGAATGGAGAAAGTTACACAACACAGAACTGCACACATTGTATTCTTCACCTGACATAATTAGGAACATTAAATCCAGACTTTTGAGATGGGCAAGGCATGTAGCACGTATGGGTGAATTCAGAAATGCATATAGAGTATTAGTTAGGAGGCCGGAGGGAAAAAGACCTTTAGGGAGGCCGAGACGTAGATGGGAAGATAATATTAAAATGGATTTGAGGGAGGTGGGATATGATGATAGAGACTGAATTAATCTTGCTAAGGATAGCGACCAATGGCGGGCTTATGTGAGGGCGGCAATGAACCTCCGGGTTCCTTAAAAGCCAGTAAGTAAGTATTTTTATTATTACTATTGTTAATGAACATCCAGTACAGTAGAAAGTCCTATTTTACCAAATATATTAGGGTTATTGTTATGTTATAAATACATAATTTACAGTTATTAGAAATTAATCAGAATCAAAATTTGCAATAAATGTACTGTAGTGCATAAATCTTAAAAACTGCTTCTAACAATATTGCTCATGGGTAACTGCTATAACGGCTTCATAAATTTCAAGTCACAATAATTTTAATGACATTCCATTGCATATCTTGACATCCAAACCTAGGACATTCGAGTAACACATTCTACTGATTGCAAAGGTCCACAATAGCAATAGAAGTCACTTTAATCTGTATGTTCAATCATTCGAAATACCTAGTATTTAAACTTCCATGTTCACAAAGAAATTAGGTGAGCAAAACGTTTGGCATCAGTAGTTTGCACTGAAGACGATGGTGCTCTTCTGAAAAGAAAAATTACTTGGTGACAGATCATTTTGATCTGAGGTCAAGAGATCGTTTCACTTGTTAGGTGTGTAGTTTTTTATACGTATTTCGTAACACATTGGAGATCCCTTGTATAAAATTCCGTATCACATATAGCAACTTTCCTCAAGGTGATACGATTTTTCGTTTACTATGAATCCTGTATGCGCACGAGTCCAGGAAATTCAGACATGGAGCATTATTGACCTTCAAATTTTATAGAGACAACATTTGTGTTTAAATTATATTTGTAATTTATTGCATTCAGCGTAACTTTTGAATTTCTATACATGTACGAGATGATTCATAAGTAAGTGTACATATTAGATGGTCTAATGAGGCAGTAAAATCAGGACTAAAATGCCCCATAACACTTTTTCTATAAAGAAGTTTACAAAAATTACATTGTACATGATAAGTGTTCGAAGAGATTTCCCTGATCGCGTAGACAGAGACCTGCTAGTCGCCGTAGTTATTTTGTAACATTTCTTTTATTCACTACGAAAACTTTCACAGTTACGTTCAATTCGTCGCTGCACTTCTGCTCTGTCCAAAGAAGAGTGACGTACAATAGTGGCTTCAGACGATCTAACAAGTAGAAGTCGAGAGGGTTGATGTCCGGTGATCTGACTGGCCAACCAGCTGGTCCTCCAAGACCTATCCGTTTCACTACAACATTCTATATCGATGTTGTTAATAAATCCGCATAAAAACACATTTCTTATTTAATAAACTGTTTTGACGATTTTGTGTTGACTTTGATGAATATATTTATAATTTACTTGTACGTACATTTCATTTGCTGTTCTCTTTTTTCAGATAATTCACTAAAAATTTAGAAATAGCAGACTTGTGAATTTACTAGTGGGGAGTCATAAAATCTCATTTCCTGCTTAGTTTTTCAATTATGTAACGTAATAAAAGGCTGTCAAAAATAAACAACTCTGATTAAATTTTCCAATAATATTAATAACATAGATATATTAAACGTTGTCTTGGAATAAAATTGTATTCAACAAAGCGTTTCTCTCAGTGTGTTAGCTTAAATTTGTCATTAACAGTTAACAGAAGTACGATGAAATTACTGACTTTACTAGAAACGTAAAACAAATCTAAACTTTTGAATATAAAATTGTGAGATTTTTTAAATTACAGTTTTTTTTAATAATATACATTATTTCAATGCATCCTCTGATTGAGGTTCTGGCTGATACATTCATCATCAGACAATACGTTTCACTTTACAATAATATCCGTCAAAGGAAGAACAATTGCTGCATAGATACATCTTAAGTCTGATTAATGGACTATACTTCTAGTCAATGATGTATGTAAACTTTGTAACTAATTCAACAGTTCATAGCATAAATAAAGGGTTCAGAGCCATAGTGGGCCAAGTGCCATTTATTTAAAACGGAGAAAGTAAGGGTTAAAGTTAAGTGAATAGCATAGTTTAATGAAGATTGACATATCCTTTAGTTTAAATGTGTATACTTTATATTACTTTCTATAAGTTTCCATTGAATTATGGTGACTACTACACTCTTACTACGTCACACTACTTTTGACCAATAAAACGGTACGAAAGGACGTATTTCAACCAATCATGGCTGCTTATCCCACAATTTTATCGCGTCCCTAGCATTTGTTTCTTTGTTTGCCAACATTTGAAACTGCGCTGGTCTGGACGTCAAAAAAAAAAAAATATATATATATATATATATATATATATATATATATATATATATAATTACAAACCACTCCAGTCGATGCACAGCAGTTTCAAATATGACTCGCATAGGCATTCAAGAACAAGAATTAATAAAAATCACTGATCATGCCTATGCATCTTCTGAAATCCTATTTACAAATAAATGAAGAGCACCATTCGGAAATCCTGAATAAGTTGAATACACCATGTAGGCCTAAATCAACAAGTTCCACTTCTATTACGCACACGTCAAATATAACATCAATTGAACCACCAACCACATTCAAATTTGAAAATTGTACATTCAATAATTATTCCTTTTAAAATTATTCATGTTTATTTATTATGTCATCGTCGTTAATTAAAACTTTTCTAACACTTGTGTAGATTAGTTAGGTTATGTTATAGCTTCTGCTATGTGATATTATGGATAGTCACGTATCAGAGATTGTTTAATATTAAGATTTATTGAAAATCATCTGTCAAGTGACGTTGATTACTGGGATTCGGATAATTGAAGTGGAATGCAACTGTTTTAATAAAAATGAAACTGAATCAACAAAGCCTTCTTGACTAGTAATATTGCCATCGTATATAGATCGAGAACTTCTCGACGAGAAGGCATTGCTAGTACTCACTACTGCCATCTAGCATGCATCTAGCGGAATATTTGTAATGTTGAGATGGTACAATAATACATTTGAAGACAGTTGTATTTTCGTAAGTCAATTAATATTTTATTGTATTGGAGTACTTCGTTACTTCTAATCTTTATATACTTTCTTCTAATCGTGTAATAGTCAATTAAATCCCACTCGAGTTTTGATTTTCTCTAGATAAATCAAAACGTCTAGTGAGATTACTGTTGATAAATTCATTTTAACCCTTGTCTTCTACGGTTTTAGTAAATGGCGTTTGACCCACTATAGTTCTGAACCCTTCAAAACTCGTCAAAAATACTAGATCGACAAGTCCATCGTGCTGTCAAAAAGGAGTGCGTTGCATGGCAGTAAAAAGTTTTAATAGCCTCTCTATGGAAATAAAAAATCAAACTCTAAACTTAAGATTATTTAGGGTCAAATTAAAGAAGTACCTAATTTCTCATCCCTTCTACATATTATGTAGGTGAATTTATTACATTCAACAACGCTTCATGAATATTTCTGTTTCGTATTAAGTATCGATAGTAACCCTTTGTGCTGTACTAGTATATTGTAAAAACTCTTCTGTATAGAGCCCTATATCAACTACACCGTGACTATACTGTAGTTAAGACTTTGTAACACTATTATGATTTTTTTACATGTTTCATATTATAGCTGTGAAGCGATGGAGGAATACCATGGAATGTTAATTAATAGAATACAATGCAATGGAGGGAGAAGGAACTGGCCACCATAACCTGTTATATCCTGGCTTCATTGCCTCATGAGTGATGTTTTATTGGTATCACCAGTCTTCGGAATGCTGACTAAACGTACCGTCATTTTCCATAACTATGATACTGGAACACAACAGTTGCAACCATTCATAACTTCATAATATAGTACCTCGTTTGTCTACGTACCTATATATGTTTACTGTAGTTTGAAGTGAAGTCATTGCAGCTATCTACGAACGATCCATGTTACTTCTATAATGTTCTTTGAATGGTTGTATCGTAGAGCATAGTTGTGTTTGAGGACCATAGTTATGGGATAATTAGCAGTGGCAAGTAAATAATATACTGGCAGTTTAACGCAACAATATAACAGTTGTTTCGAGAATAGGAGTTTTCTAATTTGTTAAACATATTTTGTGTATTCCCAAAGTAATATGAGAAAGATATGCTTTTGAAACACAATCTCAGGATAATTGCAACATGCTTGAAATTCCAAAGAACACAGCTTCATTCTGATTGTACCCGGAACTGTGAAAGAACAAATTTGTTAGCGACAATGTCAAAGATTTAAACTATATTCGTTGTTTTTCTTCTCACAGTCTCCATCTTCTCCTTCACTTTTCTGTCTTCTTCCCACTCTTTGAAATTTTTTTTCACTTTGCTGTAGTTTACGTCAGAGTCAGACTAGTTACTGGAAATGCAGTTGCATTCATTCACAAAGACAGATTTAGTGACGAAGCTAAAGTAGAACATCTGTCTTAAAAAAAAATGCATTTCTATTGTAATTCCAAAGAAAGATCAAAAGACTTCACTATGAAAACCCTTCCGCACTTGTTTGCGTTACTGCTGAAAAGTTTTCCGTCTTGTGTTCTGATAGACTGATATATTTTGTGAAATAAAATAGAAATAAAACTTCAACAAAAGAATTGTCAAGTTTATTGTACCTATTGTATAAGTTGTTTTTCTAGTTTTCATTGAAACATTCTGGGAATACCGTAGCTTTAGAATCTGAAACAAGGAATTGGCAAACTCGTAAAGTCCACGAAGTATTCTTTGTCCACTATAAAATCTTAAAGGATACAGTCTGCCCCCTATGACGTTATACAAACGATATTCTTAGCGGACGTAAAGATAAAGTTTACGATATAGTCATTAAATGTACAAATATATAAATGTTATTTTACAAATAGATATTTCTGCCATCTTCAAAGTACACAGAGGTCGACAATGGTCCAGGACAGCAAGAGGAAGAGGAGAGTGAAAAATTCTAAGGATCAGCCTGAACAATGTCCACACTAACGCGGAGTAGCTCGCCGCATTAGGTATATAAGAGCTAAACCCTTAACAGGAGGCTATTGCCCTACAGGGACATAAATAGGCTTATCTTTATGTTTATCTTAAAAATGACACTTACATAGCTAGAATGTACACAAAGTATAGGCATCCAACAAGGAAAACTCAGTTCGCAGAAACCAGCGGGTGTGACTGTCTCGCGCAGATGACGTATGCTCCCGTTCCCAGCATGCTCTCGGGGGGGGGGGGGGTAAGAGGGGTATAGCATGCGCGCCGCGAGGAGTTCGAGCTGAGTTTTGCTTGTAGGATACCTATAGCAGCTAGCCTCAGGTTAAAATGGAAAACGATCCAACTTATACACTAGGGAGAAGTATCCATTGTCGTCGCAGCAATTTCATGTCCTCAACAGTATTTAATAGAAACGAGAATTCCATACAAATGCATGTTTTATAGGAACACAGGACATAGCTCAAACTTAGCACTTTTCCATTTGATTACTTTCCGGTTCCAAATTGTGTACTTTTTCCGTGTATATTTGCATGTTTTGGCCTTTTTGGAGATAAAAACATGCATAATGCATTTGTAAGCAATTTTTAGTTTAATCATGCAAATAATATACCTTATGAACTGCATGTTTTAATGGTTTTGAGTGGACACCTCAGTTTCTCGATTTTTGTGTCCCTTGTTTTAACTTCAGGAATAAGGATTGAAGAAAGAAAAAAGAAAAAATAACAGAAAAGATTTATTCAAGTTTGCACGCATAACTTCTTGAAATCTAGAGAGGTCATTGTCTGCCTAATTGACTGACAAGCGCAGGATCCTCACAGAAATCAATTTAGAAATGTTATTAGATCTTAACTGTGCAAAAAATAAAAAAGTGAAGTGAAATAAGAAATAAGAAATTTGGAACAAAAATGAAAGTGCATATTTCTATGTATTTTGTGTGAGATCGTGCGTATTTGCTTGGTTTCCGCAAAAAACCAATCCGCGGAAAGTCTAAAATTCCACATTCAGTATTCCCAACCTAACACACATAACAATTTCCCTCTTCTTACCGCTTAAGTGACATATTGATTTTACTGCTTTAGGCTTTTAACATATTATTTTTAGAGACGTTCAATATAGTAATAATTATAAATTGGAAACTTACCACTGCAATTTCACCTAAATTGCACTGTTAATTATTGTTTTTAAATATTTGCAAAAATTAAGTAAACTCTACAACTCCACTAAAGTTACTGCATTCGTGATGCAAGTAACATTAAGAAAGCCGTGAAAAAATCAACAAGATTCCAGACTCATCATAGACTGGGGGGGAAAAAAAGACAGACGTATATCACGGCTTGCTGTAGTATAGTAAACAAAGAACAAATTTTAAAGCAACAATATTGAAGACAGATATTTTTGTTTTGCAAATTTGCCGTCATTGAACAGAAACCAAGATGGAGATTTAATTGCAGCTAATTAGAAATTCCTCTTTCAGGTATGTAATAAACGATCTTCGCACAAAATAATGTACGATACACGAGCGGTATGTTTTCTTTCAATTCTCGGAAATTAAAAAAGCTTTTTAAAACTTTTCCTCGAACATGAAAACTTCAACATACTGCTCTTGTAACGCATATTACTATTTCGCTTGATCGTGCATATTTCACAGTTCGATAGTGCATGAATGCATGCATATTTTGGGATTTTATAGTGCATGAAATTCTCGTTTCTGTTAATTAACTAATTATTAGTTTTATTTCACACATAATGTTTATATTTCTTGGAAATTATTCTTATTTTTATCTGAGAAATTTTGAATTATATAATAAACCGGGAAAAACTAAAAAAAAAAAAATCGAATAAATGCGTTTAATGTTCAAAATAAAAATATATTGTATGCTTCTGAACAATCTAAATAAGCATTTATGCGAAATATAGTTGGCTTCATCCGAACGTAAAAAATCATGATCGGCAAAGATTCGCTTTTACATTACATGAAGTTCAGCGGTCTGATGATGATGATGATGATGATGATGATGATTATGATGATGATGATGATGATTAGCAAAGCAAATTAAAGTTCAGTTTGATACTGTAGTTACTTCAGGTAATACCGTTGCTTTGTAAATATACTCGTACTCATACAAATATGGTTTCAAACAACGGGATATCACTTTGAGTTCATAATCCTTTACGTTCGCACGCTGGGTCGTATCCAGAGGCTGAGAACCTCTGCCTCCAGTCAAGTCCTGACACTTTCTAATTAACCCCACTACTTCGCCTCCCATTACGTATCGCGTGAAGAGCTGTTACTCAGGGTGTGACAATTTCAGCTTCTCACAATGAAATTATTATGAGGTAGCGATTCCATGTATACATAATTGCTTGTGACACGAACACCTCCCTGTGTTTTGCACCTTAATTAAACTTATCTGTAAATTTCTATGTTAAGGTAATCACACTCCTGCAAAATGTGTTGCGCCAGAGATCAGGCTGTATCAAAAGATAACGTAACCTATTTCATTCACGCTGCAAGACATAAAACTGAGTATGAAACTGTAGGATTGTATGTCGTGTGCGTACAAAATGTATTATATATTTTCATCAGACCTGTAAATCTTCCCTAAATTATTGACGGATTTTAATAAAATTTTGTACTACAGTATTTATATTTCGGAATTAAGTTTTCTCCCAAACCTATCATGCAGTTCATGGTCTGCCTACCGTAAGACAAAGAATATAATATAAAGTATGATATTGAAATTAACAAATGCGATTGCAATTAGTTATTAAACAAACTCGAGAAATAATAAAAGATGTATAAGAAAGACATGTTTTTTTTTTAATTTAAATGCACTGACGTGTCAGTTAAATTACAGTTTGGTATAGATGGTTCCATAGACGGAGAGACAATCCTTTCCTTGGATGGGCAAAGCAAAGCCATAGAATCACCATATAACAGGGTTATGGGGGACATCATTTACCTCCTCTTCCGTTATAGCTTGACCATGGTGCAGTTCTTATACTGGAATATGATCATTTAATAAAGGTATTTTCGAGGGCAATATTTCTTACAATGTTATATCCATATTTGCGATGTTTCGAACCGAGTTGTATAGGGCTTCAACTGTAGGTCTACTAGGTCATAGCATAAAACAATCTCCCTCTTTTTCTCTTTCGTACAGAAACACATGCATACATCAATAAAACTACGTAACAGTGCTAACAGAAACTTTTTATATGAAGCTTACCTTCCTGAAGATATCATATGAAATGTAAATTCTAATTATTTTCTTTAATCTCGTCTTTAAGTTTACACATTATACCGAGATCAGTTTTCTTTTTTCTGCATTGTCGTGCAGTATGTTATTCATATTTCTCCAAGTGGCGGCCTGAACACCTGCAGACTTCTAGTACATGAGTACAAAAGAAAAAGTACAGTGCTTCCATTCTCAAATGAGGTATAGGAATTCTTATACATTCTGAAATTTAAAATAAATATTAAATCCAGACACATGATCTGAAGATATTAATTAATCAATTTAAGCACAGAAACTCAATCATAACAAAATCAAACAAATATCTTTTGAATTAAATATTTTCTAATGTTGACAGAAAAAAAAGAGGTCAGACAACTTTGAGGGGGCAGTGCCTCCATGCCCCCACCCATAACTCCACCTATTGATGGTTCCTTAAGATGGCGAATAATCCCTTCAAGGCAGCTAACACCAACTCGTCAATCAAGTCTTTGGAAGTTCTTGTAGTTTACAGGAAGTGCTGAGTTGTGAATCGGGCGGTACCTCTTGCTCCGAAAAGCAGGCCTTGGACTGTGATGTTGGACAGATAGTATTTTTCTTTGTAGTATGGGATAGTTGACGTTTAGATACCAGTCTTCTCACTCTTTATTTCTTCTGGTGGTTAGCATGGAACTCGAACCTTACGGTAGGATGAATAATGATGGCGACAGAAGAGCCAGGTGATAAGGATATCATGTCAATATGTCTGGTGCTACCGTTTTCGACAATGCCATAGACTTTCTCATATACCATGAGACCTTTCTCACGGACAGCATTGGCTATTTGAGCTTCTTGTGCGGTGATGTCTGGCGTTAGGCAGCGTTTCCTCAGAAGGACAACTTCCCAGAACATGAGCAAGGGCTTTTGGCTCGCTGAAGCAACGCCTACAGCGGCATGTGTCCTGGGATCTGCCCGGTACGATTATGACTGCACATACATTATCTTAATTTGTATATTTTTCATGAATTCATTCATTCATAGTTTTCAGCCTAAGGGCAGGTCTTTCACTGCAAACCCCAGCTTTCTCCAATCTTTCCTATTTTCCGTCTTCCTCTTAGTTTCTGCATACGATCTATATATCTTAATATTGTCTATCATCTTTTATCTTCTTCTGCAACGAACTTTTCTCCCGTTCAGCATTACTTCCAATGCATTTTGCAGTAGGCAGTTTCTTCTTAGCCAGTGACCCAGTCAGTTTCTTTTTAACTTCCTGATCTTCAGTCGTTCTTTCTAGCACAACTTCATTTTGTACTATTTTCTGTCAATTTTACACGGTCCATTTTTCATGAATAATATTTCATATTATCAAAAGTTTTGACTCTAATAAACATATTCTGAAAATTTGTATCATCTCTCCGTACACATTGAAAATTTCCGTCTAATTTTATTTGAGTTTCATTATGATATTGATGACGTAATGACCCAATAAACATTTTGTTTTGAAAGATTTTACATTTTCAAACAGAACAAAATATATGAGCACAAATATAAGTGGTAAGTTTTTTACGCTGATTATGATGGCTCATTAGCAAAGAATTTCTTGTACAGTATATTCAATCGTTAAAATTTGCATAAGTTTACATACTGCAGTGCTTAAACTTTGTGTGAGTTGAAGGTAAAAATCTGGCAACAGTACACAAAGATAAAATTCTCCACTTCGCTCCCACTGCTCAAATTAATTATCGGCCCAGTATTTATTAGCTGTTAAATATACGAGTACTATAACTTCATACAAAACTCACTTCAAATTTAAAAGCGCTGTACATATATATTTCAGAAGACAGAGAAGGAAATAAAACGAAGGATTTCTCTCGCGTGGAAGGCATTCTGGAGTCTCAAGTTCATCGTACTGGAGGGAACACTCAGCAAGAAACTCAGAGTAGAAATATTGGAGACCTGCGTAACTCCTGTACTGTTATATGAGTGCCAGACGTGGTCTCTTACTGCCAAACTTCGTAACAGTCTCCAAATATGCCAAAGAAAGATGCTGAGAAAGATACTAGGCTTATCACTGAGGGACAGAGTTCCAAACGAAGTGCTACAAAAGATGGCAGCAATTAATGATCCAGCACTGCAAGCCACCAACACCAAATGGAAGTGGGGAGGCCATGTTGCACGACTTAGAGACGGAAGATGGGCGCAGAAAGTCACACTATGGGATCCCTGCATTGGCAAGAGATTACCCGGAAGACCAAGACGAAGATGGGCCGACCTCTTCAGTAAACGAGTAGGAAGCCATTGGTCAAGCAGAGCAAGACATAGGGAAGACTGGAAAAACATAAGAAGACAAGTGAACAGCGACTAAAACCAGTGCGACAGAAACAAGCGAACAATACCAAACTGTGCAGAATGTGAACCAAGTGAACAATTCCACTCTTACGCGGAGTAGCTGACCGCGTGAGACAAATAGAGCTCTCCCTCTATAGGAGGAGGCCTTTGCCCTTAACGGGACATTTTTAGGCTAATCATTTCACATATATAAATTTAAAATATAAATAAAATCTAACATATCACCGTGTTGGGCAAATAATGGAGTTCTTTTTCGATTATTAATACTCCCTCCGTTCCAAAATATGGTATAGTAAGGAACAAAACAAGTTTGATTATTGCGCATGCGCGTACGAAATGTTTCGCGGCGTGATATTCTGTTCAGTAGTGAAGGGACAGTCAGATAGTGCAGTTGTGAATGTTTCTAGTTTTCTATAATGCGTCAAACTATAATATTCAAATAGTTCATTATGAACAGAAATAAATTTGGCACCTGCTGTGGTGTTCCTGTTGCAGAAAATGTAACAACAACCCAGTTAATTTTGAATGTAACATATAAGGCTCAACGATCTTATAAAAACGGGTTGTAATATATTTATTGCAGTTTTTATGTTAATTTACCTCGCTCAAAACAATCTTTATTTTTTATTTTATTACTTTGACATCACACAGAATGCAATGTACTTTATTTATTAGTTTTTCTTATGTTAATTAATCAAACAAATAAATAACTAGGAAATGCATTAAAGTTACATTATATCACTTAGAACTTTAACAAATGTAGCCTATAACATATTTTGGAACAGAATAAATGACATCTTTCTATACCATATTGTACATTATCATAGCGGTATTGTGAACGATTAAAGGGTCTAGCAAGATTTTAAGCAGTTAGGTAGAGTTTACAGCAGTAACATTTTTGGAAATATTGAACATCCCTCCCCCCATTACTGTATTTTGTACAATATAAAAATTAGTATGTGTAACACACTGTCTTGCTATATGAAAAAAAATATTTTTACGATTTAAAAAAAATGTTTATATAATTTTACAAAATTCAAAATGGTGGCAGTTGACTGTGCAGTGATGAAGCGTTTCCCTCATAACTTAAAAACTATCCAACATTGTGTGATGAAAATTTTTGTGTGTATTTATGCATATCATATCTACAATATGATGCACAATCGCTTCTCTACCTTTGATAGATTCTGATAAAAATAAATTCATTTAAAAATAATGATCAAATATCTGTATTTTCTTCTAACACAAAATAAAAAAATATTATTTATTAAGGAATGTAGTTGAAAAAACATGATATTGTAAACACGAGTTTCGGCAATAAAATAAAAGCGAGAGAACATGAAAAAGTTAATAATTTTATGAGTTATGAGAGAAAAGTTTCATCACTGCACAGTGAACTGCCACTATTTTGAATTTTGAAAAAAATATATATAAATATTTTTTAATCGTAAAATTGTATATATTTTTTTCAAATAGCAGAAGTGCAGTGTTACACATATCAATTTTAATTATTGTACAAGATATAGTAATGGAGGGAAAAAGTGTTTAATATTTTCAAAATTTTACTGCTGTAAGCTGTACCTAACCCCTTAAATCATAACAGCTATAATTGTGTTAAATTTTATTACGGACCGGGAGGAAAACCATTACGCACATTATATACAAAAATTAGGAAAATATTTTGGATACATTTGAAAGCGTTTCATCCGGACACCCTGTATTATGAGGAGAGATTGAATGAATGTGTAATTTTCTTCGCTGCTCAACATCGTTCTAGCATGAGACTTTAGGAGCAGCACAAAGTGAAATCGAAAAGGGAAGATGAGATTCTCAGAGAACTGAAGACCCCAGGGTGTGTGGAATATTATGGGGATAGTTTATTGGGAGCAGCTTGTGATGCAATACCGGCATCACTTCTGTAATGCGTTTAGGTGTTCTTCCTTCCTCGCCTTACCTAACCTTTTCTCTTCTCAGATTTCCCTGTCTCATCTTAGAACCGAGGTTGCACATTTTTTCCTCCCACTTTCCCTCGAGCTTGTTTTCTCACGTTCGACGTCTGGTATTCGATCTCCGAACGAGATCGTGCTGGATGCCAGGAGAGAGGGGCTTGCTGACAGCATCCTGCTTTCGCAGGTAGCTCAAAGGCTGGAAGTCACGTACAAGGAAAAATGCGACACAGATACAATTTTCGTCTGAAGAATTTCATCATTAAAGTTTTCCCTAAGGACGGAATACACTTACGAACGGAAATGTGAAACGCCTTGGGAGCAGAGATACACGATCACGGTGAATGTCTGATTTAATACGTTAGAGAACGATAATGACAATAATAATGGAGAAGAATAAGAAGAAACTTTCTCGCTGGTCCAGTGGTCACTGCACCCGGCTTTGCAACGAATTTATGCAGTTTGAAACTCAACCGAGGGCGTGGAATGAAATATTCCTGTCACCATCACATAAGATAATAATAGTAATATAATAATAATAATAATAATAATAATAATAATAATAATAATAATAATGCAAATCTAGTCTTTCAGGTAAAGCTCCCTGTGAAGCAGATTTGAATAATTTCAAGGGAAAAATTGTTCCGGGGCCGGGTATCGATCCCGGGACCTCTGGTTGAACGTACCAGCGCTCTGCCAACTGAGCTACCCGGGAACTCCACCCGACACCGTCTCAACTCTTCCCTTTATATCCACACAACTCGCGTGGGCTGACGAAACGCCAGAAACCCACATCGAGTGCACACAATCTCTGTGTGACTTGGAATTGTGGTTTTCTGTTAACGTGCACAGTGACGTATATATTATGAAAATCTAGTCTTTCAGGTAAAGCTCCCTGTGAAGCAGATTTGAATAATTTCAAGGGAAAAATTGTTTCGTCAGCCCACGCGAGTTGTGTGGATATAAAGGGAAGCGTTGAGACGGTGTCGGGTAGAGTTCCCGGGTAGCTCAGTTGGCAGAGCGCTGGTACGTTCAACCATAGGTCCCGGGATCGATACCCAGCCCCGGAACAATTTTTCCCTTGAAATTATTCAAATAATAATAATAATAATAATAATAATAATAATAATAATAATAATAATAATAATAATAATAATAATAATAGTAATAATAATAATTATAATAGGCCTAATAATAATAATAATAATTTATTTTAGCTAGGCCTAAAAGAAGTGTCCAAGATTAATCATAGACTGTTATTAATTAGGGAGCGGATTTTTATGTGCTAAAAATTTAAATATATTTATTTTTTATGTGCTAAAAATTATGAAAATATTTGCTAAAAATAAAAAAAAATATTTCTTTTAAATATGACAAAAATACCTTACTTAGCTTGAAAAAAAAATGTTACTAGGTACTCACCAACCACACTTGAGTGCTAGTAGTTGGCCGAGAATTGCAATGAACAACAAAGGTCATCTCTAAATTCTCCATCACAAATGCATGCCGATTATCTCTGAACAACAACTTATACTGTGAAAACGATCTTCCCACATCACAGGCGTCAGACGTGCATATTTAAAGAAAGGAATGTCACAAACACAAACACCGTCAATTTCACCTACCGGCACACCCTCCAATACTTGAGCAACTTTACACATTTTTTTTATATCCACTGTTTTTCCCAAACACATTCTGGAATTTGTCCCATAGTACTTGTACTTCTGAACCTGTAGCGAATCTAGTTTAATTTCCACGGCACGCACCTCCATGTTTTTGGATGTTTCGAGTTTTTTTATGGTGTCACACAAAAAGCTTAGATTTGCTAATAGAAAAGCCAAATCGTTTTTTAAACAACCATCTTTCAGTATATCTTGAATATCGATTGACGAAGCCCGATAATAGGGAATCACAACAAGACGTATTGCCTTACTTGATGGCCATGAGCGAGAGGCGAGAGATTTGTTTAAATTAAATAATGTTCATACCCGAGCTCTTATCTGTTGTGTTTCACAAACAAAGCGTGGAATGAAATCATCTTAAGCAACAATAAACATTCCTAATTATGTGTTGCAAGATCTCTCCTCCTTGTCCATGTTAATTTATTCTCTAATAATAACACTGATATGCTGCCTAGCAGTTCTCAGAACTTGTGACGATACTATTACAAAAATGGATCACGGATACACCACACAGCGCTTAGAAACACGAAGCAAACAAGAATTCTTAAAAAGATAACGTACTTCTGAGTGACATAATTGATTTAGTTTTAAAATATTTAAAAGTTCTTGTAAAAAAATTATATAAGTTATAAAAACTCCAAGATTTATGTTTTTATAATAGATATCCTGAAAATATGTATTTACTTAATTTGTTTGTGAAAATATGTGTTTTCATGTGAAATAAAATTCGAGTTTTAAACTTGAAACTTCACGTTCGGAATTTTTAATTTTGTTAATTGTGTTTTATCACGCGAAAAAAATAATATTTAATTACATAGGAATCCGCTTCTTAGTTATTATGAAATTAGTTGTGTTAGTCTTGTGTCCCGATATTATAGCACAGTTAGGAGAAAACTAAGGCAGTATCATAGTTTGTACCCATATAAACTAAAATCCCTGAACACATATCATTATAACTAGAGTCAGTTTCGTTACCTTAAGTCTCCTAGCAACAGAAGTTGAAGCAGCATAGCCGAAATATATTACAGCTATATATTTAACTAGCCGTACCCGTGCGCTCCGCTGCACCCGTTAGAAATAAATATAAAGTAATTACATAGTTAAAATAGGACATTTGATCCAGGGAACATTTGTGTTTGATATAAGGATAAGTCGTTTATTATGTTACTTAATTTAAATTGTATTTGCATCATTAAAATGCGATCATTTTGATCCAGAGACCACTCATTTGGCCATAAAAATTATTTTAGGAAATATAGGAAACGAATGTACAGAATAGCCTATCAAGTTTTCTGTGCATAAGAAGCTATTTTAATCTTACCTGTCCTCGATTCACTCACAAGTTACTGTAATAACATTATAGCATTATGTCCATCTAGAGAAACTACACTTTCCAATGGTGAATTAATAATTAATTATACAAATGGGTTAATTTAGCTTCTGATATTACTTCATACAAACACACAAACATTATCTGTAGGCTATCTTTCATAGCTTTCGATTGTTGCTGTCCAAGGCCCCTTATAGACGAAGTCATTTGTTTTTTAATTCATTACACGGCCTTAGATGGCAGTTATTTTAATTTTAAAACTCATTTATCTCATTAAATATCAGTCCTATCAAAATTTTTCAAGGAACAAAACTTATCGGAAATTATTTTTAAAGAAACGTTTGTTATGTAACATTTTTCACAAAAATCAATAATAAGCGAGCTATTTCGATTTAATTAATTCAGGCCCCCTTATAACCCCCCTTTTAAATAATGTATTTTGAATGCCATATAGCCTAAAATCTAAGTTACAATGAACTTAATTTATATTCCAATTTTCAGAGAAATCCGTTCTGCCATTATCGCGTGAAAAGGTAACAAACATAGACAGACAGACAGACAAACAAAAATTTCAAAAAAGCGATTTTCGGTTTCAGGGTGGTTAATTGTATATGTTAGGACCAATTATTTTTGGAAAATCGAAAATTACCAGAAAAATTTCGGCTACAGATTTATTATTGGTGTAGATTATTACCTACAAATGACTTTTAAGGAACCCGCAGGGATCGATGGCGGGCTTATGTGAGGGCGGCAATGAACCTCCGGGTTCTTTAAAAGCTATTTGTAAGTAAGTAAGCATTATGCGACATACTTACAGTTACAGTTAAACTTATTTTATCATGAATTTTTTTGTTTCTTTGTG
The DNA here is from genome assembly GCF_040183065.1 of Periplaneta americana. Classification (NCBI taxonomy): domain Eukaryota; kingdom Metazoa; phylum Arthropoda; class Insecta; order Blattodea; family Blattidae; genus Periplaneta; species Periplaneta americana. Next base: position 134,416,792 of record NC_091123.1, on the reverse strand, counting down.
ATCAGTTAAACTATATTTACGGCTACAAATTTATATCCAAGAATCCGTTGACACTCAATACACTATTTTTTTTTACTAGGGACCAGAATTGTAGGTATTTACTGTACCTATTTTTTTCCTTGCGTCTGAACTCCTAACTTCTTCAACACTTTTCCTAATCATGATCGTAGGAGTCGTAGGCTATATGTGAATTCTGTGAACCTAAAAAAAACTAAATTGGACCTTAGTGCCTAAAAAAAACCTAAATCATTGTTGATGAGCGTTATCCTGTATTTACTGCGTTTTTACATTGTTCTTTTTTATTTTGAGAGAAATATCAATACATTTAGAGAGAGAGAGAGAGAGAGGAAAGAACACTCTCGACGTGGAGGAGGATGCCTCAATCCCTAAGGCAAAATCTGTACTTTGCAGTGACATCTATGGCTCCCTTGCTTTTCTCAAGGCACATTTCAGTGACCTTCCAAAATATACAGAGTGTCCGGGACAAAATTTACCAATAAGAAAGTTTAATAACTCACCAAATTATTGATGGATGAAAATGCTGTTTGCGGGAATTGACAAAGTTACTTCCAAAGTTTCGAATGAGCACTAATAAACTTCTATGTGTGCACCTCTTGTAGCACGACAGATGTCCAGGCGATATTCAAGTTCTTGCCATGTGTTTCGTAACATCTCTGGAGTGACAGTTGCACAAGCAGCGACAATTCTCCGACACAGATCCTCCAAATCTGCCACTAGGCCTACAGTCTTGTACACAATGTCTTTTATGTATCCCCCCCCCCAAAAAAAGAAGTCCAGTGGGGTTAGGTCTGGGGATCTGGGAGGCCATGCTGTAGGTCCACCTCGACCAATCCATCGCTGAGGAAAGCATTCATTCAAGTGATCTGTAACATGTAATGCATAATGAGGCGGAGCTCCGTCTTGTTGGAAAACATATCCCTGTGGAATTTGAGGAATGGCGTAATTTTGCAGCATATCAAGATACACATTTCCATTGATAGTGTTTTCCACAAAAAAGAAAGGTCCAATCACAGTTTCATGTGTAAGTCCGCACCAAACATTAATCTTAGGGCTGTCTCTTTCCAATTCTCTCACTACATGCGGATTTTCTGATCCCCAGATGCGACAATTATGCCTGTTGACGATCCCGATCTCAAGAAGCTTTCTATGCCAAGTTGTTATTGTGTGCCTATCTGGTGGTTGCTTCTCAGGCCACTGTTGTCTAAATCTTCTCTCCACTATCTTCGGATACTTGAATTCGGCAAGCCAATAGCAGCATTGAACTTTTTGTTGCACTGTGAACGCCATTTTAATTACAGCTATGTCAGCAACAATGACCAAATGTTGCCAACATCACACATAAAACTTAAAATGTCCCTCTTTCATTTGCCGCAAATTTAATTTTCCTATCTCCATTATTACGCGAGTTATTAAACTTTCTTATTGGTAAATTTTGTCCCGGACACAGTGTATTGAGTACTTGGAATCTTCGTGGCTACAACTGAAAGATGCAATTGGTGTCACTGACTCGCCAATACAGAAACAAGTACCAGGACCCGTGAGTGAAGCCGTCACATTGAAACAGAAGAAAGGAATACAGGATTTGAAAAAGTGAAAAATGTATGCTCCATTCTCCAGAGGGAAAGCTTCAATTGTCAGTTACCGTGGACACCTGCTGCAGTGGCAGAGTTGAAATTTGCAAATATGACGCATGTGCTGTCAAAAGAACCTTTTCGTCCTTCAAGTTTATTTTGCGACACAATAGAAGAAACTTTTCAGTCAAGAACCATGGAAAGTATTTGGTCATATATTGCAACCAGGAACAGTACCAGTAAACAATTTTTTTTGTTACTTACAACTTATTTTACAAATGGCTTTTAAGGAACCCGCAGATTCATTTCCGCCCTCACATAAGCTCGCCTGTGTAAGATTAATCCAGTCTCTATCATCATTTCGCTTTACAACTGGGATGTTACAGGCTTACTATTTGGAGCGAGGGGTTGTTTACCAAAATTTACATCTAATATTCTTAAATCCTTTCAAATTCCCTTTTATGAGGTTCAGAAGATTGTAATGGAAATTCTTAAGGCCTCTCTTCAAATTCTACACTATCATCTATATGTTAACACGTAAATTTTTGTTTTAATGTACAAACCGAATCATTATTTTGCTCGTTTCATTTCCCTTTATCTTTTACGTTTGTCAATTCCGGATCCCAGTGGTCAACCTCACTTGAGGACGGATGATTTGTAATAAATCTTAGTAGTACCTCCCTCAAATCCATTTTAATATTATCCCCCGATCTACGTCTCGGCCTCCCCAAATGTATTTTTCCCTCCGGTCTCCCACTAACACACTATATGCATTTCTGAATTCGCCCATATGTGCTACTTGCCCTGCCCATCTCAAACGCCTGGATTTAATGTTCCTAATTATGTCAGGTGAAGAAAACAATGCGTGCAGTTCTGCGTTGTATAACTTCCTTCATTCTCCTGTAACTTCATCCCTCTTAGCCTCAAATATTTTCGTAAGAACCTTATTCTCAAACACCCTTGTTTGTTGGTTACTTTTTGATCAGATTGAACATATTTAATTCAAAAGTTGTGTGTGTACTGTACCATGTTACAATAATTTATTCAAACTACAAATAATGTTAAAGGGGAAGAAGCAAAAATTTTCAAATCTTATAAATTTTGATAAATAGTTTGGTTCTTGAAAAGGTCAGTTTCGTGGTCCATGTTGCTTAATAAATGTAGGGCTATGTTTATTTCTTAAGAATAACTGTAAGGATACATTTTTAACGATCGGGTAGTTTTTGCGACACTTTCCACAGGCAGTATGGCATAGTTGCGCCCCGTGGTCAATTGGGAGGCCTAGGCATGGCATAGTTGCGCCCCGAAGAAATCAGGTAGCAAAATGGACATGACATAGTTGCACCCTGATGGGCATAGTACACACGAAAGTGATTGTCATAAAATAAATAAATTACTTAAAAATATTATAGTGCTAGCTGCACTGAATTCAGGTAGCATATGATCAATTTTGCTATTTAAAATAACACTTTTTTATCGATCACATATAACAAGTGAACTGCATTTTTTTGTTTGTACGCCTATATCTTAACCCTACGGTACGGGTTTCGTAAATCGAAACTTAGAAGCATTGTGAAATATTAACTCTTTACCCTTTTCACTAAAGTTAACATTCATTTTAAATTAACCTCACTATATGCCACAGACAGTGTGAAGATCACTAATAAAATGTCAAGATTGCTAAGGCCCCATATTCCAACGACTCATTCATTTGAATATGTCAGCTAATAAAGTACTGCCAACTTCATGGTGTTTGTTTTAACGGTAGGCTATCGATAATCACTTCATAAACAGTAGAAAAAAGTTAATAAAATACCGCCAACTTCATGGTGTTCATTTTAACGGTATCGGTAATGAATATTAAATCGAATAAGAAATCAATAAGATTGTTTGATTACCAGGCTCGAGTTCCCGTAATGTATTTTTCTCTACCTATTTCATCGGGGCGCAACTATGCCATGCCCCCTTTTCTCTACCTGATGGGAACGGGGCGCAATTATGCCCACAAAATAGGGACCCTTTATTATCTGCTGCATCTTACCTGACCGTGGGGCGCAACCATGCCCTGCCCTCCACAGGTTGGACATGAAACCTATATAAAAAAAACTATTTCACGTATTCCGGAAAACCTTAAATGGCATTTTTAAAAACTTAAAAATCCGGTCTCTATTTATTAGTCTACTTACAGTCTTACTAATAAACCGTGTATAGTTTTTATACGAGACTTATGCAGAGTTGAGACAGAAAACTTTACTAATAAACCATGCATAAGCGATGGACGTATAAACAGCCTATAACTATACAATGGGAATTGCTTTGCAGTAGTATATACACGAAAGCCCTTGTTTAAGCGTTGTATATAGAGAAAAAATGGCCGCCCCTCTAACAGCAGTTCGTATCGATTGTCATTTTATGATGATGGTTGCCTAGTAACCAAAGAAGAACAAACCAAAGAGCACAGAATAATTAGAATAATATTACCACAGTCTACTATATACAGTCGCGAAGCTTGAGGTGTTTTTTTGCAAATCTCGTGATAAAGCGCTCCAAGCGGTTAGCAACTAGAAGCAATAGACTGTCCATGGTCGACTTTGGACTGTGTCGTATTTCTATCGAGTGCTAGCTCGTTGCGTATTTCACATTGATGCTTGTGAAATGTTCGTTATTGGTTGTAATGAAAATGTTAATGGCTAAAATATAATAATTGGAATAATAATATGGGACAAGGAGAAGACGTTTGTAGTGCTATAAATTGTAGCAACAGTAAGAGAAAGAGGCCAGAGTTATCCTTTGTCCGATTTCCGAAAGATTCAGAAAGGTTCCTGGGTTTCCACAAGAATGCTGTGCAGAAACAAAACTCTTAATTTTGAAGTTCTTTGTGACTGTTAGAATATATTATAAGTATCCTTAAATTTCACAATGAAATGTTTCAGTCTAACCAAAAGGACATTAGATACCGGTTAAAGTTCTGTCACTTAGGCTGCTAAATTTCCAGAGAAATAAAGGTTAGGTCTACTTTTTTTTTCTGAGGATATATTTTTAAATGTAGCTATTAATTTTGTTATTATTTTTATGTGTTATTTTACTAAAGACGTAGAAAAATTAAGTTTGTTTTAATGACATTTATTGATCACGTTTTATTTTCAATTCTGGTGGGATTATTATTGCTTAGGCCTATTTTTTTCTAAGGATATGTTTTTAATTATAGCTGTTAATTTTGTTGTTATTTTTATTTGTTGCTTTACTAGAGACGTAGAAAAAGTATGTTACAATACAATTTATTGATCACGTTTTTTATTATTGCTTAACCTCATCCCACTTTGTTAACTACGTAAGCCTACACTACAAGTACCGGTACACGTAAGTTATTCCATTAATTCATATTTCCATTATTATTGTTGTAAAGGGAAATGCAAATTAATATTTATTGGTTTCATAGTTAATTATCGCTATAATCTTGAATGAGTGAAGCTAATATAGTAAATTTCAGTTCGTTTTGCACAAACAAAAATTATATTACTTATTTCTTGCAGGTATCTTCGAGTTTATGGTGGAATTTAATATACTTCATTAAAATAATAAATTAACTTTATGCATTTAATATTTCAATAATGGAAGGAAGGTGTTAATTTTTCCAAAAGAACACGACAACGAAAGTGTAACATATTTTGTCGTCTGCTAGGAGAGATCTGCGATGATGAGGCGATAGTAGCGATCCTAGTGGTGGGCAACTACCCATGTTTGCATTTTTACTACATATTGAGCTTCGCGAATGTATATAGTAGACTGTGATATTACTGTAGCTTGTACTCTTTGACCAAAATATAGTATGGTAATCGATTAGAGCCAGTTGCACTATCGATACTTAACACGCCACATTAGAGCGCTCTACCGGATGCAATAGAGAATCTCAGATATTCTAATATCTTTCGTAACGAAGTAATGACGAAACTATGACGTAGCTGTGTAACAGTTATACTATTGTACACGACGTATGTAGTGATTATTAGTAAGGAATTTATACACGACTTATAAACGAGCTACTCATTGTATAAGTATAAGACAGTTAAACGTCTGTATATAGAGTTTTTATTAGTAAGACCGTTAATAAATAAAAACTTTGCTGTGCATGTATCCTTCTTGCCCTTAGATTTTAATGTTCCTAATGGACATGGAACTTCTTCGCGGGTGGCTGAGTCAGGTCTCGAGGGAAGCACAAGTCCCACTGTTGTCCTATTGACTGAATGACTCCTGCCATGCAGTTTTCTGGGTGACTAACTGATGCTGTGGTCAATTAACCGGAAAGCGAACTAACTAACCGATGGTGTGGCTCTCCGGGTGATTGGGCACGGTGGGCACGTGGAATATTCACGACAGAGCACCTCTGCAGTGCATGCATGTCTTCCAGCATGCCTGCTCCATTTTAGTTTCCCTTGAGAACATTCTGGACATATTTAATTCATTCTCAGCACGGATTAATCAAAATAAACACATCTAGAGGTAATAAGAAATGCAGATTTTCCGAATGGTTTACTCCATGCCGTCTGTATGCGGTTAAAGGATGGATGTGTTCTGCCTTGCTGTACTGCAGTTGATTGGGTTGGTTTCCATCGGATCGCAGAATGGGTGGGTGAGGACAGACCGCTAGCACTGTGTGGGTTGATTGTGCTAAATAATTATCGGCTTAACGGTTAGATACTGGAATAGCACTAACACTAAAGCAGTGCTGGGTGCTAAAAAATTACTGATAATATTGCTGCTATACTACTACCGCTAGTACCAATATTAATCCATCATTGTAACTGTTACTACCGGTAATTTTATTATCACTAGTATTACAATTACCAATTGTAATACCACTGCCGATGTTATCACTATTATCGATAATAAGCTACGATTATCATTAATACCGATATCACTCTTATAATTACTACGTACTAAGATGATTTGTAAAACTATTGTCATTGTTGATATCGTTAATATTCACGACATTATTACTACTATCGCTATTAATATTATTATTATTATTATTATTATTATTATTATTATTATTATTATTATTATTATTATTATTATTACTAGCCGTACCTGTGCGTTCCGCTGCACCCGTTAGAAATAAATATAAACTAATTACATAATTAAAATAAAACATTCGATCCAGGGAACATTCGTGTTTGATAGAAGGATTAATCGTTTAATATGTTACTTAATTTAAATTGCATCCAAATAATTAAAATATGATCATTTTGGTCCAGAGACACTCATTTGGTGCAATGACAATTCCTTTAACATGTTTCTTAATTTTTATTACATCCAACCATAGCTTAATGAAGATTGACATCATTTAGATTTAATGTGTATATTTTATTTTACTTGTTATAGGTTTCCATTGAATTATGGTAATACTAATAAGTTACTGTAATAACATTATAGCATTATGTCCATCTAGAGAAACTACACTTTCTAATGGTGAAATAATAATTAATTATACAAATCGGTTAATTTAGCTTCCGATATTACTTCAACAAACACAGAAACATTCTCTGTAGGCTATCTTTCATAGCTTTCGATTGTTGCTGTACAAGGTCCCTTATAGACGAAGTCATTTGTTTTTTAATTCATTACACAGCCTTAGATGGCAGTTATTTTAATTTTAAAACTCATTTATCTCATTAAATATCAGTCCTATCAAACTTTTTCAAGGAACAAAACGTATCGGAAATTATTTGTAAAGAAACTTTTGTTATGTAACATTTTTCATAAAAATCAATAATAAGCGAGATATTTCGATTTATTTAATTCAGGCCCCCTTATAACCCCCCTTTTAAATAATGTATTTTGAATACCATATAGCCTAAAGTCTAAGTTACGACGAACTTAATTTATATTCCAATTTTATCGAAAAAATTGGTTCAGCCATTATCGCGTGAAAAGGTAACAAACATACAGACAGACAGAGACAGACAGACAGACATACAAACAAAAATTTCAAAAAAGCGATTTTCGTTTTCAGGAAGGTTAATTATATATGTTAGGACTAATTATTTTTGGAAAATCGAAAATTACCAGAAAAAATTCGGCTACAGATTTATTATTAATATAGATTATTATTATTATTATTATTATTATTATTATTATTATTATTATTATTATTATTATTATTCGGTTGATAAATTTTTGTCATCCAGTCTGCTCTCAAAAAAGCTGAAAGTTAGAATTTATATAACAGTTATATTATCGGTTGTTCTTTATGGTTGTAAAACTTGAACTTCACTTTGAGAGAGGAACATAGATTATGGATGTTTGAGAATAAGGTGCTTAGGAAAATATTTGGGGCTAAGTGAGATGAAGTCACAGAAGAATGGGGAAAGCTACACAACGCAGAACTGCACTCATCGTAATCTTCATCTGACATAATTTGAAACATTAAATCCAGATGTTTGAGATGGGCAGGGTATGTAGCACGTATGGGCGAGTCCAGAAATGCATGTAGAGTATTAGTTGGGAGGCCGGAGGGAAAACGACCTTTGTGGAGGCCAAGACGTAGTTGGGAGGATAACATTAAAATGGATTTGAGGGAGGTGGTGTATGATTGTAGAGACTGGATTAATCTGGCTCAGGGTCGGGACCTATGGCGGGCTGATGTGAGGGCGGCAATGAACATCCGGTTTCCTTAAAAGCCGTAAGTACTATTATTATTATTATTATTATTATTATTATTATTATTATTATTATTATTATTATTATTATTATTAAGCAGCTAGAATGAGCTTTATGAGACGGACAAAGGGACGCTCATTGTTCGAACAATGTAGAAATCAAGAGATAGTAAAAGAACCAAAACTAGATCCTATAGTCAATTTTTTTCAACAATATAGACTTCAGTGCAACAAACATGTCGAAAGAATGGACCACACTAAATGGCCTAGACTAATTCTTGCTTATGTACCAAGTGCAAGGAAAAATTTGGAAAAAACACGAAATTTTGACATGAGACCGTAACGGATCAACTAGGGTCTAACACGTGAAGGATATGATTATTATTATTATTATTATTATTATTATTATTATTATTATTATTATTATTATTATTATTGTTTTGTATTATTATTGTATTTATTAATAATATTATGTTTGTTATTACTATCGTTCTTATTGTTATTACTGTTATAACTATTATTATAATAGGATTATTAGCGTCCATCGCTGTGGAGTACGGTTAGCATGTTTGAACGTTATACGAACAGATCCGTGTTCAAATCCTCGTTTGAACGAGTTATCTGGTTGAGGTTTTTCCAGAGTTTTTCGTCAATGCATTAAGAGAAAATGCTCGGTAACTTTCGGCGCTGGAACCTGGACTCATTTTTTCTGGCATTATCGCATTCTCTTCACTCAGATGCTAGATTACCAGCAGTTGATAAAGCGTCGTAAAATAAACCTTCTAAAATTATTGTTAGTACTATTATTATTATTATTATTATTATTATTATTATTATTATTATTATTATTATTATTTACTCCTACCGCCATTTTACAACTACCGACATTATTATGTTTTATTGTCATCACTGTTACTATTTCAGACCACCCGTATCAGCCTTTTTTCTCGAAAACTATATGATACTAGTTGTTCATAAAAGATGTTTGATAACCGAAACCTATGTAAAGAATCGACTATGGCAGTACCATTTCCCGTAACAAACCGGTAGTGAGGGTACCTGTGATCAGCTTCGAAATTTCAAATGAGGACATGGGTCATTGAAGGTGCTATTGGGAACTGAAACTTTTTTCCTCACTTTTATTATTTACTCACAAAGCAACAAAAATGGTATTTTCTGAGAAATGTTGTACGTTGTTAATGTATGGGTATGTACACTCTTCATAGTAAGTGATCAAAATGTCCGCCACCCTTTGCTATACAATGTTCCGATCTCCTCCTAACATTCGTGATTGCACGGAGAACTTCAGCACAGCTGAGACACATACATGGTGTGGCTTCTCTGATTCTTTGTTTCATGTCTTCTCTAGTTGTTGGACGCACCTGGTAGATCATGTTTTTATTTCTCCCCCACAAGAAGGATTGCCCGTGACTCAGGATTGCTCCATAATACAGTGTTTAAAATTCTCAAAGACAAATTTCATTCATACCATATTCATCTCCATCAGGAACTTGAGGGACTTGACTTCCAGATTAGTGTTGATTTCTGCAACTGATTTCTAAACATGAACCGTGATTTCGAGCTCAGAAGTCTGTGGACTGATGAGGAAAATTTCAGGTGAATCTCTACAATTTCCATTATTGGTCTCCGATTAATCCACACTGGCTACGTGAAGTGGATTACCAACACGTGTGGACCCTCAACACATGGTGTGGCCTCCTCGGATACCAAGTCATAGGATCATACTTGTTTGAGGAGAACTTGAATGGTAGAATGCACGATTCCTCCGCAACATTTTGCACCAGTTGCTTCATGATGTTCCCCGTGCGCTTCGGTTAACGATGTGGTTTCAGCAGGGTGGTTGTACGGCTCACTTTTCACGTAGAGCTCGGCGAGTTATCAACCTGTTATTTTCCTACGGTGGATTGGACGAGGAGGACAAGTAGCCTGGCCTGCCCGATCTCCTGACTTCGCTCCAAATGACTTCTTGTGAGGGAGAATTAAAGTCATGTTCTACCAGGTGCATCCAACAACTAGAGAAGATATGAAACAAATAATTAGAGAAGCCTGTATGTCTCTCAGCTGTGCTGAAGGTCTCCGTGCAGACACGGATGTTAGGAGAAGATAAGAAAATTGTTTAGCACAAGGTGGCGGACATTTTGAACACTTACTATGAATAGTGTATGTACATAAACAACATACAACATTTCTCAGAAAATACCATTTTTGTTGTTTTGTGAGTAAACAATAAAAGTTATCTTCATAATCCATTTTGAATCTTGCGTAGGCTACACTACTTTTAACACTTGAATATAAGTAATTGATTAACTAGCGGACTTACTCGTGTTAATTATGTAAGTCTGTGCGGCTTACAACTGTTTCGGTGCTTCATCACACCAAGACTAACCATACATACAATAACATAAATGAGGACATGGAAATCCTACACATACAACCCAAGAACCAAAAACTCAACACACTAGAACAATACGAAATATACAAACACACTAAAACACACTCCGATCAAATCCTCAACACACAGATCAATTTCAGTACACACACACTATTTGACTCCATTTTTCAACACTTTTCAACAATCAAACGCACCCACATAACAGGCAGAGAAGTTCGAGATGACGCCGAGATCTAGTAGGCTCTGAGGATGGTGTGATGAAGCACCGAAACAGCTGTAAGCCGCACAAACTTAGATAATTAACACGAGTAAGTCCGCTAGTTAATCAATTACTAATAAAAGTTAGAAAAAAAAAGTTTCAGTAAAAGTTATTTCTTTTAAAAGGTAGTTTCCAATGGTACCTTCAACGACCCAGTTTCTAATTTGAAATTTGGAAGTTGATCACAGTACTCCCACTTCCGGTTTGTTACGAGAAATAGTACTGCCATCAATCGATTCTTTACATAGGTTTTGGTTGTCAAAATTGTTTATGAACAACCAGTATCGTATAGGTTTCGAGAAAAAGTCTGATACGGATGGTCCGAAACACCTGGTGTGTGTATGTATATATATATATATATATATATATATATATATATATATATATATATATATGTATATATATATATATATATACACACATACCAGGTCCTTGAAATTAAAAATTAGTAGATACGAGTATAGGGATATCCTGAACTAGCACCAACAGATAGCGCACGTGTACTTTGAGGGATGCGCTTTGCGTGTACATTTGTTTTTCGGTATATAAACATTGAGGATAAACGTAGTGTATTAGTATATTAAATATTCTTAAAAACAACTAAAAATGGCAAATTTTTGTTATGTTCCTGTATGTAAAAACCAGGGAAAGCTTTTTGTCTTCAATCAGGTCCCGAAATATTCTGAATATATGCTTTAAACGTTAAAAAATATAAGTAATAAAATTGGGCCTCGAAAGTGCTAGCTATTAAATAAAAGTACCTACTTCAAGTAAGGAATTGTTGATTATAGTTTCATTTTGGAAGAGGGAAAAGAAAAATTAATAAAAACATATGCAACCTCGACAGCGAGAGCTATGTTAGCTTAGATTATATGCAGTAGTTGTAGGAGTCTCCGAAGTTTACGCCTGCAGTAAACTCTCGATAAACTGGGATGTTTATTATCCAGGATCATCCTTAGTGAAATCCATTTCGTGAATAATCTTTTTAATGTACTGTACCCTAATTATTAAAGCCATGTTTTAAGTTCAAATTTTCAAAATCATCCCACACAGTATTCAAATCTGCATGTCCTTAACCTACAAAACACACTACTAATCGTGATACTACTGCGATCATATTATATCATCCTATTAAAAATTGCATTTCATCTTTCTGCAACTACAGAAAAAAATACAAGGAATTCAATGTCTATAGTCTCTTCCCTATAAAAAACACATTGGTGGCTATATATCTTGTTTTTTAGCGTACGGTTCTTAAATACTAATTATTAAACAGGGCAATATTCACTTTCGACATATTTCCTATTTTTTTATTCGTGCATATTGTTCTCAAAGTTCTCGTTTAGGTTCATGAACATTCAATTTACTCGTATTTATATTCTGCATACCGCAGATTTCCCCATCCATCTCTTAAGGGGAATCGCCCAATATTATACAGGTTTACGTTATTATTTATTGTAAATTAAATTAAATTATGAGATAAGAAAATATTAATTTATACTAGATTATACAAAGTAACTGTAAATATAATTTTGACACGCACAGAAAACCAACAAGCGGGAAAACGTAATCAACTGTAGCATATTACAAAACATAGCCCTACAACATGTTGCGCCGCATGGAACACTTCTGCCATCTGACGGTAAAACTTCGCATAAGATATCCCTATTAGATACACATGAGTCATATCGTTTGTGTGACTGGCTGTAATTCGTTTTAAGTTGGAGGTCTACTTATCAGGTCTTAACGCGCTAGCTCGTGTGCACATAATGCAGGGCGCAATATTGCAGTGGGCTTGAAAGAGAGATCACTTTCACCCTTTCTCTCTCTCTCTCTCTCTCTCTCTCTGTCTCTCTGTCTCGATCGTAGTAGAAGCGGTTGGGTCTTAATCACTCTCGCATCTTCAGTAAACCCTCAAGTGACAACTTCAACCAAAATACCAATTTCTTGCTAGCGGTCAGATCTCGAAGAGATTCTCGACAGCGGTAGTCTGGAACTTGTAATAGTGTTCAAGCAAGAAGAGGGCACCTGCTATTGAGAGTTAAGTCCTCCAGAGCTGAAGGAATCGGAAGGTGACTTTACACTGTGGTGAGATAGGGTGCTTATGCAAGCCCATTACTCTCCCTTCCAAGTTCAGTAACTTGTTCGACACATGCCTTTATTCTATATATTTTTGTGTTTAGATATGTCATAAGTTTATTAAAATTTTACAGCTCATTACAAATAGTCTCTAATCAAACAAGACCTGTTTCTATGGAAATAATTAAATAAACTTTTGAAATGTAAATTTCTCACAATACTACCGAACGATGAAGGTGAAGAAATAGTGTTCATTTAATTACTAGCAAGTATCCCGTTGATTATCATATTAATCTCGAATGTAAATATATACAGTGAGACCCGTTTGGTATAGGTAATATTAATGTATTATTATAAAGCTATTATGATAGTATGAAAAATTTCTTGCTAGTCAAATTATGATTAAAAGATGGGTGCTTCCTTATGACAATCAACAATGCATAATCTGAAAGGACAAATGCAAATCGTAGATGATTAAAATGCCTACTACAAATCAACAGCGGGCACAATGTGTTCTTTGGTATGCTAAATTTGAGAGTGTTAAAAGAGTTCAAAGGGAATTTCGACGTAAGTATGGTGTGCGTAATGTACCTAAATACGGTTCCATAATGTTGTGGTATCGAACATTAGAAGAAACAGGTTCTGTGTATAAAAAAAAAACATGCAGGAGTTCGCAAGCGAAACCCAGTACGAGAAGCAGCTATCTTTTGACTTGGTCCCCAAACTCCCCGAACTCCCCAGATCTAACCCCTCCTGGCTTCTTCGTGTAAGGTTTTGTTAAAGACATTGTCTATTTACAGAAACCCAGGAACATTGATGATTTGAGAGTAAAAATTACTCAAGCTTTTCAACAAATCACCCCTCTTACAACGGACATAGACTGAATTGCATCACCGTTATGAGTTGTGCAGGGTGCGCAATGGGGGTCATGTTGCGCTGTGAGGAATCTCCCATCTTTCAGTGTTGTATGCACAAAGTTTCAACAAATAAAGTTCAGTAGTAAATGGTTTACGGTGCTTTTATTTTATCCATATCCAAATGGATCACCCTGTACATATAATTAACTATAAAGAAAGTAACTAAAACACGATAAAATATAGGAACAATATTTCACTCACTTCAAGAAGAAAAAAACTTTTTCAGACTAAGATGCTCGTAAAAACTATGCTGACTTTTAAAAGAGTGTCTTCTTCAAGTGAGGAAAAAATTGTTCCAAAATTACGGATACATAGTGGTTTGTATTTTTGATAGTGAAATATTCTGTATGCAAATAAATGTCATTAGGCCTATATACTTACATTGGAGAGACAATGCAAAATGAATGTGGCTCAAAAATTTACAAAGTTTATACATAAATGTATATAAGAAAATTATTGGACACTCTGTATATGATATTCAATTTAGTCTTTTCCGAGAATCGCATTGCAATACAGTCGTGCTTAGAAGACATGCCGTAATGATTGATAATGGGAATAAAAGACGGCTATAAATACAGTTCGTAGAGCAGGAAAACAAAAATAGGATGTAATAGTAAACTTTTGTTTCCAACTTCAGACTCTTCTGTTAGCCAAAATTGCGTTATGTTAAGGTTACCTGACACAGTTCTGTCAGGGCAATAATAGCGTTGTAATTCTAGACATATAACAGACGTGTTCTTCGATGCTGTTTTCAGAAGACCCAACATGTTTTATCGCTATTTGAGTCAACAGTTAGAAACTACACGTGCAGCGGCAGGTAGTGGAATAATTTAATTCTGTGAGATGTAATAAAGACAATACATAATCACATTATTCTTCTCATCACTATAATTCTCTTTGGTAATAAACTCGCATGTCATACAGAGTACGGAATAAGTATGGGCGTTTCTTTCTATTTTGAACGTTTAAAAATGATGTTAATAATGTTATGTCAACCCGTATAGAAGAACTGTATTCGAAAACTTGTGTTTAAATTTAATTTTATTTACACATTCAACTCAAAATAATTAGCACACATTCATTGATAGCTTTCTCCCAAAGGCAGGTCTTTCACTGCAAACCCAGCATTCTCCAATCATCTTATTTTCCGCCGTCCTCTTAGTCTGTGCATAAGATCCATACATCTTAATGTCGTTTATCTTTTGATATCTTCTTCTGCGTCGAACTTTCGTCTCGTTCACCATTCTTTCAAGTTCATCCTTCAGTAGGAATTTTATTCTCAGTCAGTGACCTGGAAAGAACACATTGCACATTAACTACATTGCTGTCAAATTATTAAGGAAGGTTTATTTATTGAGAAATTTAAAACGTTATGATCTACATTAATATCTTAGAACAGCTTAATTTTCTTAGTTTCAGAGCGTTTTCAAATATGGTTTACTAATCTGGGGTAATAGTTGTGATATACAGAAGATATTGTTAGTTCATAAAGGCAATAACAGCCATAACTGGTTCGTCTTCTACGATTTACAGTAAACCATTATTTATAAAATAAAACGTCACGACTATAACTGGATTATAAATCCTTGAACAATTATGTATGGCTATGAAATGAGAAATTCTAATGACTTTACACAAAGTCACCCCAGGTCGAGGTGACATAGTTTTTTTTTTTTTGTGAACGAATATGTGGACTTAGGAAATTTCATTAACTTTGAAAAATGGCTTCAAATTATTCATTACACACTAAACAATTTGAGAATAATATTTTTAGACATTTACAAAAAAAGTTTCACACAATAAAAATGTTTTAAAGGGAAAAAGATGCTGAAAATGACACAAAGTCACCCTAGTTGACGGTATGTATCTATAGTCAAAATCAGGATAGGACAAGAAATGTCTAAAGGAACTGAAATAGGGAAAGGAGTATGACAAGGATGCCCTTTATCATATACTCTGTTCAACATCTACGTGGAGAATTTGGTCAAGAACTGTTTTCAGAACTTGGGAGGGTAAAAGTAGGAGGAAGAAGATTAAAGTGCATACGACTTGCTGATGATATGGCGTTGTTAGCAGACGAGGAGACGATACTAATGGATATGCTACTGGAGCTAAATGACTGCTGTGAGCAGTATGGAATGAAGATAAATGCAAATAACACGAAGACCACGGTTATCGAAAGAAAAATGAAGAAGGTAAACTTGCGAATTCTAAATGAGGCAGTAGAGCTAGTGGACAGCTTCAAATACTAGGGATATACTATACGCACTAATATGAGCTGCACCTAGGAAGTCAGAAGGAGGATATCAATGGCAAAGGAAACTTTTAATAGAAAAAAGTAGCATCTTCTGCTGACCTCTGGAAAAAGAACTAAGGAAGAGACTAGTGAAGTGCTTTGTGTGTAGTGTGGAATTGTATGGGGCAGAAGCATGGACATTACGATGAAATGAAGAGAAACAAATAGAAGCATTTGAAATGTGGATATAGAGAAGAATGGAGCGTGTGAAATGGACAGACAGAATACGAAATGAAGCCTGTGTTGGAAAGAGTGGGTGAAGAAAAAATGATGCTGAAACTGATCAGAAACAGAAAAAGGAATTGGTTAGGTCACTGGCTGTGAAGAAACTGCCTACTGAAGGATGCACTGGAAGGAATGGTGGACGATAGAAGAGTTCGGGGCAGAAGAAGAAATCATATGATAGACTACATTAAGATACGTGGATCATATGCGGATTTTTCCGTGCATGATGATTATTCATATGATTAATTAATTTTGTTCTTCAAGAGACGCAATAAAATTTGCAGTCTTTGTATTACACAATTTTATGTGACTACTAGCCGTACCCGTGCGCTCCGCTGCACCCGTTAGAAATAAATATAAAGTAATTACATAATTAAAATAGGACGTTTGATCCAGGGAATATTCGTGTTTGATAAAAGGATAAATCGTTTAATATGTTACTTAATTTAAATTATATTTAAATAATTAAAATGGAATCATTTTGGTCCAGAGAGCACTCATTTGGTGCAATGACAATTCCTTTAACGTGTTTCTTAATTTTTATTACATGCATCCATAGTTCAATGAACATTGACATCATTTACATTTAATGTGTATACTTTATTTTACTTGTTATAGGTTTCCATTGAATTATGGTAATAACTTAATTTTAACTCTTGTTTTTTACGTATTCAGTAAATGGCGCTTGGCCCACTATGGTTCTGAACCCTTCAAATAACTTATATTATATTATATTATATTATATTATATTATATTATATTATATTATATTATATTATATAAAAAGTGTGTTGATAACGGATGTACCCCGATAAGTAAGTTTTCAACTTGTTATGAGGGCTCTTGAATCTCAGGAGGAACAAATTTTATTTTACAACAGAGCAACATAATCTGTTTGGCTCATTACCCAAAATTTTTGCATTGCATTTAATGCATATGTATTTTATGTACTTTAACTCGATTCAATTGAGCACAGTTAAAATTTGGATTATAAAATAATGAAATGCTAAGCTAACATATTATTACTGCATACTAAATCAATACACTCTCGTTCGTTAATTCTCTGAGATAAACATTATTTTAAGAAATACAGGAAACGATTACACAGAATAGCCTATCAAGTTTTCTGTGCATAAGAAGCTATTTTAATCTTACCTGTCCTCAATTCACTCAGAAGTTACTGTAATAACATTATAGCATTATGTCCATACAGAGAAACTACACTTTCCAATGGTGAATTAATAATTAATTATACAAATCGGTTAATTTAGCTTCCGATATTGCTTCATATAAACCAGAAACATTTTCTGTAGGCTATGATTCATAGCTTTCGATTGTTGTTGACCAAGGCCCCTTATAGACGAAGTCATTTGTTTATTTCATTACACGGCCTTAGATGGCAGTTATTTTAATTTTAAAATTCATTTATCTCATTAAATATCAGTCCTATCAACATTTTTCAAAGAATAAAACTTATCGGAAATGATTTTTAAAGAAATGTTTGTTATGTAACATTTTTCATAAAAATCAATAATAAGCTAGATATTTCGATTTATTTAATTCAGGTCCCTTATAACCCCCCTTTTAAATAATGTATTTTGAATGCCGTATAGCCTATAATCTAAGTTACAACGAACGTAATTTATATTCCAATTTTCATCGAAATCCGTTCAGCCATTATCGCGTAAAAAGGTAACAAACTTACAGAGAGACAGACAGACAGACAGACAAACAAAAATTTCAAAAAAGCGATTTTCGGTTTCAGGGTGGTTAATTATATATGTTAGGACCAATTATTTTTGGAAAATCGAAAATTACCGGAAAAATTTCGGCTACAGGTTTATTATTATAGATTAATAATAATTATTCTATCCATCTCGTTGTGAACTATACAACGTTATCCGCTACTGCGAATTCGTTCAAAGTTACCTGTTTTGGTTCGGATTTCATGACAAGCAGTTGTGATTTCCATTAATATTTCAGTTATATATTGTTCACTAATATTTTATAAACCATATTTCTTACGTAGTTCGGGCGGAAAATGATAAATTCTGGGGACAGCGGTGAGTAATCAATATGATCTCTGCTTCCGATCCATCTAACAGGATAACGTTGATCCAAGTAGAAAAAGCTTTTAAAGACATATTATAGCGTTGAACTGATGCGGCGTCGGCTGTATGTTGATTAAGAAATAACTTCTCGAGTTTCTCACGAAGAACATTAAAAACATATCATATATTTATAAAGGAAAATTAAGGACTGCAGTAGAAATCCTAAAATCTTTTGAAAATATATCTTTTAAGTAGGCTACGTCATAGATGTTATGTTTCAGTTCATTATTGAATTATTTATAACATTCAGTACAGAAATTTTAAAGAAATAATAACTTTATCTTTTTTGTAATCTCACGTATGCTTTTAATAACGTTAATAATTAATGAATTAAAAAAATAACTCAAAGTGCTTTCCAAACCTAACAAGTTTCATTATTCTTTTTTGTCAAGTTAACGTTTCATAAATAGCTTTAAATATTTTTTATGGAAATTATGTATTTTTAATTGAGAGATACGACATCACTTTTCATGAAGGAGACCTAGATTCAGATAATGGTTTGTGCATTTTGGATTTAGGGTGTACTGTGATTAGGGTTGCCAACCCTCTCGTATTTCCCGGAATCTCCCATATTTGCCCCTAATTTTTAACAATCTCACAGTTCCCGTAATTTTCTTCTCTTGGAACATTTGATCCCTTATTTTGCATAATGTAAAAATCTTTGCTGTAAACTTTTGATGATTTATATGCTGATGATTTATATGCTGAATTAATTTTGTTTTTGTTTTAGTGCTCACCCGTTTAAAATCAAACCATGATCATGTTATAGGCCTAAATTTGGGAAAAAAACTTGCGGTTTTTTCTAAGAAAACAAAGTACTATTGCTCATACAAAATGTATGTTTCTTTTGATGACAGTAATTGGACAGATGTTCGAAACAGGAGCACGACACATCCTATCAAATCAGAGCTGCAAACTGCAGTCGACTTCGACTATTACGCGAGACAAAATCTGTTTCAAAATATTCTAATTTAAGCCTAGCTGCCAAACTATAAATTTATTTTTTAGTAACAGAAAGATTTGTCAATTTTCTATCGGAAATTTTGTCTAATCCTTAATGGCCCGTATTTTCTTTAAAAAAAGTTGGCAACACTAACTATGTTGGTATTACTAGATATTAAGTTAGTAATATCCGATCTGGTCGAGTGTTGTTGACTTAAGAGGAAGGAAAACTGCTAAGACTGGTTTTATTCTGGAAGGAAGTATAGCCGGGAAGTCATGTCGTGGATTTACATCACGTGAAAATACTCTGTCCTTGGTTGAGAAAGTTGATAGCTAGTAGAGATGAACAACGATCGAGAAAGCAAGACTAACAGCGCCCGCAAAGCCGAAAACCCGCACGACGTCGAGTCGTTGACGTAAAGACTGCTTGTGAGTGTTTCGAGACGCCGAGATTGATAACTCCCGAAATCCCGAACGTCAAGCAGCCTTGAATCGCCACAGTTGTTTATACCTCACTGAATTTTTATCTACTTTGGAAACTGTTATATACGTATAAACAATCAAGTAGCGTATTTGAAACATCATCTCTGTTTCTCAGTGTATAATAATCCGTTCCCCAATTTTATTTAATTATTAGGCCCTTATTAAGAGGCTAGGAATTTTCTTTTCATATGTTTGAGATCAAGTGTGCAATCTCAATTAAAAAGATAATAACGTAATTTATTATTTGAATATACGATTTCTTGAACCCTATTTTACTCGAAAGTACATTAGGATTATAGTTACAGCCTGAGTTTATATTATTATTATAATGAGAATTCATTTGACGTGGGTAACCCAGTCTTGCTACTTAAAATTAACACTTATATCTACTACAATAATTTAAATTATTTACAAGTGCTTAAATATATTACATATAACCCAGTCTTGTTACTTAAAATTAACACTTATATCTACTACAATAATTTGAATTATTTACAAGTTCTTAAATATATTACATATAAAATTACAAAACTCTTTATAACAGCACATTTTTGTGAACACATTGAATAGTGGTTTTTCATTTATTACATTACAAAAATGTAAATGTCTGACCAAATTAAATCTTTTGTTTTCGAACACTGGATAAATGTTTCTTAGACATGCAAATTTATTTGAGAATTGTTTTTTTTTCTATTTGTATAACCATAGGTAATATCATATAATAGAACCAGAAGATTTTGATAACTAAGATACTGTTCTGTTTTGTCTTTTTATCTCATTTAAATATTTATAATGTTATTTATTTCAATGATGTATGTTATTCAAAGTTACGAAATCTTAACACGCTGACCAAATGCTATTTCGAGAATGATGAACGAGACTCGAAGCGCACGAGAATGACGAGACGAGACTCGAAAGACAAATGCAGCGAACACAGCGAGCGAGAGCGGCAGTTAGTTTTGTTCATCTCTAATAGCTAGCTGTTTCTCGCTCCACCTATTTCGCCTACTTTGCAGGCCAAAATCGCTCCAAGATAATGCCTAGAATAGATTAATATTGCGTGTGTGTCCACTCGACACGTCTTAAGGGATTAAAGAGTCTTCAGGAAAACAAACCACGGAAGACATTTGGAAATATGAAGGCGTGCACACGAAACTCACTGACAGAAGTGTATTCTGAGTTGGAATGCAAATGTGTTGAGACATATAATAGACGTTCCCTTAAAATTTGATATCTTCTTACTAAAATGTGCATTTGTAATAGTTGGTGAGCGAACTGCGTCATTGTTCTCTATGTTGCCACATTTACATTGTCTTATATACACTGTAGGTAGTAATATTACTACCTACAGTGTTCCCGGAGCAGTAATTTAAATAAGAATAGCATAATGTCCACACTGTGAAGGTACAAACGAAATGAGTTGCCAAATTAGCTATTTCGTCAGGCTTCAGTATGTACTCACATTCAGCTCTGCGCCTTTATTTCGATGGCAGCGCTAAGGAAAATGAAAAGAAAAAGAGAAAAAGAAGATCGTAGAGTTTGAATTGCAATGTATGGCTTGTTTAAGTTCCAGCATGGGTTACAGACGGTGTCGTTACTGTCTTATTTCTCTCTGCTTTACATTTCCATGTGCGACATTTCCTACCAAACAATTAAAAAAAAAAAACACGACTGTTAACACGAAGAGAAGCACTAATATTTTTATAAAAATATCATGACAGCTGACACAAAGTTTTTACAAGGGACAGCTATTAAACAAATTCAACTAACAGAAAAAAACGAAATATAATTTATATACAGGGTGATTCACAAGGATTTACCGTCCTTCACGGAGCTTATTTCCGAAGACATTTTGAGCAAAAAATGTCATGTAAACATGGGTCCTATTCTCAATATTTACAGAGTTACGTTTCGTTATTGGAACGCATTGCTGTGAACGCGTGATCTTGGTCAGCGTGCAGTCAGCAGCCAGCGCGAGGGCTACGGAAATCAAAGATAGACGTATGCAGTTAAGGCTCATTCATAATGAAAATTAAACATAACGTAAACCATCATTCACGATGGGAACATAAACATAACACTTTTTATTTTATTTTATTTTATTGGGTTATTTTACGACGCTGTATCAACATCTAGGTTTTTTAGCGTCTGAATGAAATGAAGGTGATAATGCCGGTGAAATGAATCCGGGGTCCAGCACCGAATATTACCCAGCATTTGCTCGTATTGGGTTGAGGGAAAACCCCGGAAAAAACCTCAACCAGGTAACTTGCCCCGACCGGGATTCGAACCCGGGCCACCTGGTTTCGCGGCCAGACGCGCTGACCGTTACTCCACAGGTGTGGACTATATAACAACAAACATACTTGGTAACCATGGAAACATAACAACAACGCCATTTCCTCATATTATGTCGTATACTTCAGCGCTCCACGATTGTGTTCTGTTTACAAATCACGTAAGCATAAGCATGAAAGTGTCGTGACCAGAATATTGCACGAAATGGAAATATAAAAATTGGAAATTTATCTTTTGAAGTGGTGGAGAAGTTCAAATATCTTGGAGCAACAGTAACAAATATAAATGACACTCGAGAGGAAATTAAACGCAGAATAAATATGGGAAATGCGTGTTATTACTCGGTTGAGAAGCTCTTATCGTCCAGTCTGCTGTCCAAAAATCTGAAAGTTAGAATTTATAAAACAGTTATATTACCGGTTCTTCTGTATGGTTGTGAAACTTGGACTCTCACTCTGAGAGAGGAACATAAGTTAAGGGTGTTTGAGAATAAGGTGCTTAGGAAAATATTTGGGGCTAAGCGAGATGAAGTTACAGGAGAATGGAGAAAGTTACACAACACAGAACTGCACGCATTGTATTCTTCACCTGACATAATTAGGAACATTAAATCCAGACGTTTGAGATGGGCAGGGCAATGTAGCGCGTATGGGCGAATCCAGAAATGCATATAGAGTGTTAGTTGGGAGACCGGATGGAAAAAGACCTTTAGGGAGGCCGAGACGTAGATGGGAGGATAATATTAAAATGGATTTGAGGGAGGTGGGGTATGATGATAGAGACTGGATTAATCTTGCACAGGATAGGGACCGATGGCGGGCTTATGTGAGGGCGGCAATGAACCTTCGGGTTCCTTAAAAGCTATTTGTAAGTAAGTAAGTAAGTAAGTAAATAAGCATGAAAGTTTGGAGTTTGCAAACTTTCATGTTAACGTCTTACACTAATTTTTATGTCAATGCTTATGTGAATCATTGTGAATGATCCCATTTGGTAGTCTGGGCGCAAACTTCTGTGTTAATGTTAAGGTTATGTTTAATTTTCATTGTGAATGGGCCTTTACGTAGCGCGACGAGTACCGTTCACAAGCGTGCGGCCAAGTGTACTCAAGCGGACGGCGACATTTTTTAAAATGCGTTGTAAACTCTCCAAGACTGTAAATTATGATGCAAAATTGAACTGAAAATAATTGAGTCGGTGGAAGTGGTGTGATTTGTAATGATTGTTGTGATAAGTGCTTAAGAATAATGTAATTTTATAGTTAAAAATAGAAAAAGATGTCTGTGCGAAGCAACTAAGGAGTTCACAGCACATTTTTAGCTTCATAATACTTGCCAATAAAAGAAATACTTCTGAATGGTTCATTCTCTATTTGTATTATTCTTTTGCCTTCAAACTAAAGAAAAAACGTTTGTTTACAAATAACTTTAAATTAATGTAACTCTAAAAATACTGAGAATAGGAACTACGTTTGTATGACATTTTTAGCTCAAAATATATTCAGAAATAAGCTCCTTAAGGGACGGTAAATCCTCGTGAATCACCCTGTATACGCAAAAAGACAGTGATCGGGAGGATAAGATGACCGGGAGAAATAATAGCATTCGTTCATAACGTAATGAATCAAATAAGTTACATTTTTAACTTGTGTTAGTGATAAAGTTAATCTCGTTGTATGTACGCTGTCCATTTCATTTAGTTCTCAAGGAGTTTGTTATATTTTTTAACCAGATGCACGAGTTCATAAAAGTTAACGAAAACATTTTTTAATTTAATTCTATATGACAAAACTTCTTTAATTTCTGTAACTGTAATGGTGTGTGGTCACGAATTGTATCATGTTTAGTAAATTCTAGAATGAAAGAAGTCGCTTACTAACACCATTACTTGCCCCATTTATTCTTTTTATGAAAAAAAACTGGTAAATAAAAGCTCCCAATCTTTGCGATTAAAAATTTGACGTTTAAGCTGGTAATACAATCAATTGTATATCGCTTTTTGTATATGTACTTTATTTTTGTCGTGCATATATATATATATATATATATATATATATATATATATATATATATATAATAAGAAGTAATATGAGTTTTTGTCAGCAAGTCAGGAGGAGGATAATAATGGCAAAAGAAGCTTTTAAAAGAAAAGGAATTAAGAAAGAGATTAGTGAAGTGCTTTGTGTGAAGTGTGGCATTGTATGAGGCAGAAACATAGACATTACGACGAAGTGAGGAGAAGAGACTAGAAGCAATTGAAATACTGGTATAGAGAACAATGGAGTATGTGAAATGGACAGACAGAATAATAAATGAAGTTGTGTTGGAAAGAGTGAATGAAGAAAGAATAATGCTGAAACTGATCAGGAAGAGAAAAAGGAATTGGCTGGGTCACTAAGAAGAAACTGCCTACTAAAGGATGCACTGGAAGAAAAGTTCGAGGCAGAAGAAGATATCAGATGATAGACAACATTAACATACATGGATCATATGCGGAGGCTAAGAGGAAGGCAGAAAATAGGAAAGATTGGAGAAAGCTGGGTTTGCAGTGAAAGACTGTACATGGGCAGAAAAATGCGAATGAATAAACGTAGGAACGTATGAATTTTAGGATCCATGTTTATTAGAATTCCTTCTTTTTTTTTTCATGAATAAACTACTTTACTACCACCTCTCGGAATACCGAATGCTTTTTAACATTCTTTATTTTGTCAGTTAACTTCAGCAGAATATTTAATTGCAATTCAAAATGCCAAGGGAAGAAGAGAAGAACAGTAAAGAAGGTAGTTCGCTATGTAAAGCATCTTTGTGTGCACTTATTGGGACGGCATTAAATTTCAATTTGGAGATGTCTTTTATGAGATCTGGAGCTCCGATTACTGTACATTCAATAGCATTGAACATGTAATCGATATCTGTGCCAGTGCTTCCTGTAGTGCAGACAGCTTCACAAAGGGACAGCGTATGTCACTCGCAACTGTCACTACCGCTATAAGTGGCTTACAACGGCGGTAAGCGAGTTGCTTCAAGTTTCATATGAGGTCGAGCTGATACAATAACCATTTTGACTGAAAAAGTACGCTTGTGCAATATTAATTATAATCAATTTTAGTCACAATTTTAATCATTAAGTAGAACGATATTCGTACGTTCAACGCAACTGTCTTCGACATCTGCAATGCAATACGGAAATAGGTTTTTTAGTTAGTTATTTACCAACGCTTTATCAACTACTAGGTTATTTAGCGTCGATGAGATTGATGATAGCGAGATGATATTTGGCGAGATGAGGCCGAGGATTCGCCATAGATTACGTGGCATTCACCTTACGGTTGGGGAAAACCTCGGAAAAAACCCAGCCAGGTAATCAGCCCAAGCGGGGATCGAACCCGCGCCCGATCGCAATTTCAGACCGTCAGGCAAGTGCCTTAAACGACTGAGCCACGCCGGTGGCTCGGGAATAGGTTCGAAACCGACCTGGATCATAATAATTTTTCGATATCAATTTTGTTTTCTATTTTGTTTCTTTTGGAGTACAGAATTACATTACATACTTATTTGTTTAGTGTTTAGGTGATGAAGACGATGATTATGATTATGATGATGTTGATGACGATGATGATGATGATGATATGCCCTTCAAAATTAGCTACATCTTACTCCAGCGATGTCAAGGTCAAGCGCACGTAGACGGTTCTCCGCGCGATCAAGCGCTCACTAGTTGCGGTGAATCAATTCTGAAGGCAGCACCAGTGAATAAGAAAGGGTGAGCAAAGTGAACTCTATTGGCCTATCACTGCAAGATGAATTAAACTGTTTTTAAATAATAGATAACGTGTTACATTCATACAAGACAACAAGAAATCAGAACATGGTTTGTAGAGTGTACATCTCTAATAAATGCAATAAATTATAAAATAGTAGGCCACAATAAATAATAAATATAGCTCCTCAATAGCCTTTATTTTCTTTATCTTAGCGGTTTTAGATAATGAGGCCTACCTAATTAATTGTTATGTAATTGTTATACACTTAATAATGTATTTATTATATGAACAGCATATTTGTAGAAACAAATTAAATTCCTGACTAATCATCTAATACAGAAGTGTTTTTTCTTGTTTTTGCCGACAACAACCTTCTTATATCCGGGGAAATTATGTTTCCTGCAGCATGACGTAGCATAGCACCCTTATTATCGTCTGATAATCTTGATATTAGTCTTGGTTTTGTGAGGTTCATAAGTGAGGAAAATTGCTCACATACGTGCTTACTGCCAAATATACAGGGTGTTTCAAAAATACGGGGCATAATTTCAGGTATGTATTTCCCACATGTAGACAATCAAAATAGTTCATTACAACATGTGTCCGGAAATGCTTTATTTCCGAGTTATGGCCTTGACAACATTGAAATTCACCGGAACCATACCTCATGTTTTAGAAGACACTCCACTGATCAATCGTCAACACATTCACCTCTTGCATGATGGCGCCCCTGCACACTTCAGTCTTACGGCTCGCCGGTACTTGGATCGAAGGTTTCCTGATCGATGGATAGGTAGAGGTGGCCCAATTGCTTGGCCTCCACGCTCACATGATCTGAACCTTCTCGATTTATACTTGTGGGGCCATTTAAAATCATTGGTTTATTCGTCTCCGGTGCCTGATTTGGAATCTCTTCGGAATCGAATTGTGGCATGTTCTGAGGACATACGCAATACTCCTGGAGTTTGGGATCGTGTTCGCAGGCCAATAAGACATCGATGTGAGCTCTGTATTTAAGCAGGAGGTGGACATTTGGAACATCTTCTGTAATGACAACGACCTGCGGAAAGAAAAACGTTCCGGTGAATTTCAATGTTGTGAAGGCCATAACTCGGAAATGAAGCATTTCCGGACACATGTTGTAATGAACTATTTTAATTGTGTACATGTGGGAAATACATACCTGAAATTATGCCCCGTATTTTTTAAACACCCTGTATAAATAATTAGCGCCGAAAATATTCGTATCCTGGATATAAGCCTATTACTCCGCAAAGCGAACTTCCAACTTGGCTCTGTTCACGTAATTCAAAGAATCTGGAGAGAATTTTTCCTCGGCTTAACCAAAGGACATCACAATCGTAAGGAACATTGTCTAACTGAAAATCTATGGACGACATATCTTGACAATTTTTAGACAGAATTCGTAACGAGTCTACGCTATTAGTATCATACTCTTTTTGTACTTTATTCTGTAAATTTAAATGCAATGCAGTGAGGAATAACCTCTACAGTACGTCTAAGCATATATTTATCACTATTTAATGTCAATAAAACAACAGAATTTCAATACATCATTGTGTACATCAATTAATAATTTCAGGCGTTTCACATTGCTTCTCTCTGTAACTAAATGTTTTCCATATATCAGAAAAAGAACATTATCTCTTCTTTCACTCATAAGAAGTCAAGAGTCCAGTTAGCCTAAAACTTACTGAACGACTTCTCTTCAATGTGTAATGTACAACCCTTGAGTTCATCAGTACTTGTAGGTACCTGCGTACCTACGTGCTCTGAACAGCGCATACGGGCCATGAGGCACGCTTGCGCTCTCTTTGACATCACTGCCAGTTATAGGATTTCCTTAAATCCCTTGAAACTTTAATTATCCGTTACAATACTTTCAAGCATCTCATACTTTTTCATTTCATAGCAATGACTTGGTATAGTGCAACTCCACAAATAGACACAGCAATGGTCCGTGTGCGAGACGAGGTACGAACTCTATCTTTCTACGGAGTACTGTGGACATTGGTAAACATAAGGGCTGTACAATGTTTTTTATGACGTGCGGACCGAAACATAAATAATTAACGTATACATAATTTTAAATAACATATTGTAGTATATGCAAAATATATAACAAAACAACTTCGTGATTAAGTATAATATATACGTGATACATTTTAAACATAAAACAAACTTCTGGAAGATAAACTCTCTAAATGTATCTACATACAGGGCTTTCATTTCAAAACATCCCACTCTAAGTAACTAATTATTTAAATTGAATTCAATCTAAACAAAAAAAAAAACACGTAAATTTAGATATTGAAGGGGAAGTTGATAGATTTCACCTCCCACCCCAGCCATCGTCACTTTGAAATTTAAAACGGCATCCCTTTATTTTTATACTTAATTACGAAAGAGCATTCAATTGCTCATACACCTCATTCGTTTTCGCATTTTTTCTCTCGTCGCCTGTGAACCTGGATTATTGTTATTGTTGGTTAGAGCTGAAGAGAATAAAGCTACAAAACTTATTGAGCATTTCATGTAATAGTGTTGTGTTTGTGTATTAAATTATTTTAAAATGGTGTATACCCTTCAAGAGAGAACATAAATCATCCCTATTGATTAAATTGAGGAAATTACACAAAATAAGCTGTGTTTTCATCCTACAATTAACTGATAATAACAAAACTTCTTGTAATCACTACAGAATGCCTCGTATTTAGATAAATAATTTTGTTTTATGCCATGCACTGTTCTGATCGAAATGTCAAATTCTTGAGCGATGGCTCTGATTCATTCACATTTTTTAAACCGCTCCAATATTTGTAACTTCTGCTTCAACATAAGTACACATTTTTTGTTCCCTGCCTTGCTGCCAACGTGTACGAGTATCTGCACACTACAGAACTAGTTCAACTGGTTAGCCCAGCGAATAGGGATTATAAAGAATGTACTCTGAGCGAATTTTCCTGTGTTTTGTTTCTCTGTGCGCCAGCTGCTAGTTCCACTTTCAAGCGCTAGAGGTAGTGTAATCGAGCATACGCTAAGATAATAATTGAGAATAGGCACAGGATCCAAACATCGCCTAACTTATTGCATAATCCAGTAACGCTTTGCTTCAAATAAATTCAAGTTAACAGCTTTTCCTTATTCTCAGTGACAAACTAGTTGTAATAATAATATTTTATATTTCAGATATAAAACATTATATTATAAAATAATATAATACATTATAAAATTAAGTATCGAATTCGTTTAATATTTGTATAATAATATAATATAGGTATATGGTTTTACTTCTCGTAAGAGTTTTGTTTTTCCATTTTCAGTGCTATCAAATCATTACATATTTTAATTGTTGTTGGGGTCAACGTCTCAACTCTCATTATAAAGGAACTCTAGAGTCTATACATTGCAGTTAATGAAGGATTTATTATTTTATGGATCCAATTTATGTTATTTGAGTACATAATGTACCTAGATGTATTAATTGTATGTGTTATATTTCCGCTGTGTCGACTGCTAGCTGGTGTGATGTCAGCGCCAACTCTAGGGAGAAAGCAGAATCTGACGCTTTAGCTGGCTTGAAGGTCATTGAAATCAGTCCGGCTACATCAAAGGTACCTACGCGAAGTGTCCATTCTTTATAATCCCTATTCCCTGGTTAGCCCTGTGCAGCGCGGGACAGGGTGCGTTGACTCACCTTGTGTCGTGAACTATACGAGGGTGAGCGTCTATTTGTGGAGTTCCACTGTACGATATTTTTATATGTTTATCTCGTAAATATTATTTTCGAAGACTTCTGCGAACTTCTATACATATTGCAGCCTCATTTGAAAAATAATTAATTCTGTAGCGGACATCTAGTCTGTGAGATATGAAGTCTGTATAGATTTACTTGCAATCAGTTTTATTGACAGACCGCGGCTGACGACGCACGGCCGCTGCTCCAGCGAGTGCTTTATGTGTATTTGTCCCCCGCTGCGATGTGTGTCACTGATTGATGTCAGGTGGGCTGACGTGATTGATCGAATGGTGTCAGTGGTGTGATCAGTTGTCGGATTGAAGACGCGGCCTGGATAAATTGTTCGCAGAAGCGGACGTAACGAATTAGGGCTCGCACGTGAGATCTATAAACCCGAACATATTTTTGATTTATGCCGAATGCAATCCTCTTCATATTTCATTGCCAACAAGCTTCCAGTCTAAAACTGGGAAATAGAATTACGGGGATATAATGGCATACACAACTGTGTGGGTTCCTCACTCACTGAACCTGTTTGGTAATTATCAGATGAAATATCTATGAAAGTTTCTACAGTTAAAAAGTTAAAAGTGTTGCTGTTTTTAAGAAGGTGATGTACCTTTATGGTAGACGGGTCCCGCTTCAACACCGGTGTGGCGTCATTTTCAATGTCCTTCGAACTACTACTACTACTACTACTACTTGGTCTTGACATCGTATAGATAATTATACAGTGCGGACATTTCGCGTCGGTACCTTTGATCTAGCAGGACTGATTTCAATAACCTTCAAACCAGTTTGAGCGTGAGATTCTGCTTTCTCCCTGGAGTTGGCACTGACATCACACCAGTTAGCAGTCGACATAGCGGAAATATAACACATACAATTAGTACGTCTAGGTACATTATGTACTCAAAATAAATTGGACCGATGAACAATAATAGCTGTTTCAGGTTTCTCAATATTTAATGGTTATATATATATATATCACAGAATAAATATTTAAATTATCTAATTACTACTACTACTACTACTACTACTACTACTACTACTACTAATAATAATAATAATAATAATAATAATAATAATAATAATATTATTATTATTACAATTTCTTACCAATGTTTATTATTGTCACACTAACATTACTTATCCAACTTTCATTATCTACGAGTACTTTCATGTTGTTTTATGGTCTAGATATTAATGTAATAACTATGTAACCAATTGTATTCAATTAGAATTAGAGTCTGGCTGGGCGGAAGAGAAGGCCTACTGACCCTAGCTCTGCCAGATTAAACAAATAAATTATTATTATTATTATTATTATTATTATTATTATTATTATTATTATTATTATTATTATAATGAGAGTTGAGGTGTTGACTCCAACAACAATTAAAATATATAATGATTTGATAGCGCTGAAAATGGAAAAACAAAACTCCTATGAGAAGTAAAACCATATACCTATATATTATATTGTATAAAAATATTAAACGAATTTGATACATAATTTTATAATGTATTAATATAATTTATTAGTCTATATATGACATATAAAAAATTATTATTACAACTACTGTAGTTTGTCACTGAGAAATAAGAAAAAGCTGTTAACTTGAATTTATTTGAAGCAAAGCGTTACTGGATTATGCAATAAGGTAGGCGATGTTTGGATCCTGTGTCTCAACTCTATACTCAGTTATTATCTTAGCGTGTCCTCGATTACACTAACCTCTAGCTCTTGAAAGTGGAACTAAATGCCGCGCACCACGGCCGACTTGATGTTCCCTTCGCTTTTTGTATACGGCCTTCACAATAGTAATATTTTCCTGAAATTGGATAATTTCTCAATTCCACCACTTGGCGCTGTCTGCCAAGCTCTGGTGTCCACAGAAGAAATACTCAGTATGAATTAAAATAAATGATTAAAGAGTAATAATAACCTTATAAATAATAAATAAGAAAATAATAAGTATTATTATGTTTAGTTCTGTTAATTATGATAAAAGCGTGAGTTTAAAAGCAGGGAAGGTACCACATAGTGACCTGTTCAGTTTAAGTAACATGATGACAGAAGCGTAATTTTGTAGTTCATTCACTGAGTAGCACCCCTGGGCTAAACTGCGATGTTTCAAAGTAATCACTTGGGTAATTATTTACCATCACTTGTACTGAGTTTCATAATTTCACATACTGCACTGATACATTCCACTTGATATTGCAGATTCAAGAATCATAGTTTCAAGATGTTGCGACTCAGTGGATTATAAGCCGCATGCTTCGAAGGAACAAGCTTTTCAGTTAAAGCTGCTGCAATGTTATCTAGAAGCGGCCTAACAAATTTCACAGTAATGATATTAGCAAGTCCGTTTTGGCCGTCTTCATCACAAATTGGCATTGCAAGAGAGGGCATCTACACAGTAACGGCTCAATTTCTGAACACAAATTTTCTAATATATTCTTGTTTGGTATTCTCTTTCGATGATTAAGCAGCTGATCTAGAATCAACTTTGCATGAATACTGCCTTCATCGGCCTCTTTCCATACATTTTCTTGTTCTTTGTGTAACGGATCTCTTTCAGTTAGTTGGAGTTTTTCGGTTGTTCTCGTTATCTCATCTTGCTTCTCTTGTAACATCTGATTAACTTGTGTAATTTTCACATGCAATCTATTAATTGTTTCTTTTTAGCTCCATAAAGTTGACAACGCTTTATGGTCATTTTCAACTGGCAAGAAGGGAATGTCATTAACTGATGCTGAGCCACCCGGAACATCTTGTTCAAATAGTGAAAAACCAATATTACTATAAGATTTGTGATTCTTGGGTGGAGGGAGATCAGTTTTAGTAATTGTTCGTCATGGTCTTCTGATATATCTGTCACTTATACCTAGGATAATGAGGGAATATTGTTGGCACAGCATTTGGTTTTAATAGTCTAAATTTCCCATTTATTAGAATAATCTTCTACAAACGACTGAAGATGGGGGAGTTGCTTTAGGAACAAAGTCTCGGCGTGAAATCACTTTAAACCATTTTCGCACCTTTCCCTTACTTATTTATGGCTTTTAAGGAACACGGAGGTTCATTGCCGCCCTCACATAAGCCCGCCATTGGTCCCTATCCTGTGCAAGATTAATCCAGTCCCTATCATCATATCCCACCTCCCTCAAATCCATTTTAATATTATCCTCCCATCTACGTCTCGGCCTCCCTAAAGGTCTTATTTCCTCTGGCTTCCCAACTAACACTCTATATGCATATCTGAATTCGCCCATACATATTACATGCCCTGTCCAACCCAAACGTCTGGATTTAATGTTCCTAATTATGTCAGGTGAAGAATACAATGTGTGCAGTTCTGCGTTATGTAACTTCCTCCATTCTCCTCTAATTCCATCGCTTTTAGCCCCAAATATTTTTGTAAGAACCTTATTCTGAAACACCCTTAATGTCTGTTCCTCTCTCAAAATGAGAGTCCAAGTTTCACAACCATACAGAACAACCGGTAATATAACTGTTTTTATAGATTCTAACTTTCCGATATTTTGACAGCAGACTAGATGACAAAAGCTTCTTAACCGAATAATAAGAGGCATTCCCATATTTATTCTGCGTTTAATTTTCTCCCGAGTGTCACTTATATTTGTCACTGTTGCTCCAAGATATTTGAATTTTTGTCCACACCTGTGGAGTAACGGTTAGCGCGTCTAGCCGCGAAACCAGGTTGCCCGGGTTCGATTCCCTGTCGGGGCAAGTTACCTGGTTGAGGTTTTTTTCGGGGTTTTCTCTCAATTCAATATGAGCAAATGCTGGGTAACTTTCGGCGTTGGACCTTGGACTCACTTCACCGGCATTATCACCTTCATCTCATTCAGACGCTAAATAGCCTAAGATGTTGATAAAGCGTCATAAAATAACCTACTAAAATAACATAAAATATTTTAATTTTTCCACCTCTTCGAAGGATACAACTCCAATTTTTATATTTCCATTTCGTACAATATTCTGGTCACGAAACATAATCGTCTTTCCCTGTCACTCGGAAATTCGTGGAATGATATTGCTCCTCCACTCTTTTTTTCTATTCGAAGTAGACAATAGTACACAACAATACGTCATTTTGAATCATATCACAATAAACTCACATACCAGTAGAAAGAAGCGCAATATTACTAATTATAATCGTACAAGAAACCATACACACATTCCTGAGTGAACCTTGGGGGTCAGTGCCATCTGGCGGGAATTTCATATTTTCTCGATTACAGCTTTAACACAGGGAACAAAATGTATTGTCAAGGCCGGTAAAGGAGAAGCGAAGCGAACATCAAGTCGGCCGTGGGGCGCACAGAGAAACAAAACACAGGAAAAATCGCTGTGTCCATTCTTAGTAATCTCTATTCGCTGGTCTTGATTTCTAGCGTTTGCTTTCGTCATTGGTGGGGGTGGGGATGTGTTGTTCGTATGGTGGGGGGTGGTTGTTTGTGTGTCATGTATTATGAGATCGAATAATGTATGTGTATTGAATTTTAATTGTATATTAAGTGTATGCTATTGGTATATTATTCTGTACTTATAATTATAATATACTTAATAGAGAATATAATTACTTAATACACAATTACATTTCAGTACACATAAATTACTAGATTTCATGACATACGGCACACAAACAACCATCACCATAATAAGAGCAACACACTCCCACCCCCACCAAAGACGAAAACAAACGCCGGAAATCAAGACGAGCTGGAGCAGCAGTAGTTGGAAGTACACTGAAGATGACAGCACACCGGTGTTGAAACTGGGCCCGTCTGTCATAAGGTACATCAGATTTTTCTAAACTATAACACTTTTAACGTTTTAACTGTACAAAGTTTTATAGTTTTCATCAAGTGTTAAAAAAACAACGAAATACAGGGACATCATTTTATTTTTACTTGCATTTTTATTGTACCTGCATTTCTGAATGTACTTCACTCTCACCCCTTCACTAATGTCCTTGCTCCCGTCAGACACACAAACTTACGGCCGCTATTGCATTCGAAGTCTTCAAGCAGTGAAGTAAACACTGCAGTGTATAGTGTGTTTCATAAATATGATTGCGTTTTCTATAGAAGAAAGAACCTATATTAATAATATCGTACTAAAAATTATATTCAAGAAAAGATAAATTCAATTTCAGAGAATATGCTTCAAAATGTTTTTAATAATATGCGTACTGAATTGAAGCCTGCATTGTAATGAACGGCAACCATTTTCAGCAACTTGTTTAAAAATTCAGATTAGATTTTTGAATTGAGGTGGCTAGAAGCAAAGGAATGCTAGTGACATTTGTAATAACATGAGTTAAGTGTATCCAGTGTAAGCAAAAGTATCTAAAATTTTAGTGGCAAAGGGATATTTTAATCACATCACACATTAAAATTTAAATAAAAAATTTCACCGATTTCACGAAAGCTTAAATATTTAAACCCCATTTCCTCAAAAGTAACTTAAGTGTACTTACAGCCCTTCACTTATGACCCCCTCAATTTAAATGCACTCTCTATATTGTATGTTAACATCAATAATTAATATGCTAAATAAAGTAGACATTACATAACGAACA
This sequence comes from Periplaneta americana, assembly GCF_040183065.1. Lineage (NCBI taxonomy): Eukaryota > Metazoa > Arthropoda > Insecta > Blattodea > Blattidae > Periplaneta > Periplaneta americana. The sequence continues at coordinate 134,381,378 of NC_091123.1, read as the reverse complement.
TAGCCGCCTGAAAAGTTGAGTTTTTGAAAAAAAAATGTTACTACTCTACTGTATTTTGATAAATTCCGTAAAAGTGATGATCAAACTGAAAATCGTAATATCGTATTTCCCTACAACATAAATGGATAAACTACTTTTCTCTCCTCCTATACCTAGTAAAATGATTTGTTTACATATTGCACTAGTAACATCAAACTCCTGTAATGGAAGGGGGCAACAGTGTTTCCGAGTATAGCCAGGTGAATGTTAAAAATGTTGGTAAAAATAAAGTGATGTCCCTGTATATGTATCTGTCTTTCACAAAGAAAGGAATACAGTATCAAAATAAATTCTTCCATATACCGGGTGGACCATTTAGTAGTACAGCAGGTTATATTACGACGCTTTATCAACATCATTGGTTATTTAGCGTCTGAATGAGATGAAGGTGATAATGCCGGTGAAATGAGTCCGGGATCCAGCACCGAAAGTTACCCACCATTTGCTCATATTGGGTTGAGGGAAAACCCCGGAAAAAACCTCAACCAGGTAACTTGCCCCGACCGGGAATCGAACCCGGGCCACCTGGTTTCGCGGCCAGACGCGCTGACCGTTACTCCACAGGTGTGAACTGGACCATTTAAATTGATAATGAAAAAGATCTAAAAAAAAAAAACGAAGCATTTTAAAAGGCTATATTAGAAATGAACGATAATTTACTTGAAAGGGGAAAGCGAACTGTATTATTTATTGTATATTTGGAGAATTTTCAAGGTTATACGAAAATTAATCTATTTTTAAAGACACCTGTATGTACTTACAAATGGCTTTTAAGGAACCCAGAGGTTTATTCCCACCCTCACACAAGCTCGCCGTCGACCCCTATCCTGAGCAAGATTAATCCAGTCTCTACCATCATATCCCACCTCCCTCAAATCCATTTTAATATTATCCTCCCATCTACGTCTCGGCCTTCCCGAAGGTCTTTTTCCCTCCGGTCTCCCAACTAACACCTCTATATGCATTTCTGGATTCGCTCATACGTGTTACCTGCCCTGCCCATCCCAAATGCCTGGTTTTAATGTTTCTAATTATGTCAGGTGAAGAATACAATGCGCGCAGTTCTGCGTTGTGTAACTTTCTCCAGTCTCCTGTAACTTCATCCCTCTTAGCCCTAAATATTTCCCTACGTACCTTATTCTCAAACGCACTTAACCTTTGTCCCTCTCTCAAAGTGAGAGTGCAAGTTTCACAACCATAAAGAACAACCGGTAATATAACTGTTTTATAAATTCTTTCAGATTTTTGGACAGCAGACTGGAAGATAAAATCTTCTCAACCGAATAATAACAGGCATTTCCCATATTTATTGTGTGTTTAATTTCCTCCCGCGTACCATTTATATTGTCCACACCTGTGGAATAACGGTCAGCGCGTCTGGCTGCGAAACCAGGTGGCCCGGGTTCGAATCCCGGTCGGGGAAAGTTACCTGGTTGAGGTTTTTTCCGGGGTTTTCCCTCAACCCAATACGAGCAAATTCTGGGTAACTTTCGGTGCTGGACCCCGGACTCATTTCACCGGCATTATCACCTTCATATCATTCAGACGCTAAATAACCTAGATGTTGATACAGCGTCGTAAAATAACCCAATAAAATAAAAAAAAAACATTTATATTTGTTACTGTTGCTCCTAGGTATTTGAATTTTTCCACCTCTTCAAAGGATAAATTTCCTATTTTTATATTTCCATTTCGTATAACATTCTGGTCACGAGACATAATCATATACTTTGTCTTTTTGGGATTTACTTCCAAACCTATCTCTTTACTTGCTTCAAGTAAAATTCCCTTATTTTCCCTAATCGTTTGTTTCCCTTATTTTCCCTAATCGTTTTCTCCTAACATATTCACGTCATCCGCATAGACAAGCAGCTGATTTAACCCGTTCAATTCCAAACCCTCTCTGTTATCCTGGACTTTCCTAATGGCATACTCTAGAGCAGGTATGCTCATTCTCTGACTCGCGATTACGTTCTGTAATCACAGCCTTCGAATGTAGAGCGTGCTGTTATTCGTTCGAAGCTCGACGGATGGCTGCGGAAGGCAGTTCAAGTACTTAGTAAAAAGTATGAACATTGCGGGACAATGACACAGTCAGAAGCTTCTGTAAGAAAATGATCATTCCGTACAGTGGGAGGAAGACTATTTTTGTTGTGCGTTCGGTGAAAGCATGAACTGTTTACTATGTTGTAAGGTACTGTCAGGAATACTACTGAGCAACATAAAACGACATTATACGCTCTGTAACCCAGAACATGCCGAAGTAACAGGGAAGCTGTTTTCTGTAATATGTATTCATATACCAACGTTATTATTATTATTATTATTATTATTATTATTATTATTATTATTATTATTATTATTACTATTATTGTTTGATTTTATTCCAAAAGAAATACATGTTATGATAAAATAATTTTTTCAGGGGTGCAACGTGCACTACAGTTTCAAGAATTGAAAGCACTTCATGAAAGGTCAAGCATTTAAGAAAGTCGAACAATTAGTGCCTGAATAAAATATACTTAATTATATCTCCGTACTGGAACAGCTCAAATGTGAATTCACAGGACACAGATTTAGTGGTTTTAGATGTATGGAGAGTGATATTAATGTTTTTGTCAATCCTTTCATAGTAAATGTACAATTCGTGAGAGTGCAGTTCCAGGATGTGTTAATTGATTTGCAAAGTGACGTAGAATTCAGAAATGCAGAGAATATGACTTGACAAGAATAGAAGTGTTAAAAAAATGAACAAAAGGAAAAATCCCGAGATGAGCTTATTCGTTGCCACTATGTTCGCTACCTTCGCCTCGACATATATGTGGGAACAATTATTTTCGAGAATGAAGGTACTAAATCGAAACATAGATCCCTATCAACAGATGAGCACCTTTTGAGCCTGCTGCGCATTGCAGTAAAGTCGTTGGAAATAGATTTCCGAGTACTTTCAGAAAAGAATGCACATATTGAATAGACCGCAATGTACGGTGGAATATGAAAAAAAACATTATCTATGATATAATAATATCATAACTATATTAAACACTAGCAGTACCCGTGCGCTCCGCTGCACCCGTTAGAAATAAATATAAAGTAATTACATAATTAAAATAGGACATTTGATCCAGGGAACATTTGTGTTTGATAGAAGGATAAATCGTTTACTATGCTACTTAATTTAAATTATATTTAAATAATTAAAATGGAATCATTTTGGTCCACAGAGCACTCATTTGGTGCAATGACAATTCCTTTAGCATGTTTCTTAATTTTTATTACATACATCCATAGTTCAATGAACATTAACATCATTTACATTTAATGTGTATACTTTATTTTACTTGTTATATGTTTTCATTGAATTATAGTAATAACTTAATTTTAAATCTTGTTTTCTACGTATTCAGTAAATGGCGCTTGGCCCACTATGGTTCTGAACCCTTCAAATGACTTAAAGAACTTAAATTATATTATATTATATTATATTATATTATATTATATTATATTATATTATATTATATTATATTATATTATATAAAAAGTGTGTTGATAACGGATGTACCCCGATAAGTTAGTTTTCAATTTGTTACGGGGGCTCTTGAATCTCAGGAGGAACAAATTTTATTTTACAACAGGGCAACATAATCTGCTTGGTTCATTACCCAAATTTTTTGCATTGCACTTAATGCATATGTATTTTATGTATTTTAGCTCGATTCAATTGAGCATAGTTAAAATTTGGATTATAAAATAATGAAATGCTAAGCTAACGTATTATTACTGCATACTAAATCAATACACTCTCGTTGTTCGTTAATTCTCTGAGATAAACATTATTTTAAGAAACACAGGAAACGAATACATAGAATAGCCTATCAAGTTTTCTGTGCATAAGAAGCAATTTTAATCTTACCTGTCCTCAATTCACTCAGTAGTTACTGTAATAACATTATAGCATTATGTCCATACAGAGAAACTACACTTTCCAATGGTGAAATAATAATTAATTATACAAATCGGTTAATTTAGCTTCCGATATTGCTTCATACGAACACAGAAACATTTTCTGTAGGCTATGATTCATAGCTTTCGATTGTTGTTGACCAAGGCCCCTTATAGACGAAGTCATTTGTTTATTTCATTACACGGCCTTAGATGGCAGTTATTTTAATTTTAAAACTCATTTATCTCATTAAATATCAGGCCTATCAAAATTTTTCAAAGACTAAAACTTATCGGAAATGAATTTTAAAGAAAGTTTTGTTATGTAACGTTTTTCATAAAAAACAATAATAAGCGAGATATTTCGATTTATTTAATTCAGGCCCTCTTATAAACCCCCTTTTAAATAATGTATTTTGAATGCCATATAGCCTATAATCTAAGTTACAACGAACTTAATTTATATTCCAATTTTCATCGAAATCCGTTCAGCCATTATCGCGTGAAAAGGTAACAAACATATAGACAGACAGACAGACAGACATACAAAGAAACACTTCAAAAAAGCGATTTTCGGTTTCAGGGTGGTTAATTATATATGTTAGGACCAATTATTTTTGGAAAATCGAAAATTACCAGAAAAATTTCGGCTACAGATTTATTATTAGTATAGATAATAAAATAATAATGTAATAACTGAATATTACAGTGTATAGGCTACTCCTTCCTTTTTCAAATTCAGTTTATTATCCGCATTTGTTAGAGAATGAGAGTCATTACACGGGCGGTGCTGCAATGTAGTTGCGGAGCCCAGTCCGTACACTGTGTATGTTATGCAGTGCAGTATCATCCGTGTAATCGGCGCTTTTACAATTTTGAGCATACCTGCTCTAGAGCAACTATGGAGAAAATGGCTCCGAAGGGCCACTGCACTCAAAGCCTCCTTACCTCACTCCACCGACCATCTCCTCCGCCTGGTGCTTCGTAGACACGCTTCATTCAGTAGCGGGTATGGCTTCGATCTCGGGACGTCAGTTTCAGGAAGAGTGGCAAAAATAATTTTTTATTACTTATAAAAAGAAAAATGTCTGCTGTTTAATATGTGGGTTTAAAATTGCGCATATAAAACGCTTCAATATTAAACGCCACTTTGATCAGAAGCATAAAGCGGACTTTGGTGATCTTACAGGTATTTATTTACAAGTTTAAAAGCTATTTTCGTAATATTTGTGAAAAGATACAAATCAAGATATGTTTATATTACTTACAGGATTTAGTTACCTATTATTTTATTAAGTACCTATCTGGAACTGTACTTGCTTATTTAAAACTTTGAGTGCATATTAGGCCTATTTGATGCGTTCTCTTTCCAGGAAAGATCTTCAGAAGTAACCGCAATGGAGGAGGAGATGTGTTTGTTCAATAATCCATTTGTATTTGGTGTTACCTAGCCTTGGTGTTACCCAAGCATCAGAGCCACTATAGAGTTGCAAAGAGCACGCCACTAAAGTGTTTAGCAAAAATGTATTAGATCTCTTTAAATACCTACCAGAGGAGCAATTCCATAATCTGCGCACATTTGCAATGCATATTGTATTTATATTTGACTCAACTTACTGTTGTGAGCATTTTTCTTTCCAAATGAATATGACCAAAAATATCTCCAGGTCTAGGATCACAGATATGCATTAATCTCAGTATTACGGTTGAGTTGTACTTTAGAGCCAAATATATACTTTTTAGTTAATAACAAGAAACTCTGAGGGTCATCAATAACAAAACAAATAATAATAAAAACTAGCAGTATAGGCCTACAGTAGTAGCCTATTTCGTTTCATTCATATCTCATATATTTTGTTTAATATGTTTTCAAGTTAAATGACAATGGAGCTTAGTTACTTTCTTTAGTGTTTTTGAAAAGAAATAATTGATTATGTTGATTATTATATTGTGTTTAATATGTTTTCAAGTTAAATGACAATGGAGCTAGTTACTTTATTGGTTTTAAAGAGAAACAATTTATTATGTTGATTATTATATTGTTTAATATATTGTACAGTTAAATGACAATGGAGCTTTGCTTTTTTCTTTATTGTTTTTAAAAAAGAAACGATTTATTATGTCGATCACAAGGCAGTTCAAGATTTTTTCTTGTACATGATAAACGAATAGTTATACAATTGAAGAATATATAATTTGCCTAATGACAGTAGGTGGCTGTAATAAATTATTGTATGACACATGTACTTCATATAAACAAAAGACTATAAAGATTTTGAAACAAGAAATAAGAGCGGAGAAATTACTGATGCGCAAGATGTGTCGAATCCACCACTGCACTTGACTTAGCAAAACAACTGCGTTGCCCCTCGCCTGCCAGTCAAACTTTGCTGATAGTCCCCATAGCTGCTCTAGAGCAACGTTAAAAAGTAAAGGTGATAGTGCTTCTCCTTGCTTTAGCCCACAGTGAATTGGAAACGCATCTGACAGAAACTGACCTATACGGACTCTGCTGTACGTTTCACTGAAACACATTTGAATTAATGGGACTACAGTAGTTTCTTGGGAATACCAAATTCAATAAGAATATCATATAAAACTCCCCTCTTAACCGAGTCATACAGAGCATTATTCCATTAAAAATTCGATTTTGAAAAATTGTAACATAGATCGTTATTCGGCCCAACGCTTCAAATATAATATACTATCTCTGAACTTCGTACACAAGATTACTTGAGTCTTTCTGTCTTTCTCTTCATGGGAGACCCAGTACGGTCGTTTTATAACACATTAAAGATTATCTAAGCCACTTATCTTCTTCTTTACTGCACTTGTATTACCTGCGAGATCGTGCGTCGATGCGCCTTAATGATTCAGCAACACGTGGTACAAATTATTCAAGTAGACAGTCGATTGCGATCGCTCCCATTGTTCACAACACAGAGACAAGTTGTGAGACTTGGAACACCGGTTCAGTAGCGGTTGGTCGGTATAAAGAGAGGGTGGGGACGCCGCATCACGGGGGGAGGGAGGAGGTTTGGCCTGTGTGTCGTTACATTACCCCGTCAACTTCCCGCCCCGACAGCAACGACCAAATGGAATAATTAATGACGGCTAATTGAGTTGCCTGGTTATATAGCAGGGATAGTGAGAGAGCGTAGTGGTTATAGAGTCACTCTATGTCCGTCCGTCCGTCTGCTTGCAAGTGCTAGTCCGCGATATTTGTTGACGAGCTCAGTACAGTCAAGTCGCAACACAATGTTTCCACACTGCTTTCAGATTCTCACATTGTTCTGAATAGGAATCTTCATTAAATAAACATTTCGGTGAATTTTTAATCTAAAATCGACGAAGGCTATTGTTAACTATTGTCTTTCCACACATGACATGCGGGTTCTAATTCCACTGTGAATCCAAGTGGAATTTGTGGTGGACAAAAGCGCTGGAAAGCCTATATACTTTACATTTTGTACTGAGTTCCCGATAAGGAAATAAAGGTTTACTGAGTGTAGATTATACTCTGTTTAGATTATATTTCAATCAAGAAGTGAAGAATTACGTTCCCACCTATTTTTACGAATCTGCATTCCCGAATAGATGTTTTTCCGAATGCTACTTTCCCGAAACCACGGTCCCGAATTTCATCTACTATTCAGTTTCCCGAATATATTATGCGGAATATTCCCGAACAGTAAAAGACATGTATATATGTATGTATGTATTTTTTATTTTATTGGGTTATTTTACGATGCTGTATCAACATCTAGGTTATTTAGCGTCTGAATGAAATGAAGGTGATAATGCCGGTGAAATGAGTCCGGGGTCCAGCACCGAAAGTTACCCAGCATTTGCTCGTATTGGGTTGAGAGAAAACCCCGGAAAAAACCTCAACCAGGTAACTTGTCCCAACCGGGATTCGAACCCGGGCCACCTGGTTTCGCGGCTAGACGCGCTGACCGTTACTCCACAGGTGTGGACTGTATGTAGGCCTATGTATGTATGTATGTATGTATGTATGTATGTATGTATGTATGTATTTATTCACACTGCAAAAGGGTATATACCCGGTGGCAGTGGTAACTAATTACACTCAATAATGACAATTAATAATAAACACAACTAATAAAAAAACAATAATTAATAATAATAATAATAATAAATAATAATAATAATAATAATAATAATAATAATAATGAGCACCCTAAATTAAATGAAGCATGATCATTTAAAATAAAATTTAAAGTAAATCTAATTTGTATCTTAATCCTAAGTTCGAACTAAGACCCACGAGTGTGACAGGTTTATACCTGCACAAGTACCTTTCGGCACTACACTTATTTCGCTGTCAACTCACTCACTGCACTGATTCTATCCTGATATCACTAATGCTTCAAAACCATTTCACTGTTCAAATACTTTGCACAGCCACTTCACTGACACAAACACTTTACTTACACAATAGACTTCACTGACACTACACACTTCACTGACACAACACACTTCCTCACTGATAGAACACTTCAAATAACAAGATATCAATTACATCCTTCAAATAGTGTGTATAATATACTACCGTCTATTAGTAAAGTCCTTAAGCCTATTTTTAAATACATTTTTGGTTATTGGTAAAGCCTTTAGTAAGTCTGCAGGTAAAGCATTCCAGTCCCTGATAGTACGATTGAGAAAAGAAAACTTTCCAGTGTCCGTCCTCTGTCTTCTTTCCTTGAAGAATAATTTGGCGGCTGCAACATGAACTGACAATCACTACATGTTGCCAAGAAACAAAAAAATATAATAACAAAAATTTCAGTAAAAGACATGAACTGACAATCACTACATGTTGCCAGGATAAAAAAAACTACAGTAAAATACAATAGTGGCAAAAGAAAACCGGACCGACCCTTGTACCTGACACAAAAGAATCCTGTGTTGTGTATTGTGTCCAACTGTGGCCATTTCAATATGGATAGTGAAGCCAGAGGTATGTACTGCTATTTAATATAAAAATACGCAGTTATCTTTGCCGAATAGAGGTAGAAATGTAATATTGATGCCAGATGAAAATAAAACTCTCAAAATTTTTTCGTCTGTAAGTTTGAAGCACTGAAGGAAACAAAAGACAGTAAGAATCGAACAAATGCAATAAATTTCATTGTTACAATTAATTATACAAGATGGATGTGTTTTGTGACTAGCAAAATTTGAATCTGTGACTCTGAAATCAGGTACAAGGATCGGTCCGGTTTTTTTTTTTGGCAACTTTTGTACATGAACTGACAATCACTACATGTTTTCAGGAAAAAAAAAACAACAAAAACTACAGTAAAAGACATGAACTGACAATCACTACATGTTGCCAGGAAGAAAAAAATTAACAGAAACTACAGTAAAAGACATGAACTGACAGTCACTATATGTTTTCAGGAAAAAAAACAACAAAAACTACAGTAAAAGACATGAGCTGACAATCACTACGTGTTGCCAGGAAGAAAAAATTAACAAAAACTACAGTAAAAGACATGAACTGACAGTCACTATATGTTTTCAGGAAAAAAAAAACAACAAAAACTACAGTAAAAGACATGAACTGACAGTCACTACATGTTTTCAGGGAAAAAAAACACCAAAAACTACAGTAAAAGACATGCAGTGACAATCACTACATGTTGCCAAGAAACAAACAAATAACAAAAGCTATAGTAAAAGACATGAACTGACAATCATAATCTTACTAATCTTCTTCGACAAGCACACTTTATGCACAATGATGGCCCGTCATATTTTAGTCTCTGTGCCCCCTAATACCTGATTCGAAGGTTTCCTTGTCTATGGATAGATAGAGGTGGATCGAGTGCCTGGCCTTCACGCTCACTTGATTTGAACTCACTAGATTTCTTCTTGTGGGTACATTAAAAATCATTGGTGTATTCGACTGCAGTGAATGATGTCGAAACTCTCTCTTACCGAATTGTAGCAGATTATGAGACTATAGGAGACACGCCAGGATTTTGGGATCGTGTTAGCTGTGCCACGAGACTTTGATATGGGGCCTGTATTCTAGTGCTGTCGATCGATCAAAATATTTAATCGATTAACTGTTTGAATTTAATCGATTAATCGATAGATTAATAGAGTTTTGTTCAAGTTGAAAAAAGTTTTAATATACTGTAATACACAATTATTGTTACATTTAACTTGTGTTCGGTGATAAGCATAAGTATTAAAATGTTGTATATCTGTATATATTGTATCGTTATATTACAAAAGAACTATTTTAATTACTTACTAACATATTTACAGGCTTATAACTTATTGTGTCAATTTCTCCGAGAATTTTTGAGACAAACATAAATAACAAAATGTATGAAGACTCACTTAGTTAATTCTGCTTCATCCATGATTTTAAACGTGTGATTGCATTCACATGCTCCAAATTAAGTGCCAATCTACGTTTAGTAACCATGTTTCCTGCATCACTAAACATGAAAAACCTTTTTTTTCCGTCAAGCACTTCTCCACGATCGTTCAATTTAAATCCAAACGTTTCACCGAGTTTACTTCTCAAATTCTCATATGACATATGGAGTTTATACTCTTCACAAACCACAGAAAACTGATATTTTTTTTCTTTATCAAACTAAACACACAACCTTCATATACAAACTCAGTACAGAAACTACAACTGCAAAACTACAGCGGTCGAAACAGAAGACTGGCCCCTATTATAATTGGAATACTAGATTTTAGAAAGAGAAGAATGTAGTTACGCACTCACATACACGCAGTGTAGAATAGCTATTTTATAAAGGAGGAGGGGGACGAATCCCAGAAAAGTATGTATTTCATATGCTAGGAAGATGAGCAGACAACAAGGTGGAAGTTTTCTTGGAAAACCATAAAACTTAATAACGATTTCGCATTGTGTTTCAACTTTCAATAGAGGTAGACTAGGTCACTGTCTTCATATCTGCATCTCTTTCTGATATGTTTGTGCAAAGATTTTCCCTACGCTACCAGGTTTACAGTTAGAAAATAATACTACTATTGTGCTTTTAAATAAGCAATTTCCGAGAGCGAAATATTGTCGGAATTTTTAGTTTGAGTTTGTGTTAACAAAATAATAATTAATATCAACTACAACCGATTAATTTTAATCGACTCGATTATTCGAATAAATATTTTTGATCGATTAATCTTACAACAGAAATTGACTGATTAATCGATTAAATCCCACAACACTACTGTAATTTACTGAAGGTAGACATTTTGAATATTTATTGTAAGGTGATGTAAACCGTGAAGTGTCATAAACAGTACTTTGAAAGGTTATGTGAATAGTCAAGTTTCACACTTTTGAACTTGGAAATCAAACACTTCTGGTCTGAGTTGATATAATTTATTTTATTGTTTTTACATGAGAAATTCATTTCTGAAGTTATGTCGTGTATTTTTGAGACACCCTGTATAATACACATAATTGGAATTACATTTGAATTAGTACTGAAGGGTTTCATTTTAATCAATCTCCTAACTAACATAATACGCCAGTTAGGAACGGATGTAATGGAATGATTAGTGAATAAATATGTACACCTCTGTGTTAACTGTACTCCTCTGTTTTGTTTTGTACAAACTAGGCATGTATAATGTGTAATTATTTTTTTATTTTATTTAACATGTTGAATGAAAATAGGAGTTCGTCATGATTAATACGTTGTAACAATCTAGCTATGAGTTACGTTATAAAATCGTGCTTCTACGGGAATTATATTCAAACCATCCAATAATATGATCGGTATTCTCTCACAAAGCCAGAATGTGGAATACTGCAGAGGCTTCATGCGCCATACCATCGCGCTCGATGAACTCGTAGTTGAAAGAAATGCATTTTCAGCACAGATTGTTGAATTATCATGCTATGTACGACACTTACATCTTTCGTTTGATAATTTAAGCATGTCGGTAGACTTTCGTTGTAACTTGGTTTCGTAAGTAACAAAATTCCACCCTAAACACACAAAAAATTCATTCGTTTCAAAATCAAAACTCTTAAGGGGTTAGGTACAGCTTACAGAAATAAAATTTTTGGAAATATTGAACAATTTTTTTTCCACCATCACTGTATCTTGTAAAATAATGAAAATTGGTATGTATAAAACACTGTCCTTCTGCTATATGAAAAAAATATATATATTTTTACGATTTAAAAAATTATTTATATATTTTCTTCAAATTAAAATGGTGCCAGTTCACTATGCTGTGATGAAGCGTTTGCCTTACTGTATAACTCAAACACTTAACTTTTTCATGTTCTCTCTCTTTTATTTATGCTGAAACTCATGATTACAATATCATGTTCTTTGATCTACTTACCTTAATAAATAATATATATTTTTTTTATTTTGTGTTAAAAGAAAATACTGATATTTGACCATTTTTATTTATTTTTATCAGATAATCTATCAAAGGTATGGATTGACACACAACCAAATAGATCACATCTTGATAGATAAACGGAGACATACTAGTATAGTAGATATTCGAACTTTCAGGGGTGCAGACTGTAATTCTGGCCATTATTTGGTGATTGGAGAATTAAGAGAAAGATTATCAGTAGCCAAGCGAGTAGAGCAACAAGTTAATATTACTAAATTCAATATTTTGAAATTAAAGGACGAGGAAGCTAAGCAAAATTATCAGGTCGAAATTTCGAATAGGTTTGCCACTTTAGAAAGTTCCGACGAAGTTGAGAAAGAATTAGATGTTAATAGCGTGTGGGAAAATATCAGAGATAGTATCAAAATTGCAGCTGAGCAGAGCATAGGTTATTATGAAACTAGGAAAAAGAAACCGTGGTTTGATGAAGATTGTTGCATGGTAGTAGAAAGAAGGAAACAGGCAAAATTGAAATTCTTACAGGATCCAGTTGAGGAGAAGAGAGATAATTATTTCAATGAAAGACGGGAAGCAAGTCGTACACTTAGGAATAAAAAGAGAGGTTACTTGAAGGAAAAACTGAATGAGGTAGAAACAAATAGTAAGAATAAAAACATTCGAGATTTATATAAGGGTATAAAGGAATTTAAGAACGGATATCAGCCAAGGGTAAACGTGATCAAGGATGAGAATGGTGACTTGCTTGCAGACTCTCCATCAATCCTAAACAGATGGAAAAACTATTTTGCGCAACTACTAAATGTACATAGGCCAAATAGAAATGATCGGGACGAAATGAAATACAAACTGCTGAGCCATTTATACCCGAACCCACGCTTTCAGAAGTCGAAATTGCGATAGAAAATCTGAAAAAGTACAAGTCTCCAGGTATCGATCAAATTCCAGCAGAATTAATACAAGAGGGTGGGAGTGCATTATATAACGAAATTTATAAACTTGTACTTTCTATTTGGGAAAAGGAAATTGTACCAGAACAATGGAAGGAGTCCATAATTGTACCTATTTTTAAAAAGGGGGACAAAACCAACTGTGGTAACTTTCGAGGAATATCACTTTTGTTGACGTCGTACAAAATTTTGTCCAATATTCTTTTGAGAAGATTAACTCCGTACGTAGATGAAATTATTGGGGATCATCAGTGCGGTTTTCGGCGTAATAGATCGACTATTGATCAGATTTTTTGTATTCGACAGATAATGGAGAAAAAATGGGAGTATAAGGGTACAGTACATCAGTTATTCATAGATTTCAAAAAGGCTTATGACTCTGTTAAGAGGGAAGTATTATATGATATTCTTATTGAATTTGGTATTCCCAAGAAACTAGTTCGATTAATTAAAATGTGTCTCAGTGAAACATACAGCAGAGTCCGTATAGGTCAGTTTCTATCTGATGCTTTTCCAATTCACTGCGGGCTAAAGCAGGGAGATGCACTATCACCTTTACTTTTTAACTTCGCTCTAGAATATGCCATTAGGAAAGTTCAGGATAACAGGCAGGGTTTGGAATTGAACGGGTTACATCAGCTTCTTGTCTATGCGGATGACGTGAATATGTTAGGAGAAAATACACAAACGATTAGGGAAAACACGGAAATTTTACTTGAAGCAAGTAGAGCGATCGGTTTGGAAGTAAATCCCGAAAAGACAAAGTATATGATTATGTCTCGTGACCAGAATATTGTACGAAATGGAAATATAAAAATTAGAGATTTATCCTTCGAAGAGGTGGAAAAATTCAAATATCTTGGAGCAACAGTATCAAATATAAATGACACTCTGGAGGAAATTAAACGCAGAATAAATATGGGAAATGCGTGTTATTATTCGGTTGAGAAGCTCTTATCATCCAGTCTGCTGTCGAAAAATCTGAAAGTTAGAATTTATAAAACAGTTATATTACCGGTTGTTCTGTATGGTTGTGAAACTTGGACTCTCACTCTGAGAGAGGAACATAGGTTCAGGGTGTTTGAGAATAAGGTGCTAAGGAAAATATTTGGGGCTAAGCGGGATGAAGTTACAGGAGAATGGAGAAAGTTACACAACACAGAACTACACGCATTGTATTCTTCACCTGACATAATTAGGAACATTAAATCCAGACGTTTGAGATGGGCAGGGCATGTAGCACGTATGGGCGAATCCAGAAATGCATATAGAGTGTTAGTTGGGAGACCGGAGGGAAAAAGACCTTTAGGGAGGCCGAGACGTAGATGGGAGGATAATATTAAAATGGATTTGAGGGAGGTGGGGTATGATGATAGAGACTGGATTAATCTTGCACAGGATAGGGACCGCTGGCGGGCTTATGTGAGGGCGGCAATGAACCTTCGGGTTCCTTAAAAGCCATTTGTAAGTAAGTAAGTAAGTAATCTATCAAAGGTAGAGAAGTTTTTTTAGTTGGTTATTTAACGAAGCTGTATCAACTACGAGGTTATTTAGCGTCGATGAGATTGGTGATAGCGAGATGGTATTTGGCGAGATGAGCCCGAGGATTCGTCATAGATTACCTGGCATTCACCTTACGGTTGGGGAAAACCTTGAAAAAACCAACCAGGTAATCAACCCAAGGGGGGATCGAACCCGCGCCCGAGCGCAACTTCAGACCGGCAGGCAAGCAACTTAATCGACTGAGTCACGCCGGTGGTTGGTAGAGAAGTGATCTTGCATTATATTGTATGTATGGCATTCAGAAATAGACACAACAAATTTCATCACAGAATATTCGATAGTTTTTTAGTTGCGTGGGAAATGCTTCATCACTGCACAGTTAACCGAATTTAGAAAAAAAAATGTAAATAATTTTTTTATTGTAAAAATATATATATTTTTTTCATTTAGCAGAAGGACAGTGTCTTACACATACTAGTTTTCATTATTGTACAAGATACAGTAATGGAGGAAAAATATGTTGAATATTTAAAAAAATTTACTGCTGTAAGCTGTACCTAACCCCTTAAAGGAATACATACAGTCATGGTAGATATTACACGTACATATGCTTCCCATACTACACGACCGCTGAGCGTTGATGTCGCCACTGCCGTATACAAGACATTGTAGGCATTGAGTGTTTTAAAGAATTCATACGGCGAACTGTGCTAGTTCTTGGAATCAGCACCGGTCAGTTTACAAGGAACGGACAGTTAATTTATTGAGGTTACAAATTATAATTATATACATATTTAAAGAAGATAGTTTACATCAAAAACGTGCAATTGCTCGTGCTTGGAGTAGTTCCTGTTATATAGTATAATAATAGAAGTTAAGTGATATAAGTAGAATTTAAAGCAGAAATATGAAAAATATACTCTAGTTGTAAAAGGAAAGAAAAATACCTATTACGAACAAGTTAAATAATGAACAATTTCAGTTTAAAGAAATATCCCGTTTTTATTTATGTTATTGAAAAGACTATTAAGTCTACTTAATTCTGGATTTATTTTAATAAACATATTCTAGGCTATAGGTCTAATATTGGTCAATAATATGAAGAATAAATTTGCCCACAATTTGTGTTGTGCTTTGGTTCAAGTGAAAGAGGTAACATAGTTCTCCTAGTATTATGAAATATTTCTATATTTAAACTTACAGCCATTTTTATGAAACAATTTCAACAGAGTTAAATTCTAAATTTGGTCAGTATTATGAACAAAATTTCGAAAAAAATAACATGTGTTTTGTAATCAATAACTTTTGTCATCCAGTCAGCTCTCAAAAAAGCTGAAAGTTAGAATTTATAAAACAGTTATATTACCGGTTGTTCTGTATGGTTGTGAAACTTGGATTCTCACTTTGAGAGAGGAACAGAGGTTAAGGGTGTTTGAGAGCAAGGTGCTTAGAAACATTTGGGACTAAGAGGGATGAAGATATAGCAGAATGGAGAAATTTACACAACACAGAACTGCATGCATTGTATTTTTCACCTAACGTAATTAGGATCATTAAATACAGACGTTTGAGATGGGCAGGTTATTGTGACGCCATGTTAGAAGATTCTGGTAGCGTCAGGGAGTTGCGCACGCATCTAGCGAGAGGGAAGGCGCGGGGAAACGGAAATGCGAACCGCTGACGCAAGCAAGGAGGAAGAAAAACTGATTGTGACTGGGCGGAAGTAAGGAAGCATCTGGAGACCGATTGTTGTGGAGGTCCAGAAGCTTCGCGACGTAGAACATTCTGGATGTTCGTGGTAAATAAATAACACCGTGAGCTACCGACGAAAGTCAGTCGCGAGTAAGTCAGTCAGTCTTCAGTCAGCCTTCAAGTCTTGGAGCAAGGTGGACCTGAGTTCGACGTGCAGTGAACTTGAGTGAGTCCGTAACTGTTGCAATATTCAGGCGAGTGCAACGTGTCCGGAGGTCTTGAGTCCGAAGTGCAGTGAACTTGAGTGAGTCCGTAATTTGTGGCAGTGATCAGGCGAGGGCGACGTACCCGGAGGATCTGAGTTCGATGTGCAGTGAACTTGAACAGTGAGCTAGAAGAACTAGCCAAGGCAAGCGAATTTTGAACTGAGAATTGACAGTTTTGTTCTACACTTAGTGCTTTGTGAACATTAATTGAAATTAGGAGTATATTGTTGTTCTCAATAATACACGTGTATTGTCATTGTCGTCGTGTGCAGTACAATAACGACTAATGTGTTGCTGTGTTGAGAGGAATACCCATTGTTGAGGGTGAATTATTAAGAAATAAAAGTCACATTGTTGACAGGTGTGGTGGTAAAAGCAGAAATATAAGTTACAATATGTAGCACATATAAGGGAATCCAGAAATGCATATAGTGTGTTAGTTGGGAGGCCGGAGGGGAAAAAGACCTTTGAGGAGGCCGAGACGTAGATGGGAGGATAATGTTAAAGATGGATTTGAGGGACGTGAGATATGATAGTAGAGACTGGATTTAATCTTGCTCAGGATAGAGACCGATGCATCGCGATGGCGGGCTTATGTGAGGGCGGTTCTCTAAAACCTTTTTGTAAGTAAGTTAACTTCTCTTTACTCATTCTTTCGACATGGAGTCTCTATTTATTTCTCTAAATTCCAATACTTTTTCTATTTGAACGTAAACATATACAATTGGACATAGTGTGAAATAAAATATTATTGGCCACTGTGGCACCAGTAAGACACATTCAGATTATGTGTTTCAAATTATAAAATAAACGCGGATACCTCAATTTTATCACCAATCAGCACCGCAATACCATTTGAGCAGCACGACCACAACCTTGCGGTGTTATAAAATGTATAATTCTGTGGGCCGCAATACTGTTAGGCGCACTTAAAATGTGACCTCACGGATGAGCGTGTTTCACACACACTCATTGAAGCTCGTAGCGGGAGTGCGCACCCACGATAACAGAGTGTCCGTCCTCTTTGTGCGCATTTTATCGTCGTCACAGCATTAGCATCGATTCAAAACAAACGTAAACAGGACCTCGTTATCAATTGTAAGGCCTCGCCGGCCCGGATGTAAATTACGCCGCATAACGAACTGCGGGGAATTGGAGCAGAATATTCTCATTACTATTCTGACTTTGTTTTTACTATTCGACCATTAAAACTGCAATTTACACTAGTCTTTTGTTTATTAGAGAGCCTGCACTCGCTGACCGTTGTCCGTTCAAATTTCAATGGCCAAATTAGGAACGGTTACTAGGCGGCGCATCCAGAATTTTTGTTTCAAGGCGGGATGACGGAAGCTTTAAATTCACTTACACTAACTAAAAACCTGTTGACACTGTGATACAACTCTCAGTGGTTATGAAATCCTCCATGTGTTTGATCCTAATAGTTTGTTATATGTGTTACGCCATTTTGTTGTGAAGAAATGTGGAATAAAAATGTGCATAGCTTTACTATCTATACTAATAATAATTCTGTAGCCAAATTTTTTCTGGCAATTTTCGATTTTCCAAAAATAATTGGTGTTAACATGTATAATTAACCATCCTGAAGCCGAAAATCGCTTTTTTGAAATTTTTGTTTGTATGTCTGTCTGTCTGTCTGTCTGTCTGTCTGTCTGTCTGTCTGGATGTTTGTTACCTTTTCACGCGATAATGGCTGAACCGATTTATATGAAAATTTGAATATAAATTAAGTTCATTGTAACTTAGATTTTAGGCTTTATGGCATTCAAAATACTTTATTTAAAAGGGGGGGGAGTTATTAGGAGGCCTGAATTAAATAAATCGAAATATCTCGCTTATTATTGATTATCATGAAAACTATTACATAATAAAAGTTTCTTTAAAAATAATTTTCTATAAGTTTTATTCTATACAAACTTTTTATAGGACTGAAATTTAATGAGGTAAATGAGTTTTAAAATTACAATAACAATGCCATCTAAGGCGCTGTACTGAAATAAAAACAAATGACTTCGTCTATAAGGGGCCTTGGACAACAACAATCGAAAGCTATTAAACATAGCCTAAGAGAATGTTTCTGTGTTTGTATGAAGTAATATCGGAAGCTAATTAATTGTTTAATTATTATTTCACCACTGGAAAGTGTAGTTTCTCTAGATGGACATAATTCTACAATGTTATTACAGTAACTTCTGAAACATATAGCAAGTAATATAAAGTATACACAATAAAATTAAATGATATGTCAATCTTCATTAAACTATGGTTGCATGTAATAACAATTAAAAAACATGTTAAAGGAATTAGGAATTGTCATTGCGCGAAATGATTACTCTTGGACCAAAATGACCGCATTTTAATTATTTAAATACAATTTAAATTAAGTAACATATTAAACGATTTATCCTTCTATCAAACACGAATGTTCCTTGGATCAAACGTCCTATTTTAATTATGTAATTACTTTATATTTATTTCTAACGGGTGCAGCGGAGCACACGGGTACGGCTAATGCTTTAATATTTTCACGTAGAACTACATGTGGGTGCGATCACACAAGGGAAATACAAGGAAAACAAGGGTAAGTGAAGGAAGGGAATGCAAAAATAGCAAGGGGAATAAGAAGAGAACAAGGAGACTGCGGAGAGGAAAAGAAGATCATGTTGAGAACAAGAAGATTACAAGAAGAACACAGGGAATGAAAAGTAACACGGAGAATACAAGAAGAGTAAGGGGCAGAAAAGGAAAACAACTGAAATACAATAAGAAGATCACAATAGTGGAAATCATAAAAATACTCAAAACACAGTGGAACTTTGCACCACGAACATTTAAGAAAAGTAAGTTTCTCGAAGTCAGCTTTAGAGCAGTTCTGCACATTAACATGATAACAGAATTCTACAGAAGTCACGAACTTATCAGTTTTGTTGCCAAGGTACCCGGTTTTATGACAGTTTATAGTAATATGCGTTACAAGAGCGGTAGGCCTATGTTGAAGTTTTCATGTTCGAGGAAAAGTTTGAAAAAAGCGAAACGTAGTTGAGCTTTTTTAATTTCCGAGAATTGAAAGAAAACATACCGCTCGTGTATCGTACATTATTTTGTGCGAAGATCGTTTATTACATACCTGAAAAAGGAATTTCTAATTAGTTGCAATGAAATCTCCATCTTGGTTTCTGTTCAATGACGGCAAATTTGCAAAACAAAAATATCTATCTTCAACATTGTTGCTTTAAAATGTTTTCTGTGTTTACTATACTCCAGCAGGCCGTACTATACGTCTGTCTTTTTTTTCCCCCAGTCTATAAATGCGAACTTAAAACAAACGGTAAGGTTATGTAATGATTTATTTTTCATTTTAATATTTTAACAATATTATATTATATTAGATCCACATCTCCTTCGTTCAAAGTAGCCGCCATGATGAGTCTGGAATCTTGTTGATTTTTTCACGGCTTCCTTAATGTTACTTGCATCACGAATGCAGTAACTTTAGTGGCGTTGTAGAGTTTACTTAATTTTTGCCAATATTTAAAAACAATAATTAATAGTGCAGTTTAGGTGAAATTGCAGTGGTAAGTTACCAATTTATAATTATTACTATATTGAACGTCTCTAAAAATAATATGTTAAAAGCCTAAAGCAGTAAAATCAATATGTCACTTAAGCGGTAAGAAGAGGGAAATTGTTATGTGTGTTAGGTTGGGAATACTGAATGTGGAATTTTACACTTTCCGCGGATTGGTTTTTTGCGGAAACCAAGCAAATACGCACGATCTCGCACAAAAGTTATTTAAACATAGTCTATTCATATATGAAGAGAGTCGACCTGGTTGGCGAGTTGGTATAGCGCTGGCCTTCTATGCCCAAGATTGCGGGTTCGATCCCGGGCCAGGTCGATGGCATTTAAGTGTGCTTAAATGCGACAGGCTCATGTCAGTAGATTTACTGGCATGTAAAAGAACTCCTGCGGGACAAAATTCCGGCACTTCCGGCGACGCTGATATAACCTCTACAGTTGCGAGCGTCGTTAAATAAAACATAACATTTAACATTTATATGAAGAGTCCACTGCAAGAATGATGGATGTCATTTGGATTACATTTTTCAGGAGAAGCAATTGAAAGTTTGAAATGCTTAGTGCTCAAAGCTTAACTGTAATTTTCCAATCATTAGGCCTACTGGACAATGACTATCAGTGTTAATGCCAAATAACTCTCTATGTACATTCTGTATGTCTTAAGCTATGCATTGACAGTCTTGGTTCATTTTCGACAAGAAAGTGACATCCATCATTCTTGCAGTGGACTCTTCATATCTAGGAGATGAAAACTTATTATGTGTTAAGAACTGCAATTTTATCACATCATCTCTCTGATGCAATATAATATTCGTACCAAGTGACAGAACACTATCGGACATCTTCCGAATGAGTGTTTTCCAAGTACTAAAGCCAAAAACTTAAAAAGAGCCTGAACAAACGTAGTTGTGTGCTTTGGAATTGTTAGGCATAACACTTCAACGTTTTTACCTTCTGGAGTTATTCTTTCTATAGGCTGTCTGTCTTGGTAACTGGTCCTCGAGTCCACGAAAACAGTGCTATGATCACTGACAGATGGAAAGGATATTTCTTGAAACCACTTGAAGGTGTGAGTTTCCATAAGCTGATTTTAAGGGCAATACATAAACATTTTTTTTTTTACTTCACGATGGCAATGGAGATACGAACTTATGAATGTCAAGTGATTATTTTGAAAAATCATATCTCGAAGGCTAGGCCTTCTAAGGATGTAGAAATTTATAGGCAGATTTCTTATTTAAAATGGAACATATGTAGGAAAAATCGTTGTGAAAATCCATTATCACTTGGTGAATATTCCTTGCAAGTAACTTGCACGAAATGTCTGATTTTTGTTTGTTTTCATTCCCATATAGAGTGAAACTAAAAAACAGAGCTCGATAGGGACTTTTTGGTGAAATATTCAAATTCAGCTATAAAAATCATATAAGATCACATGTTTTGGTTTAGGTTACAAAGTGGCTGTTGACTATACTTCGTTCCATAATGACTGACAGACGAAGTAAATACTGCCGGCATAGGAGGAGACAAGTGTAATTGCTATTCAACCAATGACAGATGTATCATTCCATGCTTGTCTTTGTAGTTGGACGGAAGTAGAACGCTTCAGACCGCCCAACTTCAAGGTAAGCGTGGAATGAGAGTTCTGCCATTGGTTCAATAGCAATTACCCCTCCCTCCCTCTCTCTCTCTCTCTCTCTCTCTCTTTTTGTCGGAAATCATTACGTCGCCTGTCAAACATTATGGAACGAAGTATAGTGTATTATTCTAAGAAGGTATTTATTGCGTTCTCTTCAAATTCATTCTTCTCTTCATGACCGTATTGCAGTGATAAATGAAAGAATGAGTTTTTGAAAAGTGGGTTACAAGTGGTAGACGTACTAAAGATAAAAATTCAGTGACTGTCAGTTGTGAAAACAATAATGAAATGTAATTTGTCATAAAGAGGAGAGTCTCTAAGGGAATTGGCAGAAAGTTACGTTCTGTGTCGGTATATTTTCTTGAAACAGGATGGTCTGAGACTATCTATACGGTTTTATTACAAGAGGGCAGACGCTAGCATAGTTTGCGGCAGTGTACCATCCACTTTTGTTAAAATGAAGCAATAAAACAAGAACTTAGGTAATGGGGGTAGTAGCCTCATAAACTTAGTCCGTCGCTCCTCCAGCAAAAGAGGTAAATCAAGTAGATTGCGTGGCCTAGACACGTACTTCTGATTGTTAAAACACGTAGAGAATTTTTGCGGGGAAGTCTAGTGTAAAACTACCCCTAAGAACTCTGGAAGAAAGTTGAAGATGGTGGTAATAAAGAGGAACTTAATAAAACTAATATTATTGCAGAGGAGCCAAATTGAATGTGATCTTTTTAATTATGGATAGAAGTGAAGAAAAATTTATATTCTAACAGAAATGTAAGGTCCTGAGTGGATTTCCGTTAATAGAGGAAGAAGTAATTAAAAATTCTTAATGATTTTCGTAAACAAATTGCAAATTATTTTCGTAAATAAATTAAAGCCCTGTCTCAAAGCTACATTTACAACTGAAATGAACTAGATTGCTAACTAAATAGCCAGATGTGACGTCGGATGTTACGATCCAAAACTACAAACAACCCCGTAGTATCTAGTAAACGAAAATACTTGCTTGATTGTTGACCTGTACACTAAACAAACATGGATACCTCATTAGCAATTGGGGTATGAAATCTATGTTATATATTTATTTACACTGCAAGTGGGCAAGCACCCGGTGGCAGTGGTACAATAAAATTACAATACACAATATAGTTATACAATACACAATACAATTATATACACAATTCAAGTAGAATACACAATGCAATTATACACACTAATTACAATTAATAATAATACATAAAATAACTTAATTAATAAGTGAACCTAATTTTACATTACCACCTACATATGTATAGGCCCTACATAAGTTTCACATTGGTACGGATAATAATCTTTCAGTTTACTCTCATCTCATTCGCTGTGCTGGCACTATGACACATTTCACTGACACTTTAGAACACATTTTACTGACAATATATAACACATTTCACTGACACCTTAGAACACATTTCATTGACACTATTTATAAATTATCACTCATCAAAACTATTCACTGCACTCTAAAATCATAACTTCACTGACTCACCACGCTTCACTGATACAACAGTTCAAATAAGACAAACAATTACACCCTTATTCTTACTTATAAACAGGACTACATTTAAACTAAACATTAAGGGCCGTATTCATAGACATTCTTAGAGCGGGCTTTCGGTGGATGATCAGCGTTTTTCGTATTCATAAACCAGTGTTAGCGATAGGATATGATTTGAATTCTGTACTAGTAACCAGTGGATAGCCGGGGCTAGCTTAGTACGCTCGTAGCGCGTGCTGCGAAATGTTTATGAATAGTACCCTTATAGTCTAAGACCATCTTACAAACTATTTTTAAATAATTTACAATTCAAGCCAAGAGAGTAACTCGTCAAGCTAAGTAAATATATGTCACCTTAAAAAATAAATGTCACCTTAATTTTAATTTACACAACTTTTTAAGTTATTTTTTTAATCTCCTTAAGTAAGGAAAAGCCTCAAAGACCGCTGCAGGTAGGTCATTCCAATCATTTATAGTTCGAACTTAATAAAACTTAATGTATGTTTTTCGAGGAGCGTTTGTCGAATAAATATTTTGAGAGTCTGCACTGTTAATTACAGAGCTCCAGGATCAGGAAACTTTTTACTCTGTACTATACACTTTCTGCCATTTATTTTCATTACTTTGGGTTAATAACAATTTATCTTACAGTTCAAGTGAGCGTTTTGACTTATAAATATGAAAATTGTTTTGAAACTGGGAAAATGAAGGACATTAACTCATCTGTGACATCCGTGACATGGAAGCAACAGCTATAAAATATCCACCTATTATGTATTTGTGAACTAACCATGAGATTTGCATAGCTTTCACATGGACACTATGGAAATGAATATATTTTTTCTTGAGGCAGAGACCTGAGTTTTACAGTTTTTTTTTCAAATAAGGTGTGAATCCGTGACGAAACCTTTTCTTTATTTTCTGCAATAATAATAAATTTTATTCAACAACTTTGTTTCTTTAAAATGATCCTGATCTAAATTGATTCTGATAATAAAAATTAACAAAAGTCATTTCATTTTCAATATAATAATAATACTAATAATAATAATAATAATAATAATAATAATAATAATAATAATAATAATGATTTATTTTAGCTGGCAGAGTTAAGGCCGTAAGGCCTTCTCTTCCACTCAACCAGCAAAAAGTGTATATACATATGCATGAACTTACAAAGAATCCAACAATTTGATTTAGATTAGAGTTACATGTATACAAAAGTTATTTACAAATTAAACAACAAAATACTATGAACTATTAATTAAACACTGAAATAAACTGTGTAGCAGAATTAAACTAAAATACATAGAATGTTAATATATTTCAAATAATATTAGATAATAGAAAGAGATTATTACGAGACAATTAAAATACAGCACAATCAGGATGATGTCTAAAGAAAAAAGTAACAATGTAGTCAGTGATAGTTTAAATCAGTATGATTGGAGTGAAATGCTAATAAGGTTATCTTTTAAGCTGTTCTTAAAGGTGTTTATTGTCTTGCAGCCCCTAATACTTTGTGACAAGGAATTCCATTGACGCGAGGTGGATATTGTAAAAGATGATGAATAACAAGATGTTCTATGAAGAGGTATACTTAGCGTGCCACAGATAAGTGATCTGGTATTTACGTCGTGGTTAGAGTATAGATAAGAGAAACGAGACGAAAGGTAATTTGGTGTTGAAGTGTGCAGAATTCGAAAGAGTTTGAAAATAGTAAAAATGTAACATCCGTGACAACTGGGGTGGATGAAAACAGAACGACCTGATTCAATTAAAATCTATAGCATAGAAATACTATATTCCCTCAGTCATCAGTTCCAAGCAATCAATTGGGAATTTAATCAACAACTGCCACATGTTAGTGCGTGCTGATACTTCATTTTAAAACTGAAAAAAACCTTGTATTACAGCTCCCATGGAAAGTTACATCAACAGGGAAGTAGTACTCGAGAAGCAATTTTGAGGAAAAAAATATTTAGTTACTTGCTATGAAAACGTGCTGAGTAATATAAGGTAAATTTATGGTGGACAAGGTCGCACTTGGTGTTTTTCTCAGGGTTCTCTCGTTTCCCCATGTTAGGCATCTACATACACGTATCATTCCGTCAACATTTCGCCATTTTGTCGTCATTCTATAGTATTCCTCTAATTCCGGCTGGCGACGCACGGAGGGGGCTGGTCTAGGGACGAGTGGGGTAGCTTGCTCGAAATGTTAGTGTAGTCGGGCGGTGTGGGTTTTAAAATGCCTCTAGCTTGAGTGTTAGCACAGTACACCGTAAAGGTCTCAGTACTGGGTCATAGTGCTCCCTCCCTAAAATTACATTCCATTCCAATATAATATAAATAGTAATAGATAAAAGAGGTTGGATATAAGAAGAATAAAGTAAAGATTGAGGTAACAGGTTCATTGCAAATGTGTTCAGGATACTTGCACCTCATTCTACAGGCAAAAAATTGTATTGCGTTCAATATAAATGAGTTTAAATCTTAAATTATAAGCCTATTGAATTATGTATAATGTAAGTTTATTAAATGTATAGTAAATATTTGTACATATAGAATATACCGCAAATAATGTCATTAATTTCGGACATTTGAAACAAAAAAGTTTAAGGGGAGAGGATGGTATTTTTTGGTGAAAAATGAGTAAATTTTCAAAAAACCAAACTCTTTAAAATACTCTGTGACATGTGTGGAATGCATAGCATAACATTTTTTTGGGTATTTGTGCCTTATCGAATGTTTAGTCGCCATTTTTAAACTTCATGCGTTATGGATTTTTAAATCACCCGCCCACTTTTATTGTTGTTTCCGGTAAATTACATTTTCAATTTTTTTTCTTTAAAATACTCTTTGATATGTGTGGAATGCATTGCATAACATTTTGTGGGTATTTGTGCCCTTATCGGATGTTTAGTCGCCATTTTTAAACTTCCTGCGTTATGGATTTTTAAATCACCCGCCCACTTTTATTGTTGTTTCCGGTAAATTACATTTTCAATTTTTTTTCTTTAAAATACTCTTTGATATGTGTGGAATGCATTGCATAACATTTTGTGGGTATTTGTGCCCTTATCGGATGTTTAGTCGCCATTTTTAAACTTCCTGCGTTATGGATTT
The DNA here is from genome assembly GCF_040183065.1 of Periplaneta americana. Classification (NCBI taxonomy): domain Eukaryota; kingdom Metazoa; phylum Arthropoda; class Insecta; order Blattodea; family Blattidae; genus Periplaneta; species Periplaneta americana. Next base: position 134,354,698 of record NC_091123.1, on the reverse strand, counting down.
TTAAATCACCCGCCCACTTTTATTGTTGTTTCCGGTAAATTAAATTTTCAAAATTGTTTTTCTTTAAAATACTCTTTGATATGTGTGGAATGCATTGCATAACATTTTGTGGGTATTTGTGCCCTTATCGGATGTTGAGACGTCATTGTTAAACTTCCTGCATTATGGATTTTTAAATCACACTCCCGCTTTTATCGGTTTCCAATAACTTCATTTTTTTTTTTGCTACATTGCCAGACAAAATGGATATAATTTCTCAACTATTAAAGATGCATGCATTAAATTTAGAATACACATTCTTTAGACTATTAGGAAACTTTTCTCTGTAACAGAATTTTGTTAATTGATTTCATTTTAAAAACACATCCGTTTGTTTGCAAGAAAGTAAATCAGAAAATTGTTATTAAATTTTAATTGTTTATTTTACAAAAGTAGGGATTAATATCAAAATTATGTTACAGACAGTTTGTAGAACATGCTTTTGTAAATATATTTCAAAAAACTGTTTGAATGTATCTTTAAAAACGGTTTAGATATATCGGTTTTAGTATAATCCTGCATTGGGTATATATTTTTTTCAAATTTGGGCCCCCAAATTTTTTTTTTTTCAAAATATTTTTATTTGGTTGAGTTGCCACAGTTATGAGCTCTCTGCATACAAAAAATTAATATTTTACACCAAATATAAGAAAAGTTTTTAAAAATACCATCCTATAATTTTGCTATTTTTGCTTCCTTTTGGAGACAAAAATTGTTTTATGTAGAACACTTCATAGTGTATATTAGCAAAGTCATTGATTTAATTCCCAATATGTTTAGTCAATTTAAGAGAACAGTGCTTTATGATAATAAATGAATGAAAGAATTTTAGTTTTGTTCTTAAGTGTGCAGAAATTTGATCCGAACAAATGTAACAATTTAAAATTACTTTACAGTTCGCCAATATCATTAAATTCTTACCAGAATGAAAAAAACCAGGAAATTCATTTTTTTTTACACGGAAGAGAGAAAATGGCGTTTGGTTGGACACAAAACAGGTTAGAATAGATCACAAGTAACTTTTCTGTATTTCTGGAAAAAAAATCCTTCTGTCACTTAACATTGTTTTATACGGTGAAAAAACCACGTGAAGTTGCAGAAAGAGTATTAATTAAGTAGACAGCAATATTAAGGGTTGAAACCACTTTAAAACATTAATTTACATGTATGAAAGTTGACATAACAGCAATGAAAAGATTTTCACTGAATTCGAAGGAATAAGCAAAAATCAACAAGACACTACTTTTTTTTTTTTTTTTTTTTTGACTTCTCAAATTCATTGAAGCCAGGGGCGTACGTAAGGGGGTTACCGTGTTTGAAATCCCCCCCACTCCGAACTTTTTTATAATTGGTATATTTAAATTTCAGCGTTTTTAAATTCATAATCATTTTCTCTTTAATATTTCAATGTAAGAGTAACAAAATCTACATCGACATAAGGCATACTCCTCCTACTCCTCCTTCAATAATATAGTCCCTGTGCTTGGTGCTGCGGCACGTTCGAATTTTAACAGTGCTATCTTTATTATAGAGAGACCCACCGTCCAGTACCTACCTTGTAATCAAATGAAGCTGACAAAAATGAAATTGAACTTATTGTGAAACGTACTGAAAGGGTTGTTTTGACAGTTCTGGAGTGCAGATGTTAAATATTGTACATTTTCGATTTTAAACGCATTTTAAGAGCGGTATTCACTAGGTCGTTTCAGTTCTCATTTGATTGTCAAACGTTCGTTTAATGTTTTGTGCATTTGGCAATTCATATTTTAAAAATGAACTTCTTGTGTGAGTTTAATAATGAGAAAACATTTTTTATTATACAATATTAAACAAAAGTTAACATTTGTTAAAAATTGGATGGCTATGAAAAAATTATGTTTCAAAGATTTTATAAGGATATTCATGAATATATTCTGTTAGAGTATAGTCTTCTTCTTCTTCTTCTTCTTCTTCTTCTTCTTCTTCTTCTTCTTCACTGCATGGTATAGGCCTCTTCCGTCTTCAAAGTCCTCCAGCCATCGTTTCCTAGGTCTGCCCACCGATCTTCTTCCTTTAGGATGATATTGCATTATTTGTTAAGGAAGTCTGGTATCTGGCATTCTATCGACATGTTCTTACCGATTTTGTTTAAAATCTTTTAATCTTTCATTTATATTAAAAATTTCTAACTCTTCTCTTATGTTTTCATTTGTTATTAAGTCTCTCTTCGTACATCCCTTCACATTTCTTAGAAATTTCATTTCTGTCGTCTGTATTTTGCTTTGTTGCTTCTTGGTTAATGTCCAAGTCTCACTTCCGTATGCCAGCGTAGGTACAGCCATGACTTTATAAAATTTTAATTTTGTTTCTTTACGTATTTTGTTTCTAAATGTTCTATTAATTGTTCCATATACTCTTTGAAAATTACATATTTTATTGTCCACGTCATATTCTTTTGTGCGAGATCGTACGTATTTGCTTGGTTTCCGCACAAAACCAATCCGCGGTAGGTCTAAAATTCCACATTCAGTATTCCCAACCTAACTAACACACATAACAATATCCCTCTTCTTACCGTTTAAGTGACATATTGATTTTACTGCTTTAGGATTTTATAGTATAATTTTTAGAAACTTTCAATATAGTAATAATTATAAATTGGAAACTTACCACTGTAATTTCACCTAAATTGCACTGTTAATTATTGTTTTTAAATATTTTCAAAAATTAAGTAAACTATACAACTCCACTAAAGTTACTGCATTCGTGAAGCATGTAACATTAAGGAAGCTGTTTGTTTTAAGTTCGCATTTATAGACTGAGGGAAAAAAAAAGACAGACGTATATCACGGCCTGCTGGAGTATAGTAAACACAGAAAACATTTTAAAGCAACAATGTTGAAGATAGATATTTTTGTTTTGCAAATTTGCCGTCATTGAACAGAAACCAAGATGGAGATTTCATTGCAACTAATTAGAAATTCCTCTTTCAGGTATGTAATAAACGATCTTCGCACAAAATAATGTACGATACACGAGCGGTATATTTTGTTTCAATTCTCGGAAATTAAAGAAGCTCAACTACGTTTCGCTTTTTCAAACTTTTCCTCGAACATGAAAACTTCAACATACCGCTCTTGTAACGCATATTACTATATCAAAGCCAATATCACTTCCCAAATAATTAAAATGGCTTACCTGTTCTATGTAGAATATAGCATAATATTAATAAATATACCGTAGTATAATAATAATAATAATAATAATAATAATAATAATAATAATGAACCAAATTTAAAATGCCGATAATATAAATTTATAAAAATATAATGACCCCATCCTTGACAAGATTCTGCGTACGCCACTGATTGAAGCTGCCAGTTGAATGACTCTAAAGACAAATTTGGGAATTTAATTTGCCCTTGGGAATCCCGGAATATTGGTGGAATGGGTGGCCTGGATTTTAAAAGTGTTTCCTGGAAAACATTTCTATTTTCTCCTTGTAATGTTTAGAAAGCCCGATTCAGTGATAGTTAAAACAGAAAATTTAACGGAAGGGGGTAATCGTACAAAATGTGGATCAATATGAAGATTTTTATTAAATGTGAAAATTTTGCCAGAATATTATGCTATGTAAACTTTCTGGCGTTGATTGCATTCTACAAATCATGAATTGTAAAAATCCTTGTTTCAATTCCGCAAGGAGAAGGCTTTATAACAGTCATGTCAATTCATGGCAATATGCGCAAATGCGCGCGTTAGAGCTCAGGAGAGCCTGAGCGCTTTACAGCGGAAAGGAAAGAGACAGACGAAAGAGGTAGGCCTATTATATACCGCTTGGTCGAGCTATATACAGGTATTGCCAGCACTGAATCAATAGATAACGGGAAGAGAACTTATTAAAACTGTACCCATGTTAATTTTTAGATTTTTCTGAAAAATATGTCCATTATAGGAATGTAAGTTTTAATTTTAATCCTCATTTTTCACAAGTTTGTTTTTATTCAAAAGACATATTTTTTCAACCTTTTTTTATAGAAAAGTGAAATTTTCAGATATGTTTATTTAGTAGCCTTACAGGTATTGAAGCGATGTTTTCGTAAATCTAATATAAGTATCGTAAATAAGTATTACTGAAGTTTTTGAAAATATTAGCATGGAAAATGTTTGTAAGGAAATGAATAAAATAAATCAACTACTGTTATATCATAAACAAAAGATATGTGTCCATGTGTTGTTAAAACGTCAGCTCTATAGCTTCAGAAGATTTCGAGACAATAATTTAATATTCTGATGATAGGAAGTTGCGCACCTATATCATCTTAATAGCATAATGCGATAAGAGTTTTGTTATGTAATAATAGTTACAGTTAAAACATATACCTAGGTAACTTTGCTTTGTACTATAGCATTGTTTTGATTAGTTCATTGATTGCTTTTATAAGGCTAAAGATATCATCAATATAAATTCCAGCTTATAATGTCATACTCAATCTCTTTTTTTGGGATATAACTTTCTTTATGAATGATGTGTTTCATTCACTTTAGTACAGTATAGTTGTACTACTATGGATGTATGTGAATATTCCTTCTTAACTCTTTATTATGTTATTAACGTTTATGCTCGACCATGCCGAAATGTAGTAATTATACACCTGGTAGTAGTCCTTTAATGCATGTCGTTAAAGTACACCTATTCATTAAAGTTCAGGTTTTCGATTATTCTCGGATATGCAATCGAAAGACAACGAGGGAAACGTCACGGAGGCTGGTTATCCAATACTGTCGCAGAAGGTTATGTTCTGTTACTGTAATAATTAGCGTTATTGTAAATAATATTAAAAAAATTCAATTTGTCATTTCGTTTTTCAATTCTAAATCAATATCCAGGTTATATCAAAATTAGTTCATGTTATTCTTTAGATTATAACAAGGTCAATGACATTATTGTTCCTCGGGAAAAATCAATACTTTCGCGTCTGCGCACATCTCACAATAAACGAGCTATGCACAAGGCCACTTCCGATCTTCAGTCAGATACAAATAAAATGAATACTTCTGAATAATTTCAAGTTAGAAATATGGTTGAGCGTAAAAAGTCGTATGAAACTTGCCTATAATGGTAATTAAGACGCTCGTATGAAAATTATGAAACTCGCTTGCGCTCATCTCATAAACAAACATACTCGCGTCTTAATTACTATCATCATAGGCTCGTTGCATAATGTACTATTAAAACACAACTGTAATATTAAGAAACTGGTGTTAGTACTTTTTTTCAGACAATATACGTAATATCAAACAGAAAGAAGCCATATAAAAATAACGACATAAAATTTCACGTTCCGTTTGAAGTTTGTGCACAACTGTTTTTTTTAAATCCAACAGGCTGCTTATTCATATACATAACCCTTCCTCATTCCATATCTAGCGCTTGATGCCCGCGCACCACGTCAAGGTCAGAAAAATGCGCTTGTTTCGACATCACTGCTTTAGAATATGAAATTCGATTATAAATATCATATTACTTGCTGACAATGACTACCATAGTGTTTATTTTAGTTGTGGGATATTGGCCTGGGTTTAATATGATGAATTATTTTGAAATGTGACCCACTTTGCTGTGGCGTCTTAGTCACGTGCTGCGTTACCATGAAACTAATCTCAAATCCCTGTCGCGATAGACAGTTCTCTCTGACCAGACTGTATCTGTTTGATACGGTTATGATGAAAGTACCCGAATCAAAATGGCGACTGTTTGACGTCATTTGGTTGGGGATGGGCAACAGTTATAACTAGGAGAGTCTTCTCTTGTCGGCTGTTGGGGGGGGGGGGAGGCAGGGGAGAGATTTCTAAATGAAGCTGCGTACAGCCAGCAGCCAATTTTCCCCAAATACGCGAACACAAGGTCCTTCCAAATTAGTGCGATACATATCGACCGCAGGCATATAGATCGAGATTTCCACGAGCGGCGTTGTACATTATTCTGTTTGCGTTGTTTTCGACAGTTATGGAACAGAGTTTTCCATGTTAGAAAGTGTTGTTTTAAGTTGAATCTACTTGCTCTTTCATGGACTATCTTATGTGAATGCAATATAATTCTAGGGACAAATCTAAAATTGTCGGAAGAACTGCTAAACGACCGGAGTATCCATTCCCTTTAAATGGTAACAAGAATAATGAAAGAACAATCTAAATAAAGAAGAAGAAGATCGAAATCGTGCAGTATGGTCACACATTTTTGCTTACAGAATATAAAAATACGTATCTTCTCTAAGTCACAAAATAAGCATCTAAAACAATTTCCATTACGAAACAGATACGAATACAATCTAGAAACCCATATTTTATTCACTGACTACGTCAAAGCTTTTGATAGGGTATTTAGATATAGACTATGGGACATAATGGAAGCTAAAGGCTATCCACAACATTTAATTAACGTAATAAAAAGGATATACCATAATTCGCCAATTTCAATAGAGAGTGGGATTGCAAGCCTTAAGTTTGAAATTATAAATCAAGGGGTAAAGCAGGGATGCCCAAAGTCACCCACACTTATATATTGATGCAGCTATTCAAGAATAGCAAATTAAATCAGAGAACAACTTTACCTTAGGCTTTAAATACGATTATGTTTGCTGATGATCAGGTCCTGTTCGCTGATAGCGAGAATAACTTGCAAATAGCCACCCAGATGCTCCACAACACAATTTTTAAATATAACTTAGAAATCTCAATTAGAAAATCTAAAACAATGACTTTTAAAGGTAAACTACTAGTTACGTCAAAGGTTGTTGTAAACAACGAGGTAATAGATCAAGTAAGCAACTTTAATTACCCAGGCTGACGTATCAAATAAGCAGGAGTACGATCTACAAAATAAGATAAATAATTGTAACTTATGTGTGGCGACATAAGGAGAACACTAACGAATGAAGTAAGAAAAGGCACACAGATGAAGTTTTATAAAGTAATGACCAGACAGTGTATGCGGGATGACTTAAGGAAAAGTGAAGTTGTTTCGTATCGGAGTATATGGCACGTGCCGCGTCGTTCGTCTTTTGTGTACCAGGCGAATACAGCAGCGTACATAATGAAGGAACCCCGGTCCACATTGCAACGAAATGTGTGCAATTGTGTTATCCTGCTCAAGTATTTAGTACGAGTTGAATAGTGTAGTGCTGATCCATTCATAATGTCGAAGTCAAAACGTTAAATTCGCTTAGAGATACGAAATGCAATTAAGAAGTATGAGAGTGACATTTTATGTATTAACGAAGACAATATCGTGTGTAATATATGTGAAATTGAAATAAAAACCAGAACAATTCAGGCTATAGAGAAACATTGCAACAGTATATCGCACAGGAAATGCGTTGAAATGAAATCTGAGGAATCATCATCATCATCATCATTTAGTTGTGCGGGTCTAAACGACACGTGCAACATGATGCTCAGTGCAAATATTCCTCTAAATAAATTGAGTGATCCCCATTTTACAGTTTTTCTTCAGAAAATTCTCTCGATACAAAAACTGTTTAAGCGATAGGCGAAGACGATTCAGCTTAGTAAATGTGCACTTACATTCAACGATAAGTCATCCCGCATCCACTGTCTAGTAATGACGGTGCCAATACTAACTTATGGATGCGAAACCTGGGACTTGAACAGAGCAGACAGAAGGAAAATTGAAACAGCGGAAATGAGATTTCTCAGGAGAAATAATGAAATTTGGAGTAACTAGGCAAGGAAAACCAAGCAAAAATTGCTAAATGCAAGTGACGAGAGATTCATAGTTAATCAAGTTGTCAAAAATCCAAGAATAAATTTTCCATAAGTTCAAGTCATGATTGAAGAATCTTCAAACACGAAGATCAGTAATCAAACTATCCGGCGTGTATTGTGAAGAAATGGTTACAATGGCAGAAGAAACGACAGAGGCCGTACAACTCGAGTTCGAAGATTAGACTTCGATAAAGAACATGTTGATAAGGATGTGGAATTTTGGAAAGGGTGATTTGGTCAGATGAGACAGAGATAAATCTTTATGCTTCCGATGGCATTCATAGTATATGGAGAAAGCCCAACACATAACGACAGAAACAACACATTACCTACAGTGAAACACGGGGATGGATGCATACTATTTTGGGGCTGTATGTCTGCAAATGGTGTGGGGAATGTTGAGTTCAAAGATGGGATTATGGATAAGTATGTGTACAATAGCATTTTAAGGTCAAATGTTAGGCAGAATGCAAAAAAATGGGGATGCCACCTGTGTATATGTTCCAACAAGACAATGACAGTAAACATACTGTTCAAATAATAGGTCTAAGGATTGGTCCATATGGAACATATCCCAACAACTGCGAACATCTCCTCAATCGCCAGACTTAAATCCCATCGAATATTTGTAGGAAATTTTGAAGAGGAGTGTGAGAAAGCAGAAATGTACAACCATAGAGAATTTCAAACGTTTAGTGAGAGAAAAATGGGCTAAAATCAAACCAGAACAGTGTAAAAACTTCGTAAAATGAATGAAAAGAGATGCCAAGTAGTAATAAAGTCGAAAGGTTATGCTACAAAATATTAATTGTTTTGCAAAAGTGTAAATAATCCAAGTGTACAAACAAGACAGTTACATAGAAATTGGACATGTTTTGTTTATTTTGTTTCATTTAATGTATTCAGAAGTTCATGTTTTATTTTTTAACTTTGATATATTTCAAAGTCCATGTGTAATAGTTCTCTCATATGAAAATAAATTAAATTATATACTTTCGTTACTCTATTTCGCTTATATGACGTCATTCCATTTTAGCCCAATGAAGTGTCATGAAATTTTTAATACCAACCAATCACAGTCATACATCGCGATAATTTCTGCAGCTCGATTTATCACTATCAATTTATCGCATGGTCGTTCATTTTAATGAGTGCCGCCAAGTGTTTCCACGTAAATCGATGAGCGTGAATACATTGCACTAAATAAAGTGCGAAATCTTATTTCCACATCTACATCTTCATCTTCTAATTCCATGTCCATTGTATCTAAAAGAAAATGACACTTCTTCATAACAATTGTTCATTTAATTAATGTATTAATCAGATTATTTGTAAATTATACTATAGAATGTTTAAATTAAATGATGATTTCAGCAGATAATGAAAACGTATTTCTGTTATGATAAGAAGAGAAAAGCGCAGTACATGTAATTAACATTTTAAACCTGTATTTCACTTTTCTCAATTGGCATTATTGAATAACATTCAGTTTCTCTATTGCAGTAATCGTTATTATCCATTTAGTCTTCACAATGTTTGAATAGGTTAACTTTACTATTCATAAATATAGTCTACAATATTTTACTTTTTGTGAGCGAATTTTAGGGATATATTATTTTTATTTTTATTTTATTCACGAAATAGTTCCAATAAGTGTCACTCGAGATCTGAGATTTCCCAAATAAATCCACGAGCGAAGCGAAGCTCGTGGATTCATCAGCAAATCTCAGACCTCTTGTGACATTATTATAGACTATTACGTTTATATGATGTCATTCCATTTTCGGCCAATGAAGTGTAATGAAATTTTGAATTCCAACCAATCACAGTCAAACATCGCGATAATTTGTGCAGCTACATTTATTGATATCAATTTATCGCATGGTCGGTCATTTGTTTAGTCGGTGTCGCCAATTGTTTTCCCATAAATTGATGAGCATGAATCCATTAAGAATCATATACAGCTTAAACTGTTCTTTCAACTTTACGCATTCAAGCAATGAATGCAAGATTGATTGCTAATATTAATTAATATATTTACGCAGTGAAGACGATGTTCAAAACGGTGCACCATGCAGACACAAAATCTTCATGCATCTTAATTGAACGTACGTTTTAAACTTGATCATTTCAGTATTCTTCCCAGACTGCATGCAAAAATGAAATATGTAGATGCAGCTTCAGTCCCGTTACACACTACAGCGAGAATGCGTTTGTCGATCTATGGAAAATGCTTTCCTATAGCAGAGAGTAACGGTCCAAATAAGGCCTAGCTGACACATGGTCCCGCGCCCACAGGTAACTAACCTAATTGTAACCTATAAAATCTGTACTACGTGAATGAAATATTAAACAATTAATAGGAAGTCAGTTGTTAAAATTTATGTAATATCAGCGCATATCAAACCCAAAGACCTTGTATGTCTATACAAGGTCTTTGATCAAACTGCCTTCGGCATGGCGTAATAAAATATGTGTTTTGATTATCTATACAGAAATGGCTGCACTGTTTAGCAACATATGTCTCGCTATAGTGTGAATACATAAGCATTGCTATACAGCTGTTTCCACACAATATTACATAGTTCTTAGTTCTCGATGTAGTGTGTAATGTAACGATGATGTACTAAATAAAGTGTGAAATTCTACTTCCACATCTTCATCTTCTAATTCCATGTCCATTGTAGGCTGTCTGAAAAAAATTACACTCCATTCAGATTTGATAACTGCGTTTTCAACATTTGTTCATTTAATTAATGTATTAATGAGGTTATTTGTAATTATACTATAAAATTTTTAAATTAAATTATGATTTCAGCAGATAATGAAAACGTATTTCTGTTATAATAATAAGAGAAAAGTGCAGTACATGTAATTAACATTGTTAAACTTGTATTTCGCTTTTCGCAATTGCCATTTATTTATTTATTTATTTATTTATTTATTTATTTATTTATTTTGCTAATAATTGGAACATAAAATATAATATATACAGAAAAACTTTAGCTCGCCCCTGAAAGACTAGAACTCGTGCTCAGGGGCGGATTCCTAAATTGAAATTAATAAGTATACAATACAATTTGTCTTATGTCTACTAGGCTATGCAATATAAATTTTAATTTACAATTTTTCAATTTTTATAAAATCCATACATAACTTTTTAAATTTATTACTAGAACTATTAGAATTGACAAGATAAGGATATTTAAATGTAAATTTGTTATATATTCTTGGGCCTAAATTACTACTATGATTAAATACTGTAACAGTGTTGCATTTTGGTTCAAACAATCTTAAAGAATGCATACTTTTTGTTTCATAACTATGAGAATACAATTAAAAATTATTTCGATTTTTATGTATGAATTTTATTAATATAATATAATACATTTGTCTTATGTTAAGTACATTAAAGTCTAAAAACAATTTTTGAGATGGAAAATCAATAGGTTTATGAAGACATATTTTAATTATTTTCTTCTGTAATAAATAAAGTGGATTAAAATTGGATTTAAATGTGCTACCCCATCCTATAATTCCATACATAATTATCGATTGAAATAAAGTTAAATATATTGTGCGTAATAAACTTATTCACAAGTAATTCCTCAATAAAAAAATAATATACTATTTTACGTAATTTATTACAAAGATAATTAATGTGTTGGTTCCATTTTAAATGATTATCGAAAATTATGCATAAGTACTTAACTTCAAAGCACTCCTTAATCGGACATTTACACTGTATAAGGCAACGATCAGAATTATGTAATTTAATACTTAATATAGGTGTAGGAGGTTTGTTACATTTTTTCAGATAATGAGAATGGAATAATTATGGTTTTATTTTCGTTGATAGAAAGATAATTTATGTCAAACCATTTCTTTATTAATTTAAGTCCATAACATCCAATTTCTTTATTGCAGTAATCGATATTCAATTTATCTCAACTTCACAATGTTCGAATAGGTTAAGTATACGTAAATATACAACTATTAACAATTTGTGAGCGAATTTTAGGGATATATTATTTTTATTTTTATTTTATTCACGAAATAATCCTAGTAAATGTCATTCCAGATCTAAGATTACTACAGACAAATTAGCGTTTTATTTTTAAAATATAACTGTACAAACAACACTGTTATGTATTATATATTTCCGAAACGTCGCAGATCTCATATCAACAACGCTTGGAATCTTAAAATTTCTCTTTGGGAACAGTTACAATAAAGTCCTTAATTGTGTTAGTTTAGTTGTCTGTTATTCTATTTAAATAAAGCCAATTACTGATAAAATAAACTACATACAGTAAATACTGTACCTAATAAATATGCATATACAAGTACCAAATTAAGAAAGGGTTCACAAAACACAATCAGACATGCGAAATGCGTTTAAATATCTGAATCGTTAAACCACTTGAATCGCGTCCTTTGTGGGATCAACGTAGCAGTAGGCTATACGGAGCTCTCTTATACGCGGGCGGCTCTTCATTTCTCGGATCACTGAGCGAAATCTCACTTGAATATCTGTTCCGTATACCTGACAGATCTCCCTCTATTCTTCACCAGCCGCTCAAAGCAGTGGGTGTAACTCCTTTAATGTAATAATGCCCCCTCTACGGAAGCCTCCCCAAGCTCCCCGTTATACAAGCGTTCAGTGAGTGAGTCTGCCTCTCTTTTTAATGCTGCCTTTGAACTGGATAACGCAGCCTAGTTTGGGTACCATGTACAGTTCAAACATCCGGCAGGGCTCGCTGCGTTACTGGACTGGCACAGCTCAGTATTAGCGGTTCAGAGGCCTTGTGTAATAGAGATACGGTAAACAAGTCTATATGTCACCTGTGTAGTTCTGTTATCGATTGCGTATCGATAAAAACTAATGGCGCAATCCCCTCTCCAATCAAGACATTTCATGCAGTAAATTCTACGAATTCGCCTTTGAAGTTACTGCGCTGTACTGGAACACAATTAGAGATAAACAAAAAACGTGTACGTGAATTAAACTTGATTCATTCCTACTAGAGATGAACAAAACTAACTGCCGCTCTCGCTCTCGCTCTCGCTCTTTCGAGTCTCGTCTCGTCATTCTCGTGCGCTTCGAGTCTCGGTCATCATTCTCGAAATAACATTTGGTCGGCGTGAATAAAATTTCGTAACTTTGAATAACATACATCATTGAAATGAATAACATTATAAATGTTTAAATGAGACAAAAAAGAACAGTAGCTTAGTTATAAAAATGGTCTGGTTCTATTATATATTACCTATGGTTTTATAAATAGAAAACAAAAACAATTCTCAAATAAATTTGCATATTTGCATAATTTGCCTCACGTCCACATGCCTCAGCAGAGGAAAACGATCATCCTACGAGAAAAAGGTATCGTGTGTTCAGCACAATGATCCCTGTCCCTCCAGTCGATATAGTTGGTTTTTCGGAGCCTAATTTCGCTACCTATCATTAATTCATTCAGGACAGGTCCTTCACCGCAAACCCAATATTCTTCAAACATTCCTATTTTCTGCCTTCTTAGTCTCTGTATATGATCCAAGGTTTAAGCCACAGTCGAATTTGTTGCATTTTGCTATTCGACTTCTAAAAATGCAACAAACATATATAAATGTGCAAAAATGCGATAACCACATTGGACTTCTGAAACGAAGATGGTAATGAAGAACATGAAATCTGAGATATGTAGGCTATAAACTAATCAATTATGGAGAATCTGAATTTAAATGAAATGTTAATGGAATGGACAATGTTCAAAAAGGTATTGAGCAATAGATGTTCAGGGATGGATTTCAAAGATTTGGTGCAATCCATGTAACTTAAGTGAATAATATTTCTTCCAATTTATTTATAGTCTATAATTCCATCGCATACTGTAAATTGTCAATATTTCAGTTTCTGGTATTACCACAGTCTAGTATATACAGTCACGAAGCTTAATACTTACTAAATATGCAAACATAAACAGTTGAAATATGCATCCATAGATAATTGCTCACCACCAGGATCGCTACTATCGCCTCATCTCAGACTCTCTCCCTAGCAGACCATAAAATGTATTTACTTTCGATATCGTGTTCTTTTGAAAAAATTAACACCTTCCTTCCACTATTGAAATATGAAATACATAAAGTTTATATATTATTTTTATAAAATATATATTATATTCTATATATTCTATAAACTCACCTTTCTGGATCTTTCGGAAGAAGGATAACTCTAACCTATTTTTCTTACAATTTATAGTATTCCAAACGTCTCCTTGTCCCATATTATTATTCAAATTATTGTATTTTAGTCATTTACATTTATTACAACCGATAACGAACATTTTACAGTTTACATAGCTTTTCATAAAAATGCGGAATACGGCACAGTCAATGCTTTTTCGAGCTAGACCAGGCCGTAATATTTGTTCAGGTTTTCTATTTCAGTGTATGGAGCTCAGTGAAATATAACTTTATTGCTTATCATTGCTAAGCTTTATTTAGTGTAATGTGTTGTAAGTTCCGTTTACTTCTTGTTGCATAATATATTGCAGATATAATTACAAAACTGTGTTATTTTAATGAGAAGAGAATTTTACATGTTAGCATAATCTGTTCGCGTCAACATTTCAAGTTTAGAATTGAAGCTATTGTGAGGTTTAAAAAAAAGAATTTATATTGTAATTTCAATTTAGCACATCTACCTTCCTTAATTTTAGACGAAACATTTACCATACCACTTCTATAAATGACTGTACATACAATTGTGTTACTTCATCTCTTAAGTAGTAGATAAATACAATAATTCAGTACTCAATTGTAGTATTAAAATACAGACAAATTGAATGTCCGGGGTATCATACTTGACATTATGCTTAATTATAATGTATGATTGCGAATTTAGGAATATAAATTAAATATAGTAAACATAACCTATAATTTACATATGAATGGCAAGGCATTGGAGATCACTACATTTAGACAGAAAGGGACAACTGGTACAGTAAACATAACCTATAATTTCAAATATCTAAATATCCGTGCGGTACAATTGAAAACTATTGAATCGTGCATAAATGAATGTACATGAATTTCGTAGTATTTAATCGAAATAAAGGCAGGTATTACACATACGAACAACGTAATTTTCACACCATAAATAATATTACATCTTAACTCGCAAGTAAATTATGTCTGAAGTGTCTCATAATCATTGTTTTAAATTTTATTAATGGAATTAACACTACATTTAAGAGAAACATATGTTACTGTTTATGCATTCCAACTAATTTATATGGTTGAAACGCCGCCCTTCGTGATCGGGTTAAGCGAGTTACATGGTCTGCCTTACGGCCTGTATTAGATCACGATGGCTGTGGCACAGTCTATTGTTCCTAGTACTCACAGCGCTCCAAGCGGCTAGCAACTATCGCGAGATTTGCAAAAAATCATCCCAAGCTACGTAACTGTATATAGTAGACTGTGGTATTACCGAGAGGTAAGTAATTTAATATATTTCATTACTTGACGAGTCTATCCAGACAGTAATGTAGGTGACAAACTTAAGTCTATCAATCGTTGGTTAATAATGTGTCTTTGACTACCACAACTTTGAATCCTGTCGTTTAGACTGTATCTTATGTAGGCCTACTTGGTTTCAATGCTTCTCAATGGAGCCAGGTGTGGGAAAATCAAGTGGTAGCAGAACAGGGATGGCTGTATTTCTCGCTGCCTCTGGAATCGCACAGTCTGACCCCTCCGGCGCTTTGTGGATCCAATCGTACTACCTTTCCTCTTTCTCGCCAAGGGTCCGTATAATCTTCCACTCGCTCGTAAGGCGGGCTGCCTAATCACAGCCTCACTAGGAAAAGATGTTAACTTATGAAGTGATTTGTGATATTTCTTGCACTTTTTTAACGCTTTATAAACTGATAGCGCCTAAATGATATAACGTGACTATTACACTTTTACTACGTCATACTACTTTTGACCAATAAAACGGTACGAAAGGACGTATTTCAACCAATCATGGTTGCTTATCGCACAATTTTATCGCGTCCCTAGCATTTAATTTTATCGCGTCCCTAGGATTTTGTTTAATTTTATCGCGTCCCTAGCATTTGTTTCTTTGTTTGCCAACATTTCAAACTGCGCTGGTCTGCACGTCAAAAAAAAAAATAAAAAAAAAAACAGAAAATTACAAACCACTCCATTCGATGAACAGCAGTTTCAAACATGAATCGCATTGGCATTCAAGAACAAGAATTAATCAAAATCACTGGTCATGCCTATGCATCTTCCCTGAAATCCTACTTACAAATAAATGAAGAGCGCCATTCGGAAATCCTGAATTAGTTGAGGAATAAACCATGTAGGCCTACATCAACGAGTTCCACTTCTTTTACCCACACGTCCAAAATAACATCAACTGAACCACCAACCACTAAAACATTCAAATTTGAAAATTGTACATTCAATAATTATTCCTTTTAAAATTATTCATGTTTATTTTTTATGTCACCGTCGTTAATTAAAACTTTTCTAACACTTGTTTATATTCTTTAGGTTATGTTTTAGCTTCTGCTATATAATATTATGGATAGTCACGTATCAGAGATTGTTTAATATTAAAATTTATTGAAAATCATCTGTCAAGTGACGTTGATTACTGGGATTCGGATAATTGAAGTTGAATGCAACTGTTTTAATAAAAATGAAACTGAATTAACAAAACCTTCTTGACTAATAACACTGCCATCGTGATCTAGATCGAGAAGGCATTGCTAGTAATGGTCTACAGAGCTCAATGAAGATTCCATAATTGGCACAACTGATAGCAAGATAACAGCTAATCATAACACACTACTGCCATCTAGCATGCACCTAGCGTAGTATTTGTAATGTTGAGATGGTACAATAATACATTTGAAGACAGTTGTATTTTCGTAAGGCAATTAATATTTTATTGTATTGGAATACTTCGTTACTTCTAATCTTTATATACTTTCTTCTAATCGTGTAATAGTTAATTAAATCCCACTCGAGTTTTGATTTTCTCTAGATAAATCAAAACCTCTAGTGAGATTACTGTTGATAATTCCAGCAAAATGAGTCCAGGGCCCGAAGCTGAAAGTAATGGAGCATTTGTTCTTAATTTAATTTAATTTACTTATTTTATTATTCTGGTAGAGTTAAGGTTTATTCAGAAGTAGCAATTAATAAGTTTTAAACATAAACACATGTAACTAATCATTTAATTATGCGCTTTTGTCTTCACTTTTTAACAAAGTGATTGAACGAGAATTCTACGTTTAAACTAATATAGCCTAAAAGTTACTTCTATTTTTAGACAATAAATATAGGCCTATATTAATATTGCTGACATACTGAAAAAATACGGTATAGCCTACTTACAATAAATACTGCAAATATTAATTATTAATACTTTCATTGCTAACAAAGGATGCCTCCTGGTCTGAACGCTTTAAAACAAATAAAACCTGGCGGATCGTACTAATTTGAGGCCGCTTAGTCTCATGGTGATAGTTTTTCAGTATCACTTCAACCATAAAGCCTGCAGCACCATCTAAAGTTAAAAAAGTTCAACGGAACGTTTGGTTTGTTTTGAATGAATTTGGAATACGGATCAAAGTGGCTTTATTTACGAAGTCCCGTCCCGATGAACTCTTTCTTGCAAGGGAGAAAAGCCAACTGTATCTACTGCTCATAGTAAATAGGATGATCTACAGGCATACAATTGATGTTGCATTTCTATGTGTGGAAAACTAGCGACAAAATTATATGTATGATTTAAAGATCCTGAGGAAAATTTGGTCCGAAGGTGCAAAAACATGTTGATGAGGTGTGGCCAGTCTTTCGTAAACATAGTTGTCGACGTAAGTAAAAGTGTTAAAATGGAAAAGACACATTTCGCCAGATTTCTTTCCCAAGTTTTGCCTGTTGAAGACAACTCACTCTTACTCTTAGACGCATGAGGTGGTAACAGAGATGAAAATATTTTACACGATGCAATTCCTGATAACATCACTCTAAAGACAACCTGCTATGCCTCTGGGTGTGTACTTTTTCCGGAAACGATTATGCATAACGAGATGTACCTCAATAATAATAGGCTATGTGAAGTCGATATTACGCATTCTAATGTTATTTGTGTATAATTTGCCAATGACATTCTCTCATAAGTAGAAGCGAGTCTACATAAACACAGGTTAACCAACTTCAAGATTTAAGATACGAAATATTTAAGCATTCAATTCGCCTCCATCAGTCTGATCTCACATACACGTAGCAGATATTGAAAGTGATTCTACTGAATTTGTGAGTTAGTTAGAAACGATGGAGGAAGAAGAAATCTGTGGTGTTCGGGTAAAGGGAGTTAAGTTATTTTTTGTGCAGATGGAATTTTGTTCCCCCAGATGAACACAAAAGTTAAATTATACAAATAAGTGTGCAAAAATCAAAAGAATATTAGTAGTTGGTGTGTTTTATTTGTGTAGAAAATTATTTCCAATAAGGATTCCAAGTTTAATTTTCATTTATCTCCAAACTCATTTTTATTATTTATCTCCCTTTACCCAAACAACACAGGTAATTATGTCATGGCTTCCTTGCTACAAAATATACTTCTTCTTCTTTCCCTTACTTTAACCTTTTAGGTTCTTATTATACGACCCACGCCACCCGGGCCTTACAGGGCCGCGACCTGTCGGGAGAGGAATTACTCTATGGATCACATACACCCTTTTTTGACCACACAAGGACATGGAGGGCCTCCCCGGATGAGGGATCAGCTCAATGCCAGGGCCACCTCCGGTACAACACAAACATTTAAGACATTACACAGCATTCACTCACACATATGAAAGGATTAAGGGAAGGATCGCCGTCCATGGCCGGACTTTCAAAAGGTACAATCCCGAAATTTGCCTGGAAATTACTGAGGAAACCATGAAAAACCGGCTCCTCGGATCGAACCCCGGACCTCCCACTCGGTTACAAAATAAATGACAACCAAATATCTTTATGATCACAACAGAAAGAATCTAGTAGTTTGTGATCGGAACCGAGAACTGCAAAATTTCGCCAAACCCTCACGTTTCCTCTCTCGAGCTCCGGCAAGCTTGCCTCTAAATATACAGGGTGTTTCATAATTATAATTACAAACTGCAGGGTTGAGTAGAGGAAAATGAAACAATGCGTAAAGTTCTAATAAAATAATATAGGTCCGAAAACCAATTGTTTCCGGAATATAGGCATTTTATTATTCTCGTCAGTAGAGGTCCTCTGTGGTAACATAACACTCGATCTGCACTGGAGGTAGAGAGCATTATAACTTGCTCAATATTACTACCGTTCATGATAAGGCAGGTATCGGCACGTTTCCTCATTGAAAACCGCTTACTTTTGTATATTCCTGTCCTGTAATGAATTGAAAACCATTGACCATGAGTTACCAGAGTTCGTTGAAATTATCAAAAAAAGCTAAAATACACAAAAAATTTCAAATATCCTCAAACAAAATGTTCAGAAGATTCAAGTCGGGGAACCTGGGAGGCGATGGTGTTAGTAAGCCATGGCCGATAGCCCTAATGTGGACACTTGTGCATAAGAACTCTAAAACATTGAAATTAAAGTGAACCGATCATGCAAGTACTGAAACAGCTGCCTTTTCCAGAGAGACGCATCGTCCAAAATGTCGCGTAGCGCATGTTAGAAAAAATGGACATACTCACGGACATTAAGTGTGTTGGGTAAGAAATTAGATTGCATTTATATGAGAAGTATTCAGTTGGTGACCACAGAGATGACATCATATCTCGGAAACGTTTGGTTTTCGGATCTATGTTCGTTAAGACTTTTTGGCTTGTTTCGCCCACATCTGTGAAGTAACGGTTAGTGCGTCTGGCCGCGAAACCAGATGGCGGTCGGGACAAGTTACTTGGTTGAAGTTTTTCCGGGGTTTTCCCTCAACCCAATATGAGCAAATTCTGGGTAACTATCGGTGCTGAACCCCGGACTTATTTCACCGGCATTATCACCTTCATCTCATTCAGACGCTAAATAACCTAAGATATTGATACAGCGCCGTAATATAACCTACTAAAAATTGGCTTGTTTCATTGTCCTGCAGTAACCTGTAATTATGTAACACTCTGTATTTATTTTTTTTAAATTTCCGTTCTCGTTCTCGTCCTTTCCGTTCCCGGTTTACTGTGGACTAGACATAATACAATGAGAAGAAATGTTTCTGTTCCTCCTGAAAAACAACATTTCTGTTACATACGTAGGACTATCACAGTTTTGCGTTTATTTGCAGTATTCAAACCTGTGCTAGATATTGGATGGAAATGTGTTTTCTATTTTAACACTGTACTTGTAGGTAGAGTCTTGGCTGCTTCTTAACTTGCCCTCCAGACTGACAGAAATCGATTCTAGCCAAAGGAATAGTGTGACACAAGGGACAAAATCCGTGATTGATAGTCGCCTTGTGTGTGCGAGGAATGTACAAGTACCGAAAATGGAGCGAACTACAGTGGGAGAGCTTTGTAGTAAAGGATGATTCAAATTGGAATAATGTAATTTTCTTGTGAAATAGTGTATATCCTATCCAGAAATATAAATATCATTCATTAGTTACAGGGAAATGAGAATAAAGTTCCTCCGTATAGCTATAGAGCTCTGCGTGCCTAGATCTGGCCCGACCCGCTGGCCGTGTTCGAGTTGAATTTCACTCATGTTTGTCAGCTATATGCCGGTCTTGGGCTTTATGTATTTTCGTGATCGATATACGGATTAAAAAACAATATGGATATTTTATTCATGCACGATTAGATTTCCACCTGGCACTCATCTACGTAGAATAGTAGAATAACCGGTATTTCAAGTTACAGAGAGTTTTCCTATCCTCGTCGTACGCTAAACATTAAAGCTATGTTGACGTCAGTAATGGCATATTTTGTAACGTATAAATTAACGTTCGTAAAACTTCTGTCTAAAAATGTATCACAGTGGGTCATTCTAATAAACGGAACAATATTTGATACCTTGACGGCATGGTTCCTGTGCATGGTACGTTCGGCCCAGTTACTTTATGGTGACAGCTCGTCGGCGCGAGAGAGGAGAAGGTTCGACTGTGGGAGGGAGACCGATCCGAGACGAAGCGAGCGTTTTCTGGATGGAGGAAGGGAAATACAGTCATATTAAAAATGAAGGCTCATGTTGCTCTCTCGTACGTTGCAGCATCTGCATAATTTTGAGCTCCTATCACTGTGTTCACTTCATACTCCGGAACAATAGTCACTAATAAACAGTAAAGAAGTAAACTAATGTGGAAATACAATGAGCAGCAGTTCGGAACAATAATAAACACTAAAGAAGTAAACTAATGTGGAAATACAATGAGCAGCAGTTCGGAACAATAATAAACAGTAAAAAAGTAAACTAATGTGGAAATACAATGAGCAGCAGTTCGGAACAATAATAAACAGTAAAGAAGTAAACTAATGTGGAAATACAATGAGCAGCAGTTCGGAACAATAATAAACAGTAAAGAAGTAAACTAATGTGGAAATACAATGAGCAACAGTTCGGAACAATAATAAACACTAAAGAAGTAAACTAATGTGGAAATACAATGAGCAGCAGTTCGGAACAATAATAAACAGTAAAGAAGTAAACTAATGTGGAAATACAATGAGCAGCAGTTCGGAACAATAATAAACACTAAAGAAGTAAACTAATGTGGAAATACAATGAGCAGCAATCGAATCACTATATTTAACAGTTAATCACTAATTAACAATGAAATATACTCTTGCGGAAATACCGGTAATGTTCATCAGTGCTTCACTGTTACCTTTATCATCATCATCATCATCATTATCATCATCATCACCATCACCATCATCATCACCATCATCATCCATATAAATGATGGGGCAGCCTTCTTCTCTGTACTTCTTTATTTTCCTCAAATACTGAAAACTTTCGGCCCTAATGCTGTGATGCTCCACCAGAATTTGGCGATTATTTTGTTTTTTTTTTCCCAATGAAATCCTAATTTTAAAATAACTTTCCTCAAAGTCGATAGTCTTTCAATTTCAATAATACATACTTTTTTTTAAGTGTGGGCCTCTGTTTCTGTGAAATATAGAACTCGTGCTATGGTTCCTCATATGACAGCTTCATTAAAGATGTCCACAGTTGATTTTGGCGCCGATCAACACTGCTTTCAGACCCAGCGGTAAACTCTGCTACAAGTTTTTCAACATTTGTTACTTTTTTTCTTCCGACGCTATCTTCATAAAGCGCCACACGTTGCTCACGACTTCTCGGGACTGCGAATGCAATACCCGACCTTTGAGTTTGCTTCTGACAGGCAGCATTATCACAAACAGAAAATAGCAGTGAATCTAGACAATAAATACTACACACTAAAAATACAAAACAGAAGCACTGCAACTATTTAACTAAATGAAATGTACGTAACAAACACACTAAATTGCAATATACAAGACAGTGGTGGTGTAGTACGTCCTTAGCGCAACTGTACGCCCACACTAATGCTCCCGAGATGTGACCGCTAACGCAGCCAGGGGAAGACTAAACTGAACACCCCTTCGAACAAACAGTGAACTCGCCCAAACCACTGCGTCGCCAGGCCAGAGCTGTCACCATAAAGTAACTGGCCTGTACAAAGGAAGTGATTTGACTTTAAGTTGGTGTAAACAATACGTAGTACTGTACTCGCCAAAATTAGACGACCCCCATCTCAGAGGAAAGAAGTCACATCAACGTGCTCTCGATGTACGTACGTGTATGTTGTGCAGTTGGCCGCGTACGATGACTGAATTGCTTTATAACAGCGTTGCCATAACTATTGTATATTTGTAGTAGCAAGTGGATCGTAGAACTTCAGTTGTCTCAGTTTTATATTACCTCACATAGAATTAACTTCTTTCAGTGATGTTATCAGTGAAGTAAAATAAAATGTATAATATGTTTAGACCTTGGTTAGATAGTGAGTCCCCGAGTGATGCAGTGGAGGATGGTTGTGAAGCAAGTATCTCTCATTTAAAAACTCCGCCAAAGAAAAGTACAAAACCCGTGTTATGGAGAGGATCAAATATGCGAAAACAGACAGTAGACATAAGTAGTACAAAATGTAATATTGTTTCTTACTTAGTTTTTAAGTGGGAATGGGGTTTTACCAACAAGGAATATAAATAAACTCTCTTCAATTGCTACAGGACTGTGAAGAAAATTTCTAACATTAAAGACACTGAAAAATATGAAACGCCAATGTAGAAACATAAGAAAAATCGAAAAAATAAGCTATTTTTCAAGGGGTTTGCTGCGACGAACAATATTTGAATTTTACTAAAAAGGAGAGGCGCCCACGAACGACAAACTTATTCAAGTTATGCATGACAAAACAAGAGGTACAGGTTATGAATTCCGTACAGTAGTAGAACTTTATACAGACTTTTGCCCAGTACGGAATTTTCTTACAAGGTTTTACAGAGGAAAAATGTCTCTCTTTCAGTTGTACACCTTATGTATGAAATAATTTTTCATTTGTTGTTTGCGTACGAAGTTATTTAGGGTGGTGAAAATAAATGGGACATACTGTAGGCCTATATATTCTTTATATATTCAGAATATAGAAAAATATATATTTTAATAAACTGAAAATGTTCATTATTATTAATTGTAATAGATCCATATAATTAGGTATTTTGTTTGTTATTCTTATATGTAACCTATGTGCAAATAATTTTATATTGAAAATGCCGAAGATTCTAATTGTCGAATGTCTTTTTATACAATATTATTTCTGTAGTCTTGTTTCTTATTCTAAGCTAGAAAGACAAGTTTTGTTACCATCCGACTGTACATGTTTGTTTTGCTGGATTGTTCACTGTCAGAGTTGCTTTGTTACTGTTCATTCGATGGATATATAGTCCTAGCTCACATAACTTAAGATTTCGTACGAACTTCTTACCTCTAGATTTAATCACTTCTGTGGAAATAGAACGATCTTATTCAATGATAAGAGCGGTTGTCCCTGACAGTTTAGAATTCCGTGACATACAGGGTGTTTAAAAATACGGGGCATAATTTCAGGTATGTATTTCCTACATGTAGACAATCAAAATAGTTCATTACAACATGTGTCCGGAAATGCTTCATTTCCGAGTTATGGCTTTCACAACATTGAAATTCACCGGGACGTATTTCTTTCCGCAGGTCGTTGCCGTCAATGGAGACATTAAGAGGGCACTCTGACAGTTCATTCCGAGGCGAAGGTTACATTCAGTGTTGTGTAGGCGTTAGACTGTGCGACATGTATTCAAATCAAGAGCTGGCAGAGATACTCTTCATGTACGGTAAGGTGGACGGCAATGCTGCGCTGGCTCGTCGTTTGTACCAGGAGAGGTACCCACAGCGACAATGTCCAGATCGGAAGACATTTGTACGTCTCCATCACCGTCTGTGCGAGTATGGAAAATTTAATTTGGGAAGGGGACGACCAAGATCTACAACTCCAGAAGTACAGGAGGAGATTCCGGAAGCTGTGAACATGACTCCTTCTATGAGCACACGAAGGATAGCGTTGCAAGTCAATGTTCCTCATACGACTGTCTGGAGACTGTTGAAAGAGTATCAGTATTGTATCATCATTTGCAACGTGTACAGGCCCTGTCACCAGCAGATCACCCTGCACGAGTTAGGTTCTGTCAGTGGTTCTTGCAGCAGTGTGGTGTAAATCCGAACTTTCCTGCCTTAGTATTATTTACAGATGAAGCATAGTTCACACGAGATGGCATAACAAATTTCCACAATCAGCATGTATGGGCGTATGAAAACCCACGTGCAACTGTTCCATCTCATCATCAGGTGCGGTTCTCCCTCAACATGTGATCGATTAGTTGGACCTCATGTACTTGTAAACAGACTTACGGGGGGGCAGGCGTACACAAACTTCCTGGAAAACACCATACCTCATGTTTTAGAAGACACTCCACTGATCAAGCATCGTCAACACATTCACTTCTTGCGTGATGGCGCTCCTGCACACTTGAGTCGTACGGCTCGCCGGTACTTGGATCGAAGGTTTCCTGATCGATGGATAGGTAGAGGTGGCCCAATTGCCTGGCCTCCACGCTCACCTGATCTGAACCCTCTCGATTTCTACTTGTGGGGCCATTTAAAATGATTGATTTATTCGTCTCCGGTGCCTGATTTGGAATCCCTTCGGAATCGAATTGTGGCATGTTCTGAGGACATACGCAATACTCCTGGAGTTTGGGATCGTGTTCGCAGGTCAATGAGACATCGATGTGAGGTCTGTATTCAAGCAGGAGGTGGACATTTTGAACATCTTCTGTAATGACAACGACCTGCGGAAAGAAAAACGTCCCGGTGAATTTCAATGTTGTGAAGGCATTTCCGAACACATGTTGTAATGAACTATTTTGATTGTCTACATGTGGTAAATACATACCTGAAATTATGCCCCGTATTTTTTAAACACTCTGTATAACAAAGAAAAGTGAGAGTAAGTCCTAAAGTGTGATACAGAGGTGTAATAATTAGTATGCATTAAATTACCATTTTTATGATTTTATTGTCTAATTTCGTATTTTTAAATCCCTGTTTTGGTAATTTTCCTTCCTGCCTATCTGCTGAATTTTACAATCCTACCTATTTTGAGCAAAATAAGTGCTTGATCTTCCGAGTTCTAATCAAAACCAAGCGTATACAATTCAGCATAACCAACTTCGTGATTTTTCAAACAAATTAAGAACCAATAAACCAATCATTTAGTGCTCTGTTAAAGGAAAGTTGGTATTCAATGGTGATTAGATGATATTCAATAAATAATACAATAATGATGCAATGAAAATGCTTTAATAAACTAAAACGTGGGTAGTATTTCTTTACCACATGCACGATTTGTCAATGAAAACTGACAGGAAGTACCAGGGACCGAACCCGTATTCTTTTTGTTCAGATTTATCAGCTTGCTGACTGAACTGTGTCAGGTCTGGCATATGTTGTGAGAGATGGCGGATTACATTGAACATTTTAAATGTGCGCAAATGATGCGAGAGGTGAGGAGGATGTGCACAAGTTGATCGTTGCTATGAGACAGCTCACGCCATGCAGCTTGACAAGCTATGTGCAGCGGTGGGCAGAGATGGATCGAAAATTTCAACTAACGTGATGTGTTGGTTCGCCCCGCTGTGTCCAGCAGCAACATTCAGATTTCTCGCTCCGATAGTCCAGTGATACCAGCGCTATCAGTGGTATTGCATCGTATGCGTTCTTCACAATTATACAAGATAACGCCATTGTGCCGGATATAGCTCTCTTTGGTCTTGTACGTTTAATTAACACTGGAAACAGACGTCAAACATTTGTTATTTCATTAATGGAATACGCTCTTACCAAAAGTTCAAGGACACCCCTTCATAACTAATGTTTCACTACTGTCCTTATACTTATGTGTAGACTGCGGGACTGCGGGCCCTAATACGGCGATTGCAGTTGACTATGCAGACGGGTATAGAGTATGACGTAAGTCTCTCTCGCCTTTCGCCATACTGTTCCGTGCATCGAATCCGAAACATTCATTTTGTGTTTAGCTGTCATACTGAAGAATTGCGTGTGTGAAATGATACATATTGATAGCCCAGAAGCAGACTGTTCCAAGTCCATTTTACTATTTTTTTTTCAGGAGAGTTATTTTAAGCTCCTGACATTCAAAGCTTCATGAAACAATTTGGAATAGCTTCATAGCAACCTTATGGAGAGGAATATTTATAATTTTGTTCGATTCATATATGCGGACAAGAACTGGAACACAATTAAACACAGATTTCTTTCTTATAAAAAGTTGGACTTAGAACAGTCTGGTTCTCAGCCATCGATATTACAATGCCTAAAACAACTCCATCACGAAATGCAATACTAAATAATTTGGTGGAACAATTCGGAAGCAATATATTTGATCTAAGGAGAAAATGTTGTATGTGTCGTGTATAATTTCAGATTATTACGAACTAAGAAGTACTATTTTGAAAGACACTGTAATAGTAAAGCGCACAAGGAAAATGAAGGCAATTCAAACAAGAACCAATCGAGTTCAAATAGTCGGTCACAATTCAATATAGACTTATGTGACATGTTTTGGTACACACAAACATTCCATTCAGAATTTTGGACAACCCCCACTTTAGATCATTTCTGGAAAAATACACAAATGAACATATTCCAGGAGAAGCAACAATACGTAAAGAATATTTATCAATTTCGTACTTGAATACAATTGCCAAAATATTAAATTAATTGAGGCAGTATCGGAAACAATTAACAAGGTACACCAAGGACTGTATCCTGATAAGGTAAATGACAAATTAGGTAGTGTAATAAAAAAATAACGGCTATGCAGTGTTGAACAGTTTAGTGAAAAAACAGGACAAAAACTTAAATGACAATGTAAATCTTTTCACGTACTTTCCATTAACCTCATGTGATGTCGGAAGAAGATTTTCGCAGTACAAACATATTCTGACTGATACACGCAGAAGTTTCTCCTTTGACAATCTACGTATGTACATAGTTGTAGGAGTATATTGTAATTCCTTATTGTAAAGAAAAAGATTCCGTCGACATCACATCAATTAGATAAGTACGAAATGTATGATTATTGTATGTATGCAATTCATAAACTCAAGACTGTACGTCTGAAGCACGCACAGTGAGTTGCTTACCTGGGAGTTCATTACACTCGCCACGGAACGCTCCAGTCATACTTAACTTGACGGTAAAGGGCCCGCACTCCCGCAGTTTACTTATGTGAAACCCTTGATATTTATACAGGAACGAAATGCCTGTGAAAAGTGAAATTTTTATTGCAAACCCAATCTGTATATCTTTCAAACTGTGGATTACATAACAATATGTATGTTGTGAAACTTATTGAAAAATTACATATTTAATAGAAAAAAAATTACTACTTCACAATGGGTTGACTTTGATCAGGCATGCCAAAACCCTGCACATTGTGCAGTCGCGCATATTGTGCATTTGTCTCTGTGCGATGTGCAGTTCCTATTCAACTACCTGAAGGGAGTGAATCGGCTTGGAGGGGAATGCGACAGGGCTGTACATTACCTACAGTAGCAGAACAGCTTTGGTTTCAGTAGCACAGATTAGTACGGGTGTGCTCATTGAGCTGTGATTGTGAATGCGTTATGAAAAATAAAGTGAGGAGTCCACAGATATAACGAAGAAGAGAAATCACGAATCATGTAACATAATTGTTATAATGTTTTCCTCAGCTAACAGTAATTATTTTCAAATGAAAGGCTTTCATCAACCCATGTGAATCTAATAGTGATGTGAGAATTTAAATCAGATTAGTAAAGTTCTCAAAATATGATATTCGCCAGCTCTTATTTCTTAATCAGTACTCTCACGACAAGACAAACGTGACAATAGCGTTGTTTTGGAGTCTGTACTAACACAGCCATCAGAAGTTAGACGACTTACAACTTTTATTTGGTAAGCTGATAAGTGATGAGAATATTGAGCGAGGAATACATGTGAAGCTATTGAGGTTGTAAGGGAACGAAGAAAGCAGCTATTTGTAAGCGGAAAAATTTTCTGGAAAAAATATATAATGGTGAATTTTCCACCACACGTTACAATATTATGTTAATATACTTACGTTAATAAATCTTTAAACCTGACATAAAGAAAATGTCCTCGCTTCACAGCTTGTGAACTACTCTTTCAACTCATTTCAGTAACACTCCCAACTTGCTGATACTTGCTCTCAGCGTGTTCTAAATAAACTATGTACATGTAAATTTAAATTCAAGCTTAATTTATCCACTTTATTGATAATAATGTGATTTTATATTAACATACAGGAAGAAAATGATTCCAGTGTGAAAGCCTCACAATGTCCTATTGCATGTAATTGGGAGTAAAATATTTTCTTTAACATTTGTGCACCAATGGTCCCAATAATGCTTGACGAACAATGAAAGAGTATTAGTTTGAAATAATCAGTACCTACTACGTAAAATGAAATACAGTGTTCTTATTTTGTTGTTTCGAATTTACTGCAATATTTATATTTTCTTCAAATACTGTATACAAATCATGTAAATAAATGATTCTTTACAAACGACTGATTTGTGAATTATAACTGAGTAAGTCTATTGTTTCTTGTGTTACAATTGTCAAATATAGACACTGACAATAGGCCTAATTGTGTTTTTTCCCTTCTGCTAAGTGTGTTTATAACGTTCAAATGTCAATTTAATTGAACACTAGAAGCGCAGAATAAATTCTTGTACTTCCCTCCGGTTAAGAACTGGTAAGAGCAACACGTGAATGACGCAGTCTGCACAGACCGGCGTTCCGCGCACATACACTGCACATTCAGTGTCTGATTTCTGGCATGCCTGACTTAGATCAATGATTTTTTGGGATGGAGTTAGATTATCTCCAGTCATTCTTCACATCCCAATAATAATCTGCGATCTCACGTCCATATTTACTGAATGTTAACCTATTTTAATTTTTTTCAAGGAAGAAATCCAACCTTTCCACATTTGTAGTAAACTCCACAGCTGATTACTAAAAATGGAGGGAGTAAGCTGATTGACCTGTGTTACCAAATCAATGTTATGATGTAAATGGCAGTAGCAGATCCGGGTCCATTTACAGCTAATTTCAAGCTCAAGATGTTTTAAAAAGTGGCAATTTTCCCTGAAGGAAAACAAAACAATCTTGAATACAATGCCTGCACGAACTGTCACAAATTAAAAAAAAGCAATGATTGCACAAGAAATCTTTCAAATATGTCTAACTCTATTTCAAAATTCACAGATCTAAGTTAACCCATTCTGGAGTAATTAATTTTTTTTCCTACAAAATATGTAATTTTTGAATACGTTTCTTAACAGAAAAATTATTATAATTAATCCACAGTTTGGAAGATACACAGATTGGGTTTGTAGTAAAAACTTCACTTTTCACAGGCATTTGGTCCCTGTATAAACATTAGGAGTTTTCACATACAGTAAGTATAAAGACAGGAGTGAAACCACTTATGGAGAGATGTGAAACTTTTGGTAAGATCTGTACGGAATAAATTGTCTATCTTGACAATGTTTTTATGTGACATATTTCATGACGTATTTTGAGAAAGCCACTGAATAATTCCCAATTTTAATCCACTTTATTTATTAAAGAAGAAAATATTAAAATATTATGTCTTCATAAACCTATTGATTTTCCATTTCAAAAATTGTTTTAGACTTTGATGTTCTTGAAATAACACAAATTTATTATATTGTATTAATAAAATTCGTACATAAAAGTCGAAATTGTATTCTCATAGTTATGAAACAAAAGGTATGAATTCTTTAAGAGTGTTTGAACCAAAATGCAACACTGCTACAATATTTAATCATAGTAGGAATTCAGGCCCAAAAATATATATAACAAATTTATATTTAAATATCCTAATCTCGTCAATTCTAATAGTTCTAGTTCTAAGTTCTGTATGGATATTATAAGTAATGGAAACTTGTAAATTTAAATTTATTTATTCTTATAGCGTTGTAGACATAAGACAAATTGTATTATATCGTCGTTGTTCCTGCAATAACTCCTATGTGACATATTTATCGATTTTCAGATTTTTGCTCTATTAAATCACTTAAATAATGATACAGCGAATAATAAAATGTCCTATATGTAATTATATTTCTTTGTTTAAAAAATATAAAAATTTCTCAGTCTCTCAGGTACGGCTGCCATAGGATGAATAAATGTGTTTTTTCTTGCTAATGAAAAATTTTGTATTTTGCACATATGAGTTATTGCAGGAACAACGACGCTACACTTCTTAATTTAAATTCAGGAATCCGTTCGTGAGCACGAGTTCTACTCTTTCAGGGGTGAGCTAAAATGTTATCTGCTTATATTATATTTTATGTTACAATTATTAGCAAAATAAATAAATAAATAAATAAATAAATAAATAAATAAATAAATAAATAAGTAAATAAATAGCTCAGCCAATTTAAGAGAACAGTGTATAATGGTAATTAATAATTGAAATAATATTAGTTTTCTTCCTTAAATGTGCAAACATTTAGTCTGAACAAATGTAACGTTTCATTCTGAGAAAAGAATTTTAAAATGTTACATTTATTTCGATCAAATTTCTGCATATTTAAAGGGTAAAACTAAAATTATTTCAATGATTTATTATCACTACACACTACTCTCGTAGCTCGTGGCTCAGTCGGTTAAGGCGCTTCTCTGCCGGTCTGAAGTTGCGCTCGGGTGCGGGTTTGAACCCCGCTTGGGCTGATTACCTGGTTGGGTTTTTTCCGAGGTTTTCCCCAACCGTAAGGTGAATGGCAGGTAATCTATGGCGAATCCTCGGCCACATCTCGCCAAATACCATCTCACTATCACCAATCTCATCGATGCTAAATAACCTCGTTGTTGATACAGTGTCGTTAAATAACCAACTAAAAAGACACTGCTCTCGTAAATTGACTGACCATATTGGTAAATGAACTAATGGATATCCCAAAAGACGCTATAAAATGCTTCATATAAAACAATTTTTATCTCGAAAGGGAAGCAAATACGAGCAAAATTGTACGATGAAAGAGTAATGGAACGGAGAAAAATTCTCTCCGGCGCCGGGATTTGAACCCGGGTTTTCAGCTCTACGTGCTGATGCTTTATCCACTAAGCCACACCGGATACAACTCCGACGCCGGTCAGAATCGTCTCAGATTAAGCTCCAACTCTTGGGTTCCCTCTAGTGGCCGCCCTCTGCACTACGTCATAGATGTCTATGAACGCAGGACCGAAGTCCACACATGTGCTGAGGTGCACTCGATATGAGTGACTAGTTGGCCGGGATCCGACGGAATAAGCGCCGTCTTAAATCACGAAGTGATTTACACATATCATATATATATTATTTTAATGTACCGAAGTACATATAATATTTCCATGCAGATATTCTGCGTCATCATACGATGAAAGAGTAATGGAACGGAGAAAAATTCTCTCCGGCGCCGGGATTTGAATCCGGGTTTTCAGGTCTACGGATCCCGGCCAACTAGTCACTCATATCGAGTGCACCTCAGCACATGTGTGGACTTCGGTCCTGCGTTCATAGACATCTATGACGTAGTGCAGAGGGCGGCCACTAGAGGGAACCCAAGAGTTGGAGCTTAATCTGAGACGATTCTGACCGGCGTCGGAGTTGTATCCGGTGTGGCTTAGTGGATAAAGCATCAGCACGTAGAGCTGAAAACCCGGGTTCAAATCCCGGCGCCGGAGAGAATTTTTCTCCGTTCCATCACTCTTTCATCGTATGATGAAATATCTGCATGGAAATATCATATGTACTTCGGTACATTAAAATAATATATATAGAGCAAAATTGTATTTAACTTTTTTTGTTCAAAATATCTCGTAGAATACCCCCCTAAAATTAATGGCATTATTTACAATTAATTCTGTATAATGCTTATTGAGTTTTACGTAAATATGTATGTAAAATATGTATATGAGTTTAAGAATTAGTAAATTACAACGAGGCGCTTTTTGAACCAGAGAGGTTCTAAATTTCTCTGAATCTCTTTGTATCGATTCAGAGAAATACCATCGCAGTTGTTAATTGTAAACATGATTCTGCTTTAGTTCCATTATATTGTAGAAAGCGGATTTACATTTCATGTAACGAGAAATAAAGTAATAGGCCTACGTGGACCGCATGATGGACACGGAGCAATTTTGGACTGCAGTTTATCTGTTGACCAGTAGTTGTAGGTTGTAATTGTTGTCTGAATGAAATGTCTTCCTCTCTAAAAGGGTAGTCCTTTCTAACAGTGCTTAAACTTTATCACCGGCACGTCGTGAAAGGGGCAAATAAATTACGTGTTGATGGTAATAGCTAAAGGAGAACAAGGTTTCACAGTTCTCCACTTTGAAGTCTGTAAACATCCTTAAGTAAATGACACAAAGAAAATTGGCATGCTTACTCTATAAAGGCACACAGATCAATTCACAGAGCTGCTCCTCTCGATAAAATTTTACCTCGGAAGACAGCATGAACTTGTATGAAGCCAATCTAATCCATGAATTATATTTTATATCATACTGATTTGTCCACCGCCGTGGAGTAACGATTAGTATGTCTGAATGTCTACTTGGTTCAAAACCTAATTGGGATAAGTTATCTGATAAGGTTTTTCCGAGGTTTTCTCTCCACCAGTTAAAGCAGAATTTCTGGGTAATTTCCGGCGTTGGACCTCGAACTCATTTATTCATAAATATAATTATTATTACTCATTTAAAGCCCACTTTTGGTCACATATTTAGTGGAAGCAGGTTAACTATGTACAGTAGTGGACCGACCCTTGTAGCTGATACAAAAGAATCCTGTGCTGTGTATTGTGTCAAACTGTGATAATTTCAATATGGATAGTGAAGCCAGTGGTATGTACTGCTATTTAATGTAAAAATACGCAGTTATCTTTGCCGAATAGAGGTAGAAATGTAATATTGATGCCAGATGAAAATAAAAATCTCAAAGTTTTTTCGTCTGTAAGTTTGAAGCACTGAAGGAAACAAAAGATGGTAAGAATCGAACAAATGCAATAAATTTCATTGTTACAATTAATTATACAAGATGGATGTGTTTTGAGACCAGCAAAATTTGAATCTGTGACACTGAAATCAGCTACAAGGGTCGGTCCGATTTTTTTGCCACTACTGTACGTAGATGGTCATTGCAGTACCTTTCAAGATGATTGTCGAATATAACATATATGGGTATAATTTTATTTTTAAGTAATTTACACACATATACATACATACATACATACATACATACATACATACATACATACATACATACATACATACATACATACATACATACATACATACATATGCCTACAAGTTGTTTCAAAAGTGATGGTCAGTAATTTGCAGATGAAAAGGAGAAACTGAAAGAAACAAAAAACCTCTAACGAATATTTATCCAGAAATTAATTGTACATGCGATATTCCCTTAGGCAGGTGGAAGGCTTATACTGTGGCCTCCTAGGTCACCGGATTTAAATCCGTGTAGATTATCTGTGTTTGACGTAAAGTAAAAGCGTGGTTTACATTTCTAAGGTCAACACACTTCAAGAACTGTGGTTTCGGATTGAACGTGCCTTGCGGCATATTAAACACCTGCCTTAGGTAGAATTCCGCTAGGGATGTCTGCACGTCTCCTCTTAGTTAGTGAGGAATCTCAACAGAAAATATAGGCCTACATTATCTCGACAATGGACCAATGTGTACTGGAGAATTTTCGCTTAGGTTACTTTGTACTTTTCATCTGTAAATTATTGACCATCACTTTTGAAATAGCCTATAGGCCTATACTTTTGTGTTTGTTTTCAATTTAATTTCTGTTTAAAATTTTTAAGTTTTGGAGAAGGTGTATATTATTTTCACTTTTTATTTGTTACACGCATATAATAATACATTGCTGTATACAGAATTGTTTAGAGGCCTATAATCAAAAGTATTTGATACTGTATGTCATTTACTGAAATCTTTGTTTACAGTTCTATACAATTGTGTCAACCAACTGTAGGCCTACCTTCATTTATGATGCACAAAACACGGGCACCAGCTGCTTCTTTTCATAGCTTTGAGCATATCGTCACTGCTTACCTAATCTGTGTTAAATATGCCCAAACCTGTACTTTAGAGTCATTGCCAATGCCCAGGTTAAGTTCATGGTACAGTGTCCTGTATACAAAAAAGAGGAATTGAACGGGGGGAAAATAAGTATATAACTTCCCAAATAAGAGGGGCTTAAATCCCCAACTAACTCACGGGCTAAGTAAAATTCTTCTCTGTGCCAGGGATACACCGGTACGAAGAATGCCTCACCCAGTTTCAGGATTGGAGCTACAGTTGTGTTGGTTAGAACGTTTATTTTTTTCGGATTAGAAATAGTATGGATTTAACATGAGAAGTCATTGATGAACAGTAATATACACGGTGATTCCAAAAGAACTATACAACTTTATACAGGGACATCATTTTATTTTTACTAACATTTTTAATATTAGCCTGGCTATACCTTTCTATTAACGATTGAAACAGGAAACACCGTTTGCTACCCTTTCGACGACGGAGTTCGATGATACTGGCGTAAAATACAAATCACTTTACTAGGTATAGGAGGGAAGAAAAGTGGTTCATCCATTTATGTAAACTAGGAAATATCGCAATTTTGTGTTTGATAATTTTCATTAGGTTTTTGTTTAATCAGAACACAGTACTGTATTAACACTTAGTGTTTTACACACGAATTGAGCTATCCATTCGGAAGTATTAATTATGCAGTGTATATTGTACTGTTACAGCACATTAGTGTACTATATAAAGAATGAAGTTAAATTGAAAAATAATTATAATATGGATATTTAAACACATTTTAGAAAATGGTGGCCGTTCATTTCGATACAGGCTTCAGTTCTTTTGTGCATATTATCGCACTATAAACTATTGTACTTAATTCCAATTACCAGTTTCGTCCTTCGTACGAGTAACTCATGTTGAAACAATTCTGTACCTACTCTATAAAAGAGTACCTTACGTACTGTAAATTCAATCTTCACTTCTGCCCGATCCGAAAAGATAAAATCAATCAGAAATGCTATCTACTGTCCGTTCAAGTGGTTTTGTCGCAGGGTTGTAGAAAGGGGGAGGGGAAATCACGTGACAGTTAATTACTTAAGGAGGCCCTTTTATTTAAGTTATTTTAAACACTTGAATAATATTACGTAGACGTCCAATTCCTAACAGAAATTATTGTTTTCAGAAAAGAGCTAAGATAGCCCAGCTACTAGACTTTACAAAGGGGCGAACAGAAGCAGGTGGGGGAAGCCGGGATGCGACATAGGGAAACGGACGACAGTAGCCGTACGAAAATATGATTCAATATTGAAAGCTCTTTCGTCACTGGAAAACGGGAACATATTTCTGAAACGTACTATACTCAGTAACTCAGTACTGCTTACGCGCCCTCGGCTCTGTGTCGTGAACGGCTGGAAGTTTACTAGTAGAAGGGGTGGGAGTGAAGTACATTCCAAAACTCAGGTACAATAAAAATTGAAGTAAAAATAAAATGATGTCCCTGTATAATCACCGTGTACTTTCGTTATGTACTTTCACATCTCAAATAATTAAAGTTTGAAACTTATTCTAGAGGTTTTTCTTCCAAAATTATTTTTGTTCTAACAGCTGATATCTCGCAGAATGCCATAATTTTGGTTTTTCCATTTGGTATTTCAAAATTGTAGGCTATTTCCAACAAACATTATTTAAGTATTTTTACTTTATTGGGTTATTTTACGACGCTGTATCAACATCTCAGGTTATTTAGCTTCTGAATGATATGAAGGTGATAATGCCGGTGAAATGAGTCCGAGGTCCAACACCGAAAGTTACCAAGCATTTGCTCGTATTGGGTTGAGGGAAAACCTCGGAAAAACTCAACCAGATAACTTGCACCGACCGGGATTGGAACCCGGGCCACCTGGTTTCGCGGCTAGACGCGCTGAGCGTTACTCCGCAGGTGTGGACTTATTTAAGTAGTATAAGGAATATAGCCCTGGTTATACAGCTCTGAATATATCAAGAACTTCAAGTTCCAAGAACGTTAAAAAAGCAAAGCAAACAATGACAAAATAACTAGTGAAATAAACAGAATAAATGAACTAAAAACCTCCTTAAACTGAAATTAGCTTGAAATCCAGTGATCAGTATCTTTAAGGTATGCCATACTTGGGCATCGTGCCTCACTTGAGATTTTGTGCCTCACTGACCTTCACAGAGCTTATCGCTCTGAGTGACATCATCTTCACAGTCCCCGTTCCTCCCTCACGAAGCTCCTAGGCGTGGGCAGGTTCTATATCAGTTTCATAAGCAATATCAGTGCTGGCATAATGGCATTATCAAAGCAGTGTGTACGCGTTAGAAAACGATTATTTCATGAGAAATGGGAGGAAGAGATTTTTTGCTGTTTAGAAGGGGAGAACATACGATGTATGTTATGCTCGAAAATTCTATTAGGCATTAATAAATTTAATATACGACATTACTCCTTATGTCATAAAGAACATACTGAATTAGAAGGTAAGACAAATTAAATGTTATTTTTCGTACTATTCGAAGAAAA
This sequence comes from Periplaneta americana, assembly GCF_040183065.1. NCBI lineage: Eukaryota > Metazoa > Arthropoda > Insecta > Blattodea > Blattidae > Periplaneta > Periplaneta americana. The sequence goes on along the minus strand of NC_091123.1, from coordinate 134,317,560 downwards.
TTTATGATCTTAACATTTGCATAGTATACTAAATACGACATTATACCGTAAACACGCTGCATTAAAAGATGCGAGGAATTAAATGTTGTTTGTACGTATTATCTCCAAAAGAAATTTATAAAAAATATATCAAATATGCGTAGAAAACGAAATATGATTTTCTGAAATTATTTTAGGTCGAGAACGTGCAAATCTATTACAGTAAGTAATCTTGAGAAACGCCAGAATATTCAAGAAAGTAAACATAGACAACGTGATGGCATATTATTAGCTAGTTACGCAATTTTTCGCCTGTGATTTAAATCAATTCAGCGACGGAGAAACAGTAAAGAGGTTTATGATTAAAGCTGCCGAATTAATTTGCCAAATTGAATAAAAGTTTTCGAGTCTCTGACGTTAACCAAACGCTTTCGTAATAAGTCGCCACTGACCGCCTTAGCGATTACGATAAGGTGACGCAGTCACAGCAGTTTATAGTAAACAAACTATTTCAAATCGAGTGCCTCACGTAACCGAAAATTGTGCCCATGTATGAGGTACGCGAATATCTTCGGACGGAGTAGCTGTATTTAATTCGCTAAAAAAAAGGGTTACGTGGGAGTAAAGAGTTTGGATTAGGCAGTTGAACGACAACGCTCCCGGTACTCTCTCTCCATCAGCAATCAACCCCAGCCGTCCTCCCTATAGATAGAGTCCAATAAACTGACTCGCTTCACTTGTCAGGCCGCTACAGGCGGCTCCAGAATTAGCGCCCCACACCACCGGCCGGCCTCGTTACAAAGAAGCCACACACAGACACAGCGACAGATTTAATACGGCAACAGCTTGGTGCTCTGCCGCTCTCATCCAACACTATGGACACCGTCTCTATAAAACTCGCAGCTAGGGGGAAGAACAGACGACTGTCGTACTCCGTTGATACACAGACCCATATCTGCGACTTTCGTGAAGCGATGCCAGAGGCCAAAGCGACGGAATTAATAAGTTTAGAAATCCAGGTGCGTTGAGAAAGTTCTATCCTGTCATCTAGAAATAAGTTAGGAGCAAATCCACAAACCATTAGGGAAAACACGGGAATTTTACTGGAAGCAAGTAAAGAGATAGGTTTGGAAGTAAATCCCGAAAAGACAAAGTATATGATTATGTCTCGTGACCAGAATATTGTACGAAATGGAAATATAAAAATTGGAAATTTATCTTTTGAAGAGGTGGAGAAGTTCAAATATCTTGGAGCAACAGTAACAAATTTAAATGATACTCGGGAGGAAAATAAACACAGAATAAATATGGCAAATGCATGTTATTATTCGGTTGAGAAACTTTTATCATCCAGTCTGTTGTCAAAAAATTTGAAAGTTAGAATTTATAAAACAGTTATATTACCGGTTGTTCCTTATGGTTGTGAAACTTGGACTCTCACTTTGAGAAAGGAACTTAGGTTAAGGGTGTTTTTATTTTTCTTTTTTTATTTCAGTAGGTTATTTTACGACGCTTTATCAACAGCTTAGGTTATTTAGCGTCTGAATGAGATGAAGGTGATAATGCCGGTGAAATGAGTCCGGGGTCCAGCACTGAAAGTTACCCAGAATTTGCTCATATTGGGTTGAGGGAAAACCCCGGAAAAACCTCAACCAGGTAACTTGCCCCGACCGGGAATCGAACCCGGGCCACCTGGTTTCGCGGCCAGACGTGCTAACCGTTACTCCACAGGTGTGGACGTTAAGGGTGTTTGAGAATAAGGTGTTTAGGAAAATATTTGGGGCTAAGAGGGATGAAGTTACAGGAGAATGGAGAAAGTTACACAACACAGAACTGCACGCATTGTATTCAACACCTGGCATAATTAGGAACATTAAATCCAGACGTTTGAGATGGGCAGGGCATGTAGCACGTATGGGCGAATCCAGAAATGCGTATAGAGTGTTAGTTGGGAGGCCGGAGGGAAAAAGACCTTTAGGGAGACCGAGACGTAGGTGGGGGGATAATATTAAAATGGATTTGAGGGAGGTGGGATATGATGATAGAGAATGGATTAATCTTGCTCAGGATAGGGACCAATGGCGGGCTTATGTGAGGGCGGCAATGAACCTCCGGGTTCCTTAAAAGGCAGTAAGTAAGTAAGAGAGTAGTGCACAACCGGTTACGAAAAATATAAATTATACACTATCTACCAAAAAGTAATTGGGCACTGTTTTTTGCCCCTTTAGAACCTCGTGGTACCACCTCTTGTTGCTATAACAGCAGCCACCCCTTCAGGCATGTTCTCCACTAGTTTGTGTAGGATATCCACTGGAATGCGTCGCCATTCCTCTTGCAATATGGCACTCAGTTGGGCAATGGAAGTTGGCCGAATTTCCCGAAACTTCAATCGCCGGTCCAATTCGTCTCAAAGGTGCTCAATGGGATTGAGATCAGGACTCTGTGCAGGCCAGTCCAACCGGTGAACATTATTGTCTGCATACCATTGCATAGTAGCCACCGAAACATGGCATCTAGCACGTAAAATCCTGGGTGCCCAATTACTTTTTGGTAGATAGTGTATATTTGTATTGAACGCCTGGTGCTGTAGTCAGTATGCAAAGCTTTTCCGTTTTGCGGAGTATCTTGGTGTTCGGTTTGTCGAATATTCGAATTGCTTCTCACTCTTTGTGGGTTGACGACAAAGGCAGACCACATTGAGCCACGCAGGAGTTCCAAAAGCTGTTGCAAAGATGCGATTGCCAACGTGTAGGTCTGATATTTAATTGATAATTCTTTATCTCTCAGTAAAATCAATCAATCAATCAACGATCCATCCATCGACTCGTTGATTCGTTTATCCATCAATTCATTGATTCATTCATCTATGAATTCATTGATTAATTGATTCACTGATTGGTTCATTCATTTATTAGTTGATTAATTCATTTATTCATTCATCCGGGTATTATAGTTAGGTATCGTCAAGAGCAACAACATGCATTGTGAAAGTACAAGCATTAGAGCTTCGGAGTACTGCTGCTTTTGTTAATAACACTCTATCTCAGAGGTCTCCATAAAGCGTATCGTCATTCGTGCTCTCGATGCTGCCCGCCGAACACAGTTTGCTGTAAGACTAGAGAAGGGGGAGAGACTCGTACATCAACAGATGGGAGCGATCAGTGGATGATCGCGGCAACGATCTGCTTATGGTTACAAATAATAACATCAAAAGAATAAGAAATATCATACGTTTGTATATTATTTTGACATATTATGAAGCTGGAGCCCCGTCTGTTGCTATTGACACAAGGCATTGTAAATTAAACCTTTTCCGTTCTATGCTGCCTTTCAGTGCCTGGAAAAGATCTTCTCCAGTTGTGTTTTGTAATTACATCTACAAGACATTCAGACATAGTAAAATGTTCATTAACTCCTCGGATGAAAATGGCTAGGTGAGCTTTGTCATTTCTATCTGTGTTTTCGTCCAGTGCAAGTGAGTAAGCTACAAACTGGTTAATTGTGGTTTCGACATCAGATTCAATTACATTTGCAATCTTGAAATTCCTTCTCTGAACTGTTATTAGAAACATTTTAAATTTCTTAAACTTTGACTTTGTTCTGGACACAGTATTTTAGTAACGTCCTGTATGCACGATTTTACAAATGATTCTTCTGTAGAGGGCTTCATTGATTTTCCAGTATTCCAAGCTAAAACATAGCTAGAAAAAGTTTTTTTTGTTTAAGACTGAGGACACGTGTGTGACTTGTGTTTGTATTTTCTTGTTTTATAATTATCAAAGTTTTTTGTAGGGCTGCGTATTTCACCTAAAATTAAACGAAAAACTATATGTTTGTCATTCGGAACTGAGTGTAAACGTTTTGTAATATACTGATTAAGCTTATTATGTATAACCAACAGTTATACAGACGCTCCAAAATAAATTATTTTCACATGTCCAGCATACCTGTAATTGTATGATATTCTTTGTGAAGAGTCGAGTAGTGTCGTCGCATGTTGAATTTTAACACACTCTTAAGAATTTTCGAACAAATTAAACATTTCACATTATCCCCACTAACTCAAAAAAAAGTTTCTCTTCCTATTCATCCTTGACTGTACTACGTTCAAGATTAGAAGACATTGTGAAACGGTGGAACACTCCGACCAACACAGTGATAATGGGAGTCCGCCACTGCTCTTCGTTTGCGCATAAACATTGAGTACAGTACAGGTGGGGATGGGTGAGGCGGAGCGCGCTCATTACGTATTAGCTTCGGTTCCGTTCATGGGCTTACTCGCGAGTAGGCTTTTGGAGACGTCTGCTCTATCTTCTTGAAAAATGATTTATTAATGAAAAAATTTAAGTGTTTAATGTAATTAAAATAAATTATTATAGGCCTATTAAGAACTACTGTTTTAGACTTACCTATGCATTCTGAGTTTAAAGTGTAAATGTTACACTAGAATGTATGTACTTATTTTCTCTTCACTTTAGTAAGTAATTGTAATTTATTTTATTCTACATTCCTTTACAGTTTACGCACTAGTTTTCATATTATGCATTATACTAATTACCGCTGTCCATTTGTTCATTCATGTATTAGTTATGGAGATAGGGTAAGTGTACTAAAGTGGCTAATCAATTTCGTTCAATTGAAGACAATTTACTTTTTCTTATTTAAAAAAGTATTTGCTTGATATACGTGGCACAGTCATTAAGTTCTAATACTGAGCGCATAGTGGCGTTGTGGTGCACTATAGCGCATAGGTGGCGCCATGGTATGATACCTTGTCAGTTAGTCTCTCGACCCAACAAGAGACAATTGAGTGCATGCACTGTAAGCAAGTCTACGGTCTTTGTTGTGACGGTGATTTGAATGCGCACGTCGGAACACGAGATGTCACAGTTTGAGCAACGGGCAAACATCAAGTTCTGCCAGAAATTAGGCAAAACTGCTGCCGAAACGTTCCAAATGATGCAGCAAGTTTACGGTGAGGACGCAGTGAGTCGCAGTGTTGTGTTTAGGTGGCACCGACGTTTTTTGAAAGGAAGAGACAGTTTGGAAGATGATGTGCGTACTGGTCGGCCACAAACAATTCGAACTGAACGTAAGATCCAAGAAGTTGCAACGTTGGTGCATGCTAACCGCTCCCAATCGGTAGACGATATCGCAGCAACAGTAGGGGTCAGCCATGGTACTTGCTACAAAATTCTGTCTGATGACCTGAACATGTCTCGTGTTACCCAGCACAGTGTGCCACGAATCCTGTCGCAAGACCAACGTGATGATCGCATGACGATTTGTGGTGACCTCATCAGTAGTGCTGACGATGATCCGACGTTTCTCAATCGGATAATAACTGGAGACGAAACTTGGTGTTCCTTTACGATCCGCAACTGAAACGACAATCCGCCACCTGGAAAACGCCGTTATCACCACGACAGAAAAAACCGCGACAAGACAGGTCAAAAGGCAAGGTGATACTTGAACTGTTTTTTGATTCAAATGGAATTGTTCACATGAAATTCATCCCAGAAGGTGCAACTGTGAACAAAACCCGCTACAAAGAGATCCTTGGCCGTTTACGACATTCAATTCGCCGTAAGCTACCTGAGTTATGGCGTACAAAGAATTGGCTGTTGCTACATGACAACGCCCCTGCACATCGCTCTGTCCTTGTCCAAGAGGAACTTGCAAGATAACAGATGACAGTTCTTCCACACTCTCCGTAATCACCTGATCTCGCACCATGTGATTTTTTTCTCTTTCCTCGCATTAAAGCAATCCTACGTGGACGTAGATTTCATTCTTCCGAAGAGGTCATGACTGCCACAAGAGAAGCCATACGGGACCTTCCTGCCAACATTTTTCAACGGTGCTTCCAGCAGCTATACCAACGTTGGCAAACGTGCATAACGGCCAACGGAGACTATTTTGAGGGAGGATGTGGTTCTGTTTAAAAGTACGCCGTGTTATGCGGCATCTTATGATACATCGAGATTCTTGTGAGAGCCTACCCTCCAGGCGTCAAGTCTTAGAACTTAATGACTGTACCACGTAGATCTACAATTGTTGTTTAACTATACGTATATGATTTGTTTTGATCTTCCTAATTATCATATTTCATCATAATTTATTATGTTCAAACTTCTCAAATCAGAAACTCATTGTGAGTTCATTCTGCTTATAAAACGATAGACAATTTATTGTAATATCCCGAATTCAAGGTCCGAGTGAAAGTAAGATTTTAGTCTCTTCATACCTTCAAGCATTCAGTGTCATGTCTTTCGTAGAAATAACGCCTGTACTAGTCGCCTTTGTAGCTCAGTTGGCAGAACAATGGGATAAGATGACGATGAACGCGGTTTAAAATTCCTGTGATGGCGAAGTCGTATTTCTGGTGGACAAAGCCAAGGTTTCTGAGTCTTTCCACGGGGTTCAGCCGTTCTCTTCCATCTTTCCACAGGCACTCTCCTTCTGTCAAACAAGGTTAAAATTTTCAGGGCCCGTTCCGAGCACACGTGTGGTCTAAAAACGCTTCTTTAGTCTTTCCACACTTCTCCTTTGTTGAGAAATCTTGCTAGGAATCTTCTGTCATCCATACGGGCTATTCCATATGAAATCGATTAGTAAAAAACCTCGCATTTTTTATACTCTAATTTTTTCCTTATTTATACAAGATGCTGAGGAGAGTGTATCTTCAAAAAATATACTATCGAAAGTCAAACGGTTTTCATATTATTGAGCGACAAATTTAGCGTATTTTATTAAAAAAAAGCCTGTTTCAGCGCTCAGAACTCTGGAACCATTTACTGGAGAACATTGAACGGGAGCTCATTTTGAAGCTGATATTTGGTAGGTTATGTTAAGCAGTAATCCTTATTTTTATTGTACACAGAGAGACAGATAATCTGATTTTACTTACTTTTAGGCTTTTTGCCAATTTGTAAAAATGTAAAATAATATTGAGAAAAAACCTTGCATTATTAAGAGGGATTCGGCATTGTTTGGTTAGTGGTACAGCAATAAGTTTCGAGGGTATTAAATAGATTATTTTCACACGCCTGGACTTGAATGGCGCAGTACCGCACGCACTGGCCGAGAGCTGAAGATAAGCGAGCGTTGGGCGTCCTTTTACTCCTGTGTTTATGAAAACCTGTGATAAAGCTAGCACAGCTATGCGCTATATTAGACGAAACATCACGTGTTTGTCTCCTGGCCTAGCTTGTCTCGGCTAACTCCCGTCTCAGAGTCAGCTCGTTAGTTCATGCGCGTACTATTTATTTTCTTTATTTTATATTTTCAATACTTTCTTATCAACGGTGCACCAGTAAAAAATGTGTGTTTATTTTTTACTTTCAATGCGGAATCTAACTATATATTTTTAAAATATTTTTTCCTAAGCAAAGGCTCCTTAATGAGGAAAAATCTTAATTTCTCCATTTCCATAGAAAGTAAGAAAATCTGTTTGTGTGTCAATATAAACTTTAATTTCTCAGCATCAAAATAAACCAATATTTTCATCATTGGGTGAAAGAGTTTCGGAGCTACAACAGTTTAAAGTTGCTAATTTTATGAAAATACGTTAAATTTAAATATTTTAAATTTAAACACTATGAAGTTCTGATGCCTCAAACTTTGCACAAAGCATTGTATCACAGTTCTCTACGTACAAAAAAGTTTCATTATATTTAGAAATTGTAAGGTCAATTTTCTCTATATTTCGGTCGATTTGAGATGGAATAGCTCAAACGGTCTACATTATTTTTCGAATCTCATTGATATTTCTTCTTGTATGGAAACACTTTAGATCATTGTTTATTTTCACGTCATTTTTATTTCCTGTTTTGTCTCTTATTTGCCTTCGTCTCCTTGCATACTCCCTTTCTCCTTGTCTGTCTCTTGTTCTCTTTGCATTCCTCTTGTTCTCCCTACATTACTCTTGTTCTACCTGTATTCCCCTTGTTCTCCTTGCATTGCACTTGTAATTTTTTTGGGGCATGCCGTCTGTTCGATTTTCTTAGCGTTCTATTCCCGATCGAGCTGATTACCTGGTTTGACTTTGTCCAAGACTTTCTTCGCCTTTCAGCAATCCATAGCAAATTCTCGGTATAATCTTGCTATCACCATTTACTGAGGTTCTAGAAAACAGCACAGGCGACGCCGTGTTGTTAACCCTTAAATTCACAAAGTATTCTATAGGATACAACAGGTTAATAAGCTATATGCTATAATTTTAATAGAACATTAGAAAAAAAATTGGTAGGAAAATAATTTTGTGCGAGATCGTGCGTATTTGCTTGCTTTCCGCACACAACCAATACGCGGTAAGTGTGAAATACCACATTCAGTATTCCCAACGTAACACACATAACAATTTCCCTATTCTTACCGCTTAAGCGTCATATTCATTTTACTGCTTTAGGCTTTTAACATATTATTTTTAAAGACGTTCAATATAGTAATAATTATAAATTGGAAACTTACCACTGCAATTTCACCTAAATTGCACTATTAGTTATTGTTTTTAAATATTTGCAAAAACTAAGTAAACTCTACAACACCACAAAAGTTACTGCATTTGTAATGCAATTAACATTAAGGAAGCCGTGAAAAAATCAACAGATTCCAGACTCATAGACTGGGGGGGGGGGGGAAGACAGACGTATATCACGGCCTGCTGCAGTATAGTAAACACAGAAAACATTTTATAGGAACATTGTTGAAGATAGATATATTTGTTTTCCAAAGTTGCCGTCATTGAACAGAAACCAAGATGGATATTTCATTGCAACTAATTAGAAATTCGTCTTTCAGGTATGTAATAAACGATCTTCGCACAAAATAATGTACGATACACGAGCGGTATGTTCGTTTTCATGTTCTCGGAAATTAAAAAAGCTCAACTACGTTTCGCTTTTTCAATCTTTTCCTCGAACATGAAAACATCAACATACCGCTTTTGTAACGCATATTACTATTAATTATTAAATTTAACCAAAATCTCACAATACAAGATACAAAATATCGACATTGCGATAGTTGTTTTCTTTACAGTCCGGCACGGTTTGATAAACTATTGTGAGAAATGAAGTTTTGCCAATTTAAAATTATTAAAAACCTAATGTGAGTCAAGTAAGCCTAATGACTTGCCTACCACAATATTAACATGTTTTAGTGGGGATTGAATTCTGGTCAATTTGAGGAGAAGCTATTAACTATTATCTCAAAATAAAAGTTGACACTGTACTACCAGAGGTGGACGAATGTATTCAAACAAAATAAATACGTGATGGAGGCCCTTACTGTACACCGCAAGCGCTCGAGGGCTTGAATACTTTATTGTCTCGCTTCAGAAGAGAATGACTCTCAGCAGTGACGCTATGATACGCCAACCATGAGATATTCACAAGAGTATCAGCACTCCCTTGTGACTGCTTTCAGCTGAATTAATAATTGAATAAATGATGACGCAGTCTCGGTAAAACAGGAATCTTCGTGCTCTAATGCCCTCAACAATTAGTAGTAACTAAGTCGAGTTGAAACAGAAAATTTGCTCTTCAAAGGGGAAAGAAATTTCCAGCAGTCTACATCAACATCATATCATCATATCATCATATCTTGTCGTCGTATCATCAGCAATAATATCACCATATTTTATCATATCATAATATTGTCATAGTGTCATATAGGCTAATCCTATTGTATTTGTATCTTTTTATCACAGATCATCACCATCATCATCATCATCATCATCAGCCTTCAAGTGTTAGACCCCAGTGGATCTGTTACGGTCTCTTGCCAGCTTTTCCTAGGTATTCCTAAATTTCTTCGACCTCTTGGGACATACGACAAAATCTGCCTGTGCCATCTAGAGCGATCCTCCTCTTGACATGTGTCTGCCACGAAGCCTGTATTGCTGCAGATAATGGACAATAGAGTCAATTTTTAATTCCTTCAGGATATCATATCATATCATATCATATCATATCATATCATATCATATCATATCATATCATATCATATCATATCATATCATATCATATCATATCATATATCATATCATATCATATCATATCATATCATATCATATCATATCATATCATATCATATCATATCATATCATATCATATCATATATCGTATCGTATCATAGCATATATCATATCATATCATATATCGTATCGTATCGTATATAATATCATATATCATATCATATTTATTTATTTATTTATTTATTTATTTATTTATTTATTTATTCTGGTGTAGTTAAGGCCATCAGGCCTTCTCTTCCACAACACCAGGAATACAAATACAATAATAGAAATAAACAGAAAAAACACACTATAATATACAAAGTAAAGCTACACAAGAAATAAAGAGAGAGGAAAAAAACACTATAAACAAAGTAAAGCCACACATATATCATATCATATATCATGTCATATATCACATCATATATCATATATATCATGTCATATATCATATCATATTATATCATATCATATCATATCATATCATATCATATCATATCATATCATATCATATCATATCATATCATATCGTATTCCATATCGTATCATATCATATTCCATATCGTATCGTATCATATTCCATATCGTATCGTATCATAGGGCCTATATATTATCATATAATATCATATATCAGTAGCAATACCATTATAGCCTAATATAAAACATAATATCCTCATCAATGTCATATATATCATGTTATCATAAATCATCATATAATAAATAACACAATCATATTGCATTACCATGGATGGATGGATGGATGTGTAGGTGGGTAAGTAGATGGATAGATGGATAGATAATTTAATGTATGTATGTATGTATGTATGTATGTATGTATGTATGTATGTATGTATGTATTTAATGCTCAACCAGATTGATTCAACAATATTTGCTTTCTGGCAGACCAGTTCAAAGTCCCCATAGAGGATTTCAAATTTACAAGCTTTTTACAAACATTTAACTGTTCCCAATTCATAATAGAATTTTCCTCATTACAAATGACGCACTGAGGTGATGGTAAAATACCCAGTTTATATAAGTATTCTGCTAGGCTGTCGTGTCCTGTGGCAATCATAATTTAATGTCATTCAGCACAAATACAGCCCATAGATAATGTCAAAATATACAAATATATAATACATAGTCTACTATAAAACTAGTATAGGCTGACCAAATTCTAATTACTGACGGAGATGAGGTCGCTGCTGTCGCTACAAACAGGAAACATGCAACGAGTTCAGTAGTTCGGACTCCTGCCGTCGGTAAGCGGAACTTGGCTGGCCTATAGATATGGAAATGAAATCAAATTAAATATACAATTAGAAGACAATTTACAAAAGCAGATTGAGTGTACGCATTGTATTCTTCACCTGACATAATTAGGAACATTAAATCCAGACGTTTGAGATGGGCAGGACATGTAGCACGTATGGGCGAATCCAGAAATGCATAATGAGTGTTAGTTGGGAGGCCGGAGGGAAAAAGATCTTTGGGGAGGCCGAGACGTAGATGGGAAGATAATATTAAAATGGATTTGAGGGAGGTGGGATATGATGATAGAGACTGGATTGATCTTGCTCAGGATAGGGACCTATGGCGGGCTTATGTGAGAGCGGCAATGAACCTTCGGGTTACTTAAAAGCCAGTAAGTAAGTAAGTAAGATTAAGAATGTTGAAAAATTTATTTAAGATCAGATTAACAGGTACAAGTAAACGCAAAATTTATCAAATTATTTATTTTAGTATTAAACATTAATCTAAGATTAAAAAGAATTTAAAACTAACAACTACTGTAACCTAGATTTAAAACTTTTATATTATATCTCGTTATATTCCCATTAAATGTGTTACATGGGCTGATAGAATATTTAACACATTAAGCAAAAGTACAGGTTGAGATTTAGTTTACATAAAGTTAAATCAATAGTAGCTTTAACTTAATATTAATAAAGTTATTGAGTTATTGTTAAAGTTATTGAGTGGATTTGCCATCAATGCCTTTCTCATTAACCTTCTGAAGTGAAATATGACTTTTTTCCTTATATTCACGGTTAAAGAGTTATAAACTTTATAATATATGGAAATAAAGCCATCGCTTGTAGTACTACAGTTGTACTAGGTTAAATACATATTTGTATATCGAGTCTGCTACGGGTTGAATAATTATGAAAAGATGAGCAAACAGGAAGATTATGCACATTACGCTTAGCATACAGAAGACAGTAGAGAATAAACATTGCTGGTAATGTAAGTATTCCTAGTTAAACAAAAATGTTGGTTTAGAAGACACACCACAGATAATTCTCACTCCTCTCTTTTGAAGAATAAACTTTGTAGAACGTAAATTTGGTATCTTTTCTGGCTTTGCTTTTTAATATTCGTTGAATGGTTTCACATATTTGTTGAAATGTATATACTTTATTTTGTAGATCTTCATCATATGCATAAGATACTTCACATCATTTCAAAACAGATTATTGCAAAGATACAAATTTATTATGCGGATTTTGTCATTTCTGTACAGAGCGTTACATAGGTAATAATTTATTGTCTTGCTTTGTCGTTTCAAAACAAATTGTTCCGTAGATAATCATTTTCATTTCTCTTTTCTTCATTTTAATTCAGATTGTTTTATAGGTAATATTTATTATGTAGGCTTTGTCATTTCAAAAGTAATTGTTTTATAGATGAACATTTATTATGTCCTTCCTCATTCTAAATTGCATTGTTCTAAAGATAATAATTCATTATGTCCTTCGTCGTTTTAAAACATAGAGTTCAACATAAAATAATTTATTATCCCTTCTTTGTCATTTCAAAGCGCATTGTTCCATAGAAAATAATTTGTATGACTCGTTTTTTCACTAAAAGAATTAATGCATTAACATAATAACAGACAGTGCAATTTCATATGATACACAGCGATACTTCAAAGTCTAATACGTAATAAGCTTAAGTTATAAATTCCATTCAATTAAAAAAAATAGCAGTTTACTGTGTAAATAAAAGTTTATTTAGTGCAGAATATCATCAGTGTAAAAGTTAGCCTACCAATTTAGATTTTCCTAATATTTTTAGTGGTTATTTTAAGACTTTTTATCAACTGCTATGGTTACCTCACATCTGAATGATATGAAGGTGATAATGCCGGTGAAATGAGTCCAGGGTCCAGCGCCGAAAGTTACCTAGCATTTGCTCTTGATAGATAGAGGGAAAACCTCGGAAAAACCTCAAGCAGGTAACTTGTCTCAACCAGGATTTGAACCCAATCCCGCTCGTTTTACGGTCAGGCATGCTAACCGTTACTGCAGCGGTGGACCACCAATTTAGTTGTCTTATAATAATGCATACACACACACACTCATATACAGTGCGGTCGCGTCACGCTTGATCCGAATAACGCTGTAAGATCCCAAACGCTGATTGCTTCATGCTTCAAGGCCGCACAGTCCTGTTTTTTTACCGGTCGTTGCCACAGCTTAGTGCAGTCTGAGTTGTTAGTGATATAAGATGTGTGCCTGTGTACTTCTTGTAAATACGTTTGAAGTGTGTGCTGTGTATTAGAGTAGTTGTTACGTTAAGGGTATATGTACGTGAACGACCACAAATATTATCAGAAAATGCAGGCTCTAAATTTCTAAATTTTATAAGGAAATGAACTCACAATTAGACAAAAATTACAAGGTACCAAAACAAGACTTATTAGAACTTAAATATCTGATAAAAGTATAAAAAACTACTAATAATATTTTGTAGAATTTACTTTTTACTTTAAGCCAAATTTTCCAAAATTATTTCTTAACTCCACAACCATTAGAGATAGAATTATGAAATTTTGTACACTGATTTAACATGCATTTATGCAAAATGTAGACTACAATAATGCCCATTTCTTTGGAAATAGAAAAATATTAGGTCACAAAACATTATGTAAATTTTAATATATTTTATATAGGACAAATAAAAAATTAATTGTATTAAAATAAACACTCTACATGTCTGAGAGTAGTATGCTTTTCAGAAATAAGTGTTTACTAGATGCAGTAAAAATATTAAAAATGTCAGAGAGACCATAACAATGTTATGGTTACCAAATGATACTTAACTGTAGAATTCTTTTTTTTTTTCGTGCTTTGATAAAACTGGTTTGAAAAATATTATTAGTAACCTTTTTTGTACTTTTATCACATATTTAAGTTCTAATAAGTCTTGTTGTGGTGCCTTGTAATTTTTGTCCAATTGTGAGTTCATTTTCTTATACAATTTTAGAAATTTAGAGCCTATATTTTCTAATAATATTTGTGGTCGTTCACGTACATATACCCTTAAAACAGAGTCATTCCGACAAGTGTGTAGGCAATTTGTAGAGAAATTCCATGATATTCGGCCTCTAAAAAGAGATGCAGTTTCAAAACTTGTCATTAGATTAAGAGAAACGGGATCGCTGAACTCTAAAATTCGTAGGCCAAAACGAAGGGTTTTAACAGAATCAAAATATGATAATGGTGCATCACTTGAACGTTTCACTAATAAATACGAGTATTTACGTCGTGTTGCGCAAGAAGCAGACGTATTAAAAACTTAAGTTCATACGGCTACTAAACTTTTACAATTTAAATCTTACAGAGTTACTGTAGTCCAAGAATTACGGCCACATGACAACGAAATTGAGTGAATTTCTGCAGTTGGGTTTTACAAAACAGTGACGGTATTGTTGATCCACATTTAATCATTTTCTCTGATGAAGCATTGTTTCATTTACGTGGTTATAAATGTTCATAGAACAATAGATTCTGGTGCACAGAAATTCCACGAAGTTCCCTGCATGATGAAAATATTGGTGTGTGGTGTGCGTAACAGCAAATTGAGTAATAGGACGATATTTTTAAGATACTGTAAATTCAGAGAGTTATCGTACGCAAAGACTCGCACAGTTTTTTTGAACTATTATCAGATAACACTATTGACAAAACTATTCCTAAACGTAATTATCTCGTCTCAAAATTCAATTTATTCAGGCACTGCACCTGACCACTTCTGACCAATGGACTGTAGTTTTGGTCTGTGGATAAGCTTCAGGGCTTCTACCGCGTTGTCTTGGTGTTGGTGGCTGACGTTTCGAAAGCTGTGTTGTGGTCATCTTCAGAGCAGTTGTTCTCCAGTCTTCATCCAACTGCTCTGAAGATGACCACAACACAGCTTTCGAAACGTCAGCCACCAACACCAAGACAACGCGGTAGAAGCCCTGAAGCTTATCCACAGACCATGTATACAGCCGCGGAAGCCTACGCGAACACTATAATGTAGTTTTGTTAATTCGGCCACAGATGACGGTGATATTATGTTAGTCATACAGAGAATGATATTCATGACCGTAAAAAATGCTGCTTGAAAGCAACATCATATAAGTAGCAAATTTGATTTGTTATATTGAATTATTTCAACGTTACAATTCCTTATTTGTTAAAATGTGTGTATGATAAAGTTGTGCAATTAATGTTTTGTGTGTTTTTGGAAAATATAATTATATGCTCCGCCATTAAAGTGTTTTTTTTTTTCGTTGTTGGTAACTCTATAGCATCTATTAGATGCTTTATGGTTGTGCTAACAGATGGAGTTACATGTCAACAATGTGACGCTGAAACGTGTGTTCAGGTTACTGCCCAGCGACAGTCCTGATGTATTTTTATGTTTGTGATGATTGGTTAATATTAACCCGGCACACTCACAATCACACTCACATTCATACAAATTTCCAGACTTTAGACACCCAGGGAATTCTTCTTCTTCAAGAAAAATTCACCGAGAGCTGAGCCCGGGACCTCCTGATCTGGAAGCCAGCATGTTGACCAACAGACCACGGAGGCAGTCCGCCATTAATGTTGTAACTAAAACCTTTTGCATCCCTCGTGTTCATCGTACGGCTCGATCTCCCCTTCACACGTAACCTGCACCTCGTTTACGTTTTCAATGTGCCTAAAGACACGCTCTACTGTATTACTTTACTCATCTTCCTTGCTGTTATATTATTTAGCACCATTGATATTATCTACCAACACTCAATGGTTCGCAATAATGTTCGTAAATTATTTCATGCGCAAATATGAAATAAGTTATTGCAACCACGTAAAACTGAAATGTATTTCGTGAGTAATGATTACCTATCGAGGACAGTCACCTCGTGAGAAAGACGTCATGTTGACATTGACTACATAACCGCTCTCACTGCTGCGGAGAAAGGGTGTTTCCATGCGTCGGAAAGTGCTACTGAATTTACTGCAGTGTTGCAATTATTTCTGGGAACAAAATCGATTTACCGCTAAATAAGAAGAAATAACGCAAAGTGACAAAGACAATTTCTGTTCATTTGGTCTTAAGGATTTATTCTGTTAAGTTACTGCCATTGAACAACTTTCGCCTTGTACATTAGATGCGAAAGAAACTCCCTGAGAACGTGAACAAATCGAACGAATAGAATGACGTAAGCTCTGTTCTAATTAGTTTATTTACTAAAATGTTTGTTTCCGTTCTATGGATTGAAAAATGTCCAATCCAACAGCCTTTATTTTTAGCAGTCGATGTTTTCGTTAATTTTCTGTGTATCCGTCCACTGACGATTGGTTCGTTAGATACTGAGTAAATAAGCTTATATGAGCATTCGTACACTTTTCATACATAAATTAGCATAGTTACTGGACGTTTCGCAGTTATGATTTGAAGCTTCACAATGTCTTTCAACTTTCATTGCACATACATAGAGTTTATTATATGTTGCGGTAGAAATGTGAACGCATTTTTTCCCCCTTTTTAATGAACGAGATATATGATTATTTTCAGATTATGTAAACAAATACCAGTGTGGCGATTTCTGTAAAATACATTGATGTTGGTCAACATGTACAAACTCAGTTCGAAGTACAAAATGAAACGATTACAAACAAACCGACAAATCCGGTGCTAATAAGTAAAAATATTAATCCTTCATTGAATGCTTCTGGTTCGTAAAATTTAATTAAGCCCTTGCGTTAATGCAATATATTGTAATTAAATACAAAAATCAAAATAATAGTAACTGAATACAATGCAATAGTGAGAAATATAAAATACTTGTTCAGCGAAGTTAGTATTTCATAATGGAAAAGTTCGTTATAAATTTAATACCTCTTGCTTTAGTTACGAAACATGTATAGACAATATGTAGATTCGACTTCAGGTGAACAAAACATTGGAGTGAAAAGGGATTCCTACTCTATGGAGTTGTTAGAGAAAGCAAAGGTTGCTCTAATTAAGATCATCTGAAGACGATAAAGAAGCGAATATCTAATAGGCCCTATTGTGATTTCCTTTTCATTACCACCAGTGGAAAAAGTCCAATCTATTCCTCTTTTAAACAAATCCATCATTATTTTCTCTTTCGTATAGATCAAGCATTTATAGATACGCCTATTTAGAACAATGAAAAATAATTAACATATTTCTGTATGGCTTTTTTTTTTTACATCTCTGATTTGTATGTCTGTAGATTGTTCATGATCTTCTATAAAGAATTTTAATTAGGTCATGAAATATCATCATCATCATCATCATCATCATCATCGAGCAATTTTGAAAGAAATACTTTACAAAAATCGTTTTCAATGCAACAGTTATTAAAAATTTTAAAATGTCTATTTCGTTTATATGACGTCATTCCGTTTTCGACCTATGAAGTGTAATGAAATTTTGAATTCTAACCAATCACAGTCATACATCACGATAATTTTTGCAGCTAAATTTTGTCGCTATGAATTTATCGCATGGTCGTTATTTTGTTTAGCCGGTGTCGTCAACTGTTTCCCCATAAATCGATGAGCATGAATCCATTAAGATGCATCTACATGGTTAACAATTCTTTCAACTTTACTCATTCAAGCAGTGAATGCAAGAATGATATTTAATATTAATTGATGTGCTTAAGCAGTAAAGACGACGTTCAAAACGGCGCACCATGTAGACATGAAATCTTCATGCACCTTAATTGAACATAAGTTTTAAACTTGGTTCTTTCAATATTCTTCCCAGATTGCGTGCATTCGCGAATGGAAAATTGAACTGTGTAGATGCAGCTTTAGTCCCGTTACACACTACAGCGAGAATGCGTTTGTCGAGCTATGGAAAATGCTTTCCTGTAGCACGGAGTTACGTTCGAAATAAGGCACAGCTGACATTGTCCCGCTCCCATAGGTAACTTAACTTAATTGTAGCCTATAAAATTTGTATTACGTTAATGAAATTAAACAATTAATAGAAAGTCAGATGTTCAAATTTATGTAATATCAACGCATATCAAACCCAAAGGCCTTGTATAGTATTATATACAAGGTCTTTGATCAAACTGCCTTCCGTATTGGGTAATAAAATTCGTGTTTTAATTATCTATACAGAGATGGCTTCACTGTGTATAGGCATCCAACAATGAAAACTCAGTGCGCAGAAACCAGCGGGAGTGACTGTCTCGCGCAGATGACGTATGCTCCCGTTCCCAGCATGCTCTCACGCCTACTGCAGGGGAGTAAGAGGGGTGTAGCATGCACGCCGAGAGGAGTCCGAGCTGAGTTTTGCTTGTAGGATACCTATAGGGACACATGTCTCGCTGTAGTGTGAATACATAAGCATTGCTATATAAGCTGTCCCCACACAAATATTACATAGTTCATAGTTCTCGGTGTAGTGTTTAAAGTAACGATGAAGTACTAAATAAAGTGCAAAATTCCACTTCCAAACCTACATATTCATCTTCTAATTCCATGTCCATTGGTGGATATCTGAAAAAATTACATTCCTTCATTCAGATTTTATAACTGCGTTTTCAACAATTCTTCATTTAATTAATGTGTTAATCAGGTTACTTGTAATTATATTATAAAATGTTTAAATTAAATTATGAATTCAGCAGATAATGATAATATATTTCTCCTATAACAAGAGAAAAGCACAGTAAATGTAATTAACATTGTTAAACCTGTATTTCGCTTTTCGAAATTGGCATTACTGAATAACATCCAATTTCTTTATTGCAGTAATCGATATTCATCTATTTCAACTTCACAAAGTCTGAATAGGTTAAGTAATCGTAAATGTGCAATTAACATTGTGTGAGCGAATTTTAGGGATATGTTATTTACTTTTTATTTTATTCACGAAATACTCCTAATAAATCTTAGGCCCCTTGTGACATTACTATAGATAAATATGTAGTAAATATTATGTATGATGTCGGATCAGCTATCAGGAAAATCAGAAGACAATTTATTAAGAATAATTATTATTGCTTATGTTAAATAACAGTATTGTGTATATACTGGTCCAAAACTCTTCTAAGGATCCTCAGCTCAAATACGCCCAGCATCATGTTCTATTTTTTTTATTAGCGTCCATATTCCACTTGTATAGTAGAGAATGAATGTATAATGTTGGTTTTATATATCCTAAGTTTTGGTCTTCTCAGGAAGCTATTTATGTAATATGAAACTTTCCCCACCCGAGACAGAACTCCAAACCTTGAAAGATGATGATGACGATGATGATGATGATGATGATGATGATGATGATGATGATGTTTCGAGACTTTGGACCCGATACAATAAGTTTACTGTGCATGTACTATAGGTTGTTGACTCGCTGCAGGTAGTGAAAGGTAGAGATGTGTTGAGGTAACAACGTTGCTATTTAGAATAGAGTACGGGTAGTATGGGAAACACACACATTTGGACATTACACAATGACAATGTCAAAAGAATGTGAAAAGCATTTATTCTCCTGTCTTTTATAAGCATTTGTGTTTAATTATACACAGTGTTAATGGTGGAAATAAACATGTAGCAATTTTTATATCTCCATTTATCCTATTGGTCGTCTTTAGGAAGTGCAATTACAGTACCCAATTGCATTGTATTACAAGATGCATTTTCAGTGTCTCAAACGTAAATCTCTTTCGGTTACCTGCCAAACACAGTTTCTACTGTGAAAAGCTGCGGTCTACGTCGCATGACGTAATAGGAACAAAACGAAGAAACCTAACATCATTGCAGTCTCTAAGAGACAGTCATTCATTCTCGGGTGACTCTATGTCCACTAATTTGATGTTTATATTACACAATGTTCCATATCCATTATTTTTACATAAAATTGATTTCCACTTCTGTTTTACACGTTCAGTAACCGGTGTACTTGGTGTCCCATTAATTCTGTGTGTTATTTCCTCAATTAATTTGAGGGCTTCCGGCATCTCTTGCTGTGACTTTTCTAACCGTGTAATAGTTTCAGCCACAGTTTTAAAATAGGTTTGTATGAAAACCAAATTATTCGTCAGAACCTTCAGTGCGTTTTCCTTTGCGTATTTGTTAGCATTCATTCTACAGTACCCCCACCCACTGTACGCTTTACCACTATACTCAGTACGCCGTTATGTGGATTTCCCACTGAACTGCTCTATCGGGTCCGAAGTTTCGAAGCCTGATGATGATGATGATGATGATGATGATGATGATGATGATGATGATGATGATAGATTTATAATCTTGACTGATATGAATAGATCACTGACAATAAGCTTCAGAAGAAATTATATGCCAAAATCATCAAATTCCTGCAGCTGACGAATAAATTTGAATTTTAATACCAACAGAGAGTAACGTGTCGTCCTATTAAAACTAGTGGTAATAGTGAATATTCTGGAGAAATGACAAATATACCAAAAGCTCTGAACATAAATATCAGTCCTGATTGGTACATGCACATATAAAACATATAAACATTTGGTTTTCCTAGAAACATTCTCACGTCTGAAAATAACTAAAAATGTATTATTGATCTCTTTTTTTTCTCGTCCAGTATAATAAACTGCGAGCACTTGTGTACGTACAAAAAAATCTCCGCACTTTGTATGGAACTATGTTGAAGGGTAACAGTTATAATAATGATGTTGTTTGGTCAACTATCCGAAGACAGATTTGAATCTCATAAGTAACACGAATTAGGCATCACTCATGAGGCAACTAGGCCAGAAGATAATTGGGTACGGTGGCCAGTTCCTTTCCCCAATAATAATAATAATAATAATAATAATAATAATAATAATAATAATAATAATAATAATAATTTCTTACCTTCCTACAAATGGCTTTTAAAGAACCCAGAGATTCATTCCAGCCATCGGTCCCTATTCTGAACAAGATTAATCCAGTCCCTACCATCATATCCGACCTCCCTAAAATCCATTTTAATGTTATCCTCCCAAAGGCCTTTTCTCCTCAGGTCTTCCAAGTAACACTCTGGATGCATTTCTGGATTCACCCATACGTGCTACATGCCCTGTCCATCTCAGACGTCTGAATTTAATGTTCCTAACAATTCGGAATAATTATTGTGTTGGGGAAAGAATACAATACTTGCAGTTAATAATATTTATAATAATAATTTGCTCAGTTACCTTTCAGTAGTAATAAACAGCGTCTAGTAGTTACGCCATTCTTTTCATCCGTGGTTCGCAGGTTTAATGATTGAATAATAATTAAAATAAATAAAAATACAATTTTGCTGTCATTTTTCCTCGTACAGTATAATTAACTTATAGCACTTTAATAGTAATAATAATAATAATACTAATAATAATAGTAATAATAATAATAATAATACCAATAATAACTGGAACCTGTAGCAATATTAATAATAATAATACTAATAATAATACCGATAGTAGTAGTAAAATAATAATAATAATATACCTGTGATAGAGATTCTGTCTGATATGTACCTTTAACGGCAAGAAAGAATGGGCCGACTCTTGGTCAATAGAAATGCTAAGTTCTATCGCGCGGTTCACAACCGCTGGTACAAAAACCAGACATCTTACCACTGGGCCACACATAGCTCGTAAGATTGACTGCATTGTAGACGGACGACTTTCAATGAAGAGGCACCACAGCAATGCCTTGCAGTGCGTTACGTTTACACGAGTGAACCGCGCGATAGAACTTAGTATTTCTATCGACCAAGAGTCGGCCCACTCTTTTTGCCGTTAAGTGTACCTACATCTATTATCAGGCAGTACATCTCACTTGACGATGTGCCAGAGGAAGAACGAATTGTTTGCATACAATACATCTGAAGTCTGAGTAATGTAATATGTTGCTAGTCGGTAATGGAGGGGGGGGGGGGAAAGAACTGGATTCCCTACCCCATTCTCTGCTTACCTAGTTGCCTGATAAGTGATGCCTTGTTAGTATCACTTGTGAGGTTCGGACCTGACTTCGGACAGTTGACTAGACGACGACGATGATGATGATGATGATGATTATTATTATTATTATTATTATTATTATTATTATTATTATTATTATTATTATTATTGTTGTTGTTGTTGAGCAATTAGTGCTGTAAATATTTGACCTTCAAGCACAGATATAGGAATGGAAATTGTAAATCATTTGTAGACAACGAATAAAAGTGAACACGACTTGCGAACCATGCTGTACTCCATCCTGGCACCTCAGCCGATTCGGCCCGATCAATTCCAGGCTGTCTGTCTTACTCCATCTTCGTGCCCTTCTTCCTCCCTCCCTGTTCCAATACCGCCACTTTCACCCATTTGCCTTCTCCGAGTACCGACTCAGGGGATGCATTTACAAAGTACGAAGTTTCGGGGTCGTTAAGTACATAAATTCCCTCTCAAACCTCGTTCATTTTTTCTTAAATAACGGTCCCTTTTTCCATTGAAGGCGCTTGATGTCTTCCACCGATCTCTCGAATAATTAACCCACTGACTTAACAATGTCATATAAAAGCTGTCACTCTAGGTTACAGAACATTTATGTGAAGCTTGTCTTTGGAATATCAGTGTAATATACCTAATTTTAACCTTACAACATTGCTTAGAACTAGGGTTCCCAGACACTGGAAAAAAAAAATACGGGACACTTATCAGTTATCACTGAGAAAGTTAGGATGCGCACCCTTCAAATATGCCAATCTTTCAAAGTGTGTGTGTAGTAAAGTTTACTATACAATCACTTTACTAACTAAGGGTAAGTAAACAAATAGTAAACAAAATTGTTAGGGAGCATATTTGCATTAAGTTTAAGCTTCTTTATGTAAATTTAAATGTCATATTGAGAGTTCAGATAAGTTCGAGAATTATAATATCAAATAGTTTGTTTTATTTTTCAGTCTATCACTTATCAAGTTATGGCAGCAGAAGTAGATTCTGCTCTTCATATAAAACTAAATAGCTCAGTCTACCAAGTAAAGTCAAGACGAGAAAGCTACAACCCCTGAAAGCCTCTACTGTACACTTTTCGTGAGTATTAATATTTAAATTTAAAGCTTTTTTAGGCTTTAATCACTTAATTCCATCAAGATTCTTAAAACATCCTTTGATTATTTTTTTCAGATATTAATGTCTCTCATTGCGGCGAAAGACTGAGAATGATTTTACATCTACCTTCTACAGAATTCCAACATGTTGAACATTGTCTTACAAATCAACAAGCTTCGGCCTTCAGTTTAATATAATTTAAACCATTTTAATTCTTCAACTTCGCCACATTGTTTGCCATTTAAAATATACTGTCTCTAATTACAACCATATTTTACTGGAATGTTTTTAACTGAATGCTTTAATTTAATTTAATTTAATACTATGTTTGACGCCATTTAACCTCTTTAAAATGAGCAAGCAAAGTTAAATTTTTACTTTTGAATTTTTACTTGTGTTCTTATATGTGGTTTTATCTTTATATCTTTTCACCTGCGTTCAATTGTACTTGTCTGTTAGTAAATTACATTCACCTGAAGATGACTTACATAAAAAAGTCGAAAATATTCGTGATGCATATTAATATATTGTAATGATGTAACAGAATCTACTTCTGCTGCCATAACTTGATAAGTGATAGACTGAAAATAAAACAGACTATCTGATATTATAATTCTTTATGTAAGTTGCTTTCAAATTGCTTTTACTAAGTTATTACTGAAATAGCTACAAAATAATCTACTTACGTGACAATATTCTTATAAATCAATCCGCCTTGGCCTTGCAATATTTCTTTGAAGAATGAATTTCACTTAACAATTGTTTGTATTTTGAAGAATCATTTCATGAAAAGCAACACAGTCCTCACTGAAGAATGATTTTACAGGTATTGATTTTACCGTTTTTACAGATAATTTATTTTTCTCATCAATCCATAGAGCGTTCATGCGAGAAAATAATCTTTCAGGAATACACATAATGAACTCCACTACCCTCTTCAAATTTGAGAGTTCTCCTTCAGTACTTTTAAAGAGATCCACCCAGACTTCATCTAAACATTTGGTGTTGCCATCACTCGCCTTGAGAAATGAATAACTCACAATTATATTATTTCATAATAATTAATCTACAGTCACCTACAATGATGAAGTCCGATGTTTGTAATTTGTAATATAGAATAGACATTGTAACTTTTCTGTTTTTCCTCAGTTTAGAACTCTAAAATACGGGACGGAAAGCTGTCCCGAAGACTTTTCTCCGGACAAATGGACGCATTAACGAAAAATGGAACGATCCCGTGTTTTACGGGACGTCTGGGAACCCTACCTAGAACTGGCATAACATATAACAACTTTGGAATGGGATTTTCAAATGGTACAAGTGACGTACGTGAGAAAAAAATGTTCATTTTAATGTAACTCATAATAATTATTGTCTTTTGTTTTAACTACGGACAATGTGCAATATGAAAATGATGATGATGGTGATCATGATGATCATGATCATGATTATCATCATAGTTATCATCATCATCAAAACCCTATTATGTAAGTTCTTCACTGCTTCATTTACTATACAATACTGTGCCAACTGACTATCGATAAAAACAGTACAGATATTTTTCCAAACTTTATGGTAATGCATTCGTTAATTTTGTTCAGGGAATCAGAATTCTTCTTATAATATACTACAGCAATGTCCTGAACACAATACATTGTTTCTTCCATCTAATCTATTCAAAATGTCTTTTTCACTCCGAATCTGATGAACTTCAGAACATGTTCAGATTTGCTCGTTCATGTGTAGATAGATAATCGTTTCATCTTACTTCAACTGATGGATATATATTAATGAAGACAATTTTAACTCACAAGTAATTCTTTCTCTTCGATAGGTAAGGGGGTAACTTGAGAAATGACCGTAAAATAAAATGCAACCCAAACTCCCTTTGTTCACTTTGCATTAACCTTGTTCTGCATTGTATTCCCCTTGTTCTCCCTTGTATTCCCGTTGTTCTCCGTTATTTTCCCCTTGTTCTCCATTGTATTCGCCTTGTTTTCCGTGTATTCTCCTTCTTATCTTTGTATTACCTTTCTTCTTCTTGTATTAGACGGCCTTGGTTGCGTAGACGGTATAGCGCTGGCCTTCTGTGATCGAGGTTGCGGGTTCGATCCCGGCCCAGGACGATGGCATTTAAGTGTGCTTAAATGCGACAGGCTCATGTCAGTAGAGTTACTGGCATGTAAAAGAACTTCTGCGGGGCAAAATTCCGGCACACCGGTGACGCTGATATAACCTCGGCAGTTGCGTGCGTCGTTAAATAAACCATAGTTCATTTTTAAAAAGTTTCTCCTTGTGTTCCCTTTACACTCCCTATAGTCCTATTGTTCTATTTGTATCCCTCTTATTCTCGTTGTATTCCTTTTTTCCTTTTTATCTTCCCATTATATATATATATATATATATATATATATATATATATATATATATATATATTACTCTTTCACCGTTCCCATTACTTATAATGCCTATATCCTTGTTTTCCTTGTACTCTCTTCGTTCTGTTTCACCCCTTTTTCTCCCTGTCTGATATTGGGATGTAATATTAAAATAGTAACACGCAATAGTAATTGATTCATAATAGTTTACAGGATTATAAGTAATAATAATAGGTGAAGAATAGCGGAAAGGGCCACCGTTGTAACACAGGCGCTAGGAGCGGTTGCCTTTTGTACCGGAGCTGCGCTCGGGAATGGGTTCAATTCCCGCTTGAACTGAAAACCTGGTTGGTTGTTTTTTTCCGAAGTTTTCCCCAACCGTAACGAAAATCCCAGGTAATCTATAGCGAATCCACGACCTCATTTTGTTAATTACCATTTTGCTGTAACTAATTCCATCAACGCTAAATAACCTAGTACAGCGATGTCAAGGTCAAGAGCACGTAGACGGTTCTGCGTGCGATCAAGCGCTCACTGGTTGCGATGAATCAATTCTGCAGGCAGCAGCAGTGAATAAGAAGGGGTGAGCAAAGTGAACTCTATTGGCCTATCATTTCAAGATGAATAAAACTGTTTTTAAATAATAGATAACGTCTTACATTTATACAAGGCAACAAGAAATCAGAACATGTATTGTAGAATATACTTCTCTAATAAATGCAATGAATTATAAAATAGTACGCTACAATAAATAATAAACATTGCTTCTCCTTAACTTACATAGTTTCAAATAATAGCTAGAATATAATTCATTTTTATATAATTATCTAATAATCCAATTGGTCTAAAAACACTGTTTTCCTGTTTTAAACTTGCCAATACAGAAGGACATTGTGCATATGGAAGAATGAATAATAGGCGTACAAGAAGTAATAAATACAGTAGGCCTATACTTTCTTTATCTTAGCGGTTTTAGATAATGAGGCCTACCTAATTAATTGTTATGTAACTGTTACATAGTTACATAATGTACTTATTATGAACAGCACATTTCTAGAAACAAATTAAATTCCTGACTTCTCGTCTAATACAGAAGTGCTTTTTCTTGTTTTTGCCGACACCAACCTTCTTATGTCCGGCGAAATTATGTTTCCTGCAGCATGACGTAGCATAGCACGCTTATTATTATTATCTGATAATCTTGATATTAGTCTTGGTTTTGTGAGGTTCATAAGTGAGGAAAATTGCTCACGTACGTGCTTATTATCAAATATAGAAATAATTTGCTTTGCAAATATTCGTGCCCTGGATATATTACTCGGCAAAGCGAACTTCCAACATGGCTCTGTTCACGCAATTCATAGAACCTGGAGAGAACTTTTCTTCGGCTTAACCAAAGGACATCACAAGAAAATAATTGCTTTATCTACTTTAAGACAATTGGGTTTAATTATGAGTATTTTGTCTAGTTTAAAAAAAAAAGATTTCATAGCCTCAAATAAAATGAAGTCATAATAAATATTAAGATTTCACCCAAAAATAATAAAATAACCCCTAACAAAACTCTTAACTGCTTTAACCAAAAAGATTTACTTATATTCATTGTCTAACCGCGGATGCTGGCACAAATTTTACCAATAATAAATCAAAATTACCAAATCAAATTCCGTATATACACCCAAGCTAGTACAACAAAGAAAAAATAACAAACCCAACTCAAAAGAAATAAAACCAGTAAAATAAGGAATTACAAATCATACCAACAAAGACAAAAATAATCTAAAAACAGGAGCAAAATAATAACATAAATAATTAGACAAAAAAGGAAATGTTAATTTCATTTCCACAACAATTAATATGAAACCTATTATTACAAAACCAGAACTAATGCCCCTTTAATGGTAAGGAACAATGTCAAAATGAAAATCTATGGATGACATAGCTTGACAATTTTTAGACAGAATTCGTAACGAGTCTACGCTATTAGTATCATACTCTTTTTGTACTTTATTCTGTAAACCTAAATGCAATGCAGTACGGAAGAACCTCTACAGTATATCTAAGCATATATTTATTACTATTTAATGTCAATAGAACAACAAAATTTCAATACATCGTTATATACATCAATTAATAATTTCAGGCGTTTCACATTGCTTCTCTGTGTAACTAAATGCTTTCCATATATCAGACAAAGAACATTATCTCTTCTTTCACTCATAAGAAGTCAAGAGTCCAGTCAGCCTAAAACTTACTGAACGACTTCTCTTCAATGTGTAATGTACAACCCTTGAGTTCATCAGTACTTGTAGGTACCTGCGTGCCGTACGTGCTCTGAACAGCGCATACGGGCGGTGAGGCACGCTTGCGCTCTCTTTGACATTACTGACGTAATAGTTGACAGAGCTTCAACGTAACCTACTAAAAATAGCAGAAAACTTCCATAATAAACAATTTGTCCATAAATATTCCAGTCTATCTGCTACGAATAACTCTGATTGAGGTTCTGGCTGATTTGTATGTATATTATCTGGGAGGACAGCTCTCGTTACGTTATGTGTCAGAAGAACAATTATTTGTATGCATCTGAAATCTGATTAATGGAATATGTAGCTAATAGGCGATGCATTCATGAAGGAGGAAGGATCTGGCCACTCTACCTCATCTCCTGGCCTAGTTGCCTCATGAGTGATGTCTTTTTGGTGTTACTTATGAGGTTCAAACCTGTCTTCGTACAGTTGACTAAACAACAATAATCTGCTACGAATTTAATAACATACTGTATTTAAGTGAATTGAAAATGTATAACAGAAATTTCGAATGGTCATAAATTCTTTTTGGAGTCAAAGACTGAGTGAGATGTGATGTGGATGTATTCTTGTAATGTCATCATACTCAGCGAAGTTAAATTTTCCTGTCTTTTTAAAATTTACTTCGTTGTCTTGCTTCGAATTTAAAATTTGTTATCAATCTTCAGTCAAATTTTAAAACAGTTACAGCAATTGGACTTCATTAGTTTAATTTCATTCGACTTAAATCTTAACGAACTAAAATACTCCACCATATTTCTCAACCTCGTTTCAGGCCGTAAGATCTGAATATTAGATTTCATCTTTCTCGGAAATTGCTCATGTTTCTTCCCTCTTTCTTTTCCGGGAATAGGCCTACTTCTCTCCATGCTTTGTCGTATTTGTCATTTGCTGCCATACTTGGCTGTGCCTATTCAAACGATGTGCTCATTCTATTTAATTCTTCTTGTTATTAGCAATAAAATAACTGAAGAAATAATTCACTGATTAATATAAAATTAATCCCTTATATTGTGAGTAACATGTTTATGTCGGTTGAAAGTAAAATAGCTTTGCAGATTTCTAGAGCGAATGGTTCATGTTGTATGTAACAAAAAACTAATAACATCATATTGGTGGAAAGTTCATAGTTTTCTTAGAAAAAAGTTTTTTTACAAGATGTTTAACAATCTCATATTCGTTAACTATCGCGAGTAGGATCGTAATTTTTGTCCATATCGATAGGAAATCTAATAAAGAATAATTTATCCCTCTGGCGTATTTCAATAGCGTGCACGGTTTTCGTGTAAATTTAATTTTAAGAACTCCTAAATTCAAACCATTGCACGAAGCGTGCGAATGGCAACGTCTTGGCCGAGAGAGCAGCTTACTTATGGAGTCCCGCCGAGTTTGTTGACCTCTTACATCTGTATCACGAGTGGAGTGCATTAGCGGCGATGTTGCCGGACTACTGAAACGTCAAACTTAATTTTATAATTAATCATGCATTTAAACACAATGGAACAGCTTACCTGCGGCAATCTTTCTTTTCATTTCTTTTATTTCTTTTCATTTCTTCTATTTCATTTCATTTCTTCTATTTCATTTCATTTCTTCTATTCCATTTCATTTCTTCTATTTCATTTCTTTTATTTCATTTAATTTCTTTTATTTTTTTTTATTTGTTTTATTTCTTTTCATTTCGTTTATTTCTTTCAATTTCTTTCATTTGTTTTATTTCTTTTCATTTGTTTTATATCTTTTCATTTCATTTTTTTATTTCTTTTATGTCTTTTCATTTCTTTTATTTTGTTTTATTTATTTTCATTTCTTTTCATTTCGTTTATTTCTTTTCATTTCTTTCCTTTGTTTTATTTCTTTTCATTTGCTTTATATCTTTTCATTTCATTTCATTTCTTTTATTTCTTTTGATTTGTTTTATTTGTTTTCATTTCTTTTATTTCGCTTCATTTCGTTTATTTCTTTTCATTTCTTTCATTTGTTTTATTTCTTTTCATTTGTTTTATAACTTTTCGTTTCATTTTTTTATTTCTTTTATTTCATTTCATTTCATTTCTTTTATTTCTTTTCATTTGTTTCATTTCTTTTATTTCTTTTCATTTCGTTTATTTCTTTTCATTTCTTCCATTTGTTTTATTTCTTTTCATTTGTTTTATATCTTTTCATTTCATTTTTTATTTATTTTATTTCTTTTCATTTCATTCACGATTCTATATCTAATCCGTGACGCTGACAACGATGAAATGTAGCAATAAATATTTACAGCGGAATTTTAGAATACTGCACATTTTTTTCTGCTTCCTTTCCTAGAGCCTTCTTACACGTCTAGCGGAAATACTGGAATAGGGCGAAGGAACCGAAATAGTGGGACTCCTGTGGCCACTGAGTTATGCTACCCGCAAACCTATACATTACAAATGAGGCTCTGTGGGGGCTCAATTTACAAGGGTGAATTGGACAGAAACCTTCCTTACACCTTGAGTCGTACTTCGCAGAGTTCGCCACAGAAAGGGCGGAGTCTGTGGCTACACTCCGCCACGCCGCATGCGTCCTCCAGCTGCTCGCCTTCGTTATTCGGCATTAGTTGCACTTCGAACTCGCATTGTTCACGTCTAGACTTCGTCTTTCCCTCTCCAGTTGATCACGGGCTTTCAAATTCGACTGTTACTTCACTTCACTTGCATAATAAAACGTTAATGAAGTAATTATACGAGGAATCCGCGCTTATTTTCTCATTCACAGCTTATGAATCGTGTAAATGAGCTAGAGAAATTTTAATAAACGATATTCACTAAATAATTTATAAAAATAATAGCATATTACTCAAATATAGGATTACACAATGGTGATTTCATAACAAAAAAGTACCACAAAAATTATACTTATAGCAATCTCACTAAAGGTTTTGATTTATCTAGAGAAAATCAAAACTCATGTGAAATTTAATTGACTATTACACGATTAGAAGAAAGTATATAAAGATTAGAAGAAATAAAGTACTAGAAATACAAATAAAATATTGACTTGCTAAAATACTAAACTATCTTGAAATAGTACATTATGCAACGAGCCTATAATTGTAGTAATTAAGACGCGAGTATGTTTGTTTATGAAACAAGCGCAAGCGAGTTTCATAATATTCATACGAGCGTCTTAATTACCATTATAGGCAAGTTTCATACCACTTTTTATGCTCGACCATATTTCTAACTTGAAATTATTCATAAGTATTCATGTTATGGTTATCTAAGTGAAGAGTGGAACTGACCTTCTAAATTGTGAGATGTGCGCAGACGTGAAAGTATTGATTTTTTTCCGAGGGACGAATGTCATTGGCCTTAATATAATCTAAAGAATAACATGAACATTAATATTGATATAACCTGGAAATTGATTTAGAATTGAGAAACAAGATGACAAATTGAATTTATTTGAATATTATTTACAATTAACGCTAATTATTATAGTAACAGAACATAACCTTCTGCGACAGTATTGAATTTCCAGCCTCCGTGACGTTTCGCTAATTGCTTTAGATTGCATATCTGAGAATAATCGAGACTTGCGGTTTTATAATGGTACAATGGTGATTTCTCATTGGCTGAACAACTGAACTATAATGAATAGGTGTACTTTAATGAGGTGCATTAAAGGGCTACTAACAGGTATTTTGTAAATTATAGGCTACTATTTGAATGGGATTGGTTTTGCTAAAATAATATCATATGTAAGCTATTTTACGACTTTTGTAAATTGCAGGAATAAATGTTATAAATTTTCCACTTGTAACAAAGGATTTAAGCTATTTGAATTCTTTTATCAATAGTACAACGCAAAAGTGATTAATTTTTCACAAATCGTATTAGTGAGAGTTGTTGAATTTATTATTAATTGTCCAGTCTTTCCTTCCCTTTGTTCTCCTTGTACTGCCGTTGTTCACCTTATCGCTTTATTCTCCCATTGTATTCCCATTGTTCTCGTTGTGCTCCCTTTTTCTCATTTTATTCCCATAGTTTTCCCTGTAATGTCCTTGTTCTCCTTGTAGTTCCCTTATTTCCCGTTTATTTCCATTGTTCTTGTATTCCTCTTGTTATTTTTGTCTTCCTTTCTTCACCTTTCTTCTCCCTGTGTTACACGTTTCGTTCTTCTTGTCTTCTCCTTGTTATTATTGTATTCTACTTGTTCTCTCTTTATTCCACTTATATTCCCGCTGTTCTCCTTGTATTCCCCATTTTCTCTTTTATTCCCCTTGTTTTCCTCGTATTCCTCTTTTCTCTTTGTATTCCCCTTACTCTCCCTGTATTCCCCTTGTTTTCCTTGTATTTCCACTGCATTCTCCTTGTTTTCCTTGCATTTCCCTTGTTCTTCTTTTCTTCTTCTTTTTTGTGTTCTCCTTGTACTCCTCTTTACTCTTTGTATTCCCCTTGCTCTCCTTGTATTCCCCTTGTTTTCCTTGTATTTCCCTTGCATTCCCCTTGTTTTCCTTGCATTTCCCTTATTCTTCTTTTCTTCCTCTTTTTTGTGTTCTCCTTGTACTCCTCTTTTCTCTTTGTATTCCCCTTGCTCTCCTTGTATTCCCCTTGTTTTCCTTGTAATTCCCCTTGCTCTTCTTGTATTCCCCTTGTTTTCCTTGTATTTCCCTTGCATTCCCCTTGTTTTCCTTGCATTTCCCTTGTTCTTCCTTTCTTTCTCTTTTTTATTCTCCTTGTTCTCCTTGTATTCCTCGTGTCTCTTTGTATTCCCCTTGTTTTTTTAATATGTCCCTTGCATTCCCCTTGTTTTCCTTGCATTTCGCTTGTTCTTCCTTTCTTCCTCTTTTTTGTGTTCTCCTTGTTCTCCTTCTACTCCTCTTTTATCTTTGTATTCCCCTTGCTCTTCTTGTATTCCCCTTGTTTTCCTTGTATTACCCTTGCATTCCCCTTGAATTCCTTGCATTTCCCTTGTTCTTCCTTTCTTTTTCTTTTTTGTATTCTCCTTGTTCTCATTGTATTTCTCTTTTCTCTTTGTATTCCCCTGGTTCTCCTTGTATTTCCCTTGTTTTCTTTATATTTCCCTTCCATTCCCCTTCTTTTCCTTGCATTTCCCTTGTTCTTCCTTTCTTCCTCGTTTTGTGTTCTCCTTGTTCTTCTTGTACTCCTCTTTTCTCTTTGTATTCCCCTTTTCTCCTTGTATTCCCATTATTTTCCTTGTATTTCCCTTGCAGCTACTTCCTAATCTAGTCAATATTAACTCTAACAATCATTATGATTGTTAGATCACATCAAATTTCATTTATTAATCAAACGTTTTTAATAGACCTTGTTTTCCTTGCATTTCCCTTGTTCTTCCTTTCTTTCTCTTTTTTGTATTCTCCTTGTTCTCATTGTATTTCTCTTTTCTCTTTGTACTCCCCTGGTTTTCCTTGTTTTCTTTGCATTTCCCTTGCATTCCACTTCTTTTCCTTGCATTTCCCTTGTTCTTCCTTTCTTCCTCTTTTTTGTATTCTCTTTGTACTCTCTTCTCTTTGTATTCCCCTTGTTCTCCTTATATTCCCCTTGTTTTCCTTGTATTTCCTTGTTTTCCTTTCATCCTCTTTTTTTGTATTCTCCTTGTTCTCCTTGAATTGCTCTTTTCTCTTTTTATTCCCCTTGTATTCCCCTTGTTTTCTTTGTATTTCCCTTGCATTCCCCTTCTATTCCTTGCATTTCCCTTGTTCTTTTCTTCCTCTTTTTTATTCTCCTTGTACTCTTTTCTCTTTGTATTCCCCTTGTTCTCCTTGTATTCACCTTGTTTTCCTTGTATTTCCCTTGTTTTCCTTTCTTCCTCTTTTTTGTATTCTCCTTGTTCTCCTTGTATTCCTCTTTTCTCTTTGTATTCCCCTTATATTTAACTTGTTTTCTTTGTAGTTCCCTTGCATTCCCCTTCTTTTCTTTGCTTGTTCCCTTGTTCTTCTTTTCTTCTTCTTTTTTTATTCTCCTTGTACTCTTTTCTCTTTGTGTTCCCGTTGTTCTCCTTGTATTCACCTTGTTTTCCTTGTATTTCCCTTGTTTTCCTTTCTTCCTCTTTTTTGTATTCTCCTTGTTCTCCTTGTATTCCTCTTTTCTCTTTGTATTCCCCTTGTTTTCTTTGTATTTCCCTTGCATTCCCCTTCTATTCCTTGCATTTCCCTTGTTCTTCTTTTCTTCTTCTTTTTTATTCTCCTTGTACTCTTTTCTCTTTGTATTCCCCTTTTCTCCTTGTATTCACCTTGTTTTCCTTATATTTCCCTTGTTTTCCTTTCTTCCTCTTTTTTGTATTCTCCTTGTTCTCCTTGTATTCCTCTTTTCTCTTTGCATTCCCCTTGTATTCCACTTGTTTTCTTTGTATTCCCCTTGCATTCCCCTTCTTTTCATTGCATTTCCCTTGTTCTTCCTTCCTTCCTCTTTTTTGTATTCTCCTCTTTCTCCTTGTATTCTTCTTTCCTCGAAGTGACTGGAATATGTTATATGAAATTGTGTACCATATTCGTGAAACTGATTTTGATACTATTTATAGGCCTACATTTCCATAATGAATGCGTGCTTGTATACGTGTCTGCAAGACTAAACCGATCCTTAACCTTTGCTAACTTAATATACACGACCTACTAAGTCATCGGACGACAACTTCTCAGAAACAGCAGTGCGAAGTGAAAGGGCACGAGGTCGGGTTTCATCCCAAGAGGCGGGAGAAAGTTTTCGTCCTCCTTCCTGTCCCACAACCTCCAGAACAGCCCGCGGTCCATTCAACCTCTACTAAAATTGTTACAGAGATTAAACGAGGCATGCGACTGGGCAGTGATAATCGCCATTCAAATCCGTATTATGCAAGACCCTCCATCTCCTTGTCTCTCTTAAGACAATCGTGGCTTTTATGCAAGATATACTGTACTGTACTCCAGCCACGAGAAAGTCTTTGGGGAATGAGACGAAGCGGGGTAATGCTGTGAATGAATGTTGATGTCATAAGATGTCATAAGGTCACACACGTGGGTACTCTATCGGTATTGGCTAGCTCTCACAGCACAAACTATAACATTGATAGACACATATTGATACTACCGTAGTTACAAAATTAGATCACTGTTAATCTCCTGGGGTGCGATTCATAGACATTTCGCTAGCCCGCGCTACGAGCGTGCTAAACAGGATTCATATCATATATCGCTGACACTGGTTTATGAATACGAAAAACGTTAGTTCGCTGATCATCCACCGAAAGCCCGCTCTAAGAATGTCTATGAATACGGCCCCTGGTCTTTTAATCTCTCCATACAGGAAATTACATATGCAGGAGAGCGCATGTTTGTTAAACTGACGTTATAACGGTAATACTATCTATCTACTTCGCTCCAATAGATGACGCAATAGTAACCACATTCCTTTCACGGTTGATCTCGTGGTTGGAGAACAGTACATATATTTTCCTGTTCGCAAACACACTCTAGTCTTGGCATCTCTGATGCAAAAGTTAAAGGAAAGACTTTTTAATATTCTTTTATAAATTTTTAGGAGTATCGTATGAAATGGAATTACATGAAATTATTCACTATAAAGCAACCATTGTAGTCTATTCCAGAGTGTTGAGAAAGCAAGTAAGCAAAGACGAAAAGCATGGTTCGCAAGATACTAAACCTACTATCTCGAAAATACCTCCGACACCACACAATATTATCGCCTCAGTCCAATAGGAAAACACTGTTTCTTTTCCCTTTTTTGTATTTGAAACTTGTATCTAAAATAAGTCTTTACAGAGAAGGCATTGTTCTACTAAAATTATTTATGCGAATATCACCGTTGGTAACCGAGAGAATTTTGCCCAATGTAAGGTAAATGTACGTACTTTTCTCCTAACCGCAGCTTTAGTAAAATCAGTTGTATTTAATATAGTTTTTGTTTTGGGTTTTCGTTTTTTTGAAGATTTGACTTGGCCCGTAGTTCGATATTTCTTTAATATTCTGTACACGCTGCTTTTTCCTATACCCAAATTTGAACAAACTCTTTGAAACTACGTCTGTAATACCTATGCACTGTATATCAGGGTATCTTTCAACATAACCTTATATGCATTTATAATTTGTTTTTATCTCACCGTATGGAAACCCTGTCCCCGCGTATGCTTCCTGATTGGTGAATATTCTGAACATTCTAGTTGAGAATCGCCATTCATTTCAACATTTCACTTTCAGTTATACACGCTATGCTATTTAAAAACTAATAAACACTCACACTACTGCAATTCAATGTCTAATAAAATTAATTATACTTGTATTGGCCTAAATAGTAATATAATACATGTTTTATTGTAATATTAGATTAGATTAGATTTATTTATTTAACCTGGTAGAGATAAGGCCGTCAGGCCTTCTCTGCCCCTCTACCAGGGGATTACAACTATAACATGAACAATAAGATTACAATTAATATTAAATTTACAATTACAATTACAATAAAAATTAAAGTACGACAAGAATACCTGATTAATGAAAGCTAGACATTTTATCATAGAAGTTAAGAACAAAGAATATTTTTGTATTTACTAAATTACAAATTAAACCTACAATAACAAAATTCTATAGTGATGAAATTACCGGATATTGAGATATTTTGTGGTAGATTAAAAGAACTATTTACAAGAAACCATGTCTGAACGAGTCTCAATTACTGACCAAGTGCCTAGTAAGTTTGCGTTTGAATTCAATTTTATTTCGACAGTCCCTGATGCTAGCAGGTAACGAATTCCAGAGTCTTGGCAGGGCTATTGTGAAAGAGGATGAGTATGAGGAGGTGCGATGGGATGGTATTGTTAGTATTGTTTCATGGCGAGAGCGTGTGTTCAGATTGTGGTGGGAAGAAAGGTAAGTGAAGCGAGACGACAGGTACGAAGGAATAGAAGAGTTCAAGATTTCGAAGAGAAAGAGAAGTGAATGTAAATTTCTTTTCTTATCTAGTTTAAGCCAACCTATTGCTTCCAGGGATGGGGTAATATGATCATATTTACGAACATTGCTTACAAAACGTACACACAAATTATGAGCACGTTGAAGTTTCATTTTGTTGTCGCTGGAAAGGTCAGTCAGTAAAATGTCAGCATAGTCAAAATAGGGAAATACAAGGGTCTGCACAAGGGACTTTTTTAAGCAAGAGGGAAGATGAACATTTATCCTTTTTAGCACATGAATGATAGAATATACTTTTCTGCAGGTTTCTGTGATTTGCATGTCCCAGTTGAGATTATTATCCATGTGAATGCCAAGATTATTATTATAATATATAACTAGGATAACATTAATGAACAGTTGTTTACATAATCTTTTACAATTTCCTTGTAATATCAACAATGTTCGAAACGCAACTGCTATAGACGAGATTTTATTGACCTTGTGTATACGAGTTCTCCACTTCAGAACCAATGAGGTAGCGCCATTCAATTGAAGGTCAAACAGCTGTTATCGATTTTTTGTCTCCAAAACGTCTGGAATACACTATAAACACAATGAGCATGATAGTTGCCACTGATAGGAATAATTATCATCGGAATTTTTTACGATTCTGGATCATACGGTCAACATTTTTAGACATTTTCTGTTCTCACCCATTTTTTGTAGGTACAGGGCTTATGTGAGGGTGACAATGAACCTCCGGGTTCCTTAAAAGCCATAAGTAATTATTATTATTATTATTATTATTATTATTATTATTATTATTATTATTATTATTATTACAAAGTATCTTTGTAAACAGTATTGCTCGATATAGCTATCTGTTACAAGTCTAAGAAAAATGTTATTTTCCTACACCTGAGAAACGATAATACGTTGTATTCTCTCCAACATAATATCTACGTTTGTTCTTCAGGCGAACATTTTTTCCCTTGCTGGACCTGTATTATGTATAATAACAGCTCCAACTGACATGGAATATGCATGAGGGCAGATGACTACTTTGCCGTTGCTTCCTAAACACTTTTGTATCCTGTGTGCACATAACTTAAGAGATAATGTGCATTAACTTCGAAGTTTAGTTATGACACGGTATCAGTAAATTATAATTAAGATCTGTTGTTTGTTTTTAAAACGTGTGTTTAAGAATTTTCCGTCTTTATATACTTGTTTCATATTACGTGAAGTATGAGCATTTTTATGTTTCATTTCATCAGGGGCGTATTTTGCGGGCTATCGGGGCTACCGGCGGTAGCCCAAGGAAATTACAAAAGAAAAAGTTTATAATATAACATAATGTAATAATTTTGTATTATTAGTTTTACCATAGTAATTAAAATTAAAGTAATTGTTAGATATATTTTGTGTAATAATAGGGTCAGCGGTAGCCCAAACCCTTTAACCAGTATACGCCACTGCATTTCATTGCCTGAACATCACCATGAGAAATATTACCATGACATTAAAAATAAAGTGAAAATTTGACAAATATACTTTCTTAATTAATCCACCTATATATTGAAGCTTTGAAAAAAAAAGTTCTTCATATTTATATACAATTATTGAGAAGGGCTCATTAATTTACTCTCTTGCAAAGTTCACCATATCCGCACGACCCGGTATTTAGATCAAAGGGATGAGATCAGCGTGAATTCCCTAAACTCCGTATTAAGCAGACACCCAGCTGTACTGTCCGAATACTCACGGGAGAGTTAATTGAATTTCAAGAAAATGAGTTATTACGGCCGGCATAACACTTTTGTAAAATTCAGCACTTCCAGGTATTAATTCCACGCCATTCATTCACATTCCCTTACAGTTCTCTCTGTATTCAGTAACTTGAAATAAAGACCGCACAGCATAATGAAAATACAGGTACAGAAATTTTCATTACACTTCATTAGATTATTGCTGTCTTTTTACCTTGCTGTCCACGGTATGCAACGAAGTCGTATAAATAGCATGGAGCCACTGTTGCTGTCTCAGCCTCCGTACTCAACCCGATGTTTTGTGCTGTCACTAGTGAACGTCTGTAATTGTGCTGAATCATCAGTCACGAGATCCCAGACGTTTATCCCCGTAATGACAAGCTAAAAAGTTTAAAAATGCTGTGAGGATAAAACGCCAAACCGTAATGCATGCATTGAATATACAGGATGTTTCCGAGGTGGTGTTACAAACTTTCATGGACGATGGCGAAGGGCACATGTATCAATTTGAGATAAGGAACCCTGGTCCGGAAATGACCGAGTCGAAAGTTATAAGCAAAAATAGTTGTGTGGAAATGAAATAATTTTATTCCTCTGTACATCTTAATTATGTGTATTTATCTGTACATCTTACACATACTGTATTCATCTGACGTTGTTTACGTTGTCTACTTACAGTATTCCATTCAGTTCGCTGTCTGAGGGATGGTGACTGGAAACTACACTAAAGCAATGCAGCTAGCGTAATGTGTAACGGACATCGTCGGTCCTGATATGTACGTCTGTAGACAGCAGTGTATACGTGTACAAGTTGCAGTGTCCAGTCGATCAGTCTTAGTGAATAAGCAGACCTGATTTTCGAATACGGATGAGCCAATGGGGACAGTAGACAAGCTCACAGATTGTATCGGGCCACGTACCCATGTAGGAGACATCCGGCCCATACCATCTTTCCACGACTGTTCCAAAAGTTAAGGGAAAGAGGGCGCGTGGTTCCAAATTACAATTCCATTTCCACACAACTATTTCTGCTTCTACCTTTCGACTCAGTCATTTCCGGACCATGGTTCCTTATCTCAAATTGATACATGTGCCCTTCCCCATCATCCCTGAAAGTTTGTAACATCACCTCGGAAACACCCTGTGAAAAGTGCAACACACAGAAAGAGTGGCCCGAACGACTCCAAACTCGGGATATGTGTAGAACAGTGTACTGTCAATAATTGATTACGTTTTCAGGGAGATAGCGTACACACAGGCCCAACAGTGACGTCTCTTGTGTAACCAACAAAGTCATTGTTATGCCTTGCTCAGTCAGTGCAAAGCTTCCAGATGGAGTGGAAACGTGAAAGCTAGTGCAGGTATGCCTCGTCGACGTGGAAGGGCGCAATATCAGTACGCGAGTGAGTTCGAACGGAGCAGAATGGCTGGTCTCCGGGAAGCAGGTTTGTCATACAGTGACATTTCGGCTCGTACAGGGCATGCTGCTACGACAGTGATGCGTGTGTGAAACCAGTGGATAGAAGAGGGTCGTACGCAGAGACGAGCGGGTACTGGACCACGTAATGTGACCACAGCACGGGATGATCGCCACCTTGTCCGTATGGCCATAACGTACCGTACAGCTTCATTCACAGTGTTGAGTCGACGTTGGAGTACTGCAACGGGTGTGGATCTGTCTGTGTCAACGGTTCGTCGCCGTTTTTTGAGGGCTAGACTAGTGGCTCACATGCTGTTGCGTCCAGAAACCACTAACGCGTGGCGTGCTGAGTGGCAAAATGTAGTGTTTTCGAACGAATCCCGCTTCAACTTGTTCTACAATGATGGCCACATACGTGTTAGAAGCTACCGTGGGGAACGCAATCTGAGAGCCTGCATTGTCGAGCGGCATAGCGGACAAACGCCTAGTGGGGCGCCATTGGATACAATATGCGATCTCGCCTCCACGTATTCAGGGCAATCTGAACAGCAACCGCTACATTAGGGTGGTTTTAGAGCCCGAAGTACTGCACCTCATTCAGGCAACTCCACATGTCATATTTCAGTAGGACAATGACCAGCTACATGTGGCGAGGATTGTGCAATCCTTCTTCGAAGAACGATGAATATCACTGCTTCTCTGGCCTGCACGTTCGCCAGACATGTCGCCCATCGAACATGTCTGGGATATGGTTGCTTGGCAACTTGTTCGTCATGATCCTCCAGCACCCACTCTTGACGCTTTGTGGACTCGCATACAAAATACGTAGAGGGTTATTCCCCAGGAATATATCCAGGCCCTCTTTGATTCCATGCCACGACGCTTAGAGACATTGATTGCAGCACATGGAGGCTTCACATCTTATTGAAATCTCACGGTCAGAGATCGGGTACAATTCTGTAATTCTAATCATTTGTGTACTGTCATGTACCTAATCTGTGGTATCAATTTCATTTCAGTCACATGTATCCTTCTTGGTGTTGCAATTTCCACAAGCATTAGTGTAGTATACAGGGTGTTTTGTGAAGAGCCTCAAAACTTTGGAACATTGTTTGAAATAGTACACAGGCAAGTCAATAAGTTACTACTCGAAGTAACGTTCTATATTTTTCAATGAATACCTCAAAGTATCACCGCTAGATGTCACTAGTATGGTGTCAATGATCTATATGTGCACAAGCGAAACGAAGAAGCAACAGTTGCAAGACGTCGTCATTTCTTGTCTGATTGTACCATTGTCGATTAGCGCTTCGTTGTGAGATTTATCTGGGTAAAAGTCTACAAACAAAGGATATTATAGATAAATTTTGCCCGTTTATGGTGAGCATTGCCTCTCACGTCAAGTTGTAGGCTATACATTTGGATGCAGAAGTTCTCTGAGTTGGCAAGACCCTCACTTATGTACAGCAGTGAGGTTTGGACGATCCGCAATGAAGATAAACAACTCCTAAAAACTGCTGAAATTACAGTTTTAAGAAGAACTACCGGCTACAGTCTCTCAGTTCATAAAAGAAATGACCTGATAACAAAGGAATTAAATATAACCCCAATTCACGAACACCGAAAACCTCAACAGTTACAGACAGAATTGACTCCAGCATGTCAACAGGATGGACCGTTCCAGATTGTCCAGGCAGATCCTCAGATACATAGGTACATACCTCGAGGGAAAGGATCTTTGGGTCGGCCATTAAAAAGATGAAAGGAGACCGTAACAGGACACTAGGCCTACTATTTAAAAAGCTGATGATGATGATGATGATGATGATTATTATTATTATTATTATTATTATTATTATTATTATTATTATTATTATTATTATTATTATTATTATTTTAAAAAATTGCGTTCATTGGACCTTACCGTCCTCATCATTGCGAAATTTTATAATCCATATTACCTCTTCACAAGTAGCCCAAATCTGTGCTCGTATGGTTGCCATGGTAACGGAATATAAATTACGTAGTAAGAAATCTCATTACAACTTCTTATTGAAGAAACACAAATCTTTACTTTTCTGCATGTACAGAAAAAATGTTATGTAAAAGGAAAATTTATTGTTTTGAAACAGATCATGGAGAAAATATATTATGACAGCCCATGAATTAATATGAAGATTTAGTTGTCATGGACTTTATAACAGCCCTCGATATATACCTCGGAATGAAAATTGAACTGAAACTGATAAAAAAAGCGGCGCAATATTTCTTCTGTGAAAAGACACAAAGAGTAATAGCAATGAAAACATGCTTTATCGCCAAAGAATTTAAAACCATGGAATGACATTGCTATACGTACTGCAGAATAGTAGGCTACTGTCTCCATCAGTGACTAGAAGTAACAAATTAAATAATGGTTGGTTATAGAACAAATTCAGTGTCGATGCATTCGTTTTAATTAAGTGAAAAACAACTTGAATATTTCACACACATAAAGAATATGTTTACAAACAAAGTCACTTTCCATTTCTCCTATATTATTTTATGATAGACTATCCATTCAAATTATATTTGTTATATTTTCGTGTAAAGCCGCCACGGTGGTCTAGTGGTTAGAGCGTTGGACTTATAATCCTGTGGACCCAAGTTCGATCCCCGGTCAACCTCCGATTTATAACTTGTGTTAGGCAAGCCCCTAGTCCAGATAACACAGAGGTTTTCTCCGAGAGTTCCGGTTCCCCTATGGTATCCCAACAAATCTCCATCATGATGTCTTCTCATCGCCAGTGTAGCGTACTAGCCTCCCATGGCGCAACCTGGGCAACGACCCCGTCTGTAAATTAATCTACACATCTAGTTCATATGGTGAATGACGAAAAGTCAAGTACCTGTCATTAGTAAAAAAAAATGTTTTCATGCAATATAATTATGATATTGAAAACTATCTTCAGAACAGAAAAGCCAGTTGGCTAGTCTTATAAATCATTGACTTTGACAGAAGAACATAAAGACAATAATAAAGTATTTAGTAAATGATAATAAATCTGTTGTTATCG
This sequence comes from Periplaneta americana, assembly GCF_040183065.1. Classification (NCBI taxonomy): domain Eukaryota; kingdom Metazoa; phylum Arthropoda; class Insecta; order Blattodea; family Blattidae; genus Periplaneta; species Periplaneta americana. The sequence goes on along the minus strand of NC_091123.1, from coordinate 134,274,399 downwards.
TTGAAGTTAATTATTGCTTATAAATTTTTGGCACGTTATAATACAGGGGAAGACAGCTATATGCTCTGGCCTGTTGCAGTATCTTGCACTTATTCTCACTGTACGCTTTATGAACGAGTTAAGAGCATTGTAGGGGTGGTAGTTGAAGGAGGATTGACAAGTTCATGAAGCAATGTAGGGGTAAGGACAAGGTCATGCACGGAGCTCAAGAAGCACGAATGTAATAACAACTTAGAATACGATTTGAATTAGTTTTGTCCAGAAGATTAAAATTACAACTAGAACTGTAAGACATGCATTTAGTTAGGCCTAATCCAGATGAGCACAGATAAAACGAATTGTAAAGAAACTATTTGAAGTTGTGTAACTGATAACTAATAATTAAGATTAAATTATAATAATGATCTTTTTTAAAAATGAAGTGAAGAACATTTTTATTAAGATAAGACTAAGCATATATTTGCTCTATCTACAGTACATTATATTATTCACAGCAATATTGAAACAAATTTTTCTTTGCAAAATTAAAGTAAACATTACGTTTCTGTTTCAAGAAAGTGTGACCATTAAATATTAATACACCATATGAACTTTATTACGATGATTTTCTGGATTTTTAAATTTTTATTTTTATCTTTGAAGGCAAACTTACACTTTCAAAATCTTATACAAGATTTGAACATTTTTTTAAATTATGGTTTATTTAACGATGCTCGCAACTGCCGAGGTTATATTAGCGTCGACGATGTACCAGAATTTTGTCCCGCAGGAGTTTTTTTTACATGCTAGTAAATCTAGTGACATGAGACTATCGCATTTAAGCACACTTATATGCTATCGACCTGGGCCGGGATCGAACCCGCAACCTAGAGCACAGAAGGCCAGCGCTATACCAACTGCGCCACTCAGGGCGACTTGAACATTTTCGCTCTGAAGTCATCACAATAACAGCTTTATCAAAATCTCCATCAGTAAATGACCTTAGATTTTTAGCTATACATTGAGTACAGTAGTTTTAAATCTCAAGCGAACAGAATATTCGCTAATGTAATGATCAGCAGTCTCCTTTAACTGTTGTATCATCTCAAAAGAATTTGTTTTGTCTTTCAAATGTGCAGAAATTTTATCCGAACAAATGCAACTTTTCGTTCTGCAAAGAAATTTTAAAATGTTACATTTGTTCGGACCAAACTTGTGTACATTTAAATCACAAAACTAAAATTCTTTCAATAATTTATTAACGTAATATAGTGCTCCCTTTGAGTTAGCATATTGGGAATTAAATCAATGTCTTTCCCAAAACACGCTATGAAATGTTTCACAGAAAAACATTTTTATCTCGAAACGGAAACAAAAATAAGCAAAACTGTATTAAACTTTTTTGTTTGAAATGTCTCAAAGAATAACACCTTGAAATTAATGGCGTTACTTACGGTTCACCTTGTATAGCTATGAATGAGTGAATATTCTGAAAAAAGAGGAAAGTTGATTAAATATCATTTCCCCCGGTTGAGGATCATAGAATCCATTTGAAGAGCGCAATATATAATTCATTATTACTATTCAATAGTTAATCTGTAGATAAATGCAGTGGGATAGGATCAGTAATATGATATTCACTATTTACTTAAAAATTTGCATCACTTCTTACAAATCTCACGAAAAAAAAATATTACTGTTTCTTTATTTTTAAGAGGAATCTAATGCAGCTGGTCCTTATCTTTGCTGCTGTTCGAATCGGCATTAATTTTGGAGCAAAAAACACCTGTTACTGGAATTAATATGAATTATTTTAAGCATTATTTTGGCCACTTGTTGGGCTTTTGTCGAAAAGAAGAGTTATTGCGTAACAATAGGCATCATCAGAGTCCGTGAAGCTGTTGCCTGTCTTCTTCGGAACAAGGATCGGGAAGTGCATGAAGAGGTCCAGTGCATACATATCTAAAGATGACTCTCACAGAAGAGCAGATATAATAGCATTAAACAGGCAACAACAAAAGGCTATTATCATTTGAACAATTTTTCCCTTGAAATTATTCAAACCTGCTTTACAGGGAGCCTTACCTGAAAGACTAGATTTGCATAGCTATTATCATTGATTCAACTATACGCATGGAGAGAGTTCTCAACACAGGTCATCAGGTTGATCATGAAAAAGAGGACCATTTATAAGCCTTGTATTATCAATACCATCTTTTTAAATTCAAAACATCACCACCCAAATTCTTAAAGAGTCCCTACAGATTATACAATTTCATTTATACCATTCAGAAGAGCATAATTAAGGGCATACCATAAGCTAAGTTTAACTAACATCTTTTATTTATAAGTTTAATTTTAAGGCTTTTCTGTAAAATTGTATTTTATAATTGATATTAACAGTGCTTATTTTATTTATTTATCTAAACGATAAGAGCTCCCTGTATTAACAGGCTGCCACAAAGACAGAGCATATTGTGCAGTAGACTGTTGAAAGTACAAATAACATACGTTTAAGTGTAATGGAGTTACACAACAATGACAAGAAATGATTGAATAAATAGTTACTAATTATTTAAAGATCACTGTTGACCGTAGAGATGGTTTCGGAGTAGAAATATGGATCCTCTCAGAGCTACAAGAACGATGTTGTCAATAGCCTTCCCCTCTAGGCTGAAACGTTGCCAGGTTTTGAAGAAGAATCCGGGAATAGTTCCGCGCTAGAATTTATTTTTATAACAATATTCATCGTTAATTCATTATATTATTGCTATTAATTTCCGGATCCTAGTGGTCGTCCTTAACTAAGGCTGAACGATTTATTTTTCTTTAAATCTCTTTCTCTCTAACAACTATTTTACGAAAAAAAAAATAATTTTTTCATGTAATTTTATTTGTAGTATGCATACTGACACTTCAGGCTGTGTTTATTGTTTTATCAAGTTGCATTCTTATATATGAGAGATCATTAGGGGACACACTACTACGCACTCACAGACATGTACACATAGACACACTCTCCGTTATCAATGGTCACCTTATAAACCATGTTGTACCACATCTGACACCAATATTTTATCGTGCCACTTGCCACGACAAGGGCGGATGACTTATCTTTGAGATAATCGCGAGTTATAATCTACTATCAAGATAACACAAAAAATTAAACACTGCGTTATACTTCCTAACTCTCTGATAATTTATAAGCTGTACTTGCTTATGGTTAGGAGGGATTCCTACTTAGAATGTGATCTCAGGCTTTCGAAATAATCACAAGTGTAGAAATTCACTATTACTAAGTTTATTAATAAGATATCAATTTATTACAAGTAGAATATTGAATATTGAAATTGAACGATTTAAGAAGAATCAAAGTTGCTGTTAATTTTAAAGTATCAAAATGAACTAGATAAATGTAAAGTACAAGAGTTGAACTGTTGATCTTACTTACAGTTTATTGTAGGGCGAACCCTGGTGCTGTTCGCAAATGATGCCATTTTCTGAACTTCTTCCTGGACGTCGGGAAGTTACCAGTGGCGTAGCGTCAATTTAAGCTAAAAAGCTCAGCTTCCCCAATTAATAATAATTTCATAATAAACCTGCAATCTACGGACAAAATTATTTATTAATTTTAATAGAATTTATATTTACGCGTTAAATATTGTGATGCGACAGCTCAGGATGATTTGTGATGCAGCAGTAAACAAGAAGCCTGCACACACCAGCTTCCCAGCTTCCAAGCAGACTGGTTTCTTTCACAACCCACCCCGCAGATTTTCCATCCCTTTCTAACTTAACTATCCTGGTCGCAAGGGTAGCAAGAAGCTAGCTTTGACAATGAAAGTAAGTAGTTTCCGAGTTATCCCTGTTCGTCAGTTGTGTTCAGTTGAAGTGTTAGTGTGCATTGTGGCTGATATAATAAATAATGAGTGAAATAACAGTTTCTGACACCAATTTACTCGAATTTTTTAGGACAGTTCTACTATCAAGACTGACTTACGAACAAAAGTGTGATCTAAAAAACAAATGACCGACTCGCTTGCTGTCAATGAGGACACAACCAAAAGACAGACGCATACTTACGTAATGATACTAATACTGTATCTATTGACCGTTAATATTGTGATTTCTCTAAGTATGACAGTGAGTGAGCTATGTTATACGTATACGTGTCTATTTGTTAGAGATATGTGTAAACCGTGAAATCATATTTTACTACGTACCATTTGAGGTCATGCCTTATTGGTGTTACTTACGAGGTTCCAACCAATCTTCGACTGCTGACTTGACATTGACTACTATTTATTTTAAGACTATATTTTTGTAATACGTTTTCTCATATTGCATGAAAGACAACTTGAATTAGCTTCCCCTCTTCAAGATTTCATTCTACGCCACTGGAAGTTACGTCCGTTACTACATGACCGCTGTCTTGACCAAAGACTGATGACCAACAACTAATGACCGCGATTTGGACGTTTTATGTCCATTTATAAGTTCTCGAACCGCGTCCTTTGTGACGTAACAGTGACGCTATTTTGCCAGCGAATCTTCTAAAGAGACGGTATTGCATTCACTAAACACTACGCTTCTGATTCTTAACCATTATTTCAGATCGGCATTTCCTGTTGTCACTTAGAACAATACCGATTTAAGGAACTCTCACGACTGAATCTCTGTTTTGGATTTGACCAATAGAAATTTAGACTTCAAAACGAATATCCAATTGGGAATCTCGCGAGAGACGCGGTTTGTTAAAAACTGCTGCTTAATCTATGTGCATGTCAGCTGTTGCATAAGGCTGCTAAAATGCAAGCGTGTTCAGGGACTGGACTATGCTGAGTTAGCTAAGCTGTACTCTGTAATCTGTCGAAACAGGAAGCGATCTCTGTCGCATGTCAAAGTATGTCTTCAACTGAATATTTTAATAAGTACGATTTCATTACTTTCAAATAAATTGAAAATATATTGCTTATGATCATAACAAAGTTATGATTGCTTATCATAATCCTTGGGCACAACAACCATTTATTGGCATTTTCTTTAGGAAATTAAAATAATAAAATTGCAGTAAATATTAAGGTTAAATTAGGATTAAAATCATTTTTGTACATCTTTATTACTCATATTCTTTCACTATAATGCATATAGAATTACATATATTGCGTAGATCGACAGATAACACGGAAAATATATCTAAATGCCAAAATAAAATTTGTATATATGCAGACTGCAGCAAAACATGATATAAAGTTTTTATTGTATTTATACATGGCATTATATTCATTTTGCAGCATATGTTTACGGTAATATAATATTTGTACTTCCATTTCGAGTGTACATAAATTCAAAATGCTTTACAAAATTGTCATTCGGTTTACACATTAAATGAAGTATGAAATGATTTGAGAGCCAGAATATTGTACCGACAAATGGCTCTGTACATATTCCGAGCTATCATATGAAGTTTATTGCGTGATCAATTTATGTTTGTCAGCAAATGGAATTGTGTATTCGTGGGTTATTTTGCCTGATTAAGATAATAGCAGTGATTGAAATATATTGTCGATTTTACAGCCATTGAAGATTAATCAAAATAATTATAAAAAAAATTGACGATATATCCCTGGGATTGAATCAGTGGCCGATATTTCTGTGGTTCCTACGTTGACACGGTCACAAGGTTCAATTCTTATATTTTTGTGTCGCTTAGAGCAACAAACTTAGTATTTGTAAAGAGAACAGTATCTATTTTTATCATAGAATTTTGACTTTATGAAATAACGCCTCCCTTTTCCTCTTGTTTCATTATCATCATCGTTGTCACTGTCTTCTTCATTGATTGATTGATTGAAATTTTTCACACTATCCGTCTCGCTTCATCATCTAATTGAGGCGTTCTTCGGAACAAGAACCTAACTATAAAATCTTTAATTTGGGATACGGAATATCAAATATTTAAGATCTGGTAGGGTGGGTCGGTGTAATTTGGGTATAATGAGGTAATTTGGTTATGTTAAAATTTGTTGAATAAAACTTATCTCATTTTCAAACACATGCTGATTTAATATATATTGTCTATTTCACTATTTTAAAATTATTCATTTCGAGGGAATTTTCAGATAAGTCTTTGAAATTCAATTAAGTGGATTTATTATTTTTTCCGTTAATGACTTAACATGCCATATACAAGATACAGTTCCTCTATATTACATAATTTAATGTTCGTATTAACGTTTTCATCGCTTTTGATTGCGACATCATCAGATACGTTTGTTGTTTAACAAATTACAATATGTTAACCTCTCTTTCTGCATACCATTTGAATATCAATCTCAATAGAGTTAAAAACTTAAAAGTTAAAAGTACAAGATTTAATACATATTTTACAACCCTTTATTTATTTGTTTGTGGTTCTATTAAAGTATTATGTGATTAAAATGCAAATATTGATATAATAAAATACATGAAAACTTGTTTACAATTCATATACAAATTAAGTTTGTTTGCAACAACATAATACACAACAGAGTTTGTATACGATATCAAAGAAACTTAATTTGTATATGAAATGTAAACAAGTCTTAATATATTTTATTATATCAGTAGTTGCATTTTAATCACATAATATTTTTAATATGACCACAAACAAATAAGTGAAGGCCTGTAATAGTAATATACGTTACAAGAGCGGTATGTTGACGTTTTCATGTTCGAGGAAAAGATTGAAAAAGCGAAACGTAGTTGAGCTTTTTTAATTTCCGAGAACATGAAAACAAACATACCGCTCGTGTATCGTACATTATTTTGTGCGAAGATCGTTTATTACATACCTGAAAGAGGAATTTCTAATTAGTTGCAATGAAATCTCCATGTTGGTTTCTGTTTAATGAGGCAACTTCGGAAAACCAAAATATCTTTCTTCAACATTGTTGCTATAAAATGTTTTCTGTGTTTACTATACTCCAGCAGGCCGTGATATACGTCTGTCTTTTTTTCCCCCAGCCTATAAATGCGAACTTAAAACAAACGGTAAGGTTATGTAATGATTTATTTTTCATTTTAATATTTTAACAATATTATTTATATAACATATTGCAGTAATAACATCGGCATCTAGAATTTTGTTGATTTTTTCACTGCTTCCTTAATGTTACTTGCATCACGAATGCAATAAGTTTTGTGGAGTAGTAGACATTACTTAATTTTTGCAAATATTTAAAAACAATAATTAACATTGCAATTTAGGTGAAATTGCAATGGTAAGTTTCCAATTTATAATTATTACTATGTTAAACGTCTCTAAAAATAATATGTTAAAAGCCTAAAGCAGTAAAATGAATGTCGCGCTTAAGCGGTAAGAAGAGGGAAATTGTTATGTGTGTTAGGTTGGGAATACTGAATGCGGTATTTCACACTTACCGCGAATTGGTTCTGTGCTGAGAACAAGGAAATACTCACGATCTCGCACAAAATATATATTAAATCTTATTTGTAAAACAACAGACGTATCTAATGATTTCTTAATCAAGAGCGATGGAAACGTTAATACGAACATTTAATTATATAATATAAAGGAATTGTACCTTGCATAAGCTTATGGCATGTTAAGTCATTGACGGAAAATAAGAAATCCACTTAATTGTATTTCACACTTGCCTACCATGGAATGTTAAAAATTTCTGTTGATCACACTGATACTGCCTGGTAAAAAAAACTGCTTTCTGTTTACTTGTGTAAGAAATTTCACATTACATTCGAAGCAATATTGTTGGGGAACCAACTGTGATTCATGTTTAGAACATATTTTAATCATCATCATCATCATCATCATCATCATCGTCCTTGCAGGTATTAGGCCTAGTCTCCGTCCATCTTTTCAGGGGGCGTCCCAAAGATCGTCTTCCATGTGGTATATAGCGGAGAATTTGTCTTGGGAGTCTGGAACGGTCAATCCTATTAACATGGTTAAGCCATTTTTGTCTGTAGTGGTTGTAATTTTCAATTCTTTTGTAATTAGTTAATTCCTTTTGTGGTGAAGCAAACTGTAGCCGGCAGTCTTCCTAAGAAATCTCATTTCCGCAGTTGTTAGGCGTTGAACATATGAGTTTCGGACAGTCCAGGCCTCACTACCATACATGAGGACAGGTCTTGCTTGAACTTTATATGCTTTTAACCTGGTATGTTTTTGGTTTTTTTTTTTTTTGTGGTTGTGAAAACCTGGTTGATGGTTCTTAAGGCTCCATTAAAATGTTGAATATTTTCAGATATATCAGTAACAGGTAAAGATGTCAAATTATAACCTAAATATTTAAATGAGTTTACCTGTTCTAACGTATGGGTTCCAATGCAAATTTTACTCCTAACTGGCTGTTTGTCTTGGAACGCCATAATTTTTGTTTTGTTTGGGGAAATTTTCATATTCAAATTTTGTGCTATTATATTCAGGTGATATATTGAGCATTGCAGCTCGTCTTCATTTGTAGCAAAAAGAACCTGATCGTTTGTATATAATAATGTATCTAGAGTACAATTTCGGAAGAGCGGGATGTTTCCATGAATTGTTAGTCGCCAATGTCTGATGATGGAGTTGATTTATATATTGAATAAAAGTGGTGAGAGGGGGCATCCTTGACGAACTCCACAGTTTATCGGTCTCCATTCGATAAGGTCTGATCCAATAGTAATTTTGATAATATTGTGTTTATATAATTCGTAAATTGTTCTTATAATTGCGTTTGGAACTGAATCATCTGCCAAAATATGAAAGAGCTTATTTTTAATAAATTTAATAATATATCGTTAATCGTTTGTTGTTAATAGTAAATAATTACAGTTAACAAAATTGAGGTAATTTGGGTATAAGTTACAATTTATTGAATAAAACTTTACTTAATCTTCAAGTACATGCCGATTTAATATACTGTCTATTTCAAAATTGCCTATCATCGAATTTTAAAAGTTTGTGTTAATCATACTGATACTGTCTGGTAAAAAAGAACTGTTATTTATTTTATGCAAATCTAGTCTTTCAGGTGAAGCTCCCTGTAAAGCAGATTTGAATAATTTCAAGGGAAAAATTGTTCCGGAGCCGGGTATCGATCCCGGGACCTCTGGTTGAACGTACCAGCGCTCTATCACTGAGCTACGCGGGAACTCCACCCGACACCGTCTCAACTTTTCCCTTTATATCCACACAACTCGCGTGGGCTGACGAAACGCCAGAGACCCACAACGAGTGCACACAATCTCTGTGTGACTTGGAATTGTGGTTTTCTGTTAACGTACACAGTAACGTATATATTATGCAAATCTAGTCTTTCAGGTGAAGCTCCCTGTAAAACAGATTATACACATCCACTAACCTATGATTGGGATAATTTCCTTTTATAAGAACTTTATAGCAAGCTTCATTTCAATAATACACATTATACCCAAATTACCACATCCATGGGGTAAATTGAGTATAGTTAAACCAAATGCCTTAACCTTAGTATAGTAATACCGGACAGCTAGCAGTTCTGCGCGCGAACGGCGCAGGTGCTGCTACCTAGGCAGCAGGGTGTGCTGAAACCCGCGAGGCAAGCTGTAATATACTATAATGTAGGTTGTTGCTGGGCTATTAAATAGTTTTATTAATTAGTGCTGTATTAAAGTGTCAGAGTGTGTATGTACTGATTATAGCATTACAAATTGCTCCAAATCGTACTTTCGATTTCCGAGGAATGATAAAACGTGAGTCAACAAAATTCTTTAGTAGGCCTAATGCCTTCGTCTCTATGTTGATAGAACAATAAAAAATATTTTTTCTTTAAATTTGGGCCTAATAAATGAATAGAAGTTAAAATGTATTGGGAAATTTAATGTTTTATCAAATCAGGTTTTATTGTTGTCCACATGCCTTTACTAATTATTACTAGCATCAGATTACTACCAATTTTATTTTTACAGTTGTCAGCAATGCGTATATAAAGTTATTGTAAATTCATTCTTAATGTCAGAATTAATTTTGTCTCACTAAAGCAAAGAAGAAAAATTTAACAATTAATTACGGAAAGTAATACGAAATATGCTATATTTCTCATAATATGCAGCTTTGATATAAAATAATAATGTTACATTAAATACTATTCAACATTTCTTAAGTGTCTCATATATTATCCCACATTAGTACCTCACGTTTTAAACAATAGTCCGATTTCCCCTATGTTAATATTTATTTTGTATTTGTGTTCGTAATACCACATCTCTCCTCTAGATGCCAACTCCTCGACTTTTCGCATTTACGACTATGTCAATGCTGCTAGTATACAGCTGTCTGGTATTATTATAGCACAGACTAGTACATATAGTCGCGAAGCTCAATACGTAGTAAATATGCAAACATTAGATAGTTGCTCACCACTAGGATCGCTAATATCGCCTCATTACAGGCAATGTAAAATAGTACCGTCACAGTCTATTGTTTCTAGCACTCTCAAAACTCAAGCTTTGTAACTGTATATAGTAGACTGTAGAGATATTTAGTTAAACTTACGGTTATTATTATGATATAAAGAAGCCAACGTACTTAAAAATTCAATAGAATCCTTGTAGAAGTTCACAGTGTTACATTTAAAAACTGACTGGAAAAAACAGGCACCAAATGTTTGTAGAAAGCGTTGTGGTTCTTGGTACGAAAATAATATTTTTGTCGGATGGGAGATATATTATTAAAGGATTAAATATATGCTACATACCCACAAACGGTTCAACGTACGTTAAGTAATTACAAACTGGCAATAAAGAATTTTCACGTAATCCAAGAGATTTCTTAAATCCCTTGTCACTTGTTTTTGTTACACATCTTGACAGTATGTGATGCATACAAGCATACATTGATTTATCCCAAAGTTCTAATATGTGTTCATTAAAGCCAATATTGCTGCTCTATGAAGATATACCGTGCAATTCAGGCTTTATTGTCACATAATTATTAATTTAAATTATGTGTCGCTAGAGTGCGCTTTATAAATTAAATACATGACGTAATTGTTTTATGTACTAAATATTGCATCCATTCCCATTTGGGATACCTATTTGTGATGCTTCATCGTTTTCATAGGTAATTATATCAATACAGCCTCTAACTTGCGTACTATAGTTTGCTTCTTTAACAATACGTTAATCTTGTTATGTAGATTTGGTTTGAAAATTACCTAAGGAATTTCACTTTACACAAAACAGTTTCTTAAAACAACAGTTAATAATAATAATAATAATAATAATAATAATAATAATAATAATAATAATAATAATAATAATAATAATAATAATAATTACTATTATTACTATTACTATTATTTATATTAGTATATCTTTCTAGTTCATTAGACCGGAAATTTTCAGAATGAAAACCGACGATGAATCTTTTAAAGAGATAAAGTGTTCAGCATATCTTTCTTGGAAACAGAAGTGCAGCTATGCGTCACATTTTCATATTATGTTTGCCATAAATAAGAAGCGCAGTTGAAATGAGAGTCCTTCAGGTACAATTAACAAGTAATTTTTCACCTATTTTATGGAAGATGTCTGTGTTTTCCAGTTGCATAAATGAATTAACTTTTGCAAAAAGGACACATGTTACAAATTTATAGTTTTGCGATAATCAAGAAAAATTGAGTAAAAGGAAAAGTACTGAAAATTTGATATTAAAATTTTAATTACTACGTTAAATTAAAAATAAATAAAACTGAAATACAACATCACCTTCTAACAATCACTATTCCGTAACCTGAAATAAATTAAAATATTTTGCAGCATTAGTCCTTTTTGCAGACCAAACATTTTTCATAAGAACTAAATGAACAATATTTTTATTATTTGGCTTGTATCTTACAACAATACGCATTTTGTGCAAGAAAAAGAAAATAATATACAGTGTAGAATATAAATTATCTAAAAAAGAGATGAAATATTGTCATGTACAGCACAGTACAGCACAAGTTCCGTTCTTGCAGATAGCCACATCTTTGCTTGCCAGAACATGGAACAAATACCCTTTTTGTAGCAATCGATGCGTCTATCAAAGGAGTTCCAGTTTCTAAAATAAAACTAATTTTTGCAAAAGTGAAAAATATGTCCTTTTTGCATAAGTCAATTCAAATATCCTTAGTGTCACTGAAATTATAAGAAAAATTAATGTGAATTATCATCTAATAAATTTGAGAAAAATAAGTTAAACTTTCCCTGAAATATAAAACTTTGTCTAAAATTAAGGGAATATCCCCATAGTAATTTCCTAAGTGTTTTTCGCTGTAATTCCGGTTTCATCATGTTCCCTTAGCATGTGAAAACCACAATTTTAAATCCATTTCTAAGCGAAGAGAAAAAATAAAGAAAAACAATATAGTCCTATTAGGTGGGAGAGAACATGATACAGGTAAATAATTTTTTAAAATGTATATCGCCCCTCGTGCTGTAAGACGCTGTAAATTTACATGAAAGAATAAAAATAAGTGTAAAATTAAAAATTGAATTAAAAAATATAATAATTTTTACACTTACATGGGTATGGCTAGGAATTTGAGAATGCTGTAGTGAAGTCCCAACATAGGATCTTCTGATTAAACTGAAAACGGAGGCCCTAAAAATGGTATGAAATGGGTATTCCTGTACGAAACAAAACATACTTCTTGTTATTCGCCGAAGACCGGGTATATTAGCAGAAGATGAGGATTTTAATTATGAGTTATACTGGGTGTTCAGTTCAAAGTGTGTCATGGCTCGCTGTATGCCGTCATGTGGCTAGTCGATGGAGCCTAGAGAATTCAATCTTCCTACACTTCCGCAGAGGCGTATTACTTATGTGCCAGAGAAGTTGCCTATCAAGTACGCCGTTCATTCAGAAGAGTACTTACCGATACGTACGGTAACGCCGGTAGTGGCAGGCATGTGAACTATTTCGAAACATGTACTGAGGTGAGTTTTTTCTTACTGTCGGGATATGGGGAGAGGGTTAAGACGATTACTTACGTATTTGTTGACATTAACTTCGACGGTCAACATGGACACGCAGCATTTGATTTGTATTGTGGAATGTTGCCGTACGCAACTGATGATAACAAATACACTGCGTACGACTTGCCCGCGCAAAACACAGTTCGAAAGAGGTTATGGTAGCACACAGACCGTACAGACCGCCATCTGTTGCTACGACGTTTAAGTTATATCGTACACATTCTCAAGTTCAGATTGAACGCCTTGATTAATAGGCAACTTCTCTGACACAAAAGCTGAAACTCGCTTCAAATCGCTGACTCATCAACAGTGACGTCATAACACACTTTGAAATGAACACCCAGTATAATAAATTGATAATCAATATAGAAAAACATAGAAAATGGGGTTTAATTATTTATGAACTCACAAAAAAAAACTGAATGTATGCATAGTGAAGTACGGATATAGATATGGATGACCTCCTTATTGAAACGAGAAAAATTAGAAAATGTGTATCTTTCATAATATTAAATTTCTAGGATCAATAAATTATCACAAGTTCAGAAACATGAGAGAGATTTGCAGATAAAAATTAATTTGGCAAAATATTACTTTAGATATAGATATTTTTTACGTTTTTGGCATGAAGTATTAATATTCAGGTGTTACTGTGTTTCAGATTTTTGTACAGTACTTTTTTGTATTTATTGTTAGTAACAAAAATTTAATGGAGAATACAGTTTATTTTATTACTTTTAGTACTTGTTAGTAAGTAGTTCTACGTTTAAAAGCTTGCAGCATAGTATAGCCTAGCTAAGGTCTCGGAATCTTTTAGTAGGTCTACTATCAACATCGCTAATATATATATATATATATATATATATATATATATATATATATATATATATATCGTTATTAATATAACCAGCATAATCATCATTGTGATATTTTTTTAAAACTTTTGAAAAACTATATATCATTTTTCGCAAATTTCGTGTAATGTAATTTTAGACCTACGCATTTTTATTTTTCATTAAAGCGTTACACATGTTATATTTGAGGCAAAACGAAAACAAAACCAGAAATATTACTGTGTTCGGCAATAAATGGGTTTCTTTCATTTATTAATTTTTACATTTCTATAGTTGCCATTATGCTGATTAAAATATCAATGAATTTACTGATACTGCAGCAAGAAGGTCTCTATTATTCTACTGTTTTTGTTCGAAGAAATATGAAACAATGGTGAATTGCAAAGTGAAGCCAAACCACACAATGATTTTCAAATCTTGAACACAATAATAAATTACTTAAGGAATTTTATATTTTGTATCAATTAAAAGCCGCCTAAAATAAGGGTTCATTAGATTGGCCTACTGATCAATTCAGAATGAACAATGATTAAAAACAATTATGTATGTGACAATTTGAAAGAAAAAAACATTAAGATAAGTGATAAGAAAACATAGGAAATCATTTACAATAGGAGTTTCTTGCGTACGAATGATTACTAATTATAGCTAAGGATGATTTTAACACATGAGATCCTATGGCATCAATCGTTGCATCAGAAATTTTAAATTGTTCAAGTTGATTTAAAGTTTCTCGTGGGATCGTGCCACGGGCACCGAACATGAGCCTAAAAACTGTCCAATGTGTGATGTGGTATTTTTCTCCGAGATGCTGACAACAAGGCTCATATATGATTTGTTTTTCACGACACACCTCTTGTGGCTGTTGCTGATGCATCTCGAAACGGATTGTGGGATCAAGAATAACATCCTTATCCTTCTGCCGATCTTAAGCTTCTTTTATATCCATCGTTCAGATTTAATAAGTCGGGCTGTTTAAAGGTAGCTGAATAATCTTAAATATTTATTAAGTTTGGTCAAAATGTGTTTACTTTTATGTAAATAATTACTTGTAAATTTCACGCTCGGAAAAAAAGACACACACACACACAAGATGGTTTATCTCACATTTTAAAGAAATTAAAAAATATATTAAAATGAATGGTGAATTTTCAACTCTCCTTCTGCACTTTTAGCTTGGGGTTGGATGGTGAAGTATGTACCATATACTGCTGTGTTGCATCAGCTATTAAGTTTTAACTGAATGTTGCCTTTCTTGTTTGATATTGCTTCATTACATACATAGGACTAGAATTTAACATCATTATTATTAAATAGTCGACTTTATTTTTTCAGAGATTTTGCTTCTCTGCTTTCAGTTAATGGCAATTGACCATATTTATTTAATCTCAGATACACTAATGTCAAGTATCCTGACACATTTTAAAATACTTTCCTCAAATTGACTGTAAAATGATACATGGAAAGCTACTCTGAGGAACTGAAAAGCTTTAAATATTCAGCCTTCAGTCTGCTATTCTTGCGAGAAACGAGAGACAAAAGGAATCAGATAGAAATAAGCTTTGTAAAGTTTGAAAGAAATCGCTTCACATGTCACAATGGTCATTATCAGTGGCATAAAGAAAACTCATGGAAATCATACGATTGTTCAATACGTGAAAATGATATTAAAAGTTGTTAAATAACGTATGATCATTATTATTGTATTTATTGAAGGTATGTTTTGAAATTACGGTATATAATATCATTCGAAAGCCACTTCAAAATTCAATGTTATAAACAGACTGCGGTCCAGATTACCGAAACGCATTAAGTTATTGAACGCGCTTACCACTGTGTTGTGTAGATCGAGAAGAATGGGAGATTCAGAGTGCAGTTACTCCTTGTCTCAACATGTAAACATTCAGTCACAGCAGGGCACAAAATAAATGTTCGCGTTTACAAGAATACACATACAGTACATTTCTAATACAAGAAATAATTGTTTAACATTACATGTTTCAATTTACATTATATTGTACAAGTTTTAACAATATAAAGTAATCATTTGTGTGTGAAGAAAAAAAATATATACAGTACTTACATAAAATACATTTCTTCACAATTCAACACACCTAATTACAAGGCAGGCTACATTCGCAACGTATCGAAAGAAAAATATCTCATTCTTTCATTCAGAATAACTTTTTTGAAGAAACGCCTTGAAATATTGTTGAAGGGGATGTTGGTATGTACCAAAATTATACACAAATCTCGATGAAATTCTTTTTGATGTTTCTATGTCTGATTTTGATGTTGAAGACCAGTTTTTACTGTATAATTAAAGTGGAGTTGGAAAGTTTTTGAACTCATAAGTTCAATTACATGTGTGACATCGTCGGTATATTAAGCCACAGGAGAGGTTATGAATTAATAGCAAAGCAAGAGTGGGACAAAATATACAGTAAATGAGCCTAATTATTTTAATGAGTATATTTTTATTGTCGCACTATTAACCCTCCAGTACTCACTCGGCATACATTTGTAATCCACTGAGATTTATTATATCATCGTATCTTCACTTTCAATGCTAAAAGCGTGAAATTTTCAGAACCTTTCTGTTACAGTTTAGCCCTGATGTCTGGAGTATTTGGAATTATTGTGACTCTTTTCTGTGTAGTAATATTATGTTTTTAGAGTGGATTACAATTGTAATCCGCGCGAGTGCTGACGCCAGTGTTTTCAACAGATGAGAATACAAGTGCGAATTTTCTGTTTATTTATTTGTATTGTGATTGTTAGAATCCACATTACTGCTGACTGTAAAAACATAGGTAATATTATAGTTTTGTAGTGTCTAAGTATTGTTATTCTGGAGAGGGTTTTGAACACCAGATTTTTGGAGTTCGTAGTAGCATTTGTT
Organism: Periplaneta americana; assembly: GCF_040183065.1. NCBI lineage: Eukaryota > Metazoa > Arthropoda > Insecta > Blattodea > Blattidae > Periplaneta > Periplaneta americana. The sequence goes on along the minus strand of NC_091123.1, from coordinate 134,257,665 downwards.
TGCATTAGCTAATTAGTGCGTGATTTAATTATATTAGTAGTAGTAATAATAATAATGATTTATTTTAGCTGGCAGAGTTAAGGCCGTAAGGCCTTCTCTTCCACTCAACCAGCAAAAAGTATACACACATATGTATGAACTTACAAAGAATTCAACAATTTGATTTAGATAAGAGCTACATGTATACAAGAGTTATTTACGAATTAAACAACAAAATACTATGAACTATTAATTAAACACTGAAATACAAACTATGTAGCAGAATTAAGCTAAAATACATAGAATGTTAATATATTTCAAATAATGTTAGATAATAGAAAGAGATTATTATGAGACAATTTTGAAAATACAGCACTATCAGGATGCATGTCTAAAGGAGTTGTTTAAAGGAGTTTGTTTAAACGAGATGTTCTATGAAGAGGTATACTTAACGCGCCACAGATAAGTGTTCTGGTATTTACGTCGTGGTTAGAGTATAGATAAGAGAAACGAGACGAAAGGTAATTTGGTGTTGAAGTGTGCAGAATTCGAAAGAGTAAAGACGAAGAGTGCAAAGTTCTACGTTCTTTAAGTCGGACCCACGAAAGACTTGCGAAGGACGGTGATATGTGATCATGTAGTAGTAGTAGTAGTAGTAGTAGTAGTAGTAGTAGTAGTAGTAGTAGTAGTAGTAGTAGTAGTAGTAGTAGTAGTAGTAGTAGCAGCAGCAGCAGCAGCAGCAGCAGCAGCAGCAGCAGCAGCAGCAGCAGTAGTAGTAGTAGTAGTAGTAGTAGTAGTAGTAGTAGTAGTAGTAGCAGGAGCAGGAGTAGTAGTTTTGTATGGGCAAAACTGTACCAGATACACCTTCTGGAATGAGACCGAACAAATGAGCATTAGTGCCCAATGTTGCAAAAGTGGAAGGTACAAAATTTAATACGATCTAAATATGCATTCTCATTTTTGTGTATGATTTAAAAATAATTTGTAATCTGCAACCAACTGCGGTGCACTATCTCGTATGCAGATTTGGATGGGTTGGGCCCAGGTTAAATAAACAGTCGTACGGCTTTCCTGGATGTTGACGGGGCAGATAGATGCATCGCATTGTGATATCTGTTTTGCTGTTACACTCAATTTATTTTGTTATTTTTACTCATAATATAATATAGCTTAATGCAAGAAGATTAACTGGTAAAATTTTGATTAATAAACATTGATGGACCCGATGAAGAGTTATGGCCATTTAATCTTCAAGATGCATATACGAGTATAAATCCTCTTTAGAGACATAAATTTTATTGGGCTTCAATGGGTTAGTCTGCTCCTTCCGATTTCGCCCCATTTTGTACATGTATGGACCTATAAAACCGAATCTTAATGAAATCTTAACATGGGATTGTGATATGACAGACATAAAGTGAGTTTCTTTTATTGCAGGCAGACGCTGGGGAATGGAACACTGTACTTCCCTCCATTTCGCGCAGAAGATTATCGTGCTGATGTTCACTCTACAGTGTACCGCTGCAAAGCGTCGAACCTCGGAGGAGCCATCCTGAGCAGGGACGTGAAAGTCAGGGCTGGTGAGTACCACAATTTTGTGTATACAAATGCTTACTGTAATAACGCAGTCAACAGCTATAATAAGATGATATAATTTCCATATGGTACATTGATGAACTGTTGGATATTTTCGTGCTACTTCATCAAAACTTTTGCTTGATAAATGAAGGAAAAATTCAAACTATCCATGAACTTTATAGTAGTATGAAATTTTAGCTAACATAAAGGTTTAATGCGTTGTCAATTTTATGCGTTTTCTATTATTCGAATGAAACTCTTCTTTGACATAATAGGTTAACTGGAAATCCGAAATTGAAACTAGATATAAGTGAGGGAATATTATTTCATAAATAGGCCTATATCAGGCCTGCACAAGGTTTGCGCTCTCCGAGCCGGATCACAGCTCATGAGCGGAATGCAGATATTAGTTGCGCTCTGTATAAGGGTGGACTGGAAGAAGGGGTGATCTCGTACAAAATGTACACAAAAGGAAGTACTATTACTAGTGTTTATGAAATGAATTCCCTTTCAGTGTTTGCAAAACTATCTTGGACTTATTAATTAATAAAGAAATATTTATTTTACAGAAGTAATAGAAATTCTATAGCTACTTAAGTGTACACTATCATTTTGTTATATTTTTATTTATCAGTACATCAAAACGAGGTTTTACGCTATTGACAGCTGAAAGGAACAATAGCCTACTGTCCGTAATGAAACATCAGTTACAGATGTTCGATGCCTGCCTTCATTAAAGTTGATTATAGAAAACAGTTGCTCACAAATATAAATGTTGAGCCAAACATAGCAATCATATTCACAGCCAGCCTGTGTAGTCGTGGATATTATTACTAATGTTTAGTCTTGTGAAACTCAACCAGGCTAGTAGTATTATTCAAACGATCTTTAGCCCTTAGGTCACATTGAAGATCAATAAGTTAGAGCTGTAAATCGTTAAATGTTAAATGTTATGTTCAGTCTTTTAGATTTCTCCATACTGTATTGTAGCAGTAGGTAATCAACGTGAAACAGTTACTGAGAATAGGCCTACACACTGCACTCCACTAGATCACTGAGTGGTCGTTTCCCTTTCCTCTACCTATAGCAAGTCTATGTCATTCTGACGTATCTTCCTCTCCGTTTCGGCGAGCGGGAAACACCGCTCTCCCGCTCCGAAGGAGCGCGCGCGCTCGTTGAGCGCTGTTTGTGCAGGTATGCTACCGTATATTAAGACTATTTGAATGAAGCAGATGTAAAAAAAAAAAAAAAAAAAAAAAAAAAAAAAAAAAAAAAAGAAAAGAAAGAAAAGAAAACAGGGCAGCCGGACTTTAGTTAATACAGGGCAATTCTAAATGATTGCTACAAAAAGAAAACATTCCTGTGATTGTTGTAATGAAATTGTTTGTAACATGAAAAATTATCCTTCAAAGTTCTCTTGGACATTCACAGATGTTAGCCTTCGATGTGGGCGCTATTTGTGACATAGCAGATGTCTACACGATACTCAGTGGCGTCTCGTGGCCTAGAATTTGTCCGGAGCTATTTGAAATACTACAGTTTGTCATGCGTGGTACTAAAATTAAAAAGTCATTTAATTATTTCTCATAAAATTACATTACCTTTACTTGTATTACACTATTTTATCGCGATACGAACGCGACCGCGACAGAACTCAATGAGCCCCAACAGTCGTCCCTCTCCGTGCGCCTTCACTAGTTACATCTGTGTTATAGGATCTAGCATCTCCGTGCACTGCGCGCTACGCCGAACCAGGAACTATATCATACTCTTCTCGTTAGGTGTATTGGGGATCTAGCATATACGGGCTGGAATTTATCTGTCGCTTCTACAACAGAAGACTATAGCATCTCCTCCGCGCAGATGAAGTCCAGACCTTGACTATGAAGAGAACGAGACTTCCTCTATATTTGAGAGTTGTTCGTAAATATCTGAAATAATATATTACATAAATTTTCATGCGGGATTGAGCCCCGAAAGCCCCAAAGGACGCCCCTGACGATACTTCAATTTTTGCCACACCTTTGCTAGCATAGCTTCATCAAATCAAATGAGGCAACCGCGTCGCTTATCCATTGCCTTAACTGCTGTAAGTCCTGTGAAAATGCGGGTATGAACACCTTGTCCTTCATTTACCTCCAAAACAAAAAATCACAAAGTGTTAGGTCGTATAACCTGAGAGGACACAACACCAGCATGGCAAATCCAACGTTCTGGAAGATGTTGGTTGTGATGATTTCGTTCGAGGTTATGCCAATGTGGCACAGGCCAATCTTGCTGAAAAATGAAGTTGGGTACCTCTTCTTCCATCTGAGACAAAAACCACTCCGACAGTATGTCGATGTAGATTTTTCCTGTAACTGTTGTTTGCGTCACGTTGAGTTCTCTACTTGTACGATGCGTTGTCGCACAAATGTTTTCCACCACTTTGTTGTTGACGAATGGCCGACTTGTGCAATCCAGCAATTTTGAGGCCATAAAGTTTTTCTTTTGAAGTAATGTCTAAACCCTCTTACCTGCCTATTTACTTAATATTTATAAATGTGACATGTTCTCCACAGATGTGACAGAATGATCTTAGCAAAATCAAAATCTAGTACTTCAATACAAAATATTATGTCGCCTGTATATTAAACAAAAAATGAAAGCAATATGCTTCCAATACAACATGGCTAGCCGGTAATAACCAAGACGTGAATTAGTCACTTATCTGAATTGTAGCGGTTTTCCTATAATATAATAGATTTCTCCTCCGACGTGGCTTGAATTTTTGTGACAACTATTTCGTCTGTTGTAAAATTCATTATTTTAATATCACGCACTTACTTAAAGTTTTAATGCTTACTTTGATGTATTTAAATATCAAATAGACCTAGGCCTAATGCAGTTTTCGGTTCATAATTTAGTTTCAGTTTTGAGTTACAATCTTTTGTATTAATCCGTTTGAGAGTTCGTACCGGGCTGATTAACGTACTACTTTTCACCTACAAGAGATCTGGCATATTCAAAATTGGTATACAAAATTTTAATACATTATTAATATACGTATATATATTTTTTGCATACAATATCTTTACTTGCTTCACATTTTGCCTACTCATTAAATTTGGCATCCATATCGTTTGCATGCTATTAATTCGGTATACTATTCATTTGACATAATTTGAAGGCCTATATTGTATTGACATTAAAAAAATAAACATAACAAATTATAAAGTAAAATTGTTGTCACATGTTCTTAAGTAATCCAAAATGGGTCACTCATCCTTACGTTGTTGATACCTTGGGCTGTATGCTGTAGTCTTCTGATGTAAGAATCCCCTAAAACAGGAGTTCTCAAATTTTTTGAGACTGCGCCGTCCTTCACACGTCAGATTTTCCGTGCGACGGACGTTCTTGTAACCAAAATTAAAAAAAATGCTCAAATTTGATTTGGTGGTTTTATTGTTAAGAAAATGCTCTTGTAGCCTTCCTTAGCAGCTTGTAAAAATACAAAATTGGAATAAAATAAATATCTACACATAGTGAGAACTTGGATATCATGTTTCACTATAGACTGCATTATAAATTATTTTATGCTCGACCATGCCGAAATGTAGTAATCATACACCTGGTAGTAGCCCTTTAATGCACCTCATTAAAGTACACCTATTCATTATAGTTCAGTTATTCAGCCAATGAGAAATCACCATTGTACCATTATAAAACCGCAAGTATCGATTATTCTCGGATATGCAATCGAAAGACAATTAGCGAAAGGTTACGGAGGCCGGACATCCAATACTGTCGCAGAAGGTTATGTTCTGTTACTATAATAATTGGCGTTAATTGTAAATAATATTCAAATAAATTCAATTTGTCATCTCGTTTTTCAATTCTAAATCAATTTCCAGGTTATATCAATATTAATGTTCATGTTATTCTCTAGATTATATCAAGGTCAATGACATTCGTCCCTCGGAAAAAATCAATACTTTCGCGTCTGCGCACATCTCACAATTTAGAAGGTCAGTTCCGCTCTTCGCTTAGATAACCATAACATGAATACTTATGAATAATTTCAAGTTAGAAATATGGTCGAGCATAAAAAGTCGTATGAAACTTGCCTATAATGGTAATTAAGACGCTCGTATAAAAAAAATTATGAAACTCGCTTGCGCTCGTTTCATAAACAAACATACTCGCGTCTTAATTACTACCATTATAGGCTCGTTGCATAATGTACTATTAGTTTTACCTTATAGCTGCGACGTCCCAAACATAGACCGACGAGCACCAGGGCGTCGCGACGCACAGTTTGAGAACCCGTGACTTAAAAGATAAATGTTGCGCCCTCTTGTTATTTGTACAGATTCACCCTCCATAATTTTTATATATCCGAAACCTCTATAATTTTAAGCAAAGAAAACTAAGCTTAGAAACTATAGCAGGAACTATTAACAATGCGCATAATATAAATTACAGTAGAGTATGTCAAAACATGGTATGTGAATGTAACAAATGAAACAAAGTAGTTGTATGCCAGAAAAAGTATACCTAAAAGGTTGTGTCAAATTATATGAGATGAAAAATAAATAAGCCAAATTTTATGCCAGAAAAAGTATACCTAAAAGGTTGTATCAAATTATATGAGATGAAAACTAAATAAGCCAAATTTTATGCCAGAAAAAGTATACCTAAAAGGTTGTCTCAAATTATACTTACTTACTTACTTACTTACTGGCTTTTAAGGAACCCGTAGGTTCATTGCCGCCCTCACATAAGCCCGCCATTGGTCCCTATCCTGTGCAAGATTAATCAAGTCTCTACCATCATATCCTACCTCCCTCAAATCCATTTTAATATTATCTTCCCATCTACGTCTCGGCCTCCCCAAAGGTCTTTTTCCCTCCGGCCTCCCAACTAACACTCTATATGCATTTCTGGATACGCCCATACGTGCTACATGTCCTGCCCATCTCAAACGTCTGGATTTTATGTTCCTAATTATGTCACGTGAAGAATACAATGCGTGCAGCTCTACGTTGTGTAACTTTCTCCATTCTCCTGTAACTTCATCCCTCTTAGCCCCAAATATTTTCCTAAGAACCTTATTCTCAAACACCCTTAATCTCTGTTCCTCTCTCTAAGTGAGAGTCCAAGTTTCACAACCATAAAGAACAACCGGTAATATAAGTGTTTTATAAATTCTAACTTTCAGACTTTTTGACAGAAGACTAGATGACAAAAGCTTCTTAACCGAATAATAACAGGCATTTCCCATATTTTTTCTGCGTTTAATTTCCTCCCGAGTATCATTTTGCTTTATTACTGTTGCTCCAAGATATTTGAATTTTTCCAACTCTTCGAAGGATAAATCTCCAATTTTTATAGTTCCATTTCGTACAATATTCTGGTCACGACACATAATCATATACTCAGTCTTTTCGGGATTTACTTCCAACCCTATCGCTCTACTTGCTTCAACAAGAATTTCCGCGTTTTTCCTAATTGTTTGTGGATTTTCTCCTAACATATTCACGTCATCCGCATAGACAAGAAGCTGATGTAACCCGTTCAATTCCAAACCTTCCCTGTTATCCTGAACTTTCCTAATGGCATATTCTAGAGCGAAGTTAAAAAGTAAAGGTGATAGTGCATCTCCCTGCTTTAGCCCACAGTGAATTGGAAAAGCATCAGATAGAAAATGGCCTATACGGACTCTGCTGTAAGTTTCACTAAGACACATTTTAATTAATCGAACTAGTTTCTTGGGAATACCAAATTCAATAAGAATATTATATAAAACTTCTCTCTTAACCGAGTCATACGCCTTTTTGAAATCTATGAATAACTGATGCACTGTACCCTTATACTCCCATTATGTCTCCAATATCTGTCGAATACAAAAAATCTGATCAATAGTCGATCTATTACGCCTAAGACCACACTGATGGTCCCCAATAATTTCATCTACATATGGAGTTAATCTTCTCAAAAGGATATTCGACAAAATTTTGTACGACGTCAACAAAAGGGATATTCCTCGAAAGTTACTACAGTTAGTCTTGTCCCTCTTCTTAAAAATAGGTACGATTATGGACTCCTTCCATTGTTCTGGTACAATTTCCTTTTCCCAAATTGCAAGTACAAGTTTATAAATTTCGCTAGATACTACCCTTCCACCCTCTTGTATTAATTCTGCTGGAATTTGATCAATACCTGGAGACTTGTACTTTTTCAGATTTTCTATCGCAATTTCGACTTCAGAAAGTGTGGGTTCCGGTATAAATGGCTCAGCAGTTTGTATTTCAATTTCGTCCCGATCATTTCAATTTGGCCTATGTATATTTAGTAATTGCCCAAAATAGTTTTTCCATCTGTTCAGGATTGAATGAGAGTCTGCAAGCAAGTCACCATTCTCATCCTTGATCACGTTTACCCTTGCCTGATATCCATTTTTAAATTCCTTTATACCCTTATATAAATCTCGAATGTTTTTATTCTTACTATTTGTTTCTACCTCATTCAGTTTTTCCTTCAAGTAATCTCCCTTTTTATATTAGATGAAAAATAAATAAGCCAAATTGTATGCCAGAAAAAGTATACCTAAAAGGTTGTGTCAAATTATATGAGATGAAAAACAAATAAGCCAAATTGTATACGAGAAAAAGTATACCTAAAAGGTTATGTCAAATTATATGAGATGAAAAATAAATAAGCTAGAAAAAGTATACCTGAAAGGTTGTCAAATTATATTAGATGAAAAATAAATAAGCCAAATTGTATGCCAGAATAAGTATACCTATAAGGTTGTGTCAAATTATATGAGATGAAAAATAAATAAGCCAAATTTTATACCAGAAAAAGTATACCTAAAAGGTTATGTCAAATTATATGAGATGAAAAATAAATAAACTAGAAAAAGTATACCCAAAATGTTGTGCCAAATTATATAAGATGAAAAATAATTAAGCCAAATTGTATGCAAGAAAAAGTATACCTAAAAGGTTGTGTCAAATTATATTAGATTAAAAATAAATAAGCCAAATACTTGTAAGTAAAATAGATTATATGTCAAATTACTTTATGTCAAATAGCAGTACATAAAATGCAGTATGTCAATCCACCCGGAATCCTCAGGCTATAACAGTCCACTGACGTGACTTTTTGCGTTCTTTGTCAACATTCAATTCTAGGGAATAAAATTAATTTACAATTTGTACTGTTTGTATGTTCCCTATTTTTACTTTTAATTTTATTATAAATACTGAGTGCTTAGAATTTATATTCTCTGAGAAACGTTGCTGTGACAGTAAAATGTACCTTTTCAGGAGAATGATCCATTACGTGCAATGTAAAAGCTTTACAACATGTACTGTAGGCTACATTTCAAGCGTCATATCCATACCAAATCCAAGTCATTGCAAGATACCATCTTGAAACCGTAACCTGGAGTGGTTGATGCATTACAAAAGTTTTGAAAAAGAAAACTCCAAAGCCTTCGGTGGAAATCAGTTCGGTGTGTATCAGAATTCCGCTTTGGAATATAATGTGAGCCGTGTATATCCTTCTGCTGCACATTCAACAGGTCGACTTATATGAAGTGAATCAAGCCAAGAAGACGTTCGCTACATTTCCCCTCTTATAGGGATAGTAGTTGAGCGCGATAAATTTCCACTTTTTTTATCGTATTGCTTTGAGCTACTGGGAATCTGGGGAATACTGTCAACAGATTTAAAGCAAAGCAGTCACAATGATCATAAGAAAAGTTATTAGTCAGGTGTTTTGGCATGTGAGGAACATTGTTAAAACATTCGAAGTTAGACTGCATACAAATATCCGTTATTGATCTTGACTTCTGAATATTCAAGGCCGAATAATTCTGAAGAATAACACAGATGATAACAACATTTAATAATAATAATAATAATAATAATAATAATAATAATAATAATAATAATAATAATAATAATACTAATTGTTGTTTATTTTAGCTGGTAGGGTTAAGACCATTCGGCCTTCTCTTCCACGCAACCAGTATGATAGAAAATTACTACATTGCTATGAAAATAACATAATTAATACAATATAATATAATACAATACAATACAATATAATATAATACATATTTACAATAATACAATGACAATTCTTTTTATCTTCATAACATCAATAAAATAATTATGTAATAATAATAATAATAATAATAATAATAATAATAATAATAATAATAGTCATACCTAAATTAAATTAAATTATTAAACTCGGTCACAATTAAAACTTCAGTTTGGCTGCGCCCGTAAGAAATCGTTTAGTCTTTTCTTGAAAGTGGTTATTGTCTGGCAGCCCCTAATCTTGTGAAGTAGAGAATTCCATTCACGGGGGACTGAGACAGTAAAAGAGGATGAATAGTGGGATGTTCTATGAGAAGGAATTGCTAGGATTTGACTCTCCTGTGACCTGGTGTTTAGATTGTGATTGGAGGATAACTAGTTAAACCGGGAACCAAGATAATTTGCACTAGAAGTGTGGAGAACTCGAAACAAAAGAGACAGCGAATGAAGTGTTCTACGGTTATTAAGTTGCAGCCAGGACGTTTTTTGACATAGAAATATGCACCAAGAATTACATGCAGATTTTTTTTATCATAAATGGGATTGATATAATTATGACAGTAAATTTTCCGCAAATTTCTTAGAAGTAGCTAATCTTCGAGAAAATATCTTCATTTTTTCAGCGATAAAACGAAAGTCAAAATCATTTTAAAGACATATAGTATCTTCGAAGATGTTAGTTGCAAAAGATTAGGGAGAAAAATTATTTGAGAATTCTTGTTGTTCTTTCCAATGACTTAGCCCTACAAAATCATTGGTGACTGAGTTTTCATATAAAACAAAATTGGGTTAAGTAACAATAGGATTGAATTACGAAGAGTACAATATTATTATTATTATTATTATTATTATTATTATTATTATTATTATTATTAATACAGGAATATATTTCAAGCAAGTAATGACATGCTATTTGGAAGGAAATCCCGAAAAAAAAACAAAGTATATGTTTACCAGTTCTGAGAATGACCCATAAAAGGTCGAAACATGTAAACAAGGTACGTTAGAATTTAACACAAGAAAGTCTTATCATACATATTCCGAAGTGATACATTGTTAAAAATTGTGTAATCAAGATGTATGTATGTACGTTTATTTCTCGTGACCAGAACATAGTACGAAATGGAAATATAAAAATTGAAAATCTATCGTTTGAAAGGTGGAAAAGTTAAAATGCCTTAAAGCAACAGTAGCTAAATATAAATGACACTCGAGAGGAAATTAAACGCAGAATAAATATGATAAATGCCGCTATTATTCCGTTGAGAAGCTTTTGTCAACCAATCTACTTTCAAAAACCTGAAAATTATAATTTATAAAACAGTTATATTACCGGTTGTTCTGTATGGTTGTGAAACTTGGACTCTCACTTTGAGAGAAAACAGAAGCTAAGGGTGTTCGAGAAAAAGGTGCTAAGAGAGGTGAAGTTACAGGAGGTTGGAGTAAGTTAACACAGCACAGAACTGCACGCATTGTTTCCTTCATCCAACGTAATTAGAAATATTAAATCCAGATTTTTGAGGTGGGAACGTATGGGTGAATCTAGAAATGCAGATAGTGTGTTCGTTGGAAGACTTTAGGGAAAATACCTTTGGGGAGGCCGAGATGTAAATGGGAGGATAATACTAAAGTGGATTTTGAGGAAGGTGGGATATGATGATGGAGACTGAATTAATCTTGCACATGATAGGGACCGATAGCGGGCTTATTTGAGGGCAGTAATGAATCTCTGGATTCTTTATTATTATTATTATTATTATTATTATTATTATTATTATTATTATTATTATTATTATTAACAGCAACTTTATATTGCCATGGATGTTGCATGTGCAAGATCATTGATAATTGAGATTGTGTATTTATATGAGGGTTACGATTATGGCATTACGGTAAAAAAAATCACAAAATTTTCAAATTTTTAATTATAAGTACGATATTTTATTCATTTCGCACTAATAGTTACTGAAAATAATCACCAAAAAGACATGACTTTGGAAACGATGTCCTTGTCTACACCTTTTTTGTATTGTCCTTGTTCTGTTTGTATTATAACCATTTTTCTTCTGGCATGCCACTCCTGCTTGTATTCCCTTTATTCTCCTTGTATTCTACTATAATGCTTGTATTCTCCTTGTTCTCCCTGTCTTCCCCTTCTCATTGCATTCCCCCCTTGTTCTTATATTTCCTTTGTTCTTCTAGTACTCCCCTTCTCTCCTTGTAATCTCCTTCTCCTTGTATTTCCCTCGTTCTTATATTATCTTTATGAGCATCGGAATCATTCCGTTAACATCTCTGAATCCAATTATTTGATTAACATATTCATTAACAGTATGCGACACACGGAGATGGCTGGCCTGCGAATGAGGTCGGGGTTTGCCTGCTCGAAATCTGGATATACAGCGAACCTTAGAGTAGTCAGCCGGTGTGGTTTGGGAATGCGCTTTGCTTGAGGGATAGCGCAGTAAATCTTGAAAGGTCGCAATGCTGGGTCGTAGTACCGCCCTCAAGAAATTCCATTCCATTCGATTCATGGCCTTATTATTTTGTATGACCTTGCTGCGACGAGAAGTCACAAATAGATAACCTGCCGACCCTGGTATATGTAAATCGATTCCACTTAAATGTACATTTGAAGTTGCACATGCGAAAAGTACCTTTGGTTTTATAAAGTCAGTAGTAGACACGTCTTTTAAATATTAAACTACCATTGGTTTTATAAAATCAGTAGTAGACACGACTTTTAAATATTAAACTACATTTGGTTCTGTGAAATTAATAGTAGACACATCTTTAAATATTATACTACCGGTACCTCTGGTTTTGTAAAATTAGTAGTAGACACGTATTTAAATATTAAACTACCTTTGGTTTTGTAAAATTAGTGGTAGACACGTTTTTTAAATATTAAACTTCCTTTGGTTCTGTGAAATTAATAGTAGACACGTCTTTTACATATTAAACTATCTCTGGTTATATAAAATCAGTAGTAGACACGTCTTTTAAATATTAAACTACTTTTGGATTTATAAAATCAGTAGGCTAGTAGACAGGACTTTTAAATATTAAAATAACCTTTGGTTTTATAAAATCAGTAATAGACAGGTCTTTTAAATATTAAACTACTTTTGGTTTTATAAAATCAGTAGTAGACACATCTTTAATATATTAAGCTACCTTTGGTTTTATAAAATCAGTAGTAGACACGTCTTCTAAATATTAAACTACCTTTGGTTTTGTGAAATCAATAGTAGACACGTATTTTAACTATTAAACTATCTCTGGTTTTTTTTTTAAATAAGTAGTATACACGTCTTTTAAATATTAAAATAGCTCTGGTTTTTTTAAAAACAACTAGTAGTATACACGTCTTTTAAATATTAAACTACCTTTGTTTTTTTAATTAGTAGTATACACGTCTTTTAAATATTAAACTACTTCTGGTTTTGTGAAATCAATAGTAGACACGTCTTTTGAATATTAAACTACCTCTGGTTTTGTAAAAAAAATTAGTAGTATACCCGTCTTTTAAATATTAAAAATATCCATGGTTTTTTTTTTAAATTAGTAGTATAGCATCTTAAAAATATTTAACTACCTTTGTTTTTTTTAAATTACTAGTACACACGTCTTTTAAATATTAAACTACGTTTGGTTTTGTAAAAATTAGTAGTATACACGTCTATTAAGTATTAAACTACCTTTTTTTAATTAGTAGTATACACGTCTTTTAAATATTAACCTACCTCTGGTTTTGTGAAATCAATAGTAGACACGTCTTTTGAATATTAAACTACCTCTGGTTTTGTAAAAATTAGTAGTATACCCGTCTTTTAAATATTAAAATATCTCTGTTTTTTTAAATTAGTAGTATACGCGTCTTTAAAATATTTAACTACCTTCGTTTTTTTTTAATTAGTATTACACACGTCTTTTAAATATTAAACTACGTTTGGTTTTGTAAAAATTAGTAGTAGACACGTCTATTAAGTATTAAACTACCTTTTTTTAATTAGTAGTATACACGTCTTTTAAATATTAAACTACGTTTGGTTTTGTAAAAATTAGTAGTATACACGTCTATTAAGTATTAAACTACCTTTTTTTTAATTAGTAGTATACACGTCTTTTAAATATTAAACTACGTTTGGTTTTGTAAAAATTAGTAGTATACACGTCTATTAAGTATTAAACTACCTTTTTTAATTAGTAGTATACACGTCTTTTAAATATTAAACTACGTTTGGTTTTGTAAAAATTAGTAGTATACACGTTTATTAAGTATTAAACTACCTTTTTTTTAATTAGTAGTATACACGTCTTTTAAATATTAAACTACGTTTGGTTTTGTAAAAATTAGTAGTATACACGTCTATTAAGTATTAAACTACCTTTTTTTAATTAGTAGTATACACGTCTTTTAAATATTAAACTACGTTTGGTTTTGTAAAAATTAGTAGTATAGACGTCTATTAAGTATTAAACTACCTTTTTTTTTAATTAGTAGTATACACGTCTTTTAAATATTAAACTACGTTTGGTTTTGTAAAAATTAGTAGTATACACGTCTATTAAGTATTAAACTACCTTTTTTTTAATTAGTAGTATACACGTCTTTTAAATATTAAACTACGTTTGGTTTTGTAAAAATTAGTAGTATACACGTCTATTAAGTATTAAACTACCTTTTTTTTAATTAGTAGTATACACGTCTTTTAAATGTTAAACTACGTTTGGTTTTGTAAAAATTAGTAGTATACACGTCTATTAAGTATTAAACTACCTTTTTTTAATTAGTAGTATACACGTCTTTTAAATATTAAACTACCTCTGGTTTTGTGAAATCAATAGTAGACACGTCTTTTGAATATTAAATACCTCTGGTTTTGTAAAAAATTAGTAGTATACCCGTCTTTTAAATATTAATATATCTCTGGTTTTTTAAATTAGTAGTATACGCGTGTTTAAAATATTTAACTACGTTTGTTTTTTTTTAATCAGAAGTACACACGTCTTTTAAATATTAAACTATGTTTGGTTTTGTAAAAATTAGTAGTATACACGTCTATTAAGTATTAAACTACCTTTTTTTTTAATTAGTAGTATACACGTCTTTTAAATATTAAACTACCTCTGGTTTTGTGAAATCAATAGTAGACACGTCTTTTGAATTTTAAACTACCTCTGGTTTTGTAAAAAATTAGTAGTATACCCGTCTTTTAAATATTAATATATCTCTGTTTTTTTTTTAAATCAGTAGTATACACTTTCTTTAAATACTAAACTACCTTTGTTTTTTTTTTTAAATTGGTAGTATACACGTCTTTTAAATATTAAACTACTTCTGGTTTTGTAAACTTATAAGTAGACACGTCTCTCAAATGTTAAACTACCTCTGGTTTTGTGAAATCAATAGTAGACTCCTCTTTTAAATATTAAACTACCTTTGATTTTGTAAAAATTAGTAGTATACGCGTCTTTTAAATATTAAAATATCTCTAGTTTTTTTTTAAAATCAGTAGTATACACGTCCTTTAAATATTAAACTGCATTTGTTTTTTTTAATTAGTAGTATACACGTCTTTTAAATATTTAACTACCTCTGATTTTGTATAATTATAAGTAGACACGTTTCTCAAATATTAAACTACCTTTGGTTTTGTGAAATTAGTAGTAGACACAGCTTTTAAATATAAAACACATTTTTAAAATTAAAGAGAAATGGTGTTAAGTTGATTTATTTTAGAGAAACGATATATTATATTAATATTATGTTACATTACAGGTATATGTATAAACATGCATTATCTCATGAATATTTCCCAGAGTATTTAATCTGAAATTCACTTCTATTCCACAATATTATTAGCATTTGCTGCCTTCCTTGAATTTATAACTACATTTTAGTCAAAGTGCAAACACATTACAGTTCACGTATAAACTATGTACAGTTGTGCTTTCAAACCATCACCATTCATAGCAATTCTGTACCAAAACAAATGTAATGGATTTCAACGTAAAAGCCATTGGAATATATGAAATAAATTGCAGTTTCCAGAAAATCCCTTAATAAAAGTAATCTAGTGGTTCGAAATACTGATATTTACTGCGGGTTTTTTATACTAATGATATAGTTCTCATCTACTATTTTGACGCATATGAAGGTTTTCAGTTTAATTAATGCTCTCGTGTAGAATTTAATATCGCATTTTAATGCGGATGCAAATGGACGTCTAATTAGAGAATTTAGATAAATAAAAAGGTTTAACTTTCCTATTTTTATTATCAATTCTTATAATAGGCCTTTATCATTATGCATTGAAGGCGAAGTGTGCACATATAGCAAGTATCCCCAGAGGACTAGGTAGAAAATGCAACGATCTCTCATTATACTACTTTCCTCTCCCCCCGTACCCTCCCGCTTGGAAATTCCCATTTTTTATTTTTCCGTCCCCCACTCCAACCCCCTAAAATCTACTAAATATGCATGCGAATATACCCGTATAAGTGAAAAATATGTCGATAAATAAGCACTAATAAATGAAGAGAAATTACTTTTCCTACGAAAGTAACAATGCAAATGAGTATTAACTTACATTATTCCTTAATAATATAGTTAATATAACCATTTTCATGTGTTGAACTAACTTGTAATTAAATAGTTGAGTAGTTTCAGCTTACAGGTATGTCACTCACCATCAGAATTAGTGACGTCAACTAGGTAATTGTAATTTACTTTATTTTAACACATGAAAGTGGTTATCTATGTTACTAAGTGATATAAAATGTTTAAAATGTGTAATCAACATGAATTATATTATTCCTTAGAGTTTGAAGCAAATGTGGTTCCGTTATCTAAATCGAACAGAGTTGCATTTCAAACAAATACGTGGTGTCTGTTATTCCTGAGGATGCTTTTACATCGTGAAAACTTCTTTCCACATCATACGAGGGTATTGCGGCGTATTTAAATTATGTTAATTTTTCCGCAGACAAAGCTAAATCGTTTGGTACAATGGAGGATTTTCCTTCGAGAATGTTTCGATTATCGCACAACTGTTGGTATCCAAGACTTCTTAAAAATAATGTTAGTCACTTTTTCCTTTACTCTTTTCTCCACAGTGTCTATCTGTGACAGGAACAGAACTCAGATTAGACTTAGTTTCTTTAAAAAAATGCTAGTGACACATGTAAGTGAGTGTAAATAGTTTCCAGTAATGTGATTGCTTCTGGTAAACCGTAAAAATGAGCAGGTATAAAATATACAAAATTCCCTTGAAACTCATTGTTTGCCATATATTTTGAGGTGTTTCAATAGACGCATCATTACTCGAATTCAACGAAATTACCACCCCTTTAGCTGCTTTTAGGTGCTGAGCATAATTTAAGGTCTTACTTAGTCACGTTTCCCATCGGGTTAAAACTGGTGCAGGTGGAAGTGGAATATTATGTGATATTATTCTAAATATCTGAACCCCTCGAAGGGCATTTGGCAAATATTTTTCTTTATGGAGGCATAAAGGTCAGCGATTTAGCACATGCTATCTGATTGTCCGTATTTTACCACTGTATTCACACAATTCATGCAGCTCCCTGATGTTTGCGTTTACGAAGAAAAAGTCTTGCTAAGCTTATAAATATGTCTTATAGGTCTTACAGTATTAAAAATATTATATATATATGCTATATCGGTTAACTAATGTCGATAACATCTTCTGATTCCTTGTCGCCATAGCTTTCTATCCATCCAGTCTCCAGTCTGCAGCTTCCTTTCTTCACGGCAACATAAATGTCTTGATTCCAGGAAACTTTAAGTCTTCCCCTGCATCTTCTTCCTTCAGGTTTCTACTACAATAAATATTTTGGCAGTCGTTCTTCCTCCTTGCGCTGAACGTGGCGGTACAATTTTAACTGCTATGTTTTAAAACTGTACATTGAAATTTGATCTTTTCCCTTATAATGGAGTTTCTAATTTTGTATTTTCTAGAAATTCTTGCTGATCTTCTTAAAAAAATCCACTTCAGTTGCCTGAATGTATTGCATTGTTGTTACTTTTAATGGCCAAAGTTCTGCTCCGTAAATTATAATACTCTCAATAATAAAAAAATTATATTTGTTATTGTATTATATTATGGTATTTTTAGTTTTTTACTGTTATAGCCCATAATATTCCGCTTAGGCAAGCAAATGCAAATTTTCCCTTCTTATTTCTATTCCTTATTTCGTCTTCATAATTTCCGTCTTTATTTATTTTAATTCTCAGATAGCTTCGCAAGATTCTATGATTTCTACATTTTCTAAAGTCAAATTTTACCTTTGTTCACCAACTTTATTGATAAATATTTTGTTTTCCTTGTATTCAGTAATAATAATATCATCCTCCTCCTGTGAAGTATTAGTCCCTTCGGCCTGTTGCGATCTCATTGGCATCTTGTTTTTTTTTATCTTCGCACATTTCTTGTAACTAAAGATTGATAATTGAAGGCATTTTCGGGATAAGAGTTCATTGTTGTTTTAATTCCATGAATCCATTTAGTTTTAGGTCTTCTTCTCTTCAACCTCTCGGGCGGCAACAATTTAAACATTTTTTTTTTGGTAATGGGTCTTCACTCATCCTTGTATTTTATTTTATTCATTTACTTAAATTTTAAATTTACAGAATACAGAATATAATTACAACATTAGAAATAGAAATAAAATAATACAATCATTATAAAAAAGAAGATACAATAATACTAACAAAATTTGAGGACCGAATGAGCAGCGCTCGTGTTCGGTCGCAGTTCAGCTATATTATTAATAGACCTATAAGAGAATATACAAATTAAAAATAAAATAGGAACTAAAATTAAAATTACAGCTACAGTGAAATTATATAATATAATATTAACATAGAGAAAAATAATATCGTACGTGAATAAAGTAGGACAATTTATGAAAAAATATATGTTCCAAAATTATAGAATACAAATAAGTTATAATATGAAGAGTTCGCGGGAAAAACGATGAATGTCACAGTTTTCTTAAGGTTGATGTCATTACTAATTCAATGGATCATTGCGAAATTTAATGTTGTTCTTATGAAAAATGGTAAAAAGGAGAATTATCACCACGAATATAGTAATCCTTTCCTTTATTTTCTATAGAAACACCACTACATCTTGCAGTTATAGACTCAATTAGATCATTATCTAATCCTCAACAGAAATGTGATTTTCATCGTTTTTCCCGCGAACTCTTCAATAGACTGATTAATTCATAAACATAGACTATAAATTTATTTAATCAAATTGAAGAGATTAATACGTTTCTAATTTTCTTGTTATATGTTAGTAGGTTACATGTTAGAAGGTCTGGGTGTAATTTAGCTAAAACAACGTTTAACTCAAAATTGATAATTCGTGTAGGCTCAGATAACGTGTGAGAAAATGTTTATACTGTCTAGAAAAAGTGTTCAAATGCACGAATTTCGGGCCCTATATTACGAAATTTCATAAGAAATCTTACCGATCCATTACGAGCAGTAACCAGACCTGGAGTTCTGATGTTACCTAACCCTTGTTTGGTCTTGTTACGAATGCCAGTTCGATATTTCCGCTTTTAGGCCTAATTGTATAAAACTCCCTGACTAAAGATCAACTTTGATCGAAGATCGAAAAGTGAACCGACTTCAGACACTTCTTCTATTGTATAAAACTTTTCTGCGATCAAATTACCTTGGTTCAAATGCAATCTAAGTTCACGTGAAAAAGATTTGGCAACATCGCATAAACAGGTGAAATACGTGATGCGCGGACAGGTTTGTTCAGTGTTGCCAATCTAGCGACTTTAACTCTTTTTCAACAACAATTTCTTTTAACTTTTATATTGCTTAAATAGGGATTTAGCGACCTATTTAGCACCCCATAGTGACAAAATTTAATCTTTCTTTGTTGATAATGAGAAATCTAGCGACTTTACAACTACTTTTTGGCTACTTTCCGTACACTCTGTTGGAGACACTGGTTTTTTGTGCAATGTAAATAATGGCGGACAATAAGAAGAGTTGTTATCATGTTATGGTGTTTGATACTGCTAAACATAATAAAGCTTTATAAAACGACAATTTTCGTTTAGTAATACAGTTAATTGAAAATTTATGAGTGTACCTGTCATATCCATGAATAATTAATGGTTGTTATAAACATAATATAATTATAGGTTATGTTATTTGATACGGCTGAACACAATAGAGCCTTATAAAAATATAAGATTGTTTGTGTATTAAGGCAAGAAATTGAAAGAAATATATATAAATGTACCTATCATATCTATTAATATTAATAATAATGGATATTTTATTTGCACAATCTGTCACTCGTATATTTCAAACAGAAAAGAAATAACTGAACTTGGATCATCTAACTTAATCGGAGAAATTTCTTCAGTCAAAGTTGACTTTAGTTTGAGACAAATTAATCTCAGATTAGACTTTATACAACACAAAATTCCAAGTTCAGCTGAAACAAGGATCAATTTAACCTCTGATCTAAGATTAAATGGTTTATACAATCGGGCCTTAGTAATGTTGGATCGGCCTGTATGCAGCCCGATGAGTTACAGTGCAGGTAGAGGTTCCTCCTCGGAGGCAGGCAAACTCGCCTGCCCGGCAGTCATCAAAGTTTCACTGTGTTGTCATGACGACTGTGACCCGAATGCTTCGTTCCCTAGAGACATGCCTGGCGTCCTGCTCCATCCATCCGCGTAGTCAGAGGAAAATAAACTGCGAGTGGCTCTAAAAAAGAACTGTTAAAATAAAAGATGCTCCGAAACTCCAAAAGGTTTGCTTGATGCGGAGTGTCGAAATCCTATACTGCGAGACACAGCTGCCATCCCCGGCAAGATAGAAGCTCCCACGATGGTCATCGGCAGAATGAATGAATGGAAGTAGAGAGGAAAATAACCTAGTGGTACTCTGAGCGTGTCACATTTATGGCTCCGAAAAAATAACTATAGTCGCGTCGCTGTTATTTCCGGCGTGACTCCTCCTCTTTGCTTACGCCTTTGAAAGTGAAGGCTCTATAAAGTCTAGGTAGATAGTATCGTTCGCCATTTTTGTTCTTTTGTTGCCGAGCTACCAGACGAGGAATCTATTTGCCACACCGTTAAATATCATCATGTAGTTCCTATGATAATAAATCAAACCCACTGTAATTGATCGGTAAATAACATCCTCGTGTAACCTCTGCGGTGACTGAATGGTCAGACCTTCAGACTGCCACGTAGGCGGCCCAGGTTCGATTCCTGGTCAGGTCTGAGATTTTTTCATTGAAAAAAATCTATAGTGACACTTGTAGGGGACAAGGTCGCAATTGGAGTTTTTCCCGGGGTTCTCCCGTTTTTTCCCAAAGTAGGCATTTACATCATTCCGTCACCATTTCTCCATTTCATTATCATTCCATAGCGTTCCCCGAGGGGGTTGACCTGACCTAGGGACGAGTGGGGTTGCCTGCTCGAAACCTGGACCAGAGAACCTTAGTGTGCTTTGGGAATGCGTCACCAGAGGGCTAGCGCAATAGATCTGAACAAGGTCCCAGTGCTGGGCCATAGTGCCCCCTCCGTTAAATTCAGTTCAATTCAACTCAATTCAACGTCCTCGTGTGCTTTCTGCGATCGCCAACGAAAGAACGAAAATGGCGAACGATTATATTAAGTATTTATCGAGCCTAGGAAGTGTATAGCGTTATCAGCAGCGAATCACAAGACGCACAGTTTAAATGTAGCCCACCTGCAACGTGATTGGCTGCCGGAAAAAAGAGCTATGAGACTATATTTTCCGTTAAAAGTTAGAGGAAGGAAAACATTTGTGGCAGTAGTCTATGAAATATTTGCGACTTATTTTTTGTCTGTTATACATTCTCCTTTTATACAGATTTTCAAGGCAGTGCGGTGTAGGGGCTTTATCACTGAACAAACACACGACAAATTCATATATGATCACCGCGAAGACATCAAGGACAAGTAAAAAATAAGGGACAAACATCCAATCCGGCAATTGAGAAAAATTTCTGTCCTCGTAGGAAATCGAACTATGTACTGCTTAGTTGTGAAGTGCGTAGGCTTACGTAACACATAGAGGAACTTAGG
The DNA here is from genome assembly GCF_040183065.1 of Periplaneta americana. Classification (NCBI taxonomy): domain Eukaryota; kingdom Metazoa; phylum Arthropoda; class Insecta; order Blattodea; family Blattidae; genus Periplaneta; species Periplaneta americana. Next base: position 134,235,886 of record NC_091123.1, on the reverse strand, counting down.
CTGAGAAAGTTATTCCTTAAAGCAGCATTTTTAACCTTTTTCAACATGTGCCCCACTAAAATCCCGCGGCACATTCATATAATCTAAACGAGTGTTTCCCAACCAGGAAGGTTTTGGGAGGAAAGGAAGACTTTAAAATACAAATGTATGAGATAAATGTATATGTATTAATCAGGGGCGGACGCAGGATTTTTTTTCGGGGAGGGATTTGAGGAGATAGTAAAAATGGAATAATCAGAAATAAGTTTATATACCGTACTCACAATTTTTTTCGAGTCACAAACATTTACAAGTTGGCCTGAGTAGCTTAGTCGGTATAGCCTTCTGTGCTCGAAGTTGCGGGTTCTATCCCAGCACAGTTCGATGGCACTTAAGTGTGCTTAAATGTGACAGGCCTCATATCGGTAAATTTATTGGCATGTAAAAGAAGTCCTGTGGGAAAAAATTCTGGCGCACCAGTGATGCTGATATAACCTCGGCAATTGCGAGCGTTGTTAAATAAACCATAATTTTTTAATTTTAATATTTCCAATGACTGCAATACAAAAACAATGACAGAGTGATATTTACAGAAGAAGGTGACGAGGCTTCTCAGACATTTCATCCAGTACTTCATAAGCTTTTATTTCTACATTTTTATGTATCATCATCAAGACCAGTCCATTTAATCTGTCCGCTCCTCAAGTAAGTCTTCAAACACTGCAATGCTGAGAACGACCATTCTGGTGTTGTTGCTGTAGTTACAGTAACATGCAGAAAAGTTTTAGCCCCTTGTGACTGCAGGGAAAAATAATGTCATTGCACCTGTTCAAAGATGATATAAAATCTGTAGGCATTAGGTGAAGATTTTTCTGATCAAGGAAATTTCTTCTCCACATCTTCAATTCATTGAAGAAAGACTCTGGTGATGCATCAACATCATTGGGCCATTGATTTACTACAGCCTGAACAGCAGTTTCTAAATCTTCATCTGATGCTCGCACTATGTTTTTAGGCAGCAAAGTTTGTATGGACTTTAGGATTCCCTTATGATTTAAAAACCTGTCCTTGAGCTGACTAATAAAATAGTCTAAGAAGGGAAGGAGAATTGAAAGCCTAAAATACTCTTCAGGACTCTATGTCTTGAAGTTAGAATGCTGTGTTTGTCTCCCTGCAGTTCTTGGAATTTCCAGCGTAATTCCAGTAAGTTCAGCAACACTTTTTGCCTGTAGGTTCACTGGCTGAAAATTTAAACGAAAATCTTCCAGTTCTCTTTCTAGATTCTCACATAGTTCAGTGCATGTCTTAAAGTCCATCTGCTCTGACTGTAGTAGACTGGCTAAACCATGTGACAGGATAAAAACATGGCTAGCTACAATCATTGACACTAAAAATGTTGGTTTCTGTATGGCTTATATTACGATGTACCGAAGTACATATGATAATATTTCAGTGCAGAAATTCTGCGTCATCATATGATGATGGAAGAATGGAACAGAGAAAAATTCTCTCCGGCAACGGGATTTGAACCCGGGTTTTCAGCTCTACGTGCTGATGCTTTATCCACTAAGCCACATCGGATTCCCATCCCGATGTCAGATCGAATCCTTTCAGTTTAAGTTCCACTTCTTGGGTTCCCTCTAGTGGCCTACCCTCATGCACTGCGTCATTTAGATGTATGACAATGGCACAATGTCCATACATGTGCAGAGGTGCATATCATGATATGCGAAAAATAATTACTTTGTGTGTCGGATCCTGGCCACTTAGTCACTCATAACGAGTTATATTATTAGTCCTCTTGCGTTGGATCTCTTGCAGTAAGTGTCAGAGAACAGTGCTACTCTCCAGTGGGCAGTGGATCAGAGTTGCGAAGCAGAGGCACGAAAAATCCCAGATATAGGGATTTCTTTCAATGCAAAGATACGTTTATTTAACATTTTAGTAAAGAGAATTTACGTGGAAAACCCTCTAATTCCTACGTACATTCACGAATTAAAATCAATATTATTTTTGTTTCTTGTTTCGTATTTTTCTCGAAATTTCGGGAGGGGATATATCCCCTTAATCCCCCCCCTTGCGTCCGCCCCTGGTATTAATATATAAAATAGTCCACACCTGTGGAGTAACGGTCAGCGCGTCTGGCCGCGAAACCAGGTGGCCCGGGTTCGATTCCTGGTCGGGACAAGTTACCTGGTTGAGGTTTTTTCCGGGGTTTTCCCTCAACCCAATTTGAGCAAATGCTGGGTAACTTTCGGTGTTGAACCCTGGACTCATTTCACCGGCATTATCACCTTCATCTCATTCAGACGCTTAATAACCTAAGATGTTGATAAAGCATCGTAAAATAACCCACTAGAGATATATATATATATATATATATATATATAATAAGATATTTTCAATACTATAGAAGGGAATAATAGTATGATCAATGGTGAAAAGCGCATGAGGCAAAAAGGTTTGAGAAGCACCGAAATAATGTAGTCTAGGCCTACACATTATTCACAAATAGAATTAACAGATCTTTTGTTGTATTTTAAATTTAAGTTTATGATATAAATGTAAAATTTAATGATAGAAAATTGCTACAATACAATATTAGTGTGATAATTATGGTATAATGCTGATGATATGGCGTTGTTAACAGAAGAGGAAATGATACTAAAGGATATGCTACTGGAGTTAAATGACAGCTGTGAGCAGTATGGGATGAAGATAAATGCAAATAAGACAAAGGGCATGGTCATAGGAAGAAAAATAAGAAAATTGCGAATTCTAAATGAGGCAGTAGAGTAAGTGGACAGCTTCAAATATTCGAAGCGCACGAGACTCGAAAGACAAATGCAACGAACACGGCGAGCGAGAGCGGCAGTTAGTTTTGTTCATCTATAGTACCCACACACACACATTTTATGAACTTCTGCCATGCCTTATTGATGGTTGATTAGTCACAATTAAATGAATTGGTCAAATTATTAATTGACGTGCTTCATCGTTAATTTAAATGTTTGAACGGTCTTCATCACGGTTCGACGGCCTCCCTGACCGTGGAGAATCACTCGTGTCCAAGCGACCCTCTTTGAAACAAGAAATCCATTTTCGTGCAGTACTTTTCCGATGGCGTTCTCCTCGTAAATAGCAAAATGGTTCTAGCGGCCCCTGAAGCCTTTTCTATTCGGTTAAACTCAAAAGGATACGTCGAAAATGTTCAACTTTTTCTACTTGGAACTTCACATTCCTTAGACCAGTCATGTCAATTGATGCCCATAGAAGCAAGCGCGCGATTTAGAGCTCAGGAGAGCCTGAGCGCTTTACAACGGAAAGGAAAGAGACAGACGAAAGTGGTAGTATATGCAGCTTGGTCGAACTATGTTCAGGGATGGCCAGCACTGATTCAATAAATAAAGGCAAGAGAACTTATTAAAACTGTATCCATGTTAATTTTTAGATTTGTCTGAGAAGTGTAAGTGCATTATAAGAATGTAAGTTTTAATTTTAATGCTCATTTTTCACAAGTTTGATTTTTTTTATTTAAAAGAAATATTTTCTCAACTTTTTTTTTTATAAAAAAGTGAAATTTTAAGATATAGGCCTATTTATTTAGTAGCCTTACAGAATGTTTTCGTAAATCTAATATACCGTAAATACGTATTACTGAAGATAGTGTATTGAAAATTTTGAAAACATTCGCATGGAGATTGTTTGTAAGGAAATGAATTAACAAAACAACTACTGTTAAAACATAAGCAAAATATACATGCCCATGTGTTGTAAAAATGTCAGCTCTATAGCTTCAGCACATTTCGAGAAAATAATTTAATATTCTGATGATAGGAATTTGCTCACCTTAAAAGCATAATGCAATGAGAATTTTGTTATGGAATATTAGTTACACTTAAAACATATACAGCACCTATGTAACTTTGCTTTGTATTATAATATTGTTTTGATTAGTTTATTGATTATTTTTATAAGGCTAAAGGTACCATCCATATCAATTCCAACTTATCATGTCATACACAATCTCTTTTTTTTTTTTTTTTTTTTTTGGGTGGGAGGGATATCACTTTCTTTATGCATAATGTGTTTCATCCATTTAGTACAATATAGTTGTACCACTATTCCTTCTTAACTCTTTATTATGTTATTAACATTTAAAATACAACTGCAATATTAAGAAATTGGTATTAGTACTTTTGTTTTACAGACAATAGCCTATAGATAGGTAATATGAAACAGAAAGAAGCCATATAAAAATAACGAAATCAAATTTCACGTTCCGTTTGAAGTTTGTGCACCACTGTTTTCTTAATCCAACAGGCTGCTTATTCATATAACAACCCTTCCTCTTTCCATACTTAGCGCTTTATGCCCGCGCACGACATCAAGATCAGAAAAATGCGCTTGCTTTGACATCACTGCCTTAGATCATAATTAACAAGAACTTTCTTAAAATTAAAAACATGTTCGGCATCACAATATTATGACATGACGAAATGAAGGGTCTTTAGTAACTGACGTAGAAGAACCAGAGGAGATCTTCAAGGTCACTGTGGTAGAGTTAAGTAATTGATCTCCTATTAAAATAAATTTTTATTTAATGGTTGTATAAATTAGAGTAATTAACACTTCTATAATTGACGGTTATGCTTAGCCACTTTAAAGGCAAATCTGCTCGTCGCGTATTTGTTGAATTAATTGTCTCTAATCCTGGAGAATATAACCATGGAACTTCATTCATACAATGATAATGGCCTTTATTAATCCTGACTATAGAATAACGGAGAACTCAATTGTGGCATAGACTATTAGAAAACGTTATCCCTCTATTGTGTGGGGTACTACCTCATCAACTATAATAGCTACCTGTAACACGGAACTGAATTTAATTACATGGCACAAGATATTATCTTCAATAGAGAGAAGTATGTCCCGCATTCTAGATGCATCGTGGCTTCGACTAGTGATACGAAATGAGCACTGGTTCGAATCCTTATGTTCTTGCATGTAATCACGTCTTATGGTGTGGTTAAACATTGTATCGTCATATAACAGCACCTTATTGTGTAGCTAATAATAATAATAATAATAATAATAATAATAATAATAATATCGGGACGAAATTGAAATACAAACTGCTGAGCCATTTATACCCGAATCCACGCTTTCAGAAGTCGAAATTGCGATAGAAAATCTAAAAAGTACAAGTCTCCAGGTATCGATCAAATTCCAGCAGAATTAATACAAGAGGGTGGAAGTGCATTGTATAGCGAAATTTATAAACTTGTACTTGCTATTTGGGAAAAGTAAATTGTACCAGAACAATGGAAGGAGTCCGTAATTGTACCTATTTTTAAAAAGGGGGACAAAACCAACTGTGGTAACTTTCGAGGAATATCACTTTTGTTGACGTCGTACAAAATTTTGTCCAATATTCTTTTGAGAAGATTAACTCCGTACGTAGATGAAATTATTGGGGATCATCAGTGTGGTTTTCTGCGTAATAGATCGACTATTGATCAGATTTTTTGTATTCGACAGATAATGGAGGAAAAAATGGGAGTATAAGGGTACAGTACATCAGTTATTCATAGATTTCAAAAAGGCATATGACTCGGTTAAGAGGGAAGTATTATATGATATTCTTATTGAATTTGGTATTCCCAAGAAACTAGTTCGATTAATTAAAATGTGTCTCAGTGAAACATACAGCAGAGTCCGTATAGGTCAGTTTCTATCTGATGCTTTTCCAATTCACTGCGGGCTAAAGCAGGGAGATACACTATCACCTTTACTTTTTAACTTCGCTCTAGAATGTGCCATTAGGAAAGTTCAGGATAACAGGGAGGGTTTGGAATTGAACGGGTTACATCAGCTTCTTGTCTATGTAGATGACGTGAATATGTTAGGAGAAAATACACAAACGGTTAGGGAAAGCATGGGAATTTTACTTGAAGCAAGTAAAGCGGTCGGTTTGGAAGTAAATCCCGAAAGGACAAAGTATATGATTATGTCTCGTGACCAGAATATTGTATGAAATGGAAATATAAAAATTGGAGATTTATCCTTCGAAGAGGTGGAAAAATTCAAATATCTTGGAGCAACAGTAACAAATATAAATGACACTCGGGAGAAAATTAAACGCAGAATAAATATGGGAAATGCGTGTTATTATTCGGTTGAGAAGCTCTTATCATCCAGTCTGCTGTCCAAAAATCTGAAAGTTAGAATTTATAAAACAGTTATATTACCGGTTGTTTTGTATGGTAGTGAAACTTGGACTCTCACTCTGAGAGAGCAACATAGGTTAAGGGTGTTTGAGAATAAGGTGCTTAGGAAAATATTTGGGGCTAAGCGGGATGAAGTAACAGGAAAAAGGAGAAAGTTACACAACACAGAACTGCACGCATTGTATTCTTCACCTGACATAATTAGGAACTTAAAATCCAGACGTTTGAGATGGGCAGGGCATGTAGCACGTATGGGTGAATCCAGAAATGCATATAGAGTGTTAGTTGGGAGACCGGAGGGAAAAAGACCTTTAGGGAGGCCGAGACGTAGATGGGAGAATAATATTAAAATGGATTTGAGGGAGGTGGGGTATGATGATAGAGACTGGATTAATCTTGCACAGGATAGGGACCGATGGCGGGCTTATGTAAGGGCGGCAATGAACCTTCGGGTTCCTTAAAAGCCATTTGTAAGTAAGTATAATAATAATAATAATAATAATAATAATAATAATAATAATAATAATAATAATAATAATAATAATAATATTGCAGATCATGCTAGGCCAATACTTAGAGTGGAATGTTTATTAAAAAAAATGAATTAGGTGCATTGCAATAACCGACACTCTTCTCTAGAGCAAAAGGTTACGTGTTCAAACCCGTCTGGGGGTCGTTGGATTTTCAAGACAAATATCCGGAGCGCAAGTCCTCCAGATGAGAATTTTCCGACACGTTAAAGACTTCAAAGCTTAAGTTAGAGCCACTGGACTAAATTTCTCCTCTCTCGTGTCCTAGTAATGGGTTAGTTGCATACTAATTTCACTGATTGTGTATTTTGTGACCTAGTACAGTGCAAGAGGAAGTCCTATGACCTTAACTCCGCCAGTATAAATAAATAAATAAATAAATAAATAAATAAATAAATAAATAAATAAATAAATAAATAAATAAATGAGGAAATGAGTAAATGCGTAATTGAGTAATTGAGTAATTGAGTTAAATGAGTAATTGAGTAAGTAATTAAGTAATTAAATAATTTTACTAAATAAAATAAATAAAGACAGATAATAAATAATAAATAAAAATAAATAAATACGCCGTGAGCTTACCACTTGTCCATCTGCCTCCTGCCAGCAAATAAGTGTAAATAAATTCCTGGCAGGTTAGGGGTACCTATGTTTCGACTCCGGATCTATTGGATGGATGGATGGATGGATGGATGGATGGATGGATGGATGGATGGATGAATGAAAGACCGACTGCAAGGCATACTCTGAGATAGATAATTCACCTTCATTTAAACAAATGATAATAAACTGAATACCTCTGATTGAGGTTCTGGCTGATATGTATATCTATTATCAGGCAGTACATCTCACTTGACGATATGTGTCAGAGGAAGAACAATCATTTGTATGCCTCTGAAGTCTGATTAGTGTAATATGTAGTTAATCGGCGATGTATGCATTGGAGGGGGAAAGGAACTGACAACTCTATCCCATTATCTCCTGGCCTAGTTGCCTCATAAGTAATTTTATTGACTTTCCTAATGTAACAGAACTAAATTTTGCGGATTGCTTTACAGAAGAATTAAGTTTTATTTTCGTATCTTCCAGAATCTTCCTCAATACTCCTGTAAAGATATATGTATATTTATTTATTTATTTATTTATATTTATTTATTTTGATAATAATTTTAACATAAAATATAATATAAATAGAAAAACTTTAGCCCACCCCTGAAAGAGTAGAACTCGTGCTCAGGGGCGGATTCCTGAATTGAAAGTTACTTGGAGGATTTAGTAAAGAACTGTTTTCAGAATATAGGAGGAAGAAGAATAAAGTGCATAAGATTTGCTGGTGATATGGGTTGTTAGCAGAAGAGGAGATGATACTAAAGGATATGCTACTGGAGCTAAATGACAGCTGTGAGCAGTATGGGATGAAGATAAATGCAAATAAGACGAAGTGCAGGGTCATAAGAAGACAAATACAGAAGGTAAACTTGCGAATTATAAATGAGGCAGTAGAGCAAGTGAACAGCTTCAAATACTTGGGGTGTACTTTAAGAAGTAACATGAGCTGCTGCCAGGAAGTGAAAAGGAGGATAGCAATGGCCAAGGAAGCTTTTAATAGAAAAAGGAGCATTTTCTGCAGACCTATGGAAAAAGAATTAAGGAAGAGACCAGTGAAGTGCTTTGTATGGAGTGTGGCATTGTATGAGTTAGAAACATGGACATTATGACGAAGTGAATAGAAGCGAATAGAAACGTTTGACATATGAATATGGAGAAGAATGGAACGTGTGATGTGGAGAGACAGAATAAGAAATGAAGTTCTTTTGGAAAAAGTGGGTGAAGAAAGAATGATGCTGAAACTGATCAGGAAGAGGAAAAGGAATTGGTTGGGTCACTGGCTGAGAAGAAATTCCTGCTGAAGGATAGAGTGGAAGGAATGGTGAACGGGAGAAGAGTTCGGGGTAGAAGAAGATATCAGATCATAGACGACATTAAGATATATGGATCATATAAGGAAACGAAGAAGGCAGAAAATAGGAAAGATTGGCGAAAGCTGGGTTTGCAATGAAAGACCTTTCCTTGGACAGAACACTAAATGTTATGATATATATGGTACATAAAAGCATGTATTTTATAGTTTATTCTGTAAAAGAACGATGTTGATATCCACTTTTTCACTGGTGTTAAAGTTCATCGGAGCGTGGTGTCGACAACACCAACTCTTCCTATTGTTCAAATTATGAGAGCATGAAGCTCTATCTCAACGCCCCTCATGTTACTTCAAGGATAGTTTTATTTTTACTGCCCATAGCTTATCAAGATATTTTTGTTTGTTAAAAATGAAGCCTAACATTCTTATATTTACCGTACATTTCCAAAAAAAAAAAAAAAAAAAAAGCATTATGTAAAACTTTGTAACGTTAATTTTGATAGAAGGAGCGACTGGAACAGAATGAAAACGTTATTCGCATTCGGTTATTAATATTGCACGTGATTGATTAAGAATTTGCAAGAAGGTGTGCTTCGAAATTCTGTATTAAGTGTGAAACAATTGCAACTGACCTCTATGCAGAATAAATTACTGGGCATTTGGTGGGAATATATATTACAATACAAAAGAAAAATACATTCGTTTAATTTGTATTAAAATGCAATAAAAGTGCTGATTTACTCAGTATGGAAATTCATAAAAAAAATTAACGCTTATGGTAATTAAAATTGATTAGTTTTTTTGACTTACTCTTGTAACGATCGGTATTTATCACTCTATTATTTCAACCCTGCCATCAATCTTTCGAAGGTCCTGCAGCTGAAATGGAGTTAAATTCCCTAAAGGAACCTCCATCAGTGTCAAAAAATAACATTGGGCTACCTACTGCGAAATGCAATTAGAACGGCTTATCTATCTTTCATCAGTCGAACTTGGAGGTAATTTCTTTTAATATTTCCTCAACCATACTTCGTAATGCTTGAGACAGAAGTCTCTGGCCACAACTTCTTGTAATAGGTAGATATGTTCTATGTAATATTAAAAAAATTAAGGTTTTGATTCGTCTAGCTGAATATGCACGTACGACTTAACTGTCGTCGACTCTTCTGTCGTCTTCGTCGTTGTCGTGTGAAGCATGCAGCTGGGTCATTCCATTCAAAACATTAAGAATATGCCAGTGATGTCATGGGTTTCTTTTGGGGGGGGGCTTTTAATATAATAATGTCATTCTAAAGATAAATTAAACTGCCAACTATGATCGCCATATCATTAATATTTTAGTCATAAGGATGACTGAAAAATAGGTGACAGTTACATGTTATCCATAATTTAAAATATTCTAGAGACTGTCTATTATGAAGTGTCATCGAAACTAAAAAGACGCCATTGTAAACCTGAACAACCATATTTTAATACCTTAGGGCAGGCATGTCAGAAATAAGACACTGAAAGTGCAGTGTATGTACGCGGAACGCCGGTCTGTGCAGATTGCGTCATTCACGTGTTGCTCTTACCAGTTCTTAGCGGGAGAGATGTACAAGAAGCTATTCTGCACTTCTAGTGTTCAATTAAATTAACATTTGGACATTATAAAAATACTTAGCAGAAGGAAAAAACACAATTATTGTCAGTGTCTATATTTGACAATTGTAACACAAGAAACAATAGACTTACTCAGTTACAATTCACAAAGCAGTGGTTTGTAAAGAATCATTTATTTACACGATTTGTATACAGTATTTGAAGAAAATATAATATTGCAGTAATTTCGAAGCAACAAAAAACGAACACAGTATAGCCTATCATTTTACATAGTAGGTACTGATTATTTCAAAGTAATAATCTTTCATTGTTCCTCAAGCATTATTGGGACCATTGGTGCACAAATGTTTAAGAAAATATTTTACTCCCAATTACATGCAATAGGACATTGTGAAGCTTTTACACTGGAATCATTTCCTTGCTGTATACTAATATAAATTCACATTATTATTAATAAATTGGATAAATTCAGCTTGAATTTAAATTTATATATAGTTTAGCAAGTATCAGCAAGTTTGGAGCGTTTCTGATTTGAGTTAAAAGAGTACTTCACAAGCTGTGAAGCGAGGACATTTTCTTTATGTCAGGTTTAAAGATTTATTAACGTAAGTATATTAAGATAATATAGTAACGTGAGATGGAAAATTCGCCATTATCTATTATTTTTCGAGACAATTTTTTGCTTTACAAAGAGTTGCTTTCTTCCTTCCCTTACAACCTCAAGACCCTCATATGTATTCTTCACTCAATATTCTCATCACTTATCATCTTATCAAATGAAAGTTGTAAGTCGTCTAACCATTTATGGCTGTGTTAGTACAGACTCCAAAACAACATCATTGTCATGTTTGTCTTGCCGTGAGAGTACTAATTAAGAAATAAGAGCTGGCGAATATAATATTTTGTGAACTTTACTAATCTGATTTAAATTCTCACATCACTATTAGGTCCACATGATATGATGAAAGCCTTTCATTTTAAAATAATTACTGTTGGCTGAAGAAAACATCATAACAGTCGTGATTTCTCTTCTTCGTTATATCTGTGGACTCCTCACTTTATTTTTCATAACGCATTCACAATCACAGCTCAATGAGCACACCCGTACTGATCTGTGTTACTGAAAGCTGTTCTGGTACTGCAGGTAATGTACAGCCCTGTCGCGTTCCCCTCCAAGCCGATTCACTCCCTCCAGGTAGGGGAATAGGAACTGCACATTGCACAGAGACCAGTGCACAATGTGCGCGACTGCACAATGTGCAGGGTTTTGACATTCCTGCCTTAGGGTGCTATGCGTAGATATTTCGCTAGCCCACGCTACGAGCGTGCTAAACTAGCCCCGGCTATCGAGTGAGTACTTGTACAGGATTCATATCATATCATATCATATCATATCATATCATATCATATCATATCATATCATATCATATCGCTAACACTGGTTTATGAATACGAAAAACGTTAGTTCGCTGATCATCCACCGGAAGCCCGCGCTAAGAATGTCTATGAATATGGCGCTTAAAGACTAACTCGAATAATATTAAGGGATGGTCATAAAAACATCTGATTGAAGTAAATAAATAAATAAATAAATAAATAAATAAATAAATAAATAAATAAATATATAAATAAATAAATAAATAAATAAATAGTTTTATATTTCGAAAGCAGCAATTTAAATTCATTCGAATTTCATTCGTATTGGAGAAAATCTTATTATTAGTCTATCTCTCAAGTTTTATGACGGTATATAAAAGAACCTATGAATAATTAAATTAATAAAATTATTAATTTTTGTACTGACGGCTGAAAATCGCGTACTATGTGTGGAGGTTGCAGCGCTCGCGAGACGTGATGAAAATGAGTCATCTCAAAAAACACCGTGTGTCCGTCTCCTGAACTTGATCGCGCAGCAATGACAACATTCTGTATGACGGAAGAGCCTACCTGCTGACAGTTCTTCGTTAAATACGCGGCGAAATTCACGACGTACAGGAGTTACAGATTCAAATTTTGCAAGCACAAAACACATTGCACTTTTCTTTGGACATCCATCTTGCATAATTATATGTAAAAATGAAAATTAGAACATTTCTTTGATTGTTACTGTCTTTTGTTTCCTTCAATGCCTCAAACTTACAGACGTAAAACTTTGAGAGTTTTATTTTCATATGGCATCAATATTATATTTCTACTTCTCTTAATTCAAAACATATAATCCTCTGCAACTCCACCATGACTTTTGGAACACAATGTATATCAGCGATCATCAGCACACTGCACCCTCGGGATAGCATCTCTTACCCGCGGAGAAGACACTGCACTATGGTGCATTCGTAGCTGCTGGCGGGTGTGCTCTCTACCTCTTCCTGCTACACGACGGGGCACAACACGTTGCTCCGCTTAACCTTTACCCATTTCAGCGAGTGCTGACTACCACTGATGTATATCAGTAATGAAATTTTGGAATATCCTTCTCCACAAAAAAGAGAATAGGAAGATGCTTGAAAGTATGAAATATTATAGTATTGCTTTATATGTAATTATTATTTTTTTAGTACATTATCCAACGAGCCTATAATGGTAGTAATTAAGACGCGAGTATGTTTATGAAACGATCGCAAGCGAGTTTCATAATTTTCATACGAGAGTCTTAATTACCATTATAATCAAGTTTCATACGACTTTTTATGCTCGACCATATTTCTAACTTGAAATTATTCATAAGTGTTCATGTTATTCTTATCTGACTGAGGAGCGGAACTGACCTTGTGCAATACCTCGTAAATTGTGAGATGTGCGCAGACGCGAAAGTATTGATTTTTTCCAAGAAACAAGTGTCATTGACCTTGATATAATCTAGAGAGTAAAATAAACATTAATCTTGATATAACCTTGAAATTGAATTAGACATTGAAAAACGAGATGACAAATTGAATTTATTTGAATATTATTTACAATTAACGCTAATTATTATAGCAACAGAACTTACTATATTTCAAATATAGGTAATTTATTGTGCTATTGGTGAAATGAATTTGCTGGAATGTGCTTTGTGAAAGGCTGGAAGATGACGGTGAATTGATGTTAATTTGTGTGTTGTTCTTTTCGACTGAGTTTAATATTTTATTTGAGATTTCAATTTTATTTTGGATCGATTCTTCAACATAAACTTCTGCGACAGTATTGGATTTCCAGCCTCCGTGGCATATCCGAGAATAATCGATACTTGCGCTTTCATATTGCTACAATGGTATTTTCTGATTGGTGGAACACCTGAACTTTAATGAATAGGTGTACCTTAATGAGGTCCATTAAAGGGCTGCTACCAGGTGTATAATTACTACATTTCGGCATGGTCGAGCATAATAGTAATATACGTTACAAGAGCGGTATGTTGACGTTTTCATGGTCGAGGAAAAGATTGAAAAAGCGAAACGTAGTTGAGCTTTTTTAATTTCCGAGAACATGAAAACAAACATACCGCTCGTGTAGCGTACATTATTTTGTGCGAAGATCGTTTATTACATACCTGAAAGACGAATTTCTAATTAGTTGCAATGAAATCTCCATGTTGGTTTCTGTTTAATGACGGCAACTTCGAAAAACTTAGTATCTTTTTTCAACATTGTTGCTATAAAATGTTTTCTGTGTTTACTATTCTCCAGCAGGCCGTGATATACGTCTGTCTTTTTTTTCCCCAGTCTATAAATGCGAACTTAAAACAAGCAGTAAGGTTATGTAATGATTTATTTTTCATTTTAATATTTTAACAATATTATTTATATAACATATTGCAGTAATAACATCCGCATCTGGAATTTTGTTGATTTTTTCACGGCTTCCTTAATGTTACTTGTATCAGGAATGCAATAAGTTTCGTGGAGTAGTAGAATTTACTTAATTTTTGCAAATATTTAAAAACAATAATTAACATTGCAATTTAGGTGAAATTGCAGTGGTAAGTTTCCAATTTATAATTATTACTATGTTAAACGTCTCTAAAAATAATATGTTAAAAGCCTAAAGCAGTAAAATGATGTCGCGCTTAAGCGGTAAGAAGAGGGAAATTGTTATGTGTGTTAGGTTGGGAATACTGAATGTGGTATTTCACACTTCCCGCGTATTGGTTCTGTGCGGAAAACAAGCAAATACGCACGATCTGGCACAAAAATATTTTCAGGGTTGTGTAATGTCTTAAAGTTGTGTTCTACATAATATTCAGAGCAATAAAGAGAGCTGAATGAATATAGGAACAGAATGTGACAGTTTATATTATTCAAAGTGTTTTGTTTGCATGACCGCCTTTTTCTTATGAAATACTCAAACTGGAAGTCACATGATACCTGAAGAAGCCACCATTGTAAGACCCGAAGATTGTGCGGAAAGTAAAGTGGGCAACCGAGCAAAGGCTTTATGAAATGTTGATTTGGTTACGACCTCGTTCCGCTTCATGGAGTCGTCTTGCCATAGCGATTCCTGCGAGATTTGCATTTCTGGAAACTTTTTATTGTACTTTCTCCGCGGATAGGTCGTCGGAGGGTATGACATTTGAGCTCTTCCCCATATTCAGCCAAGGGTTTCCGGGGGCGGTTTGAAGGGAGCGGGGAAGGGGATATACTCTTCAAGGCGGAATGAGGCGATCCGGTTTGAACGCTCTCGTATACGACAGACAAGAAGAAATTCGATGAAAACAATTGTATAAAAAAGTAGAGTTTTAGAATGGATTCTGCCAAGAAACGTGAAGAATTTTAATCGATATCGAACAAGTAATAAAGGCATGTAGCCTTTTACATGGAGGGAAGTGGAACTGTCATATTATCACATTAACGCCATGTAATATGAACGTGAAAGAGGTTAGTTACTGCAGACATAGCAGCGAAAAATGGAAAATTCTGTTCCGTCTTCTGTGCAGAGGAATAGAACTTCCTGGTTCGATGTAGTGCAAGATAAACGAGAAGGGTAGATAGGTAAGTGGTTTTTAATTTAGAAGAAATTGAAGTCTTCTTTCTATAAGTATATCTCAAGACAGCAATTCTAGTGACGGCATTACATGATCGAATTTATAATGTTACAAGCAAAACGAACACAGACATTACGAATACTGTGTAGACGATAGGTAAGGATCTAGATTCGTGAATAGAGAAGCGCTATAATACAGTTTTCTTTTTATATATACAGATAACCTACATTTTACTTCTGATTGAGGTTCTGGCTGTTATGTACACTAAGTCTACTAGGTGATCTTCTTCTACACAATTGATGAATTGTTTATGCTTGTGAATTGAATTATTCTACTTAAATGACATGTACAATTTTATATAGCTCAACTAAAATATGTTTTTATATTGACTTAATCTGTTTACTATGTATTGTATTTTTTGTTTAGCATAACTGATGAATTGTATGTACTGTAAATTGAATAGTATACTGTATAGGTCAACTGATGAATTGTTTAAGCTTATAAATTGAATTAATTTACTTCATATGAATTGTATAGCTTAACGAAAATAAGTTTGTAAATTGAACTAATTTGATTGTATATGTTTGTATAGTTTGGCTGATGAATTGTATATGTTCTTAAAATGATTACTAGTCTGTGTAGCTCTACTGATGAATTGTATATAGACCTACTGTAAATTGAATGGTAATATGTATAGCTCAACTGATGAATTGTTTATGATTATAAATTGAATTAATCTACTTGATATTAATTGCACAAATTTGTATAGCTTAATGAAAGTATGCTACTTTGTATTGTATATATTTGTATAGTTTTGGCCGATGAATTGTATATGCTTTAAATTGAATAGTAATCTATATAGCTCTACTGATAAATTGTTTGTGTTTGTAATTTGAAGTAGTTTGCATGATATGTATTATCAATTTCTGTATATCACAACTGGTTGAATTGTTTATGCCTTAAATTTAATTAAATTGTTTTGTATTATAGTATAGCTCAACTTATGAATGATCGTTTGCATTTGTAAATTTAATAATCTAATTGGCTATGTATTGTATACTTTTAGTAGAGCCATCGATGTAGCTCAGTCGGCAGACTCGCTGGGCTGCTGATCCGGAGCTGCGTTCGGGCTTGGGTTTGATCCCCCTTTGGACTTTGGTTTCTTCCGAGGTTTTCCACAGGCGTGGGACTGAAGCCGGATGGTCTATAGCGAGTCCTTGGCATCAACACCTTTGATTTGATTACCCCCTTTGATTTTATTACCTGGTTGGGTTTTTCCGAGGTTTCCCCCACCGAAAAGGCAAATGCCGGGTAATATTTTGGCGAATCCTCGGACCTCATTTCATCTCACTACATCTCGCCAAAATGTAAAAAAATTGTACAACATTGTAAAAATTGTAGAAAATTACTAAATTGTAAAACTATAAAAATTTGTAAAAATTGTAATTGTAATATTGTAAAATGTTGACATGTTCCACATCTTAAGGCTTCATTGCTCATGGAATAATATAAATGAATGAATGAATGTATGTATGTGGAACGTAAACATCGGCGCTGCGATCTTATGTTGTTCCTCTGTGCGAGAGAGAAAGACATAGATAACGGTAGTCTACAAGCTTGAGTTTTGAGGGTGCTAGAAACAATAGACTGTGACGGTACTATTTTACATTGCCTGTAATGAGGCGATATTAGCGTTTCTAGTGGTGAGCAGCTATCTAAAGTTTGCATATTTACTACGTATTGAGCTTCGCGACTGTATATACTAGACTGTGGTAATAGACTACTGTTATCTATGTCTCTCTCTCTCGCACAGAGGAACACAGTCACGCAGCTCAATACTTACTAAATATGCATCCATAGATAGTTGCTAACCACCAGGATCGCTACTATCGCCTCATCACAGACCCTTTCCCTAGCAGACGATAAATTGTATTGCAGTTTTGATACCGTATTCTTTTGAAAAAAATAACACCTTCCTTCCACTATTGAAATATAAAATACGTAAGGTTTATATATTATTTTCATAAAGCATATATTATAAACTCATCTTCCTGGATCTTTCGGAAGAAGGATGATTCTGACCTCTTTTCTTACAATTTATAGTGCTACAAACGTCTTTTTGTCCCATATTATTATTCTAATTATTGTATTTTAGCCATTTACAGTTATTACAACCGATAACGAACATTTCACAGTTTACAGAACTTTTCACAACAATGCGAAATACTGCACAGTCGATGTCTTTTCAATCTAGACTCCAAGGAGATGTTGAACAGGGTAGGTGATAAAGGACATCCTAACGTACTCTTCTCTCAATTTCACTTCCTTCTGACATTTCTTCTCCTATCCTGACTTTGACTCGTTGTTTCATATAAAGATTACTGAACAGTTTCCTCTTTTTCCAATCCACGCCAATTTCTTTAGGATCCTCATCAGTTTATTCCAATCCACTTTGTCGAAAGCCTTTTCTAGGTCCATAAATACTACATACACTTCTTTATTCTTCTCTAGGTATCTTTCGCCGATATATACATTATAGAAATACAAATCCTGTTAAGAAAAATGTTAGGTAATTTGAAACTTATACTTTCCGGGAAAAAATGCTTTCCCTTCATAATAAACTTTGAGATACATTTTAAATTAGGAAACTAATTTTAATCCTGATGAAGATTTATATCTATTCTAAATAAAGGAACTATTAATCTTAAACGCGAACCAATTACTGAAGCAATAAGTAGGTATAAATAAGAGCGAAGACGATTACCACGGAAAAGAGTATATTGTTCGATAAATAGTTACTCCATGTTTGCTGATAAACATTTTGGCCGATTCTATATTCTGACTTTTAGAGGAAGTATATGAATTATAATTTCAATAACCATAAAATTGAGCCTGCCTCTTTTTGAAAGGCCTGTTCAACAAGGAAATTAGTTTGGATATTGTGGATACATTGAGGAATAATTGTCATTCGTGCACCACCATAAAAATTGGTCTGTGAAATTTAAGAAAGTATATTAATTTTTGGTTCGTTTATTCATTCAATCATTGATTTTTTTTCACTAATTTTTCATTAATTCTTTTTATTCAATAGTTTTAATTAATTTTTCACACTTTAATTCATTCACTTCATTTTCCATTCATTCATTTATTCATTCATTTTTATTAATACATATCTTTATGTTTCAATCAATCACTGTTCTATTCATTGATTTATTCAATTATTTATTATTTTAATTATTTATTGAGTCATAATTCAACATTTGATTCATTCATTAATTTTCATTACCAGTAATTCATTGTAATGAATAATATGGGAGGATAATATTAAAATGGATTTGAGGGAGTTGAGATGCGATGATAGAGACTGGATTACTCTTGCACAGGATAGGGACCAATGGCGGGCTTATGTGAGGGTGGCAATGAACCTCCGGGTTCCTTAAAAACCAGTAAGTAAGTAAGTAAGTAAATAATTAAGTAAGTAAGTAATTCATTATTGCAATGATTTCATACGTCACTTAAATAATTTGTTCACTCGTTCATTTTTATTCGCTCATTCATTTATTTTTATTCAGTCATTCAATAAATGATTAATTTATTCACTCACACATTGATTTTTCCATTCATTCACTCATAAATTTTTCCATTCATTTTATTCTTCTTATTCTATCTTCCATATAGCCTACTAAGCCTGTTAATACAGATACAAGAATCCAGCCAATTCTTATGGGGTCTTCCTAGGCTCATCTTCCCTTTCGAAGACTTGCCCCTTTCAATCTACACTATCCTATCTTCTGGCCTTCTGTCATGTTCCTTTCATTCTGCTCTTTTCCCATTGATCCATTCTCTTGTAGCTTCAACCTCACACAGCTCTGTAATGTCGTCATTCCTAACACGATCCAATTTTATCCCTTTAGTTCTTTGAGCAATTGGTTGACACATCAAGTAGATTGTTAGTATGGCTTTCGGTGACCAGAGCCTCATCAGCCGCCGTTTTCGAGGTTCCTTCTACGCCTTCTGCGGTCCTGATTGACAACTACCCACCGTACATCACCCCAATAGACATTCCTGTACTTGGCGTTGCTCATCCCCCGTGACGAGGGTGCTAAGTTGGAATTATTCAATCATGCATTTTCCATCCATTCAATCAGTCATCCACTTATTAATTTTTACTTCGTTTTATTCATTCTTACTTACTTACAAATAGCTTTTAAGGAACCCGAAGGTTCATTGCCGCCCTCACATAAGCCCGCCATCGGTCCCTATCCTGTGCAAGATTAATCCACTGTCTCTATCATCATACCCCACCTCCCTCAAATCCATTTTAATATTATCCTCCCATCTACGTCTCGGCCTTCCCAAAGGTCTTTTTCCCTCCGGCTCCCAACTAATACTCTATATGCATTTCTGGATTCGCCCATACGTGCTACATGTTCTGCCCATCTCAAACGTCTGGATTTAATATTCCTAATTATGTCAGGTGAAGAATACAATGCGTGAAGTTCTGCGTTGTGTAACTTTCTCCATTCTCCTGTAACTTCATCCCTCTTAGCCCCAAATATTTTCCTAAGAACCTTATTCTCAAACACCCTTAATCTCTGTTCCTCTCTCAAAATAAGAGTCCAAGTTTCACAACCATACAGAACAACCGGTAATATAACTGTTTTATAAACTGTAACTTTCAAATTTTTTGACAGCAGGGTAGATGACAAAAGCTTCTCAGCCGAATAATAACAGGCATTTCCCATATTTATTCTGCGTTTAATTTCCTCCCGAATGTCATTTATATTTGTTACTGTTGCTTCAAGACTCATTCACTCGTTCATTTTTACATTCAATCCTGAATTCACTCACTCATCATTTTCTAATTCATTTTTCATTAATTCACTCAGTTATCACGTTTTCTTCATTTTTCATTCACTCACTCACTCGTAATTTTTCATTCTTTCACTCATTTAGCCACTAATTCATTTTTCATTAATTTATTAATTAATTCATTCATTCATTTATTCATTCATTCATTCATTCAATCATTCAGGTTTTTTTTAAATATATTATTTTCGTTTTTGGCTTTAAGAAATCTTCCGTTCTTTTTATTATGAAGTTTTAACAGATCGAAAAAGTAAAAGTCAGTTCGAAGTGCAATGGAACTTTGTTTTTCGCCGTACGCCTGTTTGTTTCTCTCTGTCCTATGTTAATATACAAGAAAATATATTTAACGTAGTTTCGGTATGTTTCAAATGTGGATATGATATTTTTCTGGGCACTTAATGCGCAACTAATTTCCTCTGGGAATTTTGGTGAAAGGAATGCTTGTTTCCTGGTGTTATATACCGGTATCCTTCTTAGAGACTATGCAATGAATAACAAAGTGACCTAGACACAACCCCAAATTTTGTACAGCATGAAACTAATTTTCATTCATGAAGAGAGAGTTTGCACGTGAGGATCATATATAATTCATGATTAGTATAAATCATCATTAAAACTTGTTCCCATATTCGGAAAGAGAGAAAAATAATCTGACACAATGATTAACAGTATTTACGAGCAAGAATTTATTTTTGTCATTGTGAGTAATTGTTCACATATCCATCAGCACGTATTGGTGTGTGTGTCAGTCACATTTATGTGTTCGAGGCATTTTCGATAGGCGTCAGATGATAATTTTCAACCCAGTGTTGATTGCACTAGTAACACCAAACTCCTGTAACAGTGTTTCCGAGTATAGCCAGGTTAATGTTAAAAATGTTGGTAAAAATAAAATGATGTCCTTGTATAATTGCGTCCCGGTTTTGACTTTCTAGAGGAAGAGGACAGAGGATGCGTAACTATTTTATATACGAACGTACCTGTACCTGCACTGTGACGTAACATATACTTCGAAACAAGACAACTCCATTCCAGTTTATAGGTAGCTGAAATATGAAGTCTAGTTATTATTATTATTATTATTATTATTATTATTATTATTATTATTATTATTATTAATAATTGATTTATTTATTTAAATCTTAGGAGTAAAATTGTATGTATACTCAAACTTGACCTATTTACCAAATTTTGACTGTAAATAGTCATCATCACTCACATTTGCGTTGATTCTATTATTACAGTATCGTGAAATAACTGATTTAAAAATGCTTCATAAAGTCACTATATTGCACATAGAGGCTTTGTTCTCATTACTTATTTTCTTAGAACAATATATTATGTGAAAGCTTTTCATTATTTTAAAACCTTACATCAAACAAAAATTTTAATGCTCATTTAATATTCTCTTTTGTAGTCTGAGTTTTTGCAGTTTGGCTGTCTCGCTACATTTGATCAATTAAACAAATGAGTTTACAAAATTTCATTGAAGTGTCCTCGAATGACATGATGTTGGAATCGAGTTTCATTAAAATCATTCCATTAGTTCAAGAGTTATTCTGCGAACGCACCAACACACAGAAGTGATGGCGTCAGGAATATATTTCCTTTAAGGGAAGCGGACAATAATTTATTACGTACCTGTAACATCGCTAACAATCTCTTTCACACTTTGGCTAAGGAAAGGTATCATACAATTTATGACACACATCAACTTTTTAATAGTCCTGAAAATATATAATTTTGTTTGATAGTGCTATATTTTTACTTTCAATGCTTGCAGGAAGACTTAGGTATTCAAATTACTTATTATGGTATGATTTTCTCCGATCTATCCAAACAATTTTATTTGTTCCTTCCTGAGATCCACTCAATTCTAGGTTGTATGATATGAATCTTCAAAGTTCTTGAAGTTGAAACCACTAAGTGCTCTCGTCTCAAAAACGTTACTCTATGTTCCAACCCGCATTGGCTTTTCAACTTGGTAACCCTTGTTCAAATTCCGATGGGTTCATATAACATTTGTGTTGGGTGTACTATTTTCTCGGGGCACTGCCGTTTCCTTTACCGGAATTCCACCATTGCTCCATTATAATCCTCTTAGTGGGGACACTACGTTAAATGACGAAAAAATCAAGTTCCCGCTATTGGAAAAAATTATTGGAACCTTGCTTCCAGGATTAATGTATATTAACGTGGCCTCAAATGTTAGATTTTTATGTTCAAAGTGAACCTTGGCAATAAACCTTTATTGAAACCTTGCTTTCTTCTTCGTTTGAGAACATTCCTACTAGAATGAGAAATATGTCTCTCTTCACGTTTTCTTTTCCTATAAAGTCACACATCATTCATTCATAGTTTTTTACCCAAGAGCAAGTCTTTCACTGCAAACCCAGCATTCTCCAATCTTTCCTATTCTCTGCCTTCCTCCTTGTCTCCCCATATGATCCATATATCCTAATGTCATCTATCATCCGATATTTTCTTCTGCCCCGAACACTTCTCCCGTTCACAATTCCTTCCAATGCATCCTTCAGTAGGCAGTTTCTTTCAGCCAATGACCCAACCAATTCCTTTTCCTCTTCCTGGTCAGTTTCAGCATCATTCTTACTTCACCCACTCTTTTCAATAATACAGCTTAATTTCTTATTCCATCTGTCCACTTCACACGTTCTTCCATTCTTCTCCATATCCACATTTCAAATGCTTCTATTCGCTTCCCTTCACTTCGTCATGATGTTCATGTTCCGCACCATATTATGCTACACTCCACACAAAGCACTTCACTAGTCTCTTCCTTAGTTTTTTCCAGAAGTCCGCAGAAGATGCTTTTTTTCTATCAAAAGCTTCCTTTGCCATTGTTATTCTCCTTTTGACTTCCTGGCAGCAGATCATGTTACTGCTTATATTACACCCCAAGTCTCATACATTCGGTGACATTGTATTCAGAATATAGGAGGGATGATAGTAGGAAGAAGAAGAATAAAGTGCGTAACATTTGCTGATGATGTGTTGTTATCAGAAGCATAGACGATACTATGGGATATACTACTGGATCTAAATAACAGCTGTAAGCAGTATTGGCTAAAGATAAATGCAGACAAGACGAAGGTCAGGTTATCGAAAGAAAAATAAACAAGATAAACGTGCGAATTCGAAACGAGGCAGTAAAATAAGTGAACAGTTTCATATATTTCGGGTGCTCTACAGGTACATGTTGTAACATGAGCTGCTGCCAGGAAGTCAAAAGGAGGAGAGCAATGGCAAAGGAAGCTTTTAATAGAAAAGAAGCATCTTCTGCGGAACTCTGGAAAAAGAACTAAGGAAGAGACTAGTGAAGTGCTTTGTGTGAGTATGACATTGTATGGGACAGAAACATGGACATTACGACGAATTGAAGAGAAACGGCTTTGAAATGTAAATATGGAGAAGAATGGAGCGTGGGAAATGGACAAACGGATAAGAAATGAACTGTGTTAGAAAGAATGGGTGAAGAAAGAATAATGCTGAAACTGATCAGGAAAAGAAAAAGAAACTGGATGTGTCACTGGTTAAGAAGAAACTGCCTACTGTAGGATACACTTGAAGGAATAGTAAACGCGAGAAAATTTCTAAATAGAGGATCAAATAATAGACAACGTTTAGATACTGTATATGGATCGTATGCAAAGACTGTGAGGAAAGCTGAAAATAGGGAAGATTGGAGGCCGTTGGGTTTGCAGTGAAAGGACTCCCCTTGGGCAGAAAATATAATTGAATGAATGAACATTCAATTAATAATTAGTATGAAAACATGAATAAAAATTACAAATCCCAACAGATTCTTCTTATTCCTTAAAAAGATGTATGTATGTGTATATATTTATTTACACTGCAAATGGGTATATACCCGGTGGCAGTGGTACCTAATTAGACTCATTATGACAATTAATAATAAACGTAATTAATAAAAATATATTAACAATAAATTAATAATAATAATAATAATAATAATAATAATAATAATAATAATAATAATAATAATAATAATAACGGGGAGCATCCTATATTAAATGAAGCACGATCATTTAAAATAACATTTAAAGAAAATCTTATTTGTAACTTAACCCTAAGTGCGAAATATATTATATTTGACGTCAACATTTATATCCATGTAAGTGGACCTCACAAGTTTGTATCCGGTGCCACAATTACATTCATTACAGATATATCTTTTGTAGACGCTCTTATAATTTAACTTTCGACCCCATTTAAATTGATCGGTATTCCCACCTTTAAAACATAACAACTTAATTTAGATCATTCAAAATTGACACTTTTACGACTCTGTTCTTGATTTTCAGTACACTTATATCGAACACACACTTTCTAATAATACTTGTTACTAAAACATACTACACCATTGCCCAATATGTTCGTTATTATGTCTGTTTATTGTGTACATTTCCTCTTCAGATCTCGCTAATTTTCTCCATACAGTAAATTCTCTGTGATCCGTTGCTATGTCGTCCGTCCGCTTCGTCGTCCGGCATTCACGTGACTTCACAGGCCACGCCTTACTGTAGGACGGTACGGAACATAGTTAACTATCCCTGCATCGTCTGCATAATTGATGTGGGTACAAGTGATAAGAAAGTATTTGTGAACATTTGAATAGTACAATAATTAAATCACCGATTACAGTAGTTACAATCAGTATACAGAGTATTCTTAATCATTTTATATACACAATCAGAATAAACTTAAAGCTCTCCATCTGAACAAATAAAAACTCATGAATTTTCTGGAAATAAATTGCGAGAAAATTACGCATTTCTACAAATCAAAATGAATTTCGTTACATGTTAACCAATTACAATGTAAAGAATACTTGCATACAATATACAGCATCTGTTGCGCATACAATAATAACTTATTTCTTTATGAAAATTAAACTGGCAAATGAGATTATCCTGCAGAATAGATTGCTGTGCTTGAGCCCCATAAAAATATACGGTATGTTCTTTTCGGTAGACTTTAGATATTTAAACCTGTTTCGTCAGAATTGTACAGGGACATCATTTCATTTTTACTAACATTTCTAATATTAACCTGGCTATATCTTTGGGTCAACGATTAATAACTGGAAGCACCGTTTGCTTCCTCCTTCCACAACTGAAGTTCGATGATACTGGCGTAATATACAAAAAAAAAAAAAATCACTTTACTAGGTATAGGAGGGAAGAAAAGTTGTTCATCCATTTACGTAAACTAGGAAATATCGCGATTTTGAGTTTGATAATTTTTATTAGGTTTTTGTTTAATCAAAATGCAGTACAGTATTAACAATGAGTGTTTTAACTAACGAACTGAGATGTCCATGCGGACGTATTCATTATGCAGTGTATATTATACTGTCTACAACACATTAGCCTACACTATAGAGAATGAAGTTAAATTGAAAAATAATCATAATATGGATATTTAAACGCATTTTTGAAAATGGTGGCCGTTCATTTCGATACAGGCTTCAGTTCTAATGTGCATATTATCGCATTATAGACTATTGTACGTAATTCCAATTACCAGGTTCGTACTTCGTATCAGTAACTCATGTTGAATTAATTCTGTACCTACTGTATAAAAGAGACCTTACGTACTGTAAATTCAATCTTCACTTCTGCCCGATCCGAAAAGATAAAATTACTCAGACATGCTATCTACTGTCCAAGTGGTTACGTCGCAGCGTCGTAGGAAGAGAGGAAATACGTGACAGTTAATTACTTAACGAGGCCCTTTTACTTAAGTTATTTTAAACAATTGTATAGGTATAATATTACGTGGACGTCCAATTCCTAACAGAAATTAATGTTTCCAGAAAAGAGCTAAGACAGCCCAGCCACTAGCATTCACAGAGAGGCGAATAGAAGCAGGTGGGGGAAACAGGGATGCGACGTAGGCAAATGGAAAATGATGCAATATTGGAAGCTCTTTCGTCACTGGAAAACGCGAACATATTTTTGGAACGTACTGTTTACTATGACCGTAAGGCTACTATACTGTATATGCGGTCTTGGATCTGAATGGAGGAAGGTTGAACTTCATTAGTAGAGGGGGTGGGAGTGAAGTACATTAAAAAACTCGGGTAGAATAAATATTGAAGTAAAAATAAAATTATGTCCCTGTATATCTGCTGGGGAAATAATTATAGTTTACTCATCAAATCTCGGAATGTGGTTTTATATTTTTCAGCTGCAACGGTATCAGATGACATCCTCTCTCCACAAATTGCCAGCGGATGAACACCATACTTTTTCCTCCACATTAACAACTACACATCACTAGCAGAGAAATTATCGCATCCATGCTTCTAATGCATATCAAGCTCTTTCTCTTTCAGAATCGGGCCAGATATTGGAGTACCTTTCCTTCTTTGTTCTTGAAACCATAGAAACAGTTCCTTATCGTATTTGAAAACACCAGGCTGCGTCAATATACGGCGCTTCTCATTAGAGCTCGTGGATGCACAATATTCTTCCAGTGCAGCCCGATTACGCTTCCAGTCATGAGTTGTACTTCTTGGGATACCAGAAATAGTTTCCCCTTCATCCAGTCGCTTCAAAATAACCAGTTTGTCTTTTAAAGAATAACTAAACTTCGAGCGTTTATCAGTAAATGTCTTAGAAAGCATGGTGAATTTCTTCCACACACAACCTGTGCTTGACTGAAAGCACGACGGGGTTCCAAGTAGGGGGAGGAAAAAATTACATGGCGGGGAGGAAGAAGGTACGTACCGAATTGTGAGTAGCCAATAATAATTGCCTACCCTACTGTCCGGATGAGAGAGAAGTTATTGTATTATACTTCATTATCCTAGCTAGCCTCCTCCACCATACTCCTCACCTATTTTCATTATCTCTATCGTTTTACTTAACTTCCTATTACACTCCTCTAATTTATTGAAAATTGACACTTTTATCACTCCGTTCTTGATTTTCAGTTCACTTAGTCTATATCGAACACGCTGTAAGTTCGAAATAAATCCTTCAAGTTATACTGTGTAATTTACTTAACCTCGCAGAATCCTAGAGCTGCAGTGATCATATTCGTTAATGCTGTTTGATGCAGTTTCCGTGGACTAAAGTCTCGTGTACCGGCAACCCTGTATGACCACAGTAGTTCCCGTGCGACCAACTCCAGCTAGCTTCCCCGTCACCACGAGGGGAGCTGCAGTCTCTCCCTGAAGCAACAGACAAACCTAGTTTAAAAGTTAAGCCGAAGCTCGGAGCACTGCCTGCAACCTGTCGCGAGACCTCACTCATCTAGGTGAAGTCTTCATTTCTACCTCATAATGTTATCTTTCTGGACTCTGTGAATAAATAATGTCACGGAAAATGTAGTAAAACATGTAAGCTGCAGCAGCTTATGAGCCAAACAGAATTCTATATTACCTTTTACTTCAAGTAGATCGCAGAGTATTACTGTTGGATTTAATTGCTTTAAGACTACGCAGCCGAGCGGAAGAAATTTTAAAATAAGGGGAAGTGTGCGCAAGTGTTCATGACTTATGATCGTGTAATTAATATTGCATTAATAGAAAGGTAAGAACTTTTTCCTTCAAGTAAAACTACCAGTCTAAAAGAAGCTTTGCATTTCACAGCAGCATTAAAGTAATATGATTTACAATAAACGGTACGTTCCAGAAATATGTTCGCGTTTTCCAGTGACGAAAGAGATTTCAATATTGAATCATTTTCGCACAGGTACTTTCGTCCATTTGCCTACGTCGGATCCCGGTTCCCCCCCACCCCATCAGCCTCTATTCGCCCCTCTGTAAAGCTTAGTAGCTGGGTTGTCTTAGTTCTTTTCTGAAAACATTAATTTCTGTTAGGAATTGAACGTCTACGTAATATTATACAACTGTATAAGATAACATAAACAAAAGGGCCTCGTTAAGTAATTAACTGTCACGTGATTTTCCCCCTTTCTACGACCCTGCGACATAACCACTTGGACGGACAATAGATAGCATGTCTGAGTAATTTTATCTTTTCGGATCGGGCAGAAGCGAAGATTGAATTTGCAGTACGTAAGGTCTCTTTTATAGATTATGTACAGAATTATTTCAACACGAGTTACTAGTACGAAGGACGAAACTGGTAATTGAAATTAGGTGCAATAGTCTATAGTGCGATAATATGCATATTAGAACTGAAGCCTGTATCAAAATGAATGGCCATCATTTTCAAAAATGTGTTTAAATATCATATTTGATTATTTTTTCAATTTAACTTCAATTCTCTATGTTGTACGCTAATGTGCTATAGACAATATAATATACACTAGATAATAAATACGTCTGCATGAACAGCTCAGTTCGTGAGTAAAAACACTCATTGTTAATACTGTACTGTATTTTGATTAAACAAAAACCTAATGAAAATTATCAAACTCAAAATCACGATATTTCTTAGTTTATTTATTTATTTAACCTGGTAGAGATAAGGCCATCAGGCCTTCTCTTCCCCTCTACCAGGGGGTTTACGTAAATGGATGAACTACTTTTCTTCCCTCCTATACCTAGTAAAGTGATTTGTTTGTATAGTACGCCAGTATCATCTAACTCCAGTCATGGAAGGGGGTAGCAAACGGTGTTTCCGGTTCTCAACCGTTAATCCAAAGGTATAGCCAGGTTAATATTATAAATGTTACTAAAAATAAAATGATGTCCCCACGAGAAGTTAACCGCCATTTACAGAGCATATTTTCGAAGTCATTTTGAGCAAAAGAGTCGTATTAATATTGTTCCTATTCCCAATATTTTCAGAGTTATATTAATTTGAAGTTGTTAAAAAATACATTTTTTCTCTAGTTTTAAGGGTAGAAGAATATTGTAATTAGAGAATGAACTATTCAGAAGTATAATTTATTTAATTAACTAGTATTCTGAAGCTAAAAATGTGTTGTTAAGTCCATATTTGCTTCATTCAGAATTTTGTTTTAAATTTTTAACTAAAAAATTAAAATTTTCTTACACATTTATAACAATAATTGTTACAAATCACGTCAGTCTTCTAACTCTTTAAGACTGTAGATTAGGATCCAAAATTGAACTGGAAAGATTTAAGTTCCTAGAAGTGGTGTGATCTGTAACAACTGTTGTGGTAAGTGTGTAAAAATAAAATAATTTTTAGTTTAAAAATATTGTTGCTTTTTAGACATCTGTCCGACGACAGGTCTGAAGTTCACAAGTGACACCAATAAAGCACCACTTACGAGGCAACTAGCTCAAGAGATATGGAGTAGGGTGGCCAGTTCCTTTCTCCCTCCACTGCATACTTCGCCGATTAGCTATAAATTATACTAATCAGACTTTAGATGCATACATATAAATTGTTCTTCTTCTGACACCTCGTCAAGTAAGATGTACTGCCCAGAGTGCGAATTAACGGGGGAGATGGGGGGGGGATTCCCTCCCCGTTGGAAAGTTATTCCCCTCTCATAAATTCATATTAACATCCCTGCCAGGGATAATTTCTATTCCCCTCACAAAATATAGTTATTTTAATACGAGTATAAAGTATAAAGTAAGCAAAGAAAATAATATTGATGTATTATCATCACCGACAAGCTGGCCAGGCTTCTAACCTTCAGTCAACTGTTCATAGTGTAATGTACTCGTACGTACCGTATATTAAGGTTTTGAAAAATATTGTTTTCAAAATACTGTACAATACATGTTTCTGAAGTGCATTACAAAATCTTTGAAATTGAAAACTTTCTCTAATCGTTTTTCAAACTTTTCCTCGATGTTGTAAAAAACACTTCCCAACTTTGTATCGTAATATACCGTTGTAACCTTCTAGTTACAGCTCGTGCATTCCTTATTTCAGTCCCTAAAATACAATTAGAACTTCAGTAAGAACTACGAGTCTATGCTGTTAATCGAAACTCGACAGTGATCACTTAATTTCCTAAATAGGTTCTTAAAACACTGGCACTTCCTCACACAGAACCATAGTATGCTAAAGGCCTGATTTATTTGACTTTAAACATACAGGGAAAGAAAAATCTTCCTCTTTCTTTCTCCCATTAGATGATGTTCCTCTCCATAGAGTCTAGTCAGCAGACCTACAATCCACTTAGGTCTTTTTGCTTAGTCTAAGCTGTTCAGAAGAAATGCTCTTGTTTTATTCATTAATGAGAACATTTGAGAACGTTCAACCTTGAATAGTTTTCCAATACTCTTCGTGTTTGCTATTCGTCCTGTTTCTACAACCTAATTGACTTTTCTATAAAAATATATTCAGGATTCAATTGATTATAAAATAATGCACTTAGAATATGATAGGAGTGATTTTAATAATATTGAGAGTATAATTTAAATAAATAATCCATGATAATGGTTTCATTCACAAAAGAGCACAACATTTTATGGTCATATAATATTGCTGTATATAATAAACTGAAAACAGAAATGTGTAGTTGATTTAAAAAGTAAATTTATTTATTGAGAGATTAAAAATTTTTTATATTCTTCGCCTCCAATTCCTTACAAAGTATCCTTTGATTTTTATCTTTCTGTATCTATCATAATTTTGTGTAGGCTATGGGCCATTTGGAAATTTATTCTTCGAAGAGGTGAAAAAATTCAAATAGACCTACCTTGGAGAAACAGTAACAAATATAAATGACACTCGACAGGAAATTAAACGTAGAATAAATATGGAAAATGTCTGCTATTATTCAGTTGTGGACCTTCTGTCATCTATTCTATTTTTAAAAATATCGAAAGTTGGAATCTACAAAACAGTTATAGTACCGATTGCTCTGTATGATTGTGAAACTTGTAATCACACTTTGAGAGAGGAACAGAGATTAAGGGTGTTCGAGAATAAGTCTCTTAGGAAAATATTTAATTCTAAGAGGGAAGAAGTTACAGGAGAATGGAGAAATGCACGCATTGTATTTTTCACCTAACATAATTAGGAACATTAAATGGAGACGTTTGAGGTGGGCAGGGCATGTAACAGATTTCAGTGAATTCAGAAATGCATTTAGGTGGGAGACCTGAGAGGAAAAAAAAAATTGGGGAGAAGGAGACATAGATGGGAGGATAATATTGAAATGGATTTGAAGGAGGTGGGATATGATAGTAGAAACTGGAGCTATCTTGCTCAGGAGAAGGACTGATGGCGAGCTTATGTGTGGGCGGCAGTGAACCTTCGGTTTCTCTAAAAACCCCTTTTCTAAGCAAGTAAGACCTTTGTTATCTCGTAAAACCTACCTGCTCGTGAGGGGGAGTCAAAATTAGACTGAGTTGTTTTTCTCCTTCGCTAAGCTTCCACTTACAACTAGCTAGCTCATTTACCCCCACCGTAAGGTTCTTACTATAAGCTACTGCGCACGCAAGCACTTGGTTTCATGAGATAACGAATGACCTATTAAGTTAGTAAATGAATTTATGAATCGACTCCAAAGAATTTAATTTGATCACGCCTCGTATGTACGACTGTCAAATGTGTTCAGTTCTATAAGTGAAAAATTAATTGCTTGTCATTTATAAAATACGAAGTGTCCCAAATTGATATATACACATTTTGAAACATTATTTCTCAGGAAGGATGTGAGACAGAAATACGATTTTTGCGGTTTTGTATTCCTTAAGGCCGTAATTGTTCAAAATGGCCCCCTTCCTCCACAGTACACTCCCAACAAAGACGTACAACAGAGCGACATACCAACTGGATTGTTGCTAATGGAATATCATTACAGGCATGTTCAATCTGAACACTCAGTAGCGTACACTGTGTCCTTTAGAGCTTCCCATAGGTAGAAGTCTGGAGATCGAGACGGGAACTCCACAGCACTTCCTCTTCGTCCTCTCCATCTGTGGGTCGTCCTCATTTAGAGCATGGAGAAGTCTCGGAATGTAAGGTTTCCATTTTTGAGCTCGCAAAATTCGATGAACATTGGATTTGCTGATACCAATGCCACGAGAACATTGCCTCATTGACTTCGTTGGGGATTGTGCGAAAGCCTGCATGATTGCATCAACACTCTCGTTATCGGTGAAACCTCTCTTTCTTCTGCACCGCCCTTTCAACACATCTTGCACCGTTCCGTCGACTTCAA
The DNA here is from genome assembly GCF_040183065.1 of Periplaneta americana. Taxonomy (NCBI): domain Eukaryota; kingdom Metazoa; phylum Arthropoda; class Insecta; order Blattodea; family Blattidae; genus Periplaneta; species Periplaneta americana. The sequence goes on along the minus strand of NC_091123.1, from coordinate 134,203,675 downwards.
ACTCGACTCGGATTCTTGTGGTAGTTAACCTTGTTGGTAGTTGCATTCCTATTCAAACCTCCAACGTCGTTGAATCTCAACAACATTCTCCACTTTCCAGTAACTTACGTTCATCGAACGATAATTGCACCGTCATGTTTGTTTATAAACAGATGAACATGTTTCCATGCTTTCCACTGCCTTCTGAATCATATACCTCAAAAATCGTATTTCTGTCTCTTTCTTTGCTGTGAAATAGTATTTCAAAGAGTGTATACATCAATTTGAGACACTCTGTAGGTTTTTTTTTTAACCATAATCCAGATTTCATAGTTTCACGAAAGTTACACAATATCTCTTAAGCAAGAGAAATATTTAAAATTGATTATACACCGTTGTTAAAGCATTCGGGTCATCAAAGCTTGTGCATATTAATAGAATTAAAGGCGCAAATAGCCCTCATAGTTATTCTGTTATTTTTATTGAGGCCATTATTGAAAATTTTGTTCCGCAATAGAAATGACACTGTTATACTTAATTTTCGTCCGATTCTATACGCACTTAGGACGATAAAATGGCGATATTGATGTTAAGAACAATATACTGTATGTCTAACCTTTTGAAACCTTCGACCACCGACTAATGTAATAAGAGGGGATAATGAAAGCGTGTGTAACGGTTGAAGCGCAGAGTTCGTTGTGAACTGTAGAGCGTAGAGTGGTGAAACTGATAGCTGCTAATGGAAAGTTACAGAGGTATCAGGTTTGTGTGCTTTGATAATATCAGTGAATTAAAAATCTCTCTTTCTTTTATATGATGGATGCTATTTTGTTACTAATTAGTTCTGAAAGCTACGAGTAATTTCAGTATGCCCAGAGTCCGGAATCAATAAGAGTAGTCTGACTAATAAGGTTGTATACACGATTATATAGCCAAAGTTACGAATATTATTATATTTAATAAGCTTACAGGATTTTCATATTTTCCGACATAGGCCTGAAAATTTATTGAAAGAAAGTTCCTTCCTATCGAGTGAAAAATAATGGTAAAAATAGTCTATCTTCAAGTAGTCATATAAATATAATACTGTTTATCACTGCTCTTTAATTTTTTAGTGATGTGTGTATACACTTTAAGTTTTAAAGTAAAAAGTGAATGGTTACACTAGAGAAAATCTCTCCTCTTAAAATAACTTTTTTTTAATTTAAACATAATTTTTTTATAAATTCACTACTTGCCTTTAATTAGGTAATAATAATAATAAAAATAATAATAATAATAATAATAATAATAATAATAATAATAATAATGTTTTATTTTCTCTGGCAGAGTTAAGGCCATAAGGCCTTCTCTTCCACTCAACCAGCCTTAATCAATACAATACATATTTAAATTACGAATATTTACACTACACTTAAAAGGTTCTCCAGCAATATTCTTCAGTTAAGTTAACGACTAGTAGACTACATATTTATTTAAATTTAGATAAACCTATAAGGTAAAGTAGTAACTTAATTTATGAGCTAATTTAATTCAATCAATTATAATTAATATAGTAACTTAATTTATTAGCTAATTTAATGCAATCAATTATAATTTATTAATTTGAGGTTTGAGATAGCTAGTAAAATGATGAAAATTAATTTAATATAAGCTTACTAGAACTATGTTACAGGGAGAAAAAAATATATATACATAAATCTAACATATATTTCTACAATGAGAATATTAATGTAATTGGCATTAGAGGTTTTGTAAATCTATTTAGAGAAATTAATGGTAATAATAGGAATGGACAGATGTTAGTTACATTATAATATGTAATAAATATTAATCAGCAATTAATTTGTTAAGTAAGAAAATTTTGACTTAAATGAAGTTATTGTCCAACAACCCCTTACATCACTCGGTAGCGAGTTCCAATTTCTAGCAACTGAAACTCATTATAAAAAAAACATTGAATTCAAATTTTAGCCACTTGCTGTTAATAGATACTAAAACATATCCTACCAAAATTATTAATAAGTATATCTGTACTATCGTGGGCATAGGGTTTATATCAATCATCACCGTAAAAAATATTATCCTTTCTCATAGTTCAATTAATTCAGGTATACCTTGAGAAGGGATAATTATGCGTAAGAAATAGTGTTGTTACATCAGACCAATGTACTGTAGTTTTGTTAATTCGGCCACAGAAGACGGTGATATTATGTTAGTCATACAGAGAATGAAATTCATTGCTGTAAAAATGCCGCTTCAAAGCAAAATTTGATTTGTTATATTGACTTATTTCAACGTTACAATTTTATTGCTTGTTTGTTAAAATGTTTATACGATAACGTTATGCAATTGTGTTCTTTTATTTTGTATGTGTTTTTGGAAAATATAATTTCAATTAATGCTCCGCCATAAATGTTGTAACTAAAACCATGTGCATCCCCCGTGTTTATCGTACGGCTCGTCCTCCCCCCACACGTTACCTGCACTTTTTTTACGTTTTCACTGTGCCTAAACGAGACGCTCTACTGACAAACCTGGCATTTTCCTAACTCTCACCTGCAATCTGCAATGACTTGAAATAGGTACTGCATTACTAACACATGAAAAACCCATTGATATTCCTGACATTGTTGCTTGTGTTTTCGTATTGAAACTAAAAAAGTTATTGAAGTTGTATTTGCATGAGAAAAAGCATTAGGCATAAAAACCATTAAGACGGAAGCTTTATAAAAGAGATATTTGAAGAGTGCACGGGAAGAACAGTCAGTTACAATCTCATCAGGATGATATCATCTAATTCAGTATATTACTGCAAACTTTAGTGTTTCTTTCTTATAACTAGAAAGTGAGAATTATTACCACAGATACAGTCACAATTTCCTACTTTTTCATTATGAACAACAATAACTTTTGCAGTAATTTACTGAATTAGATTATATCACCCTTAGGAGAATTGTGACTTTGATTGTTGTTCTCCTGTGCTCTTCGACTCTTCATTTTTGACAGGGTTGCACTTCATTGAGTTATCACTAGGGGACGGATGTTGATGAAACGTTATCTTCTTATTTTGCACATTAGGATGGTGCCTATTAATTTGGAAATCCTTTCTATGCTAATATCAACGTAAAAATGTAATTCCTTATGTTGCATTTTTTTTTTACATTTTTCTGACGTTTTTGAACTAATAGGTCATTTTTATATTTTTTCGGAATTTTTTTTTATCATTTTTAATACTTTGAAAACCTTTATAGATCATTTGGAATGCATTTTATTCTTTACATATAGGTCTGTTACATATTTTTCTAAGCAAATAGATCAGTAATAATTACCTAATGAATAGGTGAATAACAGTGAAGTTTGAGTTTTATAGTTTGAAACAAACTCTAAAGTCCATCCCTCATTCAGCTAAAAACTTCACTTTTTTATTATCCAATTTAATAAACCCTATTTCACCCGGAGGTATATTAGAGTTATAGTTGGCATCAAAATACATATTTTATAACCAATAGACAATAGTCAAATTATAATATAAAATTGTGGTCAAGGTTACAATTCACATGAATTATGTAGAAGAATGCACCTTAATGAAAGAATGGATCCTGTTAAAGATTAATGAGATGTTTGAGGAATAATCAATGCAAAAGATATACAAGAATGTCTAACCGTTTCAGAGTAAATACACGACCTAAAAAGATAATCAATAGTACATTAATATAACAAAGTTTGACTTTCGCTTTCAAATTAATACTTAATTCATTAACAATGGAACAGTTAAGATTAATAAAACGATTATGAAGACTTCACTTCACACAAATAATATAAAATCCTTCACAACAGTTTAGTTTAAGTGAGGGCTTTGTCCTTTTGTCGGTACCAAGGTGTCTTTAGAATTTACATTTGGAAGGGGGAAACTTTCACAGTTTCCTGGACGATAGGACATTGTGTTTCCAATATGGTTCGGAAGGGATACCACTGTAGTAGACAGTATTTCTAACACAAAGATTGCAAAAAGACACGCTGCGCCCACAATTTGTTTTGTCATTCACACACCCTCATCTGGAAAGTCTGGCGACGGAGAATTAAGGCACTGACATGGACCACCCCTGATTGAAACACATTGTAAACCCTCATTAAAATCTATAGTTTTCCCTTAAAATCTTCACTTTGTTGCATGCCCTTTTCCTTTATCTTAGTCAAATTCTAGGAAGTTGCCTCCTCCTCCGAATTTGGTGGGCAGTCATTGAAACAAGGTGACTAATTTTTAATAAGTTGTGGTGCGAGTACGGTGAATAATATTTAAATGTCATGTTCTTTTAATTGCATGTCATTTTTCCATTTTTCCATTATTTTAAGGGCATTTTATTTATCATTTTAAGTATATTTTTTAGGTCATCAACATCTGCCTCCTAGATATTAAGTTGCTTTCAGTGTTACGCATTCCTTTTCATTATTACGGAAACAACTTTCAAAATGTTTGCTATTCTATCTGGAAAATATATAATAAAAATCTTTATCTGAATTGTTAATGAACTCAGTTTGCAGCATTTGCTGCACAAGGCACTAGTAACTATTATAGGCCTCTTTTGAAATTGAGCTATGGAACAATGGTTCGATATTATATTTTCAAATAATTGATACACTAATGGTGATGTGGAAGAGAAGGCTTGATGGCCTTATCTACACCAGAATAAATAAATAAATAAATAAATAAATAAATAAATAAATAAATAAATAAATAAATTCAAATAATGTTACAAGTTATGAGTGACGGATGTTAAAATGGTGTATCGGACGTTTACAAACGTTCGTATAATTTTATTAACAGTATAAATACTGTTACGTAGTAATATATCAAACTTATGCTACTGGAGATAAATGACAGCTGTGAGCAGTATGGGATGAAGATAAATGCAAACAAGACGAAGAGCATGGTTATAGGAAGAAATATAAAGAGGTAAACTTACGAATTCTAAATGAGGCAGTAGAGCAAGTGGACGGCTTCAAATACTTGAGATGTACTGTAAGCAGTAACATGAGCTGCTGCCAGGAAGTCAAAAGGAGAATAGCATTGACAAAGGAAGCTTTTAATAGAAAGAGGAGCATCTTCTGCGGACCTGTGGAAAAAGAACTAAGGAATAGACTAGTGAAGTGCTTTGTGTGAAGTGTGGCACTGCATGGGGCAGAAACATGAACATTACAACGAAATGAAGAGAAACGAACAGAAGCATTTGAAATGTTGATACAAGAATGTAGCGTGTGAAGTGGACAGACAGAATAAGAAATGAAGTTGTGTTGGAAAGAGTGGGTGAAGAAAGAATGATGTTGAAACTGATCAGAAGAAAGAAAGGGGAATTGATTTGGTCACTGGCTGAGTAGAAACTGCCTGCCGAAGGATGCACGGAAGGAATGGTGAACGGGAAAAGAGTTCATGGCAGAAAAAGGTATCAGATGATAGACGATATTAAGATATGTGGAACATATGCGGAGACAAAGAGGAAGGCAGAAAATAGGAGAGATTGAAGAATGCTGGGTTTGCAGCGAAAGACCTGCCCATGGGCAGAACACTCATGTATGTATGTATATCAAACTCAGTGTTATGTTCATATACGCCTGCCACTGATGCAACGAAGCAAGCGGAAACAAAAAAAAAAAAAAACGTTACCTTACTCTCTTCGGTAGCGCATGGAGAAAGTTCATATTTGGGTGAGGCATAGACAAACCACCCCTCTATGGTCAATGATGATAACTATTCTTCCACAGATGACTTCTTAGAAAATGCTTAGTTGGAGACATGGACGAGAACAGTACTCTGTCACGTAGCTAGCACATTTGGACGCTTCCTCTTTATAGCCTGCGTAGATCATGTTTTCCTTGACTCGGTCTGTGCCGTCGTACGCCGCGTCACATTCTCGATTGTTTACGATAGGAACTACGCCGATCTCGATATTGGTGTCTTTGAGGAGAGATCGTCTTTCTACAAAGGAATGGATAGTGGATTCAGCATCAAGATTTCTACCACTCTCTGTATCGAAATAACTTGAACGCAATTTGTAAGCGTTGGAATTGCTCAATTGGATTACGATTAGAATATGAAAAATTCAAGTACTGAGGCATAGTTTTGGCAATTGCTATGCAATCAATGAATGCTACAGGACTGACTTCGAATCTCATCGGGAACGAAGCTACAAGTAGCGGAGAACTGTCTTACTGTTTAAAATCTGCACATTTTAAAATTACCAACGAATTGTTGTAGACATAGAAACCAACAAACATAATAATTACAAGCATAAATAATCATTTATATATGGATATTTGTATGGAAATGTTTTTGATACTACTGTTGTGCGAATTATGACGTCATCGAGAACATTTTAAATGATAGTCTATCCTACAGATTTCTTTGCATGAATATGTCTTAGTTTAAAGTTAAAGATTTCATACTCTGAAACAAACAAAAATTTTTTAATTCCCTTTCAGAAAGTTACATATGTGTTATGATCAAATTTCTGTACAATTGAGGACAAAACTAAAATGCTTTCCTTCATTTGTTATCATAATACATTGCCCTCTTAAACTGACTGAGTATATTGGGAATTAAATCAATGGCTGGCCCAAAACACCTATGAAATTTTTCATATAAAATAATTTTTATCTCGAAAAGGAAGCAAAAACCAGTAAAATTGTATTCGACTTTTTTGTTTGAAATATCTCAAAGAATAACCGTCTGAAATTAATAACTTTACGATTTACGTTGTGCAGAGTCCAGCAGAATGGTCTCCCCGATTTGAAACTTCAATAGAAACAACATAGATTCCATTCAAAATTTTATTTTATCATCTTACAGAAGAATGCTTGCCATTTTGACATCACTTTGTTTTAAAGAAAATATCGTCACGAGCTACAGGCTACATTCCTGAAACAGCGACTGTGCGTCCTTCTTCTTCTTCTTCTTCTTCTTCTTCTTTTTCAAAAAAACTATGGTTCTATTAAGTTACTCCAAATTATGCAACAGCACATCAGACAGTGAAATCACAGTCTACTATATACAGTCACGAAGCTTGGGATGATTTTTTGCAAATCTCGCGATAGTTTCTAGCCGCTTGGAGCGCTGTGACTACTAGGAACAATAGACTGTGCCACAGCCATCGTGATCTAATACTGGCCGTAAGACAGAGCACGGCGGCGTTTCAACAGTATAAATTAGTTGGAATGCATAAACAGTAACTTATGTTTCTCTAAAATGTAGTGTAATTCCATTAATAAAATTTAAAACAATGATTAAGAGACACTTCAGACATAATTCACTTGCGAGTTAGACTAAGATGTAATATTATTTATGGTGTGAAAATTACGTTGTTCGTATGTGTAATACCTGCCTTTATTTCGATTAAATATTGCGAAATTCTTGTACATTCATTTATGCACCATTCAATACTTTTCAATTGCACCGTACGGATATTGAGATATGTTGAAATTATAGGTTATGTTTACTGTACCAGTTGCCCCTTTCTGTCTAAATTTAGTGATCTCCAATGCCTTGCCATTCATATACAAATTATAGGTTACATTTACTATATTTGACTTATATTCCTAAATTCGCAATCATACATTATAATTAAGCATAATGTCAGGTATGATACCCCGGACATTCAATTTGTATTTTAATACTACAATTGAGTAGTAAATTATTGTATTTATCTACTACTTAAGAGACAAAGTAACACAATTATTGTACGTACACTAATTTCATAGGAGTGGTATGGTAAATGTTTTGTCTAAAATTAAAGAAGGTAGATGTGCTAAATTGAATCACAATATAAATTCTTTTTTATTAAACCTCAAAATAGCTTCCGTTCTAAACTTTAAATGTTGACGCGAACAGATTATGTTAACATGTAAAATTCTCTTCACATTAAAATAACACAGTTTTGTAATTATTTCTGCAACATACGAGTATTATGCAACAAGAAGTCAACGGAACTTATGGACACATTACACTAAATAAAGCTTAGCAATGATAAGCAATAAAGTTATAATATAATATTTCACTGAGCTCAATACGCTATAGAAATAGAAAACCCGAACAAACATTACGGCCTGGTCTAGATCGAAAACGCATTGACTGTTCCGTATTTCGCATTTTTGTGAAAAGCTATGTAAACTGTGAAATGTTCGTTATCGGTTGTAATAAATGTAAATGGCTAAAATACAATAATTTGAATAATAATATGGGACAAGGAGACGTTTGTAGTACTATAAATTGTAAGAAAAATAGGTTAGAGTTATCCTTCTTCCGAAAGACTCAGGAAGGTGAGTTTATAGAATATAATATATATTTTATGAAAATAATATATAAACCTTATGTATTTCATGTTTCAATAGTGGAAGGTAGGTGCTAATATTTTCAAAAGAACACGATATCGAGAGTACAACACATTTTGTGGTCTGCTAGGGAAAGAGTCTGTGATGAGGCGATAGTAGCGATCCTGGTGGTGAGCAACTATCTATGGATGGATATTTCAACTGTCAATGTTTGCATATTTATTAAGTATTAAGCTTCGTGACTGTATATACTAGATTGTGGTAACACGCTCGCTGTTGAGAGGTCGCTGATACATTTCTCGGGGATTTTCTGGGTTTGTTTGTTGACGCAGCCAGATAAATTAGATTGAGCTTAGTTACTACTGAAAAATTGTTTGCAATATGGCCTCGCATGCATCTTGGCGGTTGAGTCACATAGCCGAAGGTCTTGAACCATCATAACTTTGTATGGACGGAACTTGAATTATAGGTGTAAGATTTGTCTGACACATCGATCATATATTCTCAAAACCAGAGCTTGTTTAATGGCTGTACTTCACGTCCGTCTTGGAGATGTGGGAATAGAGTGCCTCACTCTTGCGATATTCTCGGGAGTCCGAACGTTGCGAATCTACCGGACGACTTCTGTTTGAAAGTTGAACCTTTTGTCTGAAATTTCTCACCCACAACAGTACGGGGTTTTCTTATGAGGAATTCTTTCGTGTCGACCTACTCTAAAATGAGTACGAAATTGCCCCTGCTTTGCAAGGACAGAATCGCCTTTTTTTTCCTTCTAAATACGCTTCAACAACAAAATGCACGACGTTCAGCTGTCTTCGCTATGATGGTATGATGCTGCTCAAAGATATATGTTGTACCATTCAAGTGCAACTAATAGCCTAAGGAACAATTCAAACCGGGGAGATCATTCTGCCGGAACCAGTAGGTTTAAGTATATTTATATAGCTATAAGCAATACAGTATAACACAGGGATGCAAAACAGTGCTCCAATTGTGTCACACGTCACAAGCCGTAACACGTGACTCATCCCTTCCTTTCATCCCCACACGTCATTGCATATCGTCGCCTGAATGCAAGAACTAGGTAACTTGTTTTTCATATTTTGTGACATTGCCTATTTACTTGTTTATTGCACCAAGAAATATGTCTCGTTTTCTTTTACCTATTTGTTATATTGGAAAATAGATGTCGCTGGTATCGTTCGATCAGTTACCTAGATCCTGGATTACATTTTGTGCGATTTTTGCTATGCTATAAAAGAGGCAACTAAAAAACGCAAATTTCGAGTTACCTAGTTCTTGCATTCAGGCGACGATATGGTAGTGGGAGAGGAAATATGCATTCAGTGTGCTTGCGGACGTAACAGATACGTAATTCAAGGCCGGGGGATTATGGACGGGGAACAAACTCTTTTCCCATCCTTCCACCCCTCTCTTCCCCAGTTCTGCATCCCTGGTATAACACATGGCACCAGTGCAAATTTCCGAGAAGATTATTACAGAGGAAGTGATAGTAAGTGCACTAGGAAGAGACCGGATAATTGATATGCCGGATTACTGATGGTCGGATTAGCGAGAGTCTAGTATATTTCTTTCTACATACAAGATTTTATTTGTCTGAGGTTTTTGTTCAAATCTTTTCATTCAATTTTAATTGTAATTGTACGTTACTTTTGAAAAATTCTGTATGTAACATAAAATGTCATAAGCAAACTATGGGTTTCAACCATGATAATGAGCAAGCATGGATATACAATTGAATCTCCACTCTGTTAACGGTGCGCCGATTCTTCTGTCGATAACATGAATTTATGTAAATGTAATGGAATCTGGTAAATCGGCCTGGAATTTGCATGACCCTCTCAGTGCAATATCAGAGTAGACGCGCATTGCCCGTACGGTAATTAGGAATTAACTTCAGCAGAGACGGAACTTACAATATTGTTTTTGTTGGATGATTGCTGGTTTATCTTAATGCGGAGGACGGATTGACGGGGCTGCACCACGTACTGTGCGGGCCTTATCGTGAGCGTTACATTATATCGTGACACAAATCCTCCCCAGCTTTACGGAAGCTGTAAACTAACGTCTGGGACAAACAGAATCCTCTGCTACAGCTCTAGTTCCCACACTGGGATGCGAAACCGATGACGGTCTGGGGAACTGATGACGAAATTACTTCGATTATCATGTGGGGGTTAATTGTGTTAGAGCTTCAAATTCTGCAGCAATCTCAGTGATTGCTTGGATCTACTCTTTCATTACTGCAATGAACTGGTAGTGTTTAATAAGTAGGATTTATCTACTTAGTATCCATTTCGCTCAGAGCCTTCGGAAATTCTCATGGATATAGTTTTCGTGACATGAGGTTAAAACGAGAAATTGACAGTGGATTTAAGGTATATACTAGACAATTTTTTCTTTCATATAACAATACGGTAATCTTTATTTTTCTGCAATTTCATAACCTCAAAATAACTCAGTTTCAGTTTACTTCTTCAATGAATTTCCTATAACACTTAAACCTATTTAATTTGTTATTATTCACACTTACTTACTGGCTGTTAAGGAACCCGGAGGTTCATTGCCGCCCTCACATAAGCCCGCCAATGGTCCCTATCCTCAGTAAGATTAATCCATTCTCTATCATCATATCCCACCTCCCTCAAATCCATTTTAATATTATCCTCCCACCTGCGTCTCGGCCTCCCTAAAGGTCTTTTTCCCTCCGGCCTCCCAACTAACACTCCATATGCATTTCTGGATTCGCCCATACGTGCTACATGCCATGCCCATCTCAAACGTCTGGATTTAATGTTCCTAACTATGTCAGGTGAAGAATACAATGCGTGCAGTTCTGTGTTTTGTAACTTTCTCCATTCTCCTGTAACTTCATCCCTCTTAGCCCCAAATATTTTCCTAAGCGCCTTATTCTCAAATACCCTTAATCTCTGTTCCTCTCTAAAAGTGAGAGTCCAAGTTTCACAACCATAAAGAACAGCCGGTAATATAACTGTTTTATAAATTCTTACTTTCAGATTTTTTGACAGCAGACTGGATTATAAAAGTTTCTCAACCGAATAATAACAGCCATTTCCCATATTTATTCTGTGTTTAATTTCCTCCCGAGTATCGATTATATTTGTTACTGTTGCTCCAAGATATTTGAACTTCTCCACCTGTTTAAAAGATATATTTCCAATTTTTATATTTCCATTTCGTACAATATTCTCGTCACGAGACATAATCATATACTTTGTCTTTTCGGGATTTACTTCCAAACCTATCTCTTTACTTGCTTCCAGTAAAATTCCCGTGTTTTCCCTGATCGTTTGTGGATTTTCTCCTAACATATTGAAATTGCAATAACCCTGCAGATTTTCAGAGCGAATAGCTCATGTTGTATGTAACAAAAAAATGTAATATATTGGTGGAAAGTTCACAGTTTTTCAGATTTTTTAAAATTGTTTAACACCCTCTTATTCAATAACTATTGCGAGTAGAATCGCGATTTGTCCATATCAATAGGAAATCTAATAAAAAAATCATTTATTTCTCTCGTGTATTTCAACGGCGTGGACGGTTTTCGTGTAAATTTAATTTAAAAACAACTAATTTCAAGCCACTGCACGACGCGAGCAGATCCCAACGTCGTAGCTAGAGAGTAGTTCACCGCGAGACAGCCCGAGTTCGTTGACCTCTCACATCTGTATTACGAGAAAAGTGTGTTAACGGCGATGTTGCCAGACTGCTGAAACTTTCAACTTAATTTTCTAATTAACCATGCATTTAATCACAAAACTAAATGGCAAGAAACCAGCACAGTACCCTAAATATTTCTATAATATATGCGAAATGTTTCTGAGCACTTTGTTTAAATTTATGAAGTGTAAAGGATTCACAAATTAAATTAATTTTTCACTTTCTTCAATCTTCAGGTGAACAAAATTGTTTAACAAATTATTAAAATTGCATTTTTGTATATATTCTTTCCTGAGTTTATTTTTAATTCAAAGCAAAAATCAAGAAAATCTCTTTAGTTTTCCAGAAATTGATGAATTTTGAAGGATTAAACATTTACAAATAGGCCTATTAGTTTACGGTAAATCGCATGCAAAAATATGTTTACAATTTCAGTCAAAAAATATATCACACAACGGTCCATCTATCTGCCCCGTCAACATTGAGGCATTTCGTTTATTTAACCTGGGTTCACCCCATCCAGGTCCATGGGTAGATAACACAACAAAAGTGAATAGTCGACACAACAAAAAATAACGCCCCCAAGAAGTAAATAATTCACTTTCTTATGAAATATTAATGAAACACCCATAAACAAAACATATCCGAAAAATACAAGAAATTACCTATTCACTGCAACATAAGCAAAATATTATGATATTTTAATAAAGTAGTGTACCTATATGAACACCTTAAGGAAATTCCAAATATTTTATCAGACATCTATACTAGAATTAAAGTAATAAGATACAATACCAACAAGTAATATTTTTGTACTTGCATAACTCCTACTTTTCATCATCAACTGTTTACAAAATTTTAAAGGAAAGTTTGTGTATAATGACTTCGGAAGCTTCCCTTGTAACTAGGGACCGTACGTGGTTCCACGACGAAGTGAAGAGTAACGAATGGAAGCTTTTGAAATATGCATGTAGAGAAAATGGATCGTATGAAATGGACAGGCAGAATAAAAATGAAGCGGTGTTGGAGAGAGTGTGTGAAGGAAGAATAATGTTGCAGCTGATCAGGAAGAGAAAAAGGAATTAGTAGGGTCATTGGCTGAGAAGAAACTGCCTACTGAAGGATGCACTAGAAGGAATGGTGAACGGGAGAAGAGTTCAGGTCAAAAGAAGATATCAGATTAATTATAGACGACGTTAAGATACATGAATCATATTCGGAGACAAAGAGGAAGGCAGAAAATATGAGAGATTGAAGAATGCTGGGTTTGCAGTGAAAGGCCTGCCCTTGGGCAGGAAACTGTGAATGAATGAATACAGTATACAAGTTGTGTTAATTTTATGCGGCTTTACCTGTCCTCTTAACAGTGCATTGTGTTTTAATGGATTGTTACTATTAATAATAATAATAATAATAATAATAATAATAATAATAATAATAAAAATATTGGAGATAATAAATAAGGAGATTTATCCTTCGAAGAGGTGGAAAAATTCAAATATCTTGGAGCAACAGTAACAAATATAAATGACACTCGGGAGGAAATTAAACAAAGAATAAATATGGGAAATGCGTGTTATTATTCCGTTGAGAAGCTTTTGTTATCTAGTCTTCTGTCAAAAAATCTGAAAGTTAGAATTTATAAAACAGTTATATTACCGGTTGTTCTGTATGGTTGTGAAACTTGGACTCTCACTTTTAGAGAGGAACAGAGATTAAGGGTGTTTGAGAATAAGGTGCTTAGGAAAATATTTGGGGCTAAGAGGGATGAAGTTACAGGAGAATGGAGAAAGTTACACAACGCAGAGCTGCACGCATTGCATACTTCACCTGACATAATTAGGGACATACAATCCAGACGTTTGAGATGGGCAGGACATGTAGCACGTATGGGCGATTCTAGAGCTGCATATAGAGTGTTAGTTGGGAGGCCGGAGGGAAAAAGACTTTTGGGGAGGCCGAGACGTAGATGGGAAGATAATATTAAAATGGATTTGAGGGAGGTGGGATATGATGGTAGAGACTGGATTAATCTTGCTCAGGATAGGGATCAATGGCGGGCTTATGCGAGGGCGGCAATGAACCTCCGGGTTGCTTAAAAGCCAGTAAGTAAATAATAATAATGATGATAATAATAATAATAATAATAATAATAATAATAATAATAATATCATCATTATTATCAAGCCTATAGTTGTTGGAGGATTCACTGTTATAGATAGCTTTTTTCATTCCTTCATTAAACACATTTAAATATTACAGCAAATAGAATATCATAATTCCTGCACTAACGTTAAACGAAGACATAAGGATTTACTAATATCTTAAATATTTGTGTAATTTTCTTCTAGCTATACATATATTCACGTTGTCCAGTACTAATTTCATCATTGATTTTGAGTTAATAATTTGACTTTCCTTTTCTGCTTTATTTCCTTACAGTCTCTTTACTCTTTTTTTTTTAAATATTTCTGCAATAAGATTCGTTGCTATATCGAGTGGTATAATTAAACCGCCGACCAGCCTTGTCTACGTCACAGAATTGAATAACAGTGTAAGTTATGTCTCCCTTGGCGATGTAATAATTAATTTTGTCTTTAGCGACATGTAGCATAAACACGCAATTCACTGCTCTCTTCATAATTGATTATGCCAATGACCCCAGCGTGGTGTTGCGGCTCTTAGTTTCGATTTTCTCCACACTTCTGTCTCGCAATTCGTATTTTATAATGTAATGAAGTCCATGTACATGCCACTGACACAGTCAGGAAGGTACAACTCCACGTTTCTGAACTTATGTAACTTTAAGCAGGAGACCATGTCGTCAACTCTATGCTAGAGTTGCTATTTTACTCTCGGAAAAATAAACCAATACTCATTTTTTAGGGGATTGAAAGGATTACGTAGCTGCTCTCTAAGATACAGACACATGAATAATTCCACCTATGTCCGGGATTGAATTCGGACTCTCCCATTTCGTACTAGTTCACTTCACATGTCGAACTTGGTGTAGTTTAGAAAAGGGATGCAAAACTCTGCTACAATTGAAGCACGCGTCATAACTCGGAACACATAACTCATCCCTTCCCTTCAACTCTTGCGTCATTGTACGGTAGGGAAGAGGAGAAGAGAGAACAGTCTGTATACCTAACGTCACACAAACGTCACTGAAGGCTCCGGCCTTGTGGATGGGGTAACGAACTCTTTCCCCATGTTTCCACTCCTGTCTTCCCAGTTCTGCAACCCTGGTTTAGAATATGTTATTATGATGTACCGAAGTACATATGATATTTCCGTGCAGATATTCTGCGTCATCATATGGTGAAAGATGTGTGGAACGGAGAAAAATTCTCAAATGACGACGCAGAATATCTGCACGGTAATATCATATGTACTTCGGTACATCGTAATAATATATGATATGCGAATAATCACTTAGTGATTTAAGGCGGCGCTTATTCCGTCGGATCCCGGCCACTTAGTCACTCATGAGTGCACCTCTGCACATGTGTGGACATGGTCCCACAGTCATACATCTATGACGCAATGCATGAGGGTAGGCCACTAGAAGGGACCCAAGAGGTGGAACTTAAACTGAGAGGATTCGATCCGACATCGGGATGTGGCTTAGTGGATAGAGCATCAGCACGTAGAGTTGAAAACCCGGGTTCAAATCCCGGTGCCGGAGAGAAATTTTCTCCGTTCCAGGCATCTTTCATCACCTGGTTTAGAATCTTTTAATAGAAAAAAGAGCATCTTCTGCGAACCTCTGGAAAAATAACTAAGGAAGAGACTAGTGAAATGCTTTGTGTGAGGTGTGGCATTGTATGGAAACGAAACATGGACACTACGACGAAGTGAAGAGAAGCGAATAGAAGCATTTGAAATGTGGATATGGAGAAGAATGGAACGTGTGAAGTGGAGACAGAATACGAAATGAACCTGTATTGGAAAGAGTGGATGAAGAAAAAATGAAACTGAAATTGATCAGAAAGACAAAAAGGAATTGACGGGGTCACTGGTTGAGAAGAAATTGCTTTCTGAAGGATGCACTGGAAGGAATGGTGAAAGAAGAGTTTGGGGCAGAAGAAGATATGAAATAATAGACGACATTAAGATATGTGGATCATATTTGGATACTAAGAGGAAGGCAGAAGATAGGAAAGAATGAAGAATGCTGGTTTTGCAGTGAAAGACGTGCCCTTGGGCAGAAAAGTATGAATGAATGTACATGTGATATTAATGTGTCTTTTTTCGAATTATTATGAATTACTTCTAATTATTTCCTTAATGTTTTTGTACTAATTTAGTGCTATTTTCTTCACAATATTTGATTATGTAAAACTATACTGGGTGTTCATTTCAAAGTGTGTCATGACGTCACTGTTGTGAGTCAGCAATATGAAGCGAGTTAAGCTTTTATGTCAGAGAAGTTGCCTATCAATCAAGGCGTCAATCTGAACTTGAGAACGTGTACGGTATAACTTGAACGTCGTAGCAACAGATGGCGGTCTGTACGGTCTGTGTGCTACCATAACCTCTTTCGAACTGTGTTTTGCGCGGCTAAGTCGTACCCAGGGTATTTGTTATCATCGGTTCCGTACGGCAACATTCCACAATACAAATCAAATGCTCCGTGTCCATGTTGACCGTCGAAGTTAATGTCAACAAATACTGTACGTAAGAAATCGTCTTAACCCTCTCCCCATATCCTGACAGTAAGAAAAAAAACCCACCTCAGTACGTGTTTCCAAACAGTTCACATTCCTGCCACTACCGGCGTTGCCGTATATATCAGTAAGTACTCTTCAGAATGAACGTCGTACTTACTATGCAAATTCTCTGACACATAGGTAATACACCTCTGCGGAAGTGTAGGAAGATTGAATTCTCTAGGCTCATCGACTAGCCATATGACGGCATACAGCGATCCATGACATACTTTGAACTGAACACTCAGTACACTGTTCAACGGAAGCACAAACGCATAGGCGAGATACAACCAGACAAAATTTCAGTTATTGCTCTTAATAGAACGTTACGTAATAGTCCTTTGGAAAGCTCATGAGTGAATGACACCAACTAGTCACTTTAAAGTTATTGGAGCCTACTTCATGTCAAGAGGAAGATGTGTTTAGGGGGTGTTTTGCCTGAGTTATTTTCACTTAACTTTCAAAGTTTATAAAACGTATGAAATTGTAAAAGTCAATCGGTCACGGTCTGGTACGGCGTAATTGAAAACAGATAAAACACGCTGACTTTGAAGCATCCATTAACGGCGGTTGAGGCATTACTCCTATAATAGAATGTTGATAGCCTGTCTCTCTGCTGAAAGAGGAAGTGGTTTTACGTAAGTCACGTGATTTGGATGTCGTCGTCCTGTCTACTGCGAAGTATTGCGCTCTCTCTTTACATTTATATACAGGGTGATTCATCGCCTTTTACTGGCGAGTACGGTAAATAGACTTTTCTAAAACAAACATTTTTCTTCATAAATTTGTGTTCGCTGTCGCGTCGTTATGGAGCTATAATCGTTGTAGTGGTGGGAGTTTTAAAACGTTAGATTTTTTTTCGTATCATGTCTAAAATGTATGCCAAATATTGAAACATTAATGAAGAATCGTAAAGTTCATATCAAAACACACCCTATGGACCTTTTCTGTTAAGAAATCTTTTCAGATTTCTACGCTGGTAAATAGATTTTACAAATGTTTTCTAGCATAGGAATGAGCCCAGAGTCATCTGTCGTAGTCAACAGTCAATATCTGAATGAGTGATGGATGGGTTAATAAGATCCCGTCCTATGGCCTGCACGCTCGCCGGATCTTAATCCCATTCCCTTCTTTTATTGAGGACATGTAACGTCACAGTTGCTGTGAGGGGTGGGAGAAGAAAAGTTGTATTAACCTGTGAGAAAAACATGTCTAAACTCTCTTTTTACAATCAGGAAAGCAGTGACCAGAGCATTTGGAATGAAGGCAACCAGATATATTTGGTTTTTCTTTTCAGTACTCTGACGCCCACGACCAATATAAGTCACTTAAAACGTTATTGCATATCCCTTGGGGTCGTGACGAAAATATTTATTACATACTTCAGTTTGCACTGTCATAAACGAAATATATCTAAAGCTTTTTCTATACTCCACTCATCCCTGCGGTGGATGAGTAATCAGATCTCTAGCCTGTCACGCATGCGGCTCGGGTTCGAGTCCCGGTTAGGTCAGGAATTATTCATTGAAAAATCATAGTGACACTTGTCACGGACATGGTCGCAGTTGAAGTATTTTTCGGGTTTCTCCCGTTTTTCCCCATATTAGGGACCTACATCATTCCGTTACCATTTATCCATTTCATCATCTGACAATGTGCAATAAGTGTTATTTATAATTCAGCAGTGCCTGGGAAAAGTGACATAAGTCAGTTTCCACAAACCTTTTTTGATAATTTATTTACAACTTACACTGGTTTATGTCGATTTGATTTTTTTCTGTATGAATTATTCTAATGGGAGAAATATTTATGTCTCTTTTTCCAAGCGAACAGATGTTCCGTAAGTTGTCAATAAATTATCAAAAAGGTTTGTGAAAACTGACTTATGTCACTTTTCCCAGGCACTGCAGAATTCGTCTGTAATGTCAGTCTTCCTCTTTTGATGCAGAAGACTATAGCCAACAGTTCTTCGTAAAAATCTCATTTCTGCCTTATTTGTAAATGTGGGCTTTAGTTTTGGTTCAGAATTTCCACAAGAATATGCAGAAATGAGTTCAGTTCTTGGAAGTGGTAGTGATGGAGGTGATTTTCATGAAGAGTATAATAGCCAGCGACATTATCAGCAGATATACCGTATTCTCACATCTTCACTTCTAGAAAATAGCAAAAAAATCGTTGTACGTTCCTTCTTTATTTCTCTCGTTGCTTAAAGACGCGGAATGTAGGTTAAACCTTTAAGGAAAAAGCCTTTAAATCTTGCATGAGGAAATCAAACATTGGATCGACTTGAGCTCACAAAGTTTTATTGCGGGAGCTGCAATTCAGAGCAGACTTTGGAGTGTTCTACTACATCCCCGCCTCAGCTCTCCTCCAGTTTCCTTGCGCTTGTATCGTATCATCACCCGGAGCTACAAGACGCGTATTTCATTCTTTTAATACCCCATGTCAGCCTGTTTTATGTGTTTTGATGTGAGGACGATACTGAGGAACTTTTCGGTTTGAATTCTGAAGTACAAGGTTTTACACTCAAATTCTGACGATTGGTTATTCATAGCAAAACCTTTAATTAAATGCGTCAGTTTTTCAAACAGCAACAACAACAGCAGCAGTAGGAAAAATTAAACATTATGAGCTTGTTTCGACCTCAAGATAATATTAAAAATATTATTATGTAATTAATGTCCAGGCATTTGATGCAATGTCATTTGCCTTGTACAGGAACATCATTTTATTTTTACTTCAATTTTTATTGTACCTCAGTTTTTGAATGTACTTCACTCCCACCACCTCTACCAGTAAGCTTCCAACCGGTCTCCACACAGAACCAAGCGTACACAGTCAAAGTCGCCTTACGGTCATAGTAAACACAAACCGTACTGACTAAGTATGGTATGTTCCAGACATATGTTCGCGATTCCCAGTGACGAAAGAGCTTTCAATATTGAATCATATTTCCCACAGGGATTGTCGTCCGATTGCCTATGTCGCATGCCGGTTTCCCCCACCCGCTTCTGCTCGCCCCTCTATAAAGGCTGGGCTGTCTTAGCTCTTTTCTGAAAACATTAGTTTCTGTTAGGAATTGGACGTCTACGTAATATTATACAATTGTTTAAAATTACTTAAATAAAAGAGCCTCGTAAATTAATTAACTGTCACGTAATTTCCCTCCTTTCTACGACTCTGCGACAAAACCACTTGGACGGAGAGTAGATAGCATGTCTGAGTAATTTTATCCTTTCGGATCGGGCAGAAGTGAAGATTGAATTTACAGTACGTAAGGTACTCTTTTATAGATTAGGTACAGAATTATTTCAACATGAGTTACTAGCAGGGGCGTATTTTGCGGGCTACCGGGGCTACCGGCGGTAGCGCAAGGAAATTACAAAAGAAAAAGTTTATAATATTATAACATAATGTAATAATTTTGTATTATTAGTTTTACCATAGTAATTAAAATTAAAGTAATTGTTAGATATATTTTGTGTAATAATAAGGTCAGCGGTAGCCCAAACCCTTTAACCAGTATACGCCCCTGGTTACTAGTACGAAGGACAAAACTGATATTTGGAATTAGGTACAATAGTCTACAGTGCGATAATATGCAAGAAAGAACTGAAGCCTGTATCGAAATAAACGGCCACCATTTTCAAAATAGTGTTTAAAAATCCATATTATGATTATTTTTTCAATTTAACTTCATTCTCTATATTGTACGCTAATATGCTGTAGGCAGTATAATGTACACTACATAATGAATACGTCCAAATGGATAGCTCAGTTCGTGAGTAAAAACACTTACTGTTAATACAGTACTGTATTTTGATTAAACAAAACCTAATGAAAATTATCAAACCCAAAATCGCAATATTTCCTAGTTTACGTAAATGGATGAACTACTTTTCTTCCCTCCTATACCTAGTAAAGTGATTTGTTTGTATTTTACGCCAGTATCATCGAACTCCGGTCTTGGAAGGAGGCAGCAAACGATGTTTTCGATTCTCAATAGTTAATCCAAAGGTATAGCCAGGTTAATATTCGAAATATTAGTAAAAATAAAATGATATCCCTTTATTAAGAATATTGTTGAGTCGATATATTTACTAGTCCCCTCACCCACATTCGTTGTTCCAAGACATTAGTATTTAAATACCGATTTTGTTATGCTGGATTTCTATCATTCTATATACATGATCTTTCCAGTTGCTTGTACAGGGACATCATTTTATTTTTACTAATATTTTTAATATTAATCTGGCTATAGCTTTCTATTAACGATTGAAAGAGGAAACACAGTTTGCTACCTCTTCCACGACTGGAGTTCGATGATACTGGCGTAAAATACAAACCACTTTACTAGGTATAGGAGGGAAGAAAAGTAGTTCAATTATGTAAACTAGGAAATATCACAATTTTGAGTTTGATAATTTTCATTAGGTTTTTGTTTAATAAAAATACAGTACAGTATTACCACTTAGTGTTTTACTCACGAACAGAGCTATCCATTCGGACGTATTAATTATGCAATGTATATTGTACTGTTACAGCACATTAGCGTACAATATAGAAAATGAAGTTAAATTGAAAAATAATCATAATATGGATATTTAAACACATTTTTGAAAATGGTGGCCGTTCATTTCGATATAGCCTTCAGTTCTTTTGTGCATATTATCACACTATAGACTATTGTACCTAATTCCAATTACCAGGTTCGTACTTCATATCAGTAACTCATGTTGAAATAATTCTGTACCTACTCTATAAAAGAGTACCTTACGTACTGTAAATTCAATCTTCACTTCTGCCCGATCCGAAAAGATAAAATTACTCAGAAATGCTATCTACTGTCCGTTCAAGTTGTTTTGTCGCAGGGTCGTAGAAAGGGAGGGTGAATCACGTGACAGTTAATTACTTAACGAGGCCCTTTTATTTAAGTTATTTTAAACACTTTTATAACATTACGTAGACGTCCAATTCCTAACAGAAATTAATGTTTTCAGAAAAGAGCTAAGACAGCCCAGCTACTATACTTTACAGAGGGGGAACAGAAGCAGGTGGGGGAAACCGGGATGCGACGTAGGCAAACGGACGACAGTACCTGTGCGAAAATATGATTCAATATTGAAAGCTCTTTCGTCACTGGAAAACGCGAACATATTTCTGAAACGTACTATACTCCTAACTCAGTACTGCTTACGCGCCTTCGGCTCTGTGTCGTAAACGGTTGGAAGTTTACTAGTAGAAGGGGTGGGAGTGAAGTACTTTTAAAAAACTCAGGTACAATAAAAATTGAAGTAAAAATAAAATGATGTCCCTGTATAATAATAAACATTTATTTGTCGGGACCACCACAAGATGGTCACAGCTGTCATTCATCCCCAGTAGAATATCCCTTAGTATCATCTCTTCTTCTTCTTCATATCATCAGCAAATCTTATGCACTTTATTCTTCCTTCTACTATCATCTCTCCTATGTTCTGAAAACAGCACTTTACTAAGTCCTTCAAGTAGATGTTGAACAGGTTAGGTAATAAAATACATCCTTGTCGTACTCCTGTCCCTATTTTACTTCCTTGAAACAGTTCTTCTCATATTCTGACTTTGACTCGTTTTTCATAATATATAAAGATTACTCAAAAGCCTCTCTCTTTCCAATCCATACCTGTTTTCTTCAGGATTCCCATCAGTTTATTCCAATGCACTCTGTCAAAAGTCTTTCCTATGTCCACAAATACTTTATACAATAATTTATTCTTCTCTAGATATCTTTCGCCGAGTCCATACCTGTAGAGTAACGGTTACCGTGTCTGGCCGCGAAACCAGATGGCCCGGTTCGATTCCTGATCAGGGCAAGTTACCTGGTTGAGGTTCATTCCGGGGTTTTCCCTCACCAAAAATGAGCAAATGCGGGGTAACTGTCGGTGCTGGACCCCGGACTCATTTCACCGGCATTATCACCTTCATCTCATTCAGACGATAAATAACCTAAGATATTGATAAAGCATCGTAAAATAACCTACTAAAAATCTCTCACTCACTCTTTGACTCTACACTATACCACAGGAACAAACCCTCACAGGAAACAGAACAAGTGGCACCAAGACCAACAACGACCAGTTTTGAAGATGACCCATAAATAGGTCGAAACATGTAAACGAGGTACGTTGAAATTTAACACAGGAAAGTCTTACCATACATATTCCGAAGTAAAAAAAAAATCTTTCGCCAATTGTTCGTAGTAGTCCAAATGCGTCCCTCGTACCTTTCCCCTTCCTGAAGCCAAACTGCTCTTCTTCCAACTGTTCTTCCATCTTAGAATATAAACGTCGATTTAGTATTCGCAGGAGAATCTTTGCCGAGTGTGACATTAGGTTCATAGTTCTGAACTCGTTACATTTCTTGGCATTATTTTTCTTCGGTATTGGAAGCAACACTACACAACGCAGAGCTGCACGCATTGTATTCTTCATCTGACATAATTAGGAACATTAAATCCAGACGTTTGAGATGGGCAGGGCATGTAGCACGTATGGGCGAATCCAGAAATGCATATAGAGTGTTAGTTGGGAGGCCGGAGGGAAAAAAGACCTTTGGGGAGGCCTAGACGTAGATGGGAGGATAATATTAAAATGGATTTGAGGGAGGTGGGATATTATGGTAGAGACTGGATTAATCTTACTCAGGATAGGGACCAATGGCGGGCTTATGTGAGGGCGGCAATGAACCTCCGGGTTCCTTAAAAGCCAGTAAGTAAGTAAGTAGGCCTAAGTAAGTATTGAAAGCAACACTGTCTCCGTAAAATCTTCAGGTTATTCGCCTTTCTCATATATTTCCTTGCATAATGATAGAAATTCCTTCTTATCTTCACCAAAACATTTCACTAATTCAATGGATATTTTATCAACTGCTATTGTTTTCCCATTCTTCATTTTCCTGAGCGCTAGTTCAACTTCTTCGCTTAAGACAGAAATTCTTTTTCGTCTTCTCATACGGTTGCTTCGTCTTCTATAGCTAAGTCATCTTGACGATTCACTGTCTCATATAACTCTTCTACATACAGTACTGTTCATGTGTTCAGAATTCCTGGTTTCTCTGTTATCTCATTTTCGATTTCGTCTTCTATAAACCACATGGTTTTCCTGTTCTTATTTAAAAAACATGGTATAAAATAGAACAATTTATTAAGATATCTAAAATTCTTGTTTCATGATTGAAAAAGAATTTTAATAGCTAATCTAGGCCTATATATCTATGTAGTACATTTATTGTGTATTAAAGTTCGGGGCAGAAAAGATAATAAATGATATGCAATATGAAGATATAATATGGGTCGTATGCGGAGACTAAGAGGAAGACGGAAATGAGAGAAGATTGGAGAATGCTGGATTTGCAGTGAAAGACTTCTCCTTGAATAAAACTATGGATGAATCAAACCTTAAAAATTCTAGTCACTTCCTGTTGATTAAAACACATTTCGACAAGTTAGAAGCATCCTTATGTGATCCCCGCTTTCTATGTTCTGTTGAGCCGATTTTTAGTCATTTGAAAATCATTCTATATTTAAATCCTATTTGTTCGTAGTACTGATTTCTGCGTGATTTAAATAATTCCCATTCAGTTACGTGCGACTCAGGTTTTACTCTAATTCCCTTGGATTTTGCTGTATGTCTGTGTAATGAAACTTTTACGTCTAACAATAGTTGTTAGTGCGGAATTCCTTTCATAGATGTCACTGAGGTCGGTTCTGCATGCTACCAGCAGACAGGAAGGCGGCGGGCGCCGCTCTCGGAGAATAGATGAGACGGGGCTTCCTGAGCGGGATACGAGACGAATTTTCAGTTAATGCGAGCGACTCAAGAGGTGAAAATGAGGTTGCCGCAAGATAAAGCTCTATTCTCACTTTTCCATTGTCCCAAGCGGAAGGAAAAGACAACATGCCTTCATTTGTTTCCATGTCAACGATATTATGACTAACGGAAGTCTTGAATGCCTTCCTTCGAGTGCAGCTGCGTAATGAACATCCAGGAGCACATATTATCTACAGATCTGACGCAGTAACATCTCATTTGTTTCTTACTGTATGTCTTTATACCTTCTTGCATATATGGAGCGCGTTTGTAAATTACTGCTTTCTACCGTTTTACATTTTAAAATACAAAAGAAAAAAGAGCTAAAGAAGACGTTTCCAAGTAAAATGAATTAATTTTAGCGTTTACTTTAATGGACTGCGTGTCTTTAGAACAGATAAATGGTTTTAATAACTAGAGTTCGGACATGTAGACACTTAAGGGCAGCCAGGAAGCTGAAACGATAAAATATTACATTTTCCTATTTTAATTTCAGAATATATAGAGCTATAGTTTATTATTATTATTATTATTATTATTATTATTATTATTATTATTATTATTATTATTATTATTGCTAAGGCAGATACGAATTATGCCCTTTAAATACCATGTGCTTAGGAATGTTATACTACTTAGCACCAATAAGAAAATCTATTTTATCGCTGTTTTTCTCAAAATGACATTTCGCAATCTTCATTGCTCTCTTTCTCAGAAACTACAAGTCCAATTTGATTCAATTTTGCACAAATGTTTATTATACTTTATTAGACAATCATATTTATGTCTTAAATTGATTAATACTATCTCTTAAATATTCTGAAAACGTATTTTTTTTCGATTAGAAATGTTGAGAGTATTTCTTTATTATTGCAATGAAGTTACGAGTTTCTCTGTTTCTCAGATTTGTAACCTATAGCTTCTAACATGTGTCAAAAATATTCATACCTCTGGCCATATTTAGGGTGACCAGACGTCCTCTTTTGTCCGGACATGTCTTCCTTTTTAGGCCTTTGTCCGGGGTCCGGGCTGATTTAAAAAAAATCAAGAAATGTCCTCCTTTTCGTAACTTGTATCCCTGATATTTTGAAATTATCTGATTTGACGCCTTTTTCAAGTAATTTGTCTGTAGGCGGCAGCAGCATCGACGGAATATACTCTTTGCCAACAATCATAACTCTATTTGCGCCTCCTTGTTATGGTCGTTGCTCACAGGTAGCTAGTAAATCGAGAGATCGAGGTGCGAATATAAATCTAAATAGATTTTTTCTGTCCTCTTTAATAATTATAATTCCCTTGACTTTCGTATGTAGCTAACTTTAAAAATCATTTTTATTAAGTTTTTCGTAATTATTTTGTAATAAAATAGATATTAATATACTTTTAAGCATGATATAAGCCTAAATCTGTACTGTAAATATTTTGTAATAAAATAGATATTGACGTAATTTAAAGTGTAATATAGGCCCAAGCCTAACTCTAAGTATATATTTTCTGTCTTCTTTTTTCGAACAATGTCCTCATTTTTGAAGTTTTGTGTCCTCTTTTTTTTATTGATGTGAATCTGTTATTAGTTTTGAGAAAGGGTTCATTAGAATCCAGTGTTTTCAGCTCACTGAAAAAAATTACTTTGAAAAACTCGTCAAAATAGCTGAACTATTCATCAAATTAGAATGGAATTCATGTGGCACATGCAGGTCACACATAATATACAGATTTTTAGAAAATTTGGTCATTGTTTGTTTTGTTTAAAGAAAATAAATTAAATGACAACCTGTCATTTTTGGTCACTTCAATCTCAAATCTCCCTTTAAACCTTTCAAAATAGGTAGACAGAAAGGAATTAGGAGATCCACATATAGGCATTAAATACGAACTAATATTAAAAATATGTATAGTTCGGGAGACGAAAACTAGCATGTGAATTGCGCGAGAAGAGAAAGGTTAGGCGATGAGAAAAAGAGTTTTGTGTGTGAGGGGCCACAATCGTTAATATTACACGAATCTACAAACACGAAACTTCAGCTTATACTAAAAACTTATTTTCCCACTCCATACCCACTGGTGATATAGACACGGTGTGTGATAGGGTCATAGTGCAGGTCTTACCTCGTCTACTATATCTATATAACGGACGTATAAATTATAAAAAGTTTTACTTATTTGGATGCTCTGCATTTTCAACATGAACAGTTGTCTTTTTATGGTGCATTCAAGCCAATTTCTTTCCACATTTTACCTGCAAGAGGAATACTATTGATTTCAGCCATACAAGAAATAAATCAAACGTTTGCCAAAGGAAAAGTAAAAAGAAATAATGCCAACGAGTAATCTAATAAAAATAAATGAGTAAATTAATCCGAGTTCGGTAAGGGGGGAGGTACACCACTGGTCTGGAAAAATTTAGTGAAATTGTTAGCTTCAATATTAAATTTTCTAAACTCTTTTATTAAGAAAAATATATTTCCTGAAGGAATAGGTAAAAGATCCTAGACTATGTTGTTGATGTAGGCCTTTAAAAATATTCCAGTAAAAGAATCATGCAGATATTTAATTAATTGTAGATTTTATTATGTAAAGGCTTTACGGCTGGAAAAAATATGCAAAATTTGATGTTATTTTTGCAGGTAATTATTAGCTATTTTAATGTTCTGAATAGTGTTTTATAAAGTGTAATGTATGTATATTATGCATGATTTTTTTTTTTCATTTAGCTTTCATAATAGCTGAAATATTAAAAAAAATAATAATTTCACTAAATTTTTGCAGACCAATGGTGTACCTCCCACCTTAACCCAGATAAGACTGACGTCCTATATATAGGAACCGGACGTTTTATTTTTTCAACATTGCTGTGTAAGATTTTCATAGTCGGCAATCATGATACCATAATCCTTATGTGTTATAAATTGCCTCCAATTTTTTTTCTTATATTTAGTCTGTCATAGTCATTGTTATTAACATATTTGTGTGAAACGTCCGGTGTCCTATATGTAGGACGTCAGTCTTATCTGGGTTAAAAACAGTTACCAATAAAAATAAATTTCCTTCTTAAATTTTCTTATCACAATTTTATTCATAAATGAAAAAATAGATATATTAAACTCTTATGTCTGAAATAAAATCATTAAATTTACAGCTTAGTTTTTCAAGCTTAAAATTGTGTGAAAAAACCAAAAAGAATTAAAACTTATTTTATTAAAACATGTCGAGGGAAAGATCTGAATTAATAAAACCTGCTGTCCCTATATGATTCATGCTATTACATATTTACATATTTTAAAAATTGTCAGATACTGTATATAAAAACAGAAACATAATAATAAACTTGACCGATTTCCGCAGTACTAACAGAAAATTATTCTTATTTTTTCACCAAACTTTCGTCTTCACCAATCCAATTCATCATTAACATAGGTACTTCTAGAACGTATTTCTTTTGTTACGAGTATTAGGCTATAGAAGTTGTTAGCATACCGAACCATTAAGCAGATTGAAAGTTACACGAGTAAAAGTACGAAGCTGATAAGAAAGCCGCCAAACTAAAATCATGTTTATCAGGATGCATTACTAGGCTGTTTCATTACAAGTGTGCACATATGCAAGAATGCTGCCTCAATAATGGAATGCTAGAGGTAACGACAACAGTTGGTAATAACACAATTGTAACTTTGAACATTGTACCAGAATTGTTTGAAAAGTACATAGCCTGACATAGAAATTAAACTAGGGTTATTCTGAAACAATCTTTATTTCTCAAACCCCTGAGATTCACACACTTGGTGTTGCAATGCTGTACACTTTTGTTCATAGTTTCTTCGAGGTCTGCAGAAAAGTCTTCTGCTGCTTTTGTAACCCCTTCATTTGACAAAAATTTCTTCCCAGCCAAGTGAATTTTGAGCTTTGGAAAAATAAGTCAGAAGGTGCGAGATCTGGTGAGTCGAAGGGGGTGCGTCAACAATTCGAATCGTAGTTCGTGTAGTATAGTAACCGCAGGTGCATTGTCGTGATGAAACAACACTTTCTTCTCGGCCATACGCAATCTTTTCTCGCGAATTTTCCCTTTCAGTTTCTGCAGGATATTTCAATAATATTTTTCGGTTCTTGTTCTCCCCTTTGGTAGAAAATTAATCATGATTATCCACCTTAGAGTCCCAGAACACAGGCGCCATGATTTTCCAAGCCGATTGAACATCTTTTGCCTTCTTTGGAGGCAGAGAATCACCGTGCTTCCATTGTTTCGACTGCTGTTTACCTCTGGCATGTAGTACTGGATCCAGGTTAGAAACCGCCTACAAATCAGGCGTATTCTTTTCGAATGAAGCCAGGCAATCTCTCGAAATTTGACGTGTTAACAAACGCGGAACCCAACTTGCGGAGACCTTGGACATGCTCAAGATATTTGACTAAGATGTGGCGCACCTGTTCAGTTGAGATGCGTATAATCTCGCTAATTTCCCGCACTTTCAGTCGACGGTCGTTCAACACTATATAGTGGATTTTTTCTACTATTTCTTCACTTGTTGCTGTTACATTGTAAAATTCCTTTGCAGAAGAAATAGTTGCATTTTTTCGACTAAATTTCTGCACATATAAAGGACAAAACTAAAATTCTTTCAATTGTTCATTAACATAATACACTGCTCTCGTAAATTTACTGAGCATATTGGGAATTATGTCAATGGCTTTCCCAAAATATGCTATGAAATATTTGACATAAAACCAATTTGTATCTCGAAAAGGAAGTAAAAACGAGCAAAATTATATTAAACATTTTTGTCTGAAATATCTCAAAGAATAACCCCCTGAAATTAATGACTTGTATACGGTTCACCCTCTATTATTAAGCCTATTAGGCCTACTATATAATACTGTATATTGAATTTATTAACATAGTGTTACATTTACTCTGTAATTTGCCAATTATAGCTACATTTCACATTTTTGACTATGGTATTTATACTTAACTCCTTTTAATTTATTTTTATTTGGTATTTTTCATTTATATCTATATCTCTGTCTTTTATTTGGGTAGTATCTATTTGTTTTTTTTTCATTTCTAATTTTTAATTTGTAATTGCACTCGTATCTTGCATTTGTATCTGTTTTATCTCTTTTTTCATGTTATATCCAATTTTATGTTTTTTTTAACAAATATCTTTACTGTCTATTGTAATTGGAGCTTTGCCCTGTTATAGACATAAATAAATAAATAAATAAATAAATAAATAAATAAATAATTAAATAAATAAATAAATAAATAAATAAATAAATAAATGACATTGAATGCTTTTCGAGGTTCTAATGCAGACCAGTTCCATTCTATACTTTTGGAAACGTGAAACCTGATCTAGGCCTATATAGTATTTTAAGGGGAGAGGATGGTAATTTTTAGTGAAAAATGGGTAAATTTAAAAACAATTTCTTTAAAATACTTTGTGATATGTGTGGGATACATAGCTTAACTTTTGTGGGTATTTGTACCCTTATCGGATGTTTAGTCGTCATTTTTAAACTTCCTGCGTTATGGATTTTTAAATCACTCGCCCACATGTATAGTTGTTTAAGGTAAATTAAATTTAAAAAAAAAATCTTTAAAATACTCTTTGATATATGTGGAATGCATTGCATAACATTTTGTGGGTATTTGTGCCCTTATCGGATGTTGAGACGTAATTTTTAAACTTCCTGCGCTATGGATTTTTAAATCACACGCCCTCTTTTATCGGTTTCCATTAACTTCATTTTTTTGCTACATTACCAGACAAAAATGGATATATTTTCTGAACTATTAAAGATACATGCAGGAAATTTAGAACACAAATTCTTTAGACTATTAGGAAAAGTTTCTCTGTAACAGAATTTTGTTAATTGATTTCATTTTAGAAATACATCCGTTTGTTTGCAAGAAAGGAAATCAGAAAATTGTTATTAAATTTTAATTGTTTATTTAGAAACGTAGGAACTAATATCAAAATTCTCTTACAGACAGTTTGTAGAACATGCTTTTGCAAGCACATTGCAAAAAACTATTTCAATCTATCTTTAAAAACGGTTTAGATATATCGGTTTTAGGACAATCTGCATTGGGTATATTTTTTTTTTCAAATTTGGGCCCCCAAATAATTTTTTTTTTCAAAATATTTATATTTGGTTGAGTTCCTACAGCTATGAGAACTCTACATGCAAAAAATGAATATTTTACACCAAATAGGAAAAAAAGTTTTATAAAATACCATCCTTTCCCCTTAAATTCTCTTACCAAAGAAATATATTAGTATCAGAACTACGTAGTTGAGTTATTTTTTTCCGCCAGAAGAGTATGAAGAAGTAGTAGACTTGTTAATTTCTTACAGAAACTTCTTTGGTTAGATTAAATTCATGCAACTTAGTTCCGCTCTATTTAACCCTTGAAGCTCGCTGCTAATGACCTGCGTGTCGAGTTTTGTGCAGAAGTCGCCGCCACAGTCTTCCTCGACGTCGGACCATGGCTCTTTGTTATAGATGCAGAATGAAATACAACGCAAATTAGTAGTCGGCGACAAAACTAACATTTGTAATTTCAGAGCACTCAAGTACTGGTTTGAACTTTTTTTCTTTTCATTGGTTTTAGACTGTACTTTACTCCAAACAATGTTTACTCTCTCTGGAAATCGTTAACACGTCAATTATCATTTGTCTAATTTCAATTTTGTTTCCACTCTGTGTGTTAGTTATGCTTTCTCCAAAGAGGCAGTTCCGTTATTGATAAAGCTGAAAGAGTGTCTTTCTTTATACAGGGACATCATTTTATTTTTACTTCAATTTTTATTGTACCTGAGTTTTTAAATGTACTTAACTCTCACCCCTTCTACTAGTAAACTTCCAGTCGTCCTCCACACAGAACCAAGACCGCGTATGCAGTCAAAGTGCCTTACGGTGACACTAAACAGACTGAGTTAGTGAGTATAGTACGTTACAGAAATATGTTCGCGTTTTTCAGTGACGAAAGAGATTTCAATATTGAATCATATTTTCGTAAAGGTAGGCCTACTGTCGTCCGTTTGCCTACGTGGCATCCCGGTTTCACCCACCCGCTTCTGCTCGCCCCTCTCTAAAGGCTAGTGGCTGGGCTGCCATAGTTATTTTCTGAAAACATTAATTTCTGTTAGAAATTGAACGTGTACGTAATATTATACAGCTGTTTAAAATGACTTAAATAAAATGGTATCGTTAACTAATTAACTGTCACGTGATTTCCTCCCTTTCTACGACCCTGCGACATAACTACTTGGATGGACAGTAGATAGCATGTGT
The DNA here is from genome assembly GCF_040183065.1 of Periplaneta americana. Taxonomy (NCBI): domain Eukaryota; kingdom Metazoa; phylum Arthropoda; class Insecta; order Blattodea; family Blattidae; genus Periplaneta; species Periplaneta americana. Next base: position 134,171,814 of record NC_091123.1, on the reverse strand, counting down.
GAGTAAATTTATCTTTTCGGATCGGGCAGAAGTGAAGATTAAATTTACAGTACGTAAGGTAGGCCTATTCTTTTATAGAGTAGGTACAAAATTATTTAAACATGAGTTACTAGTACGAAGGACGAAACTGGTAATTGGAATTAGGTACAATAGTCTGTAGTCCGATAATATGCACAAAAGAACTGAAGTCTGTACCGAAATGAACGGCCACCATTTTCAAAAATGTTTTTAGATATCCATATTATTATTTCAATTTAACTTCATTCTCTAGCTATATTGTTCGCTAATTTGCTGTAGATAGTATAATATACACTGCATAATTAATACTTCCGAATGGATAGCTCAGTTCGTGAGTAAAAACACTTATTGTTAATACAGCATTGTATTTTGATTAAACAAAAGCTTAATGAAAATTATAAAACTTAAAATCGCGATATTTCCTAGTTTACTTAATTGGATAAACTACTTTTCTTCCCTTCTATACCTAGTGACGTCATTTGTTTGTATTCTACATCATCGAACTCCAGTCGTGGAAGGGAGTAGGAAACGGTGTTTCCAGTTCTCAACCTTTAATCCAAAGGTATAGCCAGGTTAATATTGGAAATGCTAGTAAAAATAAAATGATGTCCCTGTATAAAGAGGATCATACTGAAAGTCACGAGCAATCCATTGTTATAAATCGCAATTATTATTTTTTTAATACATCAGGCCTACATCATCTTAATCTACAGGCTTTTGTGTCACTTTTCAACATAGTCTCCATTTCTTTACACACATTCTTCCCGCCGTTCTGTAACTTTGAAAATTCCCTTCCTGTAGAAGTCTTCTTGATCTTCTCGAAGATACTGACGCACTGCTTTCCGGATGTCCTCCAGCGCCTCCTGCGTTGGCCTCGCAGCTACTGCTTTACAGAACCGAAAAGATGGTAGACCGGAGGGTGCCAAGTCGGGACTGTAGGGATATTGCGGAAGAGTTTCCCACATAAATGTTCTGATTTTCTTCACTGTAACACGATCAGTTTGAGGCCACGCGTTATCGTGTTGCAGTATGATCTTCTTTCCAGGGTGTTTCTCGCGTAATGCACGACGGAGCTTCAAAACTGCCTGAATATAGCGGACAGCATTTATGGTCTGTCCAGGTTCAAGAAATTCAACCAAAATGCATCCCAGAACTCATCAACTGTTTCCTTGTTGCGTTCCATGGAGGCATTTCAAGGGCAACCGCTATGAGGCTCATCCTGCATGCTCATCTTCGAAATGTTTCACCTATCTCCTAACACTGCTGGCGCCCATGCACACATCTCCGTATGCACACTGAAGTCTGATGTGAATTTCTGCAGCAGATTTTTCTTCAACAAGGAATTTAATGACAGCACGCTGTCGAAACGAACCATTGTTGTCGACCATTTTGCAAACATTGCCTGTGGTTACATGATAGAAAGTTTAAAGTCTGTAGATTATGATCATATAATCGCTTTTTTACATTCTTGAAATTGAAATTATAGTAGGAATGTGTTACTCATGACTTTCAGTACGACCCTCTGTACAATGGTTGAAATCCAATGTCAATATTCGTTTAGATATGTGGCACAAAAAAAAGCTTCAATCTTGAATTAAAAAATTCTTGCAAAGTTCACTAGCTGTTTCTGGCTGATATAGAGAACCCAAGCTTTCTAGTCATTAGATAAATTAAATAAAAATAAGTAAGCTCTTTTATTTCCAGAAATTTCAGTAATTACTTGCTGACAAATTAGACTTGAGTATTAACTTTCAGTTTAGAATTTACTGAATACTGATCAGTTATTACTTCTTTTTTTATTCAGTACATCCTTATTTTTCCAGTGAACACTTAAAATGTTTTCAGTGAAATTCAGTAATTGCTTCTTTGGTTGAGTAATTTCTTGCACATTTTGAAGTTTGCTAAAGTGTTGGACTTGCATGTTTGTTGTTAGTTAGGCAGCTTTTCTACCTATTCGTCTGGCCTCCATGGAATTCGTGTAGTTCTCGCAAGGAATTCGTCGAGTGGTCAGGAAAAGAAGTGCAGAAACAGAAAGGATATCAGTCCCAGGAACTCGGAGAAGTATTTCTCCCATTATAATAATCCATACAGAAAGAAATCAAATCGACATAAATCATTGTAAGTTGTCAATAAGTTATCAAAAAAAGGTTTGTGGAAACTGACTTATATCACTTTTCCCAGACACTGCAGAATTAATATACAGCATGTGTTTAACATAAAATTTTCACACGAAGACTAAAATTCATAAGATTCAATTGATAGTGTAAGTGAACGTTATACTTACGCCTGATTCCGCCTACGAAACCATTAAATACCTCCTATATGTTTCGATTATTATTTGGGCTGCCTAAGCAAAAATGAACAGCTTAAGTCAGACACTCTGTACACAATACACAACTTATAATGGTCACACGAACCTCTTTGCATTTGTAATTTCAAAGTTATTTCCAATATGGCGACTTTCAAGAAGACGAAGTGTTACGACTATGTGTGTAATTGGTTGATCTATTGGATTTGTAATAAAATAAATCCACTTAACATACGGAATCAGACGGAAAATAAGGTGGTTCCAGACTTTTCATTCAGATTGTATGTTAGTCCTTTAGAATTAGAGACCTTAGAGCATAGATGGGCATCGTGCCTCACTTGAGAAATAATGCCTCACTTACCTTCACAGAGCTTATCGCTCTGAGTGACATCATCTTCACAGTCCCCGTCCCTCCCTCACGTAGCTCCTAGGCGTGGGCAGGTTCTATATCAGTTTCATAAGCAATATCAGTGGTGGCATAATGGCATTATCAAAGCAGTGTGTACGCGTTAGAAAACGATTATTTCATGAGAAATGGGAGGAAGAGTTTTTTTTTTTGCTGTTTAGAAGGGAAGAACATACGATGTATGTTATGCTCGAAAATCCTATTAGTCATTAATAAATTTAATATACAACGACATTTAAAAGGTACGAGGAATTAAATGTTGCTTGTACGTATTATTTCCAAAAGAAATTTATAAAAAAAAAATATCAAATGTGCATAGAAAACGAAATATGATTTTCTGAAATTATTTTAGGTCCAGAACGTGCAAATCTATTAAGTAATCTTGATAAACGCCAGAATATTTAAGAAAATAAACGTAGAAAACGTGATGGAATATTATTGGCTAGTTACGCAATTTCTCGCCTGTGATTTAAATCAATTCAATGATGGAGAAATAGTAAAGAGGTTTATGATTAAAGCTGCCCAATTAATTTGCCAAATTGAATAAAAGTTTTCGAGTCTCTCACGTTAACCAAGCGCTTTCCTAATAATTCGCCACTGACCGCCTTAGCGATTACGATAAGGTGACGCAGGTCACAGCAGTTTATATTTCCCATCCTACTCTGCAGTCTCCTCTCCTAGTAAACAAACTATTTCAAATCGAGTGCCTCACGTAACCGAAAATTGTGCCCATGTATACCTTAGAACAACATTGACACCCCTGTTGTTATTGAATGACGTACGAATATCGCAGGTAATCTTTCAGCGTGCTACATAAAATATAACATGCAGAAATGTTTAATCTCTTAATAGCTACAACAGCGGATATGAAAAGGCTCAGGTTCCTGGTTCTTATTGCTTGTTATTCATATGAATATATTTTAACATACATTACATAAAGTGCGTGTTGTGGAAGTGCGTATTAGTTTTTTATTAATTTATTATAGTCAGAATACATAATTTTATTGAGTGTATTTATGCAGAGTGAATACACAACACGCAATATTACACTGACGGCAATTTTCATTATTTTTAATCATAGTACAGAAATTATTAAACGTGTTTCTGTCGGTTTAAACAAGGATAACAGAAAATTTAACGAGTTTGTATATTAATTTTGTTTTATATGTGTTCACGCTTGCAGTTTATATGCAAAAAAACACTCTACGTTTTATCTCTTGGGTCCATTTATCCGCATGAAACAATTACTTTCACTGAATATATAATTTTTTACCAAACTTTTTTTCTAGCAGAAAAACGACAAAATTCTAAACTACTTAAAATTATCAATTAAAAGTATTTGATATTTAATGTTCACATAAACAAAATAGTTTTAGAACGAAACAAAATACACCCTAACGGAATTTTAACACAACCTAATGTAAAATTAAGTACATTGCTGTAAGCCGATGTTGAGATAACCATATCTCATTCAGAAATTAACCTATCACGTTTAATATTTCTCCTACAAATTCTGAAAATATTCGACAAGGAAATCTCTTTGACAAAACAAGACAATGACTTTTCTAGGGCAAAGTCCCATAAAAAGCAAGATTGCATAGGTAACAAATTATGAGAAATGTTTCACTATTTTTGTCACCATTTGTTATATAGTGGAAAAGATTCGGCGAACAAATATACAAATATTATGAACGTTTAATGGTATTTTCAAACCAAACGAATCAGTCAGAGTGGGTTGTACTCACTCCTCTGTTAGACCCATTAGTGCTGGCGTTCCACAAGGCTCTATCTTAGGTCCGATATTATTCAATGTATATACTTCGGACATTCCTGCAACACCAACTGCACAAATTGCTATGTATGCAGACGACACAGCTATTTATGCAACCCATCGCAACATTAACATAGCTTCAAATCACCTTCAGGAAGCCTTCAATATCATATGCCCTTGGCTTGAAAATTGGCGCATCGCATTGAACTACAATAAATGCTAAGCAATGATATTCACTTTGTGTCGTCCTGCTAATCCTCCATGTATAAATCTTTCAACCAACGTGATACCGTGCAAACCAAAGGATGAAGCTGTAAAATATCTTGGAGTGCACTTAGATCGCCGTCTATCATGGAAACATCACATCAACAACAAACTTAAATTGGCCTACTCAAGACTCACTAAATTATATCCGCTGCTCAACAATAAATAATCTCTTCATCTCTTCAAAATTAAGTTCTACGAATTTCACTCAATTCTCCTTGGTTTGTCCATAACAGCCAACTACACAGAGAAACTGGTATTGACACAATCAAACAGTTTATTCATTCACAAGCTAAGAACTTCTATAACAATCTAGAAAATGTTCCAGGCGCCATCCACTACTCTCTCGGAAGGAAATCCACATTTCCCACCAGAATCAAGAGCTGACTTCCAATGGACCTCATATTATAATCAAAATTTAACATCACACCAACCTATGTAAATAATTATTTATTAACAATTATTTGTGTTCATTGAGGAGCCCAATCTAGGCTGCCCTCAATTCAGTGTCATGTAATGTATTTTTATTTTATGTAGAAATGATCTGTATAGCGATAAATGCGCTGATCGATCAATAAATTATTTAAAAAAACCAAACGAAGTGCAAAAACCACAAAATTAATTGTAGGCAATCATATAAACCTATAGCCGTTCCAAAACTACTGTAATGTTGCGAAGACTGGACTCTCCAAAAACAAGACTTATCAAGATTAAACACTGCAGACATGAATTTTTCACAACAGCTTTTTCAGCTTCATTAGAATAATAAAAGAAAATAAATGACGAAATGTTAAAGGAATTAGATATTACGCCCATTATAAAAGTAACTACAACAATAATTATTATAATTTTAATTTATAATATATAATTTGATAGAACTTACACTTAACAAAAATTAATTAAAATAAAATATCTCTACAAATTTTGAATTACCAGTCGGAGGGGAAGAGAAGATTGGAAAGACCATTAAAACGTTCCCCAAACGACTTCCATTTGCTAGCCAACATAGACCGCTAGGCCTAAACTTCGTGAAAGCTTATGATGACCCTACTACTGCTGCTACTGCTGCTACTATCATTATTATTGCTATTATTATCACTATTATTATTATTATTATTATTATTATTATTATTATTATTATTATTATTATTATTATTATTATTATTACTAGTGGCTTGTGTAGGAAATGCTGCAAACTAAGTTCGTTAGACGTTCAAATAAATTTTTTTTAGATTTATTTTCAATGAAAAATATCAGACATTTTGAAAGTTATTTGCTTCCATAATAATGAAACATACTCCCTCTGAATGGGTTTTTTTATGCCAAATATTTTTTCTTGAACCTATCCACCTTCGGTTTTTGAGTTTCAACGCGAAAACGCAAGTAATAATGTCAGGACGATCAGTGGGGTTTTCATGTGGGAGTAAAGCAATAGCTATTTCAGGTCATTGTGGATTGTAGGTGAAAGTCAGGTTTGCTATGCTTTCGAACAATAGGCATAGCATCATGGTATAGCTGCTGCATGTAGAGTTTGAAATGTAGAGGGTAAAATCATTTTATCCTGCTAAGAGATCTTGCTGAAATGATCGGGAGACTACATAATTTTGTAGGCCTCTTATTTTTATCAGTAAGTAATACCTTTTGGTCTTTCCTTAGGAACTGTAATTTTTGCGCTCTCTCGAGCCAATACTGAAGAGAATGACGAATATAAATATCTACACCACACCGCCATTAAGTATATGAAAAAGACCCAACCCCACATGATTAAAAACTATAAAAATATTTCATTTTTAGTAACAATATTATCTTACGTAAGTTTTGTAGTTTATATATATATATATATATATATATATATATATATATATATATATATACATATATATATATATATATACTACATAGTCGTCACTCAGTAAATTATAGAAATGAACATCTAATTTCATATATTCTCTACATCTACTTATATAACCCCAAAACGTTTCACTTTCATATCATCAATATAGCATTAATATGTATAATTAATGAAAAATAGTCAGATCATGGCATTAACTATAACAATATTTAATTTCTAATAGTAATAATGTCATCAAACCACCTCAACATTTGTAGATTTTAATATCCAATACACAGCTGTAGTCAGAAAATTACACACCACAGAATCACGCATGTAAATTATTTTGTAAGCCTTGAAATTTTTAATAACCTATTGAATTTGAACTCTAACTATGTCAGCAATCATGCAGATCATGGCCTTCGTGTAATATTGTTTATTGTAGTGTGATTGTGTTTTATTTTGAAAAGCTATTATTTTTCAAAACTGACGACAGATGGATTTTGGAAAATAGGGAAATGATGTGGCAAAATTGACATTTCACTGAAAACTACTATTTTCCTGAAAAACTTTGGATTCCAAGCTTCAAAATGAGTGGTCATTTATTAAAATCCGTTCAGCCGTTTTCCTGTAGCTACAGTATTTTCCATTACCAGTTCAAATTATATATATAGATTATTATTTCCTTTTTTTGGTTTTTACTTAGTAAATTTTTCAAGATAGCCTAATTACGAAATATATTATTTATTATTAACCTATTGTTTTGCATCATTTCAGTAAATGTTACACACTGTGTTATATTTTATAGGTGTAAATGATTTAAATATGTAAAGAACAATATCGTATCAATGTCAATCTATATGTATGTAACAATTTGTATAGTTATACAGTAGTGGCAAAAATCCCGGACCGACCCTTGTAGCTGATTTCAGAGCCTTATTCACTCCAGAGCACGATAGACTGGTAACTAAGACTTTCGTGGTTCGAATCCTGCCTGAGAAGGAAACTTTTTTTGTTCCTTATTCAAATTTATTCCCAATACTTTTAGATTGCAGCGATATTTTACTACTTGATTAACTTATTATTCCCAGAACTTGAATTTTACCAGCTTAAAGCCACGTTTCCACTATTGCAACTGCGCAGGAATAATGAGAGGCAAACAGCAGTTGCCAGTTAAAATTGGAGATTCTCTCGCGCACATCTCGTTTCTATTTGCGTACATATTCATTTTGGATAAGTAAATATCACAAAGGAAGGGATGAAACTAGAATCATGATTGAGGAAGTGAGCTGGCCGGATTATCACTTTTTTTTTAATTACGCGGATCTCAATTGAAATTAAGTTACAGTTGATTGGACCAGGAAGAATTTTTTTTCGTGAATTAGTTTCAGCAATTACCACACTGGTTTATCGGTACAGAGTATAATACGTAACGGTAGGGACAGGAGGGCAAATAAACCATTACTTACTTACAAATGGCTTTTAAGGAACCCGGAGGTTCAATGCCACCCTCACATAAGCCCCCCATTGATCTCTATCCTGTGCAAGATTAATCCAGTCTCTATCATCATATCCCACCTCCCTCAAATCCATTATCCTCCCATCTACGTCTCGGCCTCCCCAAAAGTATTTTTCCCTCTATATGCATTTCTAGATTCCTCCATACATGCTACATGCCCTATCCATCTCAAACGTCTGGATTTAATGTTCCTAATTATATCAGGTGAAGAATAAAATGGGTGCACAGTTCTGCGTTGTGTAACTTTCTCCATTCTCCTGTAACTTCATCCCTCTTAGCCCCAAATATTTTCCTAAGCACCTTATTCTCAAACACCCTTAATCTCTGTTCATCTCTCGAAGTGAGAGTTCAAGTTTCACAACCATACAGAACAACCGGTAACAAACTATTTTTAAAACTCTAACTTTCAGCTTTTTTGAAAGCAGCCTGGATGACAAAAGCTTCTCAACCGAATAATTTCTGACATTTCCCATATTTATTCTGCGTTTAATTTCCTCTCGAGTGTCATTTATATTTGTTACTCTTGTTCCAAGATATTTAAATTTTTTTCACCTTTTCGAAGAATACATTTTCAATTTTTATATTTGTATTTCGCAGAATGTTCTGGTCTCGAGACATAATCTTATACATTGTCCTTTCGAGATTTACATCCAAACCTATCTCTGTACTTGCTTCAAGTGAAATTAAAAATGAATGAATGAATGAATGAATGAATGAATGAATGAATGAATGAATGAATGAATGAATGAATGAATGAATAATTAAGTGAATGAATAAGTGAGTGAATAAGTAATTGAGTGAATAACTGAGTGAAAAAGTGGATAAATAAATAAATAAATAAATAAACAAGCGAATGAATAAGTGAATAAATGCATGAATAAAGAAATAAGTGATCAAATAAATACATAAGGTAATATATATATATGAAAAAATAAATACGTGAATAAATATATAAATAATTAAGTGAATAACTAAATAAATACGTAAATAAGTAAATAAATTAACAATCAGACAGGTGTATACAGACAAGACAGGCAGATCATTTCAAACACGTTACAAAGAACACATTACAGCCATAATCAAATAACAAAACACTTCCACATACGCAGAATACACCACAAACGCCAACCACACCTACAGCAACATAAACACAAACATGGAAATTCCACATCTCCAACCGAAAAATCAGACAAAAACTGAACATACTAGAACAGTACAAAATATACAGACACACAAAAACACAACCGCATCAAATCCTCAACACATAACTCAATTTCAGAACACACACAATTTTTGACTCCACATTACACTACACAAACACACTCCCACAGGAAACGCAATCAGAAAGCGCAAAGACCACCTAGTTCTGAGGATAACTCACAGGCTGAAACTAGTCAACAAGTTAACTTCGTTATTTAATACGTGGAGGCATTATATATACTTTATATTCCAAGTGATATAGTGTTAAAAGTTGTGTGATCAAGATGTATATATAAATTAATTAATTCGGTTTTCTTCGCTCCTGCGTGAAGCCTATGGAAGTGACATTTGAAACTTTTAATTTTATAGTTGACTGCTTTTGTAAATTCCAGCTCAAACATTTCTGCTAAAAATTGATGGGCATCCCTCTTTTTCTGGCGGTCCTTATAATTCGGTTCTGAGGCTCGCCACAGACCAGGATAATTCCTGTATTCTTCAGTGAACTCTACGCTTTTCCCATTAGACCAGTTCATCACACTCTCACATACAGATAACCTATAAAAAAATACTCGACAAACTAGTCGAATGCACCGAACCTATACAAATTTTGGAATGAAAACAGCAGCTCCTACGGAAGCCCTGAAATCAGCTGGTGAAGAAGCAGATAGTTGCCAACGTCTCCCGGTCCCAGAACGGGAGACTCGCGCATATTTGTCCAAGGATTGGGCGCACACAGTTTATTCCTGCATCTCGCCTTGCGCATATCTGCCTAACTGGCAACTGTTGTTTGTCTCTCGTTATTCCTGCGCAGTTGCAATAGTGGAAACGCGGCTTTACACGGACTCATGAAAGAATTTTAAAAAAAGATGACGTTATAATATTGTTAAATCTACGAGTATCACAGATGAAGCAGGTACTATATACAGGAACATCATTTTATTTTTACTTACATTTTTTATATTAACCTGGCTATACCTTTAGAGAACCGGAAACACCGTTCGCTACCCCCTTCCACGACTGGAGTTCGATGATACAAACAAATCACTTTACTAGGTGTAGGAGGGAAGAAAAGTAGTTCAGCCATTTACGTAAACTAGGAAATATCGCGATTTTGAGTTCGATAATTTTCATTAGGTTTCTGTTTAATCAAAATGCAGTACTGTATTAACAATTAGTGTTTTTACTCACGAACTGAGTTATCCATGCGAACGTATTCATTATGCAGTGTATATTATACTGTCTACAGCACATTAGCGTACAATTTAGAGAATGAAGTTAAATTGAAAAATAATCATAATATGGATATTTAAACACATATTTGGAAATGGTGGTCGTTCATTTCGATACAGGATTCAGTTCTTTTGTGCATATTATCGCACTATAGACTATTGCATCTAATTCCAATTACCAGTTTCGTCCTTCGTACTAGTAACTCATGTTGAAATAATTCTGTACCTACTCTATAAAAGAGTACCTTACGTACTGTAAATTCAATCTTCACTTTTGCCCGACCCGTACAGATAAAATTACTTAGACATGCTATCTACTGTCCGTCCAAGTGGTTATGCCGCAGGATCATAGAAAGGGGGAAATCACGTGACAGTTAATTACTTAACGAGGCCCTTTTATTTAAGTTATTTTAAACAGTTGTATAATATTACGTAAACGTCCAATTACTATCAGAAATTAATGTTTTCAGAAAAGAGCTAAGATAGCCCAGCTTTTACAGAGGGGCGTGCAGAAGCAGGTGGGGGAAATCGGGATGCGACATAAGCAAAAGGACAGTATCTGTGCGAAAATATGACTCAATAGTGAAAGCTCTTTCGTCACTGGAAAACGCGAACATATTTCTGGAACGTACTATACTCACTAACTCAGTGCTATTTACTATATGCGGCCTTGATTCTGTGTGGAGGACAGTTCGAACTTCATTAGTAGAAGGAGTGAGAGTGAAGTACATTCAAAAACTCAAGTACAATAACAATTGAAGTAAAAATAAAATGATGTCCCTGTATTATGAAGACGTTGTAATGTCACAGTTAAATTGACAATCAAGCCTATATTTATCTAGAGAGAATTCCAGTAATCAAAATGGATCGTTATAAGTCTCGCAAGCAGGGATTACCGACGACAGGAATGCGAACGAAACAATTCGATAAGGAAGAGGGCGACAGGAAAGGTCACGAGATAACTTGAATGATACTCAAGAATACAGTCGGAAGAGAAACGACATCGCTAGAATCAATCTTGTGTTGTGATAGTTACATTACGGTTTTAGTTTCAGTTCCACTGCATGTGAATACGTGTCTTATTCCGAGTGCGTTTATTTTATTATGTAGTGATGGAGCGTTCCCCTCGCAGAGTATCATTATTTTATTCGTAAACATAATGTTGCGCGTTTAATTCTCTTCGAATTTTTCGCTTGCTACGCTCTTCATTTCGACAGGAGATGTCTCCAACTGTTCATCTTCTTGGAAGTAGTGTTGCCAACACATAAATTGTATCCCCGTCAGTATAACACCTGGAAATCCGTCAGAATCCGTAAAAATTAAAAAAAAATAATAATAATAAGACCCAATATATATATATATATATATATATATATATATATATATATATATATATATATATATATAAAACACAACTTACTTACAAATCCTGAGTAAAATAATAATTCTTCAAAATCTAACTTGATTACGAGAAAATCTGAAACAGGACATTCTTAAACAGGGCTGTTCAAATAAAAAGTAAAATCTCTAAAAAATTAAACAATTAAAAATGATAGCAGCTGAAAATGTCAAAAGACGATGTAAATCGTAATTTCTGCCAGAAAATCCGTCACCCGTCAAAGACATTTTTTTCCCGTCCGCTATGTTGAAATTCCGTCACTTTTGACGGAATTTCCGTCCAGTTGGCAACACCGCTTGGAAGAGGCAGTGCTTTCATCGGCCCACACACCTCGCTCCCTCGGCGTGCCTACATACACACGTCAAAACAGACAGCAACGCCACCACTGTTTTTCGGTAATCGTTCCTTGCACGAGCTATCCTAGCGATTGAAGAATTTTTTATGGAAAGATGCAGATAATTTCTTAGAGAATGAAGTAACGAAAACAATTTCTTAAATATATATCTGAGTTATTTGACTCTCCGATCTCTGTTCATTAATAAATAATCTTTTATATTGTCGCTGTAGTTAATAAACGACGCATTTGACAGTCGTGGTGTGGTTCTGTTGTTAATAATTGTACTGAGCAAACATGGATGTTCCATTACAATTACCTGATTTTTTTTTTCGGGTTCAACCTCAATCTAAACTTCTGAGCCTATAAGTAGAGTTTAACGATAATATTGAAAAATTTTGTGACTTATAAAGACACCTAATTTTCAGTCATTGTGCACAGTATGCGATTTATGATACAAACGATTTCCATTTTCTTTGAATAGAGCATTTAGACTTGTTTGAGTATTTGCCTTGGGAGTAAATTTCGAAACTAAGAATCCAAATATAAATTACTTCATTAACTGCTTGGCACAAAAGACTTTTATAATATTACGAGGGAGACAGTGGAGATGAAATGCAAAGACTTCACGTAGGCGCTTGTGGTGATAGGGGGACAGTGAGGAATGGTATAAATGAACAATAAGAAACTGACAAGACATATTTGTTCTTGCAAAGCACACCCAACTGGAAAGGAATCTTTCTCTGCAGACGAATATAATTTCGCTTTTTGAATATTTTAATACCCCTTGTATAATTTAAAGAAGATAGATTAAGCATGGCAAGAAACATGCCTAGCTGCACAAGTTCTATTTTCTTAAAGTTTCCCAACATTCCATTAACCGTAGCCAATGCAATAGCACAATCCATCAGTCCGTCATAATACCTGGCAAGACACGCTGGGTCTGTTCTGAAATAGAAAGGAACGTATTTTTTAAACTCTGAATAAATCCAGTAGAAGACAACAGATTGATGTCATATTATGCGCTTTATTTCAAATGTTTAAACACGAACAGTACAGGATGGTATAACTAAATTTAGTAAAAGCTACTGCAATTGAAGTACATTACAGTACAGTATAATATATTAGCCCCAGTACATGGTTATGAAAACTAAATTGCGGAGTTTATATAAAAAAAAGTTTAATTTACCGTGAAAAAATACTTATTTCTGTTTTTAAACTACTGAGTCGTATTATACAGGGTGCAAACGATATAAACTGCCAAAATTATACAGACTGTACATATCCGTCTACTAAACATGATGTGTAGCCTAGTGAAATTTTGTTTTTTTCTCTTATATTTTTGTTTTTAAACCATTAAAAATATGTTTTTAGGATTGATAGTAGTCTAATATTTACTTTTCGAGTAAATGTGAACGTCAATGCCAATGACTTTCCGTCCAACACATGTAACACCACCACAATAGAGAGACAACAGATTATCCTAATTTGTAAACAAGGATATCACCACAGTTGCAAAATACGAGGCGGACCGAAATAAATGATAGTCTACTATCTTTTCAAAAACATTAGGCTCATGCATAACATTATTATGATGTACCGAAGTACATATGATATTTCCGTACAGGAATTCTGCGTTACCATATGATGAAGGATGGATAGAACAGAGAAAAAATTCTCTCCGAAACCGGGATTCGAACCCGGGTTTTCAGCTCTATAAAAATAATAAAATAATAATAATAATAATAATAATAATAATAATAATAATAATGATTATTATAATAATAATATTAAATACTATTATTTTTATTATTATACGAAGATAAAATATAGTCTACTATTACATGCACTTCGTTAATTACTTCTCATACCAGAGACGTATACTCTCCACTTTTGGAACGAAACAAAATTAAACATTCCCGAAACTGGGTAACGAATCCCAAATGCCGGTGTATCCCTTATATAGCGCAGAATTTTTCTATTCTTTCCTGATCAGTTACAGTACTTGTTATTTTAGATCTTAGTACAACAGAAATATGTAATATAAAATATGAAGATAAACCACTTGACGGATTGTGGCTTAAATGACTTCTTACTACCGGTATTTGTAGGATAAAAGTGTTCCTTTCCTCCTCCTTCTTCTTTTTCTTCTTCACTACATGGAGTAGGCACAATGGCCTGGCTTCACAGTTGGTCCTTCCATCTTCCTTTCGGCTTTTCTACATCTCTTGTTCCTTTAGTTTTATATCGAAATATTATTTATATTATGTTAGTAGTAGTCTCAAATGAGAGGAGTTTTATATGATATTTTTATTGAATTTGGTATTCCCAAGAAACTAGTTCGATTAATTAAAATATGCCTCAGTGAAACGTACAGCAGAGTCCGTATAGGTCAGTTTCTGTCAGTTGCGTTTCCAATTCACTGTGGGCTAAAGCGAGGAGATGCACTATCATCTTTACTTTTTAACTTTGCTCTAGACTCTAGAGTATGCCATTAGGAAAGTCCAGGATAACAGAGCGGATTTGGAATTGAACGGGTTACATCAGCTGCTTGTCTATGCGGATGACATGAATATGTTAGGAGAAAATCCACAAACGATTAGGGAAAACACGGGAATTTTACTTGAAGCAAGTAAAGAGATAGGCTTGGAAGTAAATCCCGAAAAGACAAAGTATATGATTAAGCTATGTTTCGTGACGAGAATATTGTACGAAATGGAAATATAAAAATTGGAAATTTATCTTTTGAAGAGGTGGAGAAGTTCAAATATCTTGGAGCAACAGTAACAAATATAAATGATACTCGGGAGGAAATTAAACACAGAATAAATATGGGAAATGCCTGTTATTATTCGGTTGAGAAGCTTTTATCATCCAGTCTGTTGTCAAAAAATCTGAAAGTTAGAATTTATAAAACAGTTATATTACCGGTTGTTCTTTATGGTTGTGAAACTTGGACTCTCACTTTGAGAGAGGAACACAAGTTAAGGGTGTTTGAGAATAAGGTGCTTAGGAAAATATTTGTGGCTAGGAGGGATGAAGTTAGAGGAAATGGAGAAAGTTACACAACACAGAACTGCACGCATTGTATTCTTCTCCTGGCATAATTAGGAACATAAAATCCAGACGTTTGAGATGGGCAGGGCATGTAGCACGTATGGGCGAATCCAGAAATGCATATAGAGTATTAATGGGAGGTCGGAGGGAAAAAGACCTTTGGGGAGGCGGAGACGTAGATGGGAAGATAATATTAATAATATTTGAAGGGTGGTGGGATATGATGATAGAGATTGGATTAATCTTGACCAGGATAGGGACCAATGGCGGGCTTATGTGAGGGCGGCAATGAATCTCCGTGTTCCTTAAAAGTAAGTAAGTAAGTAAGTAAGTAGTCTCAAATGTGCCATTCTGTTCAAGTAATGAAACTAGTTGTTATGATATTCCTTTATTTTGTCACTCATATTACAAATTCCAATCTTTTACAGCTCTTTGTTCTTCTTACACTCTGCATTTTATTCCAAATTTTCTTAGAGCGTACATGTTTCTGAGCCATAGGGATGAATACAATAGATGTAACCATTGTTTTATAAAGCTTCATTCTGATATTCTTTCTTGTTTTATTCTTCAGGATGTTGCCACACATAATTCTAAATTTGAATAATTTTTATTTACATCGTCTTTAGTTTCATTTCGTATATTAATTTCACAACGAATAGTTCTATATACAGGGTGGGGCAGAATGAACTCATGATTTTGACTTACGTAATACCCATCCGATAATTGGGGTTGATTGATGCTAGGCATGGCACAACATTGGTCAAGGTATGCCTTTTAAGGTTAGAGTTTTAATTGTTTAGGTTTACATGGCAACCATTTCTGTTTTGTTACTGAAATCAATAAATCTGAATTATCTTCGTCGTATATTGCACATAGACTTAAATTATCATCCGTACAAAATTCAAATAATGCAAGAATTGTCAGACCGTGACTTCATCTCAAGAATGGTCAGATGAAGTCCACTTTGAATTGTCTGATGATGTAAATAAACACAACATGCGATACTGAAGCGCTCAGAATCTTCGTGAACTGCATATAGCCTAAAGGTGACAGTTTGGTGCGGGATATTCTCCGGTCTAAGTACAGTTGTAGCTCTGTCTCCAGGTTTGTCATCTCTAGCAGAACCTGTCGTTCGTAATTTCTCAATCCAGTTATTGTTTGTGTTGCGCTTCGGAGCTCTTCCATGTCTTGCAACGTTGAAATGCCGCATGAATAATTGCTGTGTTGCAAATCTAATTCCCAGGTAAAGTTCCCTGTGAAGCAGACTTAAATAATTTCGATGGAAAAATTGTCCCGGGGTCGGCTATCAATCCCGGGACCTTTGGCTGAACAGGATCGATACCAGGCCCCTGAAAAATTTTTCCTCTGAAATTATTCAATCGCTGTGTTGTTTTCATTGAGTCTCCGCTTTTAAAAATGTTTCAATAGTGAATGTCCGATGTTTTGCTGACCAACGGAACATGTTTATTCAGTACATTTATTGAAATAATTCAAATTTGTTTATCTCAGTAACAAAATAGAAATCGTTGACATGTGAACATAAACAATCTATATATATATATATATATATATATATATATATATATATATATATATATATATATATATATAATTTTAACTGGCAATGGAAATTACAGGAAAACAGCTGAAAGGATTTTAATGAATGATTCCTCATTTTGAAGCTTGGAACCCAAAGACTTTCAGAAAAATAGTAGTTTTCAGTGAAATGTCAATTTTACTACATAATTTTCCTATTTTCCAAAATCCATCTGTCGTCAGTTTTGAGCACTATTGGCTTTTCAGAATAAAACAAAACACACACACTACAATAAGCAATATTACACGAAGACCATGACCTGCAAAATTGCAGACTTTTTAGAGCAAATCCAGAGCAAATTCTGTGACATCATAATGACAACAATATGTCGATCTTCATTTGTGTAATTTTTTATAACGTCTCTGTAACTGGTTATTAAAAACTTTCAAGACTTACTAAATAATTTACAGATCTGATTCTGTGGTGTGTAATTTTCTGAGTACAGCTATGTATTGGATATTAAAAACTACGAAATTTGAAGTGGTTTGATGACATTATCACCATTAAAAGTGAAATATTATTATAGTTAATGCCATGATACGAGTATTTGTCACTGATATACATATTAATGATATAGCATATTGATGATGTGAAACTCAAACCTTTTGGGGTTATATAAGTAGACGGAGAGAATATCTTAAATTAGATCTTCATTTCTATAATTTCCTGAGTGGCGGCTGTATAATATATGCAGTATATGTTACTGAAAACTACAAAACTTACGTAACTTAAAATTATTGTTATTAAAAATGAGATTTTTATAATTATTAATCATGTGGTGTGGGTCTTTTTCATATATTTAATGGAGGTATGGTGTGAATATTTATATGCGTGATTTATATACGTGAATGTTTATGTTGTCTGGAGAGAGCGCAAAAATTACTGTTCCTAAGGATAGACTTACAAGATTTTGTAGTCTCCCGATCTTTTCAGCAAGATCTCTTAGCAGGATAAAATGATACTACATTTCAAGGTAGTTCACGAAACATGCAGCACCTATACCAAGATGCTATATCTATTGTTCGAAAGCATGGCAAATCTGACATTTTCTTAACTCTCACCTACAATCCACAATGACCTGAAATAGCTACTACTGCTTTACTCCCACATGAAAAATCCACTGATCTTCCTGACATTGTTACTTGCGTTTTCGCTTTTAAACTCAAAAACTGAAGATGGATAGGTTCAAGAAAAAGTATTTGGCATAAAAAACCATTCAGAGACAGTATGTTTTATTATTATGGAAGCAAATAACTTTTAAAATTACTGGTAGGCCTATTCTTCATCGAAAATAAATCTGAAACATTTTTATTTTAACTTCTAATGAACTTAATTTGGAGCATTTGCTGCACAAGCCACTAGTTGTTACTATAACCTTAAATTGCAAACTTTGACCAATGTTATGCCATGCCGAGCTTCAATCAATCCATCCCAACTATCGGATGGGTATTACATAAGTCAAAATCATAAGTTCATTCTGCCCCACCTTGTATATTTAATACCAGGTGATTATAATTAAACTGACGGTGTTCAGCGTGGCACAGCACGGACAGTAATGATCGTAGGAGTGTGAAACCTCGTATATATGGCAATTAAGCAATGCGCTTGCGAATTATGAAAAAAAAAGTTTCAAGTCTTTCAACCAGGTGAAAATATAGCGTTGTAAGCAGTCAGAACGTGGTATGAGCGCAGGAAAAAGGCAGGAAATATCAAACACATGATAACGGTGGTTCTGGCATGTTTATTAGGAACTGTGGTTACAAACATTGTTCAACATGGCCTCCCACATCAATAACATGTTGCCCTTTAGATCAGGATGTATCCCTGATAGACACTATCTTTCAAATATTCCCACAGTCAGAAGTCACATGGATTTGGTCAGAGGATCTTGAAGGCCACACATCTGGAAATTGCCTAAGATGATGCGGTCGTTACTGAAAGTTTCTCTTAGCATTTTTTTTCCTGACGTGCGACATGTGGTGTTGCCCCATCTTGCATTAAAATAATGGTGTGGTCAGTTGTGTTCTTGCAGAGATGGAATCGTGTTTCACAAGCAGATCCTACAACGTTCAGATGTCACTGTACAATTAACAGGCCCGCGAGGTGTCGTCATCTTAAAGAAAAACGGACCAAAAATGAAGGAGCTTATGACACCATACCAAACATTAATGTAAGCTGAGTGCACAACATGTGAAGGAATCGAACCCCCATATGCGAGAGTTGTGTATTCACTGCACCGTTCAGAGTAAAATTTCACCGGAAGAACATACTGACGTCAGAGTTACAGACAATTGCACGTTCTGACTGCTTACAGCGTCATATTTCCACCTGGTGTCAAAGCTCGAAACTATTTTTTTGCATAATTCACGAGCGCATTGCTTAATTAGCATATCTACGAGGTTTCACACTCCTACGATCATTAGAGTCCGTGCTATGCAACTATGAACACCATTAGTTTAATTATAACCATCTGATATTTTAATTTGTTCCAAGTGTTTTCCTTCCAATACTACTTTTTCAATATTGCTACTACTAGATATAGGTCATTTATTAATTTAAATTTATTATTAGTAACAGCGATTGCTTTTCCCCAAGTAGAGTTCAACACAAATCCAAAATTTAACTTTATTCGATCTCTGAAACTAAACGAAAACACGATGTAACTTACAGAAGAGACAGTCATTAGACATAGTTTCTCCTTTTAACACATTAAAGATATTACTTTGGCAGTGGACATGTATTGTATGAAGTAAATATAAATAAATGCATGTGGAATAATGGTTCCTGATTGGCTGTTGGACGCACAACGCCTCCAAGCTCATGCTTGTCATCTTCTTCCTCACATTAAAATAGTTCCTTCTAAAATATTAAAATGTATAATATACATGGAATACGGGTAAATTAAACATGCTTATAAGAACACTTTCTTACGATTTAAACAATATGTTTATATTAGTAGTTTCAGACATTGCATGTAAATAACGAGCGAATTCCTATGTAATTAAATATTCTTTTTGCTTGTGATAAAACACAATTAACAAAGTCAAAAATTCCGAACATGAAGTTCCAAGTTTAAAACCCGAATTTTATTTCACGTAAAAACACATATTTTCACAAAAAATTATGTAAATACATATTGCCAGGAAATCTATTATAAACACATAAATATTGGAGTTTTTTTACTTAAATAATTTTTTACAAGAACTTTTAAATATTTTAAAACTAAATCAATTATATCACTCAGAAGTACGTTATCTTTTTAAGAATTATTGGTTCCTTTTAAGAATTCTTGGTTGCTTCGTGTTTCTATGCGCTGTGTACCGGTGTATCCGTGATCCCTTTTTGTAATAGTATCGCCTCAAGTTCTGAGAACTGCTAGGCAGCATATCAATGTTATTGTTAGAGAATAAATTAACATGGACAAGGAGGAGAGATCTTGCAACACATAATTAGGAATGTTTATTGTTGCTGAAGATGATTTCATTCCACGCTTTGTTTGTAAAACACAACAGATAAGAGCTCGGGTATGAACATTATTTAATTTAAACAAATTTTCGCCTCTCGCTCATGTCTAACAAGTAAGGCAATATATCTTGTTGTGATTCCTTGCTATCGGGCTTCGTCAATCGATATCCTTCAAGGTATACTGAAATATGGTTATTTAAAAAACGATTTGGCTTACCTATTAGGAAATTTAAGCTTTTTGTGTGACACCATAAAAAACTCGAAACATCCAAAAGGCTGTTGTCTGGAAAAGGGAGGTGCGTGCCGTGGAAATTAAACTAGACTCGCTACCAGGTTCAGAAGCACAATTACTAAGGGACAAATTCCAGAATGTGTTTGGGAAGAACAGTGGATATAAAAAAATGTGTAAAGTTGCTGAGGTATTGGAGGATGTGCTTGTAGGTGAAATTGATGGTATGTGTTTGTGACATTCCTCTCTTTAAATATGCACGTCTGACGTCCTGTGATGTGGAAAGATCGTTTTCACATTTTAAGTCGTTGTTCGGAGATAATCGGCATGTATTTATGATGGAGAATTTGGAGATGACATTTGTTGTTCACTGCAATTCTCGGCCAACTATTAGCATTCAAGTATAGTTGGTGAGTACCTAGTAACATTTTTTTTTTCAAGCTAAGTAAGATATTTTTGTTATATTTTAAGAAAAATTATTTTTATTTTTAGCAAATATTTTCGTACTTTCTAGCACATAAAAATAAATATATTTAAATCTTTAGCACATAAAAATTCACTCCCTAATGATAAATCATTATAAGGTGTGTCATGGCAACGCGCATGCGTAATAGGCATTAAGCGGAACTCCCAAGATAACCTCCATGTTCACAGAGCACATCAGCACAGCTGGTAACACAGTGCGAAATTCAGTGTTGCCAACATCAAAGAAATTTCTGTAGAATTAAAGAAATTCTCCGCTCTTCAAAGAATAACATTTAATCACCAATCTACAGAAAACGTAAATCCACTACTCCCAGTAGAGAAATGATGAACTCTTCGATATCAAAGCACATATATCTAACTAATGAAAATTCTTCGATATCCTTGTATCCTTGTGTTACTGAATCACCGTATCTGTCAGCACAAAATTGGTCTCCCCTCTGTCTCTAGCGCGTGCGCGTTCCGAGAACGATCACGTGAGAGATGCTTGCCTTAATTTTGGAATGGCATTTTGACTTGTCTAATGTATATATCAAATGGTGGCTGCCCTGCGTGCTCACTTGCTGAAAATAATGCGCCCTGCTGGCTGCTTTCGTAGCTAGCTTTCGATTGCGGAGTAATACATTTCGGTTTTGTTTATATCTATTTCAATATTTAGTTGGAAATAGTTTAGTAGCTTCAAAGCTGTCCCTATATTATTGGTTGTAACCCCATTAGGCCTTAAGCTAAATAATGTATTAAAGCCATTAGACTATCTAAATGGAAATACGGTTTCCTAGCTTCTTTATTATTTGATGTTGGTTGAAGCTGAAAGCGGAATTATAAATAACATTCTATTATACATCCATGAAAATCATTTTTTTTTTGTCGTATTATTACCATAGAGATATATTTACATATTGTAAATGTGCTGGCGTATGACTCGGCTTGTTTAATAATTTAGAGGATGATGGTGATTTAGTTGACAGGAAAATAGGTTCATTAATTAACTAAAAACTGAAAACAAAATCTAACAGTTTTATATTACGTGATAGAGATCGTATGTATGAAAGGCGAAAAACAAACGAGTTGTAAAAACTAAAACAAATCTCTGTGATGGGACATAAATTTCACAGTACTGGATGAAAATAGTTCTGGTGTCCTCTGTATTAGAATTGATAGTGGGTGATTCCGGCAGTTCCATCTATTTCACACTATAAATGGAATAATTGATCTCAATCTGTCATTAATTTTTTGATGCATTTCGCTGCGTCAATGTTTTCCTCTCTGCGTTTCGTTTCCCACTATATTTTGTTTTATATTTAAAAATATATATAGATTTATTCTGCGAAGAAACAAATATGCCATATACCGGGTGTTCCACCTGTGACTTCTTTATACGAAGTTAAACATTTTCACACATTACGCAATATTAAATGGAAAAGATAGTAATGTGCCTGTCATTGTAGCTCAGTTGACTGTGTGCAGTAAATAATGTATCGAAATATTCTTTTAAATGTAGCATTTTAATTTAGTATTTCAAGAATTCTGTTAACGTCCATTCTTAAAGATTATTTAAGTCATTATCTCTTTGTATTTTTTTAGTCTTTCAAATGACTAGTACTTACTTGCAAATTGTTCTTAAGGAACCTCACATAAGCCCGCCATCGGTCCCTATTCTGAGTAATTCAGTCCCTACCATCATATCCCACTTCCCTCAAATCTATTTTGATATTATTCTCCCATCTACGTCTTGGTCTACCCAAAAGTCTTTTTCCCTCAGGTCTTCTAACTAACACTCTATATGCTTTACTTTCTACATGCCCTGCCCATTTCAAGCATCAGGATTTAATATTCCTAATTATGTTAGTAGAAGAATACAATGCGTGCAATTTTGTGTTGTGTAACTTTCTCTATTCTCCTGTAACTTAATTCTTTGTACTCCCAAATATTTTCCTAAGCATATTATTCTCGAACAACCTTAACTTCTTTTCCGCTCTCAAAGTGACACTGCAAGTTTCACAACCCTACAGAACAATCGGTAATATAACTGTTTTATAAATTCTAACTTTCAACTTTTTCCAGAGCATACTGGATGACAAAATTTTCTCAGCCCAATAATAATAACAGGCATTTCCCCATATTTATTCTGCGTTTAATTTCCTCTCGAGTGTCATTTATAT
The DNA here is from genome assembly GCF_040183065.1 of Periplaneta americana. NCBI lineage: Eukaryota > Metazoa > Arthropoda > Insecta > Blattodea > Blattidae > Periplaneta > Periplaneta americana. The sequence goes on along the minus strand of NC_091123.1, from coordinate 134,148,542 downwards.
TTGTTACCGTTGCTGCAAGATACTTGAATTGTTCCACCTTTTCAAAGGACACATTTCCAAATGTTATATCTCCATTTCGTACTATGTTCTGGTCACGAGACATAATCATATACTTTGCTATTTTTCGCGGTTTATTCCAAACCTGTCTATTATTTGATTCAAGTAGAATTCTCATGTTTTCCCTAATAGTTTTTTTTTTATTTTCTCTTAGCATATTCACGTCGTCCGCATAAATAAGCAGCTGATGTAAACCGTTCAATTCAAAACTCCCTCTGTCATCCTGAACTTTTCTAATGGCATATTCTAGAGCAAAGTTAAATAGTAAAGGTGATAGTCCATCTCCTTGCTTTAGCCCTCAGTGAATTGGAAAATTATCATACAGAAACTGGCCCATACGAACTCAGCTGAACTCACCGAGACACATTTTAACTAATCGAACTACTTGCTTGGGAATACCAAATCCAATGAGAATAGTATACGGAAAATTTCTCTCATAACCGAATCATACGCCTCTTTGATATCTACGAAGAACTTGCCCTTATACTCACATTTTTTTTTTTCCAATATCTGTCGAATATAAACAACTCTGATCAATAATCGATATATTACGTCTAAAACCACATTGATAATCTCGAATAATGTTATCTAGGTAAGGATTTAAATCTTCTCAAAGGAATATTGGACAAAATATTGTACAACGGCAATAAAAGTGATATTCCTCGAAAGTTGCTGCAGTTTTCCTCATGTATTGAGGAAAGATCCGAAGGCTACAACGCCGCCTGAGGCTTATTGTGCTTACTACTCCTATTCTAAGAAAGATTGGGTAGTCGAACGGCCGCGCACTTGTACAAGTACAGCACGCCACACAGTGAACGTAACACTGGATATGTGAATTGATGATGGAGAAATGAACCTGAGGACCAACGCCGAAAGTTACCAAGCAATTCTGCGTCAATTGGCTTAGGGAAAACCCCATAAAAATCCCCAACCAGGATTAGAACCCGGGCACGGTCGTTTCATGGTCCACCGCGCTGTTTCTCCAGAGCGGTGGATAAGTTATTGTAGTTAGTCTCTTTCCCCTTCTTAAAGATAGGTACAATTTCCTTTTCTGAAATTACATGCTTATAAATATCACTAGATAATGTGTTTTCACCCTCTTGGAAATCTCGCCGCAACAATCGTTGTGACTGGTGAAACCACACCGGAAATCTTTGCACATATACGGGAATCAATGCTTCAATGTTGTTGTGCAAGCAGTGTTGTTGACGAACGCAACTGTGAGCACTTTCTGTAAATAAACTTGGTCACAGTCATTTCCATTCCTTTTTTTTTTACCACCTGTAGCACATCCCTTTAAGTTCCCCTGGCGTCGGAAGGTGATATCAGTGGACATACACACTCTAACAAAGAATGTTGCATTGGTATTCCCTAACTCCCATAAAAATTGTACAGATAGTTTTACAACACACTGTAGGCAAGACAACCATAGCCCCGAATTCCATTGGAACGACGCACGGTTTTTAATTGTTTCAAATCTCATTTCGCTATTCATTCATTCATTCATTCATTCATTCATTCATTCATTCATTCATTCATTCATTCATTCATTCATTCATTCATTCATTCATTCATTCATCCATCTTTTCATTAATTAATTAACTCATTCATTCATTCATTCCTCCATCCATCCATCCATCTTTTCATTAATTAATTAACTCGTTCGTTCATCCATCCATCCATCCATCTTTTCATTAATTAATTAACACATTCATTCATTCGTTCGTTCGTTCGTTCGTTCGTTCGTCCATCCATCCATCCATCCATCTTTTTATTAATTAATTAACTCATTCCTTCGTTCGTTCATCCATCCATCCATCCATCCATTTTTTCATTAATTAACTCCATTCATTCATTCATTCATTCATTCATTTATTCATTCATTCATTCATTCATTCATTCATTCGTCCATCCATCTTTTCATTAATTAATTAACTCATTCATTCATTCGTCCATCCATCCATCCATCCATCTTTTCATTAATTAATGATCTCATTCATTCATTCGTCCATCCATCCATCCATCATTAATTAATTAACTCATTCATTCATTCATTCATTCGTCCATCCATCCATCCATCTTTTCATTAATTAATTAACTCATTCATTCATTCGTCCATCCATCCATCCATCTTTCCATTAATTAATTAACTCATTCATTCATTCATTCATTCATTCATTCGTCCATCCATCCATCCATCCATCTTTTCATTAATTAATTAACTCATTCATTCATTCATTCGTCCATCCATCCATCCATTTTTTCATTAATTAATTAACTCATTCATTCATTCTTCCATCCATCCATCCATCCATCTATCTTTTCATTAATTAATTAACTCATTCATTCATTCGTTATCCATCCATCATCTTTTCATTAATTAATTAATTAATTAATTAATTAATTAATTAATTAATCAATTCATTCATTCATTCAGTCATTCATTTTTTACTAAATAAAGTACATATTGGATACTTCAATTCTAGTATAAACATTTTAAGCAATCAGTGGAAGTTTTTAAAATTCCATGCCACTTCTTCCTAGGTTTTTCCGAACTATAGTGAATGGTAAATGTCAGATATTCCCATGGCGAATTCTGTCTCCCATATCATTACCTTCTGTTTCCAACACAATTTCAATTGGACTTGCTAGGTTTTGAATACAGACTCTGTTATGGAAATTTATTTAACAAATGGTGTTATTTGGGAGACGTGAGGGAGAAAGGCCTTTGGGGAGGCCGAGACGTAGACGGAAGGATAACAATAAACTGAATTTGAGGGAGGTGGGATATGATGCTAGGGACTAGAGTAGTCTTGCTTAGGATAGGCATCGATGGAGGGCAATGAACCTCCTGGTTCTTTAAAAGCTATTTGTAAGTAAGTTAGTAAATAAGATGTTCTGCTGACAAGAAACTAAATGAATGAAGCATACATGGATATATGTTGCAGTTTTTCCTATTAATGAAATTTTAATATTTCAGGAACTTTTAGCCGTTCCAGTGTACTGCCGTCCTGGAAAATAAATTGCTAAATTTATTACTGGGACACCCCTGTATTTATAGGAAGTAATAAAAGTGATGCATTAATCAACAAGTACAATAGAATTAAATTTAACGAGCTCCATGTACCTTGTCATGAATGTTATGCTTGCAATGGAGGAAACACCCCAGTGTCAGTGGCGGCTTATTTTCAAGCACACCTAGCACATTTCCAAGCGATCAATACAGATTCAGATAATGGATTCGTTTCCTACAAGTAGCCTGTACGTATTTAGTTATAATAATAGTCGCGTCTGTGACTAGAGCTCTTGTCTCCCGTCCAGGAGACCGGGTTCGATCACCAGTTTGGTCGTGACGGAATTTGTGGTGCATAAGACAGGCGTTGCAGGGAGTTTCTCTCGTGGTACTCCGGTTTCCCTTTTTGATTGCATCAACACTCTCCACTTCCTCTTATTTCATAATCATCTGCAATAGTTAATTTCCGGCCATAGCTGTGCTATGGTGCAAGCTTTAAACGTAGAACTGTGTTTAGGATTGCATTGCAAATTGTTATTGTCCGAAGACAGGTCTGAACCTCACAAGACACCACTTATGAGGCAACTAGGCTAGGAGATAATGGGGTAGGGTGGCCAATTTCTTTCCCCCCTCCATGGCATACATCGCCCACTAGCTACATACTACACTAGTCAGACTTCAGATGCATACAAACAATAAATTGTTCTTCCTCTGACACATACCGTCAAGTGAGATGCACTGCCTGATAATAGATTACGTTAGTGGCAAAAAAAAAAACCGGACCGACCCTTGTAGCTGATTTCAGAGCCTTGTTCACTCCAGAGCACGATAGATTGGTAACTAAGACTTTCGTGGAAAGGAAACTTTTTTCTGTTACTTATTCAAATTTATTCCCAATACTTTTCGATTGCAGCAATATTTTACTACTTAATTAACTTATTATTCTCAGAACATGAATTTTACCAGCAATCGAAAAGTTACCAGTCTATCTGCTCTGAAATCAGCTACCAGGGTCGGTCTGTTTTTTTTTTTTTTTTTTTTTTTGCCACTACTGTACGTATCAGCCAGGACCTCAATCATAGGATGATTCCAAATTATAGCCGTGAATATTGTGGATTATTCATCCAATTTGTTTCGTTATTCTAGTTGTAGTGCCTGTAGATATTGGTGAAATGAATCCTTGGACCACGAGTAATGGTCAGTGTTTCCAGATTGGTAACACTAAAATCCACCCACTTAACAACCAAATTCCACACATGACTTTATAATACATTTTTGTGCACTATAATCATGCAGAAAAAATATACTATATATATAGTATATTTTTTCTGCTTATACTGTACTTATATAGCTTTCTGCATCAAACACTGGTTTAGAGTCCTTCCGGTATTCACATTTTTATTATCCCTACATTACTTTTAGAGTAGAACCTATTTTCCATTGTACAAAAGTTCTTTATATATTGTTTAAACTTATGTATATATTATGAATCTATTACTTATGTATTTATTTATATACAATATTAGCCATATATGTTTAAATATGGTGTATATTAAGCAATTAGTTTTACGGAATAATTTATTTTTTACGGGTCGTAGGCTACGTGGAGCAGATTAGAGAGGCAAGGAAAACCGTACAAGTGCCTGAGCTTATTAATACTTTCTCCTCCACCCTCTCCCCATGACCTAAAGTGGTAAAATTTATTCTCCAAGCCGACACCATCCCCTCAAATTCATTGTCAGGCAGCTGTCCAGTATTTCCTTGTCACTCAGAAGTTGGAAAGCCAGGGAGAAGCTCTAGCCTATAAAGGAAGGGTGAAAAACCTTGAAACAGAATGACAAACCCAATCTATCCCTACGGATTAAGAGCAATTTAAACAATCCACCCATGACTATTCTAGAGTCAACTGTGCCAGTATTTTATATGCTCATTTATTTTTAAACTATTTAAAAAAAACAGTGGACCTAGTTGTGATAATTTCACACAAAATCTACACAGCAATCAAAGTTTCACACATTTTGTGAAATTCCTCACAGTTTGACAACACTGGTAATGGTTGCCTATAGAAAAAGTAAGATATGGGGCTACTGACTACTTCCAAATATCTCACAAAGATACACTATCTGCCAAAAAGTAATAGGGCACTATTTTTGCCCCTTTAGAACCTCGTGGTACCACCTCATGTTGCTATAACAGCAGCCACCCTGTCAGACATGCTCTCCACTAGTTTGTGTAGGATATCCACTGGAATGCGTCGCCATTCCTCTTGCAACATGGGACTCAGTTGGTCAATGGAAGTTGGCCCCATGTTTCGGCGGCTACTATGCAGTGGTATGCAGACAATAATGTTCATTTGTTGGACTGGCCTGCACAGAGTCCTGACCTCAACCCCATTGAGCACCTTTGGGACGAATTGGACCGGCGATTGAGATCTCGGGACATGCGGCCAACTTCCTTTTTCCAACTGAGTGCCATGTTGCAAGAGGAATGGCGACGCATTCCAGTGGTTTTTCTAAACAAACTAATGGAGAGCATGCCTGACAGGATGGCTGCTGTTATAGCAACAAGATGTGGTACCACGAGGTTCTAAAGGGACAAAAACAGTGCCCAATTACTTTTTTGTAGATAGTGTATTTATAGAAGATCGCCGAGAAATATTGACTTTATGGGCGATGTGATTTGTAGTCCATACGTGTCCCTCATGAAGTTTATAAATCGAGAGTTCTTCATTAACCGTCAAGTCCAAGTTGAAATCGCCCATGAATATGATTGGCATGTCATAACGTTCCTCATCGGCAAAGTAGGAATTAAACTGACAGATATCACAGAAACATCTGAATGTCACTCCATGTCAAAGCCACCTATATTTAAAATACATATGAGGAGGCGAGACCTGGTGTGTGAGCTGTGCGAGAAGGGAAAGAATGAACTGTCAGAAAGAGAGTTTGTTTCAATACAGTAAATTTTATACGAATCTACCGACACTAGTGAGCTCTATACTAAGCTGGAGGCATCACCGCAATGCTCTTTCCTGTCTGAAGGCGTGACTGTTGGTGAGGGTATTGTTCTCTCTTTCTAACTAATGTGTTGCAATGAGTCTTTCGTGAGGTTCATGTTGCACATGCGCAGTAAGCAATAAACATATCGTTATTGTTTACGATAGCATTCACTGCAAGAGAAATAAGGACAACACTATGTTAGAAAGAGATAGCAATACGCTTAGGCGCTCAGCATTCGCGTCACGCTTTTAAAGCATTGAGTTGTGCCTCCAGTTTAGTATAGAGCTCACTGTCCGACACGGAAGTTTATCTCAGACTAAAAGCTATCTTCCCCTTCCATACTAATTGGCGATATAACCATGGCACATGATAAGGTCACAGGATAGCTCTTGTCTCCTCTATCATAGTCCTGTTACTACTCACTGAAATTAATGTCCACTGTGAAGCCTTCAACCGGACAATATACTCTCGTTTTCTTTCGGCTTCAGACTTTATCCTGTTTTGCTTTAATTTCTGATTCTTACTAAAATAGATGTAATTTCTAATTCTTGTAAAATTTTATTTCCTATGTCGTATAATATAGTGTATCCAACTGTTTTTCTAGGAAAGTGCATCTCTGTAAAGAGGCCCAGTATTATAAATACGGTTAATATGAAGATTAAATTAACCCGAAGCTAAACCAAATCGAGATACTGTCTTTATCTTCAATTGCAGTAGTTCTCAACATTTCTCAATGACATATCACTATTTTGAATTTAGAACATTAGCTGTACCATTAACGAAATTTATTATGGAAAACGGTCATGTGTCGCTCTCCTATGGTCATTGTAAATTTTTCTACGATGCAATACCAATAATTAATTTATTTAGGCATGTTTAATTAAGGAACAGTGATTCTTTGAATTTATTTATTGGAGTGTTGCATAAAATATAAATAAAACAGCTATTTTATGATAATTTGTACAAGTATGTTTACTTCATACTTTAAGTACTACCCAGCATCGGTTCACGTACCCTCAGGCGTACACGTACCATAGGTTGAGAACCGCTGTTCTATTGACGATATAAACACGCTTAAAAAGACATACTTTACATAATTCATTAATGAAATATGGATTAATATCCTGGGGCAACTTATCTGAAGCTAAATCACAATTCCATCTACTCTAAATACCGTGTTGTTAATTCGTCAATTAAAAAAATACATACATACATACATACATACATACATACATACATACATACATACATACATACATACATACATACATACATACATACATACACACAGACAGACAGACAGGGCTTTCATTTCAAAATTTCCAAGTCTAAATAACTAATTATTTAAATGTAATTAAATTTAAACAAAAAACACGTCAATTTAGATATTGAGAGGGAAATCTGAAATCAGGCTTAATTACATTTTATATTTCACCCCCCACCCGCTTCTAGCCGCCCCACTTTGAAATTTGAAATAGCCTCGTATATTTTATATTTAAATATGAAAGTGTATTCAGTTGTTTACGAGTATACACCTCATTAATTTGTTTTCGCATCTTTTATTTTTTATCCTCGCTTGTCAACCTGGAGTATTGTTATTGTTGATTAGAGCTGAAGAGAATAAGGCTACAAAAACTATTCAGCATTTCATGTAATAGTTGTATTTGTGTATTAAATTATTTTTAAAAAGTGTATATCCTTCAAGAGAGAATATAAATCATCCTTATTGATTAAATTTAGGAAATTACACAAAATAAGCTGTGTTTTCATCCCACAATTAACTCATAATAACAGAAATACTTTTTCGTTACTCTTTACTCAAGGAATCACCCACTAGAATTAATAACATTATTTACGGTTTACCATGTATAGAATATATATTTGTAAATTTCCATCCATATCCATCATTTCTAATCTGGCATAAATTCAGTTTTAAATATGCAGAGAAAATTTTATCATTTAAATCCTGACATCTACTAGACATTTTAGTGATGTAAACTCTGCATAAATTAAGATACTTCAGATTGAGTAGTTAAAATTAAATTTATAATCAACAGAGCAGAAAATTAATAATTTATTCACCACAGTTATTTTGTATTCCAGCCCTAATGTAAAAGTCACAAGGACTGAAGTTCAGCGCTCTCTGGTTGCATTACCCACACCGTCATCATCCGGCAACGCGCTTCCATCTCTATTGTGTAGTCACTTCCCCTTGATATATCACATTGTTCCACCGTCACTTCCTGCCTCCCTGACGACTTCCTCAAACTGCCACTATGCAGCGCTGTGGAGGGCATAGCGGTTTCCACGGTAACTCTTGTTATTTATTGACAGTCTGCAGTTACTATGACAATAATAACGTATATATACGTTCAGTCGGCGTTAATAAAGCTTTGTGCGATGATTATAAGCTGAATAGCTAATGTATAGAAGGTGCTCTGAGATAATGTTCGTCATGTACAATAGATGAGAAACCTCGTGCATAACGTTATCATTTGTCCCACGTGACTTCCGGTTTTGTGTTGCATGATGGTTATTCGAGGGTTTCACTTTCGATTGTTTTGTTGCAAGACGTACTACTGTAGGCTTATATACAGAAGTGGAACCTACGAAATAAACATTTTTCTTGTGACATACTTGTTTGCAATGAATTAAAATTACATTAAATACAAGCCAGAGTTTTTTAAAGTTATTTTTATTAGTGCACAGATCGGCACCAAAATTCTAAGATACTGTTGGCTGTTACAAGTTAATTTCTTACATCAATTTTGCAAAATTATGCTACAATTGTTTACATTACTTGTACTTTTCTGTTTATTATAACTGTGTGTAACTTATACAATGCAAATTTTCATGAATACAAGGCTATTGCTTTCACTTGGTATCTGTTGTTGTCTTTTGACTTTTATTACTGTGCAAAATTTGTTTTATTACTTCACATATTGGTTTATTACTACACAAATTGTATATGACTGCACACTAAAAAAAAACTCTGATACAAGCCCTCTAGATGATAATAATAATAATAATAATAATAATAATAATAATAATAATAATAATAATAATAATAAAAATAGTCATACCTAAATTAAGTTAAATTATTAAACTCGATCACAATTATAACTTCAATTTGACTGCGCCCGTAAAAAAATCGTTTAGCCTTTTCTTGAAAGTGGTTATTGTCTGGCAGCCCCTAATCTTTTGAGATATAGAATTCCATTCACGGGGGACCGAGACAGTAAAAGAGGATGAATAGTGGGATGTTCTATGGGCAGGAATTGCTAGGATTTGGCTCTCCTGTGACCTGGTGTTTATATTGTGATTGGAGAATAAGTAGTTAAACCGGGAACGAAGATAATTTGGAGTAGAAGTGTGGAGAACTCGAAACAGAAGAGACAGCGTATGAAGTGTTCTATGGTTATTAAGTTAAATCCAGGATAAAGATTTGAACGATGGTGTAATATGGTCAAATTTGTGAGCATTGCTGATGAATCTGAAACACATATTGTGCACACGCTGCAGCTTGTTCAAAAGTTCAGTTGTCAAGTCTGTAAGTATTACGTCGCAATAGTCAAACAGTGCAATCTCCATTAGCACATTATACAGGATGGAAGTGAAATAATTCAGTAGATTGAAGGAGACGATAGAGTACACGTAAATGAATAAAAAAAACTCATATAACATTTTGTAAGTTAATGCACTGTTAAATAGAAAATTGAGTTTGAAGTTTCAGCAGTCTGGCAACATCGCCGCTAACACGCTGCTCTTTCTTCTCGTGATACAGATGTAAGAGATCAACGAACTCAGGTCTATCTGACTTAGTGAACTACCTCCCATCTATCTTTCTGGCTACAATGTTGCAAGCTGGTCGCTTCAAATTATATATTTTTGAATTAAATTTACACGAAAACTGTCCACGATATTGAAATACGCCAGAGGGATAAATGATTCTTTATTAGATTTTCTATCGAGATGAGAAAAAATTGCTATTCGCAATAGTTACCGAATTCATTGATTCATAGTGTTCTGCCCAGGTCTTTCACTGCTAACCCAGCTTTCTCCAGTCTTTCCCATTTTCTGTCTTCCTCTTTGTCTCCTCATATGATCCATATATATTAATGTCACATAGAGGGTGTTAAACATTTGAGAAACAACATTTTTTTCTATTACACTTTTACTACTTCATGCTACTATTGAATAAAAACGGTTCAAAACGGCGCGTTTCAACCAATCATGGCTGCTTATCCTACAATTTTTATCACTTCCCTAGCATTTGGTTTTTATCACCTTCTTAGCATTTGTTTGTTTTATCACCTCCCTAGCATTTGTTTCTTTGCCAACTTTCAATAATTGTACCTTTTCAAATGATTCATGTTTATTTCATCATCTTTAAATGAAACTTTTCTATCATTTATATTGCTTATATTATTTAGGTTATGTTAAAGCTTTTGCTGTATGAGATTATGGATAGTCACATATCAGAGATTGTTTAATAAATATTGATAAATAATTTCAGTGGAATGCAATTGTTTTAATAAAAATGAAACTGAATCAACGAAGCCTTCTTGACTAGTAATCGTCCAGAGAGTTCAATGAAGATTGTATAGTTGGCACGACTAATAACAAGAGAACAGCTCATCATCAAGGTCCGTCGATAAGTCAGGTCCTTGCAAGCTGACATATTTACGCCAACTCTTAGGTTTGTTTACATTGCGTTATGGTTGGGTTGTGGAAGGAATTTGTATTTAAATTTATATATTTCATTAAAATAAGTTTCCAAAACAGATATTTCGATATCTTTCGGAGAACGTTCTGCTTGACCACAGCAACCGATGGCGTAAAGATGGCGGACATTAGTGGAAAGCAAGGTCTCTAGATGTCGCTGTCGAGACCTTGTTAAACATAACACATGACTGTCATCTAGCGGAATATTTGTAATGATGAGATGGTACAATAACATATAAGACAGTATTAAGTTAATTAATATTTTATTGTATTGGAGTATTTTATTTCTTCTAATCTTTATATACTTTCTTCTAATTGTATAATAGTCAATTAAATCCCACTGGAGTTTTGATTTCCTCTAGATAAATGAAAATTTGTAGTGAGATTACTGGTTGATAAAACTATGAACGTTCCACCAATATGGTATTATACTTTTTTGTAACATAGAACATGAACTATTCACTCTGAAAATCTGCAAGGTTATTTCACTTCCACTCTGTATACAGATATGTAGGTATTTTTTCTTCAAATCCTGTTATTTAACACGTGAAACTCTTATTAATAGGAAATGTTTTTACTTAAAAGATAATTTGGTATTTCATTACTTTCTTTATCGCATTTCTTGACACACAATATTTCTTTCCAGCACCGAGTATGGGCATTCCTTTCGGGAACTGTGGTGAAACAAAAATGACAGAATTACAAATGCTTACAATAAGAATATAGTTACCAAAATAACGCTATTTAATACAAGAAAATAAAATATTTACTTGAAATTTGAAACCCTGTTAACGACCCACTCCTCTTAATCAAGTTTCATCTATGTATTATTATTTCTTTAAGGTTCACTACATGCATATCCCATCATCTTGTAGGCTGACAAATTGAAGTGAAATCTTCAGTTAGTCGTATTTCAAATTTTTACCCAGGTTTACTACAGTAAAACCTTGCTAAAACGTACCCTCTATAAAAAGGAAACCTGCACAAACGAAAAATAAATGTGGAAACGGAATGATTTCCTATGTAAAATAATACTTTAAAATGGAAAACTGCCTAACGCGAAAACGGATTCATTTTTGGGCACCATTTCGGTAAAAAAAGTGACTAAAACGGATAATTTCAACCGTAACTGTTGCTAAATTCTTTCAAAGCATTTTTAATTTTGCGATAATACTGTACGAAGCGTGACAATTTTTTGTGTGACTGTACATACAATAATCTGGAAGACTTTCACTAGACTTGTCAGGCGTTGGGGTGAAGCTTCTCTAACCATGTCACTATTCTGTGCTTATTGTCAAGGACCCGGGCAGGTTACTGACCTGTACCGTGACTTCTTCCAACCCTCTTGCATTTTCTTTCATTTATTCTCAGTTTTGTGCTAACAAGCCACTACAGTGATAAAAGACAGTGCGAGTAGAATAAAACTGTGAATAATAAGTAGTGTCAATTTAGTTTCACATTTCCATTTATTTAGTCTGAGTTTTGTGTTAATACGCCAATACAGTGTTAAATGCGCCTAAAGTAAAACTGTGCCATTTAATAAAAAGAAACCTAGATGACCAGTTCTATCATGGAAGAGTGGCTTCATAATTTTAATGGAGCAATGAAACGTCAAGGTCGTAAGATCACACTGTTTTTAGACAGTGCTACCTGCCATCCAAGGATTGATTTGTCTAACGTAAAGTTAATCTATTTTCCACCAAACACAACTTCAGTTACACAACCGATGGATCTGGGCGCAATTTACACTCTGAATTGATGCAGGACGCGAAGGAAATCCTACAACGTTCCCTTAAACAAAAGTCGGGGCCAAGAAACTACGGCGCAGAGAGAGGGAGAGAGAGAGGTTGCAATTACATAAGTTAATAATTATCAACAGTAATCTTACTAGAGGTTTTGATTTATCTAGAGAAAATCAAAACTCGAGTGGGATTTAATTGACTATTACACGATTAGAAGAAAGTATATAAAGATTAGAAGTAACGAAGTACTCCAATACAATAAAATATTGACTTACGAAAATACAACTGTCTTCAAATGTATTATTGTACTATCTCACCATTACGCTAGATGACAGTAGTGTGTTATGATTAGCTGTTTTCTTGTTATCAGTTGTGCCAACTATGGAATCTTCATTGGACGATTACTAGTCAAGAAGGCTTTGTTGATTCAGTTTCATTTTTATTAAAACATTTGCATTCCACTTCAATCCTCCGGATCCTAGTAATCAACGTCACTTGACAGATGATTTTCAGTATATCTTAATATTAAACAATCTCTGATACGTGATTGTCCATAATATTATATATCAGAAGCTATAACATAACCTAAATAATATAAACAAGTATTAGAAAGGTTTTAATTAGGGATGATGAAATAAAAAAGAAACGATTTAGTTAACGATGATGAAATAAATAATAAACATGAATAATTTTAGAAGAAACAATTATTGAAAGTATAATTTTCAAATTTGAATGTTTTAGTGTTAGGTGCTTCAGTTAATGTTATATTGGTAGTGTGCGTAAAAGAAGTAAACTCGTTGATGTACATGGTGTATTCCTCAACTTTTTTCAGGATTTCCGGATGGTACTCTTCATTTATTTGTAAATAGGGTTTCAGGGAAGATTCATAGCTATGATCAGTGATCTTTATTAATTCTTGTCCTTGAATGCCAATGCGAGTCATATTTGAAACTGCTGTGCATCGACTGGAAAGGTTTGTGATTTTCTGCTTTGTTTTTTTTTACGTCCAGACCAGTGCAGTTTGAAATGTTGGCAAACAAAGAAACAAATGCTAGGGTAGTGATAAAAATAAACAAATGCTAGGGAAGCGATAAAATTAAACAAATGCTAGGGACGCGATAAAATTGTGCGATAAGCAGCCATGATTGGTTGAAATACGTTCTTTCGTACCGTTTTATTGGTCAAAAGTAGTGTGACGTAGTAAAAGTGTAATAGTCAAAATAAAATTCACTTTGCATGTATTGTAGTAACTTTTACTTGAAATTATTAGTTCATTGTTTTATTCCTACAGTGAGTATATTGCAGTAGTCTATTCTTAGTTTTATTATGAACAATCAAATACAAATAATGATAGAAGTACTGAACAAAACTATTTACTAAGAGGTAGACAACAATAAAAACTTAACTTTCCTATAATCAGAAAAAAAAATGAATCTGAACAAGAAAGATGTATTTAGTAGTAAAATTATTTGTTTTATAAAGACAACATAAAATTAATTTTTATATTTCAAGATTTTAAATTTCAATAAGATGACACATAAAATAAATTTAATAAAAAGTAGAATAGTATTAAACGAAAATGTGAGCATGAAAAAGAATGTAAATGTATTTGATAGTGATTTACGTAATTAATATGTCAAGTATGTTTACATGTATGATGCAAGATGTATAAATAAGCAAATAACTTGCTGACAAGCATGTAGCAGGAATTTAGACTGACCTACTGTAATCACTGAGAAATACCGATTCAGCCATTGCAGTGTGCTGGCTATATGTCAACAACTGCTAACCTGGATGCAGTGTGATGACATGGAAGAATTAGTTAATAGGCATAAGTGAACCTATAATTTAAACATAAATATGAAAGTTATAGAATAAATTTAGATGTTTAATGTAAAAAAAAGAAAAAAAAAAGGAAGAAAAATTAATTTAAAAATGTTCATGGTAGAAAATTGTGAAAAGGAGCAGATAAATAAGTTTTAATAGTTATCACGATTGGTTTAACTATGCACTAAAACTAGACGTAAGTGCAAGTTTGAACAATTAATTACTGAGATTTGCTATAAATTAATTTGTTTAGGAAATTGTATATTTATTATGTATAATTACTTTTGTGCGAGATCGTGCGTATTTGCTTGGTTTCCGCACAAAATCAATCCGCGGAAAGTCTAAAATTCCACACTCAGTATTCCCAACCTAACACACATAACAATTTCCCTCTTCTTACCGCTTAAGTGACGTATTGATTTTACTGCTTTAGGCTTTTAACATATTATTTTTAGAGACGTCCAATATAGTAATAATTATAAATTGGAAACTTACCACTGCAATTTCATCTAAATTGCACGGTTAATTATTGTTTTTAGATATTTGCAAACATTAAGTAAACTCTACAACTCCACTAAAGTTACTGCATTTGTGACGCAAGTAACATTAAGGAAGCCGTGAAAAAATCAACAAGATTCCAGACTCATCATAGACTGGGGGGGGGGGGGAACAGACGTATATCACGGCCTGCTGGAGTATAGTAAACACAGAAAACATTTCGAAGCAACAATGTTGCAGATAGATATTTTTGTTTTGCAAATTTGTCGTCATTGAACAGAAACCAAGATGGAGATTTCATTGCAACTGATTAGAAATTCCTCTTTCAGGTATGTAATAAACGATCTTCGCACAGAATAATGTACGATATAAGAGCGGTATGTTTTCTTTCAATTCTCGGAAATTAAAGAAGCTCAACTACGTTTCGCTTTTTCAAACTTTTCCTCGAACATGAAAACTTCAACATACCGCTGCTGTAACGCATATTACTATTGTATATAGATCATTTTTTATATTATTAAGTTTGTACTTTTGTGAACTAATATCAATAAATCTATCACTATCACTATTCTTAGTTTTGCCAAAACTGAACCCTTTGTAAAACGAAAACCTATGAAAACGGAAAAAAAAAAAAAAAAAAATCTGGAACGATCGCGTTTCGTTTTAGGAAGGTTTTACTGTATTATTTTCTTGCTTCAGTATGTTTTTAATTTTAGGTTCTTCTATGCTTGTGTTATTCTGCCGTATTTGCATTGGACTGGTTATAATCAGAACTCTAATGAAATATTTTCAGAGAACCTGAATAGCCTCTAGGAAAACTATGTATAATATTTCTCCCCATCCCACGCTTTCGCAGCAGCAAGTAAATTACTTGTTTGTCGAGTTCCACTGAATTCGTCGCAGGTATTTTCGCTATTAGCGTTTCAAACCCAGTAGATGAGCGCACAGATATAATATATATTTTTTTTATTTGAAACATGTCCAATGGTTGCCAATAGCTCGCCCCAATGTTGGTACATAACAAGCCGTGTTCAGCGGTGCGTCAGTAATCTGCTTGCAGGGGCTTACAGTCCATTCAGCGCCTACTGGGCCACTTACGAGTACGCGCCCGTAATTCTCGTATTGTGCTCGGCTAATCCGATCAATATGGCCACATTCGCAACGAGGATTAATATAAAAATACATAATACTACTATCAAATTCGGTACTTTGTTACTTGGCTCTACTATTAAGGCTATTTTCGATAATGGATTAAGTTATACACGCACAGAGGCACGCATCGTTCGATTTTATAAATTTAAGACAGTGCCTGTGCCAATCGCTTTGAAAAGTCTGGAATAGATAAAGAATACACTGCCTGATTCATCACTTATTAACACGATATGCAACACAACATATTCTTATTTGACGTAAGAATATACCAGGGTCATTTCATATTATACAGGAACATAATTTTATTTTTACTTCAATTTTAATTGTACCCGAGTTTTTTAATATACTTCACTCCCACCCCGTTTGCTAGTAAACTTCCAACCGTACTCCACACAAAGCCAAGGCCGTGTATGTAGTTAAAGTACTGTCTTCCTCCGACGAGTTTAGCGCTGGGACCTGAGGTATTCTTGCCATCGGTGTGGGGGGGTTGCAAGTAGATTCTTTTGTCGCTACAGACAAGCCGAGCCGAGCGGAGTGGGAAGTATTAATCGTCCAAAAATATGCAGTCTTCAGTTTGTAGTAGTGTGTGAATATTTCATATACATATTGTTTACTTAGGCCTATATGTGTTTGTTATTAATATATTAAATATATTGTTGCAATTTTTGCTCAAACATCTCCTTGAAGTTAGCTATGTTAATATTATATGAATTACTCGTATTAAATATTTCACCGTTACAAGTCATTTTTAAGGAAACATGCTGTGGAAAAGTTTTTGGTTTTCTTTTATTGGAATTTTAGAATATGTTTGATTGATATCGTGAAAAACAGATTCCTATAATGTCATGCGAAAATCATTTGTTGGTGATATCTTAAAATACAAATCAAGTAGTTTTACTTCTCAAGTGAGTTCAGCTGTGCAGTATATTTAAATTGATTACTTTACAAATTCAATTCAGTTCTACTAATCACTAAATTTTATAGTATGATTCTCCTTTTCATTTATATTATTGTAGTTTTATTATGATTTTCTTTTTATTTATTTTATTGTATTTGTATTTCTGGTATTGTGATGGCCTTAACTTCACCAGAATAAATAAATAAATACAATTTTCTACAATACTTTCCTTCTCTGAACACGTAACTACGAATGGTTGTATCTCTATCTCGCCAAAAATACGTTAGAAAACTAATAGGCATACTGCTTTCGTAAATTGGGCGAATGTTTCCAGTATGATTGTACTTCCTTCCAGACTGCCGCTGTCACTGTTTCCTCCCACTCCAGTACCGCGCTAGACTAGTCGGAACCGCATTCCTCTCAGCACTAAACTCCTCAGAGGATGACAGTAAGCACGAGTAAGTACGAGTTAGTGAGTATAGTACATTCCAGAAATACGTTCGCGTTTTCCAGTGACGAAAGAGCGTTCAATATTGAATCTTATTTTCGCACAGGTACTGTTGTCCGTTTGCCTACGTCGCATCCCAGTTTCCCTTACCCGCTTCTGCTCGTCCCTCTGTAAAGGCTAGTGGCTGGGCTGTCTTAGCTCTTCTCTGAAAACATTAATTTCTGTTATAAATTAATTGTACGTCTACGTAATATTATGCAACTGTTTGAAATAACTTAAATAAAAAGGCCTCGTTAAGTAATTAACTGTCACGTGATTTCCTCCCTTTCTACGATCTTGCGGCATAACCACTTGGACGGACATTAGATAGCATGTCTGAGTAATTTTATCTTTTCGGTTCGGGCAGAAGTGAAGATTGAATTTACAGTACGTTAGGTACTCTTTTATAGAGTAGGTACAGAATTATTTTAACATGAGTTACTAGTACCAAAGACGAAACTGGTAATTGGAATTAGGTACAATAGTCTATAGTTCTATAATATGCACAAAAGAACTGAAGCCTGTATCGAAATAAACAGCCACCATTTTAAAATATGTTTAAATATCCATATTACTTTTATTTTTCAATTTAACTTCATTCTCTATATTGTACGCTAATGTGCTGTAGATAGTATAATATACACTGCATAATGAATACGTCCGAATGGATAGCTCAGTTCGTGAGTAAACAAAAATCTAATGACACTTATCTAACTCAAAATCGCGATATTTCCTAGTTCACGTAAAATGGATGAACTATTTTTCTTCCTTCCCATACCTAGTAAAAGTGATTTGTTTGTATTTTACGCCAGTATCATCGAACTCCAGTCGTGGAAGGGGGTAACAAACGGTGTTTCCGGTTCTCAACCGTTAATCCAAAGGTATAGCCACGTTAATATTAGAAATGTTAGTGAAAATAACATGATGACCCTGTATTAATAAAGCTGCAGGAATAGAAATTCACTAGACACCGTGTCCCGCTTAGAGGGATCGAGAAATAAATGCTCACCACTTAAATCCAGATAAAGATATCGTTGAGATTTATATCCGACAGGATAGAGAAACTGTCAAAGTTTACGAAACAAAGTCTGAAAATAGCTGCATGAGTAACTTTCGTTTGTTTGTTGCTAAAAGCAAGCCTGGTCCCATTTTGTCAACATGTGGACACCAGAACAGAAAGTTTAGTGTGTGCTATGGCTAGCAGAAGCAAAATCTGTTACGCGAGTACAACGCCTTGTTCGTCGTACATGGATAGGTGGATCGGAAGACTAGAACCCATTACCTGGCCAATCAGGTCAACCGATCTGACACCCTTGGACTTCTTTTTCTGAGGCTTTGTGAAGGATGCTGTGTACCAAAGAGGCAGAGCTAACACTTTGGAGGAATTGAGACAACGCATCACAAATGCAGCTGCGCTAATGTCTCCGCAGAAGTCACAGAACACCTGGCGGGAGGTTGAATACCGTTTAGATGTCTGCATGGCAACTCAAGGCGCACACATCGAGTTGCATTCAGCATTCTCCGAAACACGGAGAGTTTTTACACCAAGTTATGTAAAAAGTTATGTTAATAAGACATTATTTACACTTGAAATTATCACTTATTTCTCGATCCCTCTAAGCGGGACACGGTGTATATGCGATTGAAGGTCACTGGAATGTGCTTCGCAATGCTAGTACCAAATTGGGTCCGGGTACAGGAGGCAATGGGTAAGGGAAATTGAAAGATGCGTAAGTATAAATTGTTTTTTATTAGGCACAAAAGGAAACAAGGTACATTACTCACAGCTAACACCCTTCAAAATAATTCCCAAGACTTCCACACATCTTTGCCAACGATGATGCAGGCATTGAATACCATCGGCTGTGTGCGATTCGTCTATGTGTACCACCTCTCGTCGAAACGCTGTTAAGATGTCCTCCCTGTTTGCAAACTGCTTCCCACGCAGCGGCTTCTTCAATTGCTTCTCGTAGCTCAGAATAACACTGACGAGCATTTCTGCCACGAAGAACTGCATTTTTCACGTATGACCGCTATTCAACTGTGCTTACATCTATCTTGGAGCACAGCCTCTAGCATAGAGCAGGTGACGGAGCGGGTAGAACTGTTGAGTTACTCGGTTCTAACGGTTTAATGTGCGTGGTAGCGGAGCACCGGAATTACTCGGTTAACCGTAGCCGTTACCGATCAGTTCAAACGTTCAAACAAGAGTTCATGTGTTTCACTTGGTTTTAGCAGGCAGGTACTATTGTATTTAAATGTTTTCTGCTATTGTGTTTTCTCAAATTTAAACTGTTAATTATTTAATTTGATCCGTAATTTATAATAACTACTTTTCACTCAATGTTTTGCCACGTTTTAATACGTAGGCCTGATTAGCTTTTAATCTATTTTTTGTTTCTGCTAAAAAAATAGAGGAGCAATGTCACGAAAATTCTCCATGACAATATTTTGATTGTAAGCCTGAGAAAAAGTCTGCCAAGTGTAACATTTGCAATCGAGTATATTGTACAGGCGGAGGCACTTCAAATTTATGGAACCACGTAAAAAGGGCACATCAGGACAACATTCAGAATTTAAATATGCAAGATGACAACAATAACGTTGGTTCAGGCAGCGCTTCTTGGAGCCCGTTTCTTTCTATCTTTCTTTTTACTTAGCTGCAGCGTTTACCTCACACGTTAATTCGTGGTTGAATTAGATTATTTATTAGCGGTTAGTATTATAAATTATTTTATCAATTCTATTTCGTCTGTCATATCAGGGGCTTTCAACCAGAGTGGACCAAGTCCACCAGTGATCAGTTCGTGGATTAATACAATCTCGGATGAAGAAAACTTAGATTTATTCATTCAGCTTATTCCGAATCTCACCGGTCCGGTGTCATCAATGACGTCACGTTGCAGCGAAATAAGGAACAAAACTGCTGGAAGGATCGATGCTGTCATGGCGACTGTACAAGTTGTTTTCTGTGCTACGCTAGCAAAATTTTGCGAAATTTTCGTACTCCCATCTCGTTCAAAGAAAAGATAGCATAAACAATTTATTTCTTGAACCAGTAGTAATAACTGGTCCGTTGACATGTTCGCTCATAAGCCATTAACATATTGTTTTTACGTTGTGCTCATTACAAACAATACAGCAGTACTAAAGCAGAACACACCGCCATGACACAACAGTGCACGATGTTATTCGTCTGCTAATTCCCGCCCTATACAAGAACCAATCAGATTCACTGATGGCGGCTGATGGAGACTGCCACCATCTCTGCAAGTTGATGGCACCGGTGCGACACCAGTGGAGCATCAATGACGTCATCGGTGGAATTCGGAACACCGTGATGCCATCGGATTGCTCACCGGTGAGATTCGGAATACGCTCATTGCCATAATAAACAAAGTCCATAACTCATTTGTTACTCCACAGAGGGCAGCATTTCCTATGGAAGGTGAAGGTTGCTAAGCGTGAGCCAGGAACTTTAAGACTCAATATCTCAGAACTATTCCAGATGGACTTGATCCACTCTGGTTGTGAACCCCTCATATATAACAACACTGAATATTAAATACACCGTTCATATAAAATAACTCCGAAAATAGCTGCAATCATGCACATAAAATTTGCAACCGCCATTTTGCAATGAAGCGAAGCACTTTTTTTCTCGTCAATTGGCAAAGCGAAAGTTCTTTACTACAATGATTTTAAAATACGCTTGGTGTTTCACTTTCAAAGAAGGTTCTAAAGTCGACTCAATCTATCAAAATTTTAAATCTGCCGCCACAAATTTGTACTCTGTACTGTACTCGGATCAACCGAGTAATGACGTCACAGCACCTGCTCCGAACCGAACCGCTCCGTCCCCAGCCCTACTCTAGCATACTAACTTTTGCGTGTGCTGTCAACTAACGACTAATACACACAGACGCAATCTGACAGTGGCATCCCGTTCAGTATACATGTTTTCAAACGTATGTACTGAACTAACCACATTTTTTGTTATTGGGAAGATATAACATAGTTGCCATGAGTTATGAAGTGGCCTCGTATTGAAGAAGGTTTAATGACTTAGTAGCTATCTTGATAGCTGATTTTGCAGAGAACTGGCTTACCATGGCTGCGAAACCGAGTTTGAATCTCTGTGATGGCGAAGTCGTATTTCTTATAGACAAAAACCAAGGTTGTTTAGGGGCCTTCTCGGAGTTCTTCCGTTTCCCTGCACCATTCCATCATCGCTTTGCGTTTCAATATTAATTTTCATTACCATCATTACTAATATCAGCTATTACTATACAGTGTGAATTTCTATTTATTTTTTCTTAATTTTATTTGGAGTCTATTTTTTTATGATTATCCGTTGTTTCTTTAGGCTATATTTCAACTCAAAAAGAAGAATATGTCGGAAATGTTCCACTTTCTCCACTTGACACTCGATTTTCTTGCGTCCACGGCTCCACTCACTATCTGCAAAAATGAAAACTTCAATATGTAAACTCAAGCACAACAGTTGAACTTCAAATCAAAAATGGCAATCGATAAATAAACCCATAGCAACCGGAATACCAACACGCGAAACAAAAACGCTGCGAACTTCTGCACCAACGTAATATTATGAACAGCTATAAAGATTTAACAATAGGCTCGGTAGCGTAGTCGGTATAGCGCTGGTCTTCTGTGCTCGAGGTTGCGGGTTCGATCCCGGCCCAGGTCGATGGCATTAATGTGTGTTTAAATGCGACAGGCTCATGTCAGTAGATTTACTGGCATGTAAAAGAAGTCCTGTGGGACAAAATTCCGGCACACCGGCGACGCTGATATAACCTCTGCAGTTGCGAGCGCCGTTAAATAAACCATATTATAATGTAATTTTTTAATTTAACATTAGAAGTACAGAACCAGGTGATGAAGGCGGCAAGAATAGCAGGTTGACTACAAGATGTTGCATACGTAAACTGAGGGAAAAATCGGGATATATAAGACAATGATACGTCCAGTGATGACATATGAAAATACAGCTGAAACCAGAGCAGAAAGAAAAAGAACAAAGCAGAAAATAAATACTATGGAAATGAAGGTAAAGGGTGCGTCAGGAAGAACGGATGGATTTCATACTATCGATATGCAACGAGGAGAGAGATATAGTGAGGGGGACCACAACTGTTGGGTCAGCCATAGAATGCAGTTTCAGTTGAGAATATGGTGTTGGTCTGGTGTACAACGTGCTTTCATCGTAGAGACATTTTTGAAAAATGAAGAGTCTGTGATCGCCACTCAGGACTCATTTCGACATCGGATGTCACGCTAGGATTCAACTCGGAATACAATTTTGCGGTGGGTGGCTTCATTTCGTATCACAGGTTCAACATTAAAGAAGAAATCACCTGGACGAAATTCTATTGCACTGAGATTGTCCGAGGCTACGGTAAGATCTCGCGCCCTGCGACTTCTTTCTTTGGGACCATTTGAAGGCGTAAGTTCGTAAACATCGATCACATACACTGGACGAACTAAAGACAGCGATTCGTGAAGAAATCGTGGGAATTGCACCAGCTATGACTGTGAAAGTGATGGCGAACATCAGAAAACGCCTCGATGCCTGTATTGAAAGCCAAGGACATCATATGGATAATGTTGTTTTACATAAATAAACTGCATGTATTGGTGAATATGTTGATAACAATAAATTTTTGATTTGATGAATCTTTACAATTTTCTTGCCATGTGAAATCCATCCGTTCTTTCTGACGCACCCTGTATTAAGGGGAGGCAGAGGTGAAATTTTCGAACAAAACTGAAGAAAATATGAAAATTTGGTTTTTTCCATTTTTATTATCTTTATTTTGATATTCCGATGTTAGTTTTTGATTTTGTGTCCTTAAAAGTATGAAATTAAAACCAAGACAACTGTATTACTATATTATTTCCATAATAAACTAATAATTATCATTATTTATATACCTTCTCTGAACATATAAATAAAAAGAAATATTGAAAATTTCTTACAATATGGTGCATGGAGCATTTTATATCAAACTGTATAAAGTTTTATAAAATTATTAATATTTACAGAACTATTGTACTTAGAAAGTCGAAATTTGGTATGTCCATTACTAATAACATACTTAGTACCCATGATCAATTTCAAACAAATCGGATAAATTTTGTGGATTTTGAAATATTCACCTCTGCCTCCCCTTAAGAGAAATCCAGGGAGTTATCATGTGGGACAGAAGAACAAATGAGTTAATAAGAAAGCAATGTGATATACAAGACGTGACTAAGTGGGTGGAGATAAGGAAAAGAGAATGGAAAGCACATGCGGAACGAATGAACCCAGGAAGGCTGGTACGAATTTGTAAACAAGGACAACCATCAAGTAGAAGACTCCCCGGACGACCACCCATGAGATGGGACAATAGCTGGTCCAATACTTCCACAGAATGAGGCCTCATAAACAGGGGAAACCCTAATTAAATGAAGAAGAACATTGTGGGAGTGAATTCTAAAGCAGTCCTGTAAAACTTCTAGCGATTTCTCAGGGCTTTAAAGTACAGACATTCTTTCCAGATATGCTTATTTTTTTTCATGAAGCTACTAGTTCAAATGAGCTTGCAGGGCAGTATTACAACTTGATAAAATTACTTCAGAACTCAATATATGCGACAAATGTGCAACAAATTTTCATATCATTCAGTTTATCTCATAAACTTACACCGTTAAATAAGGAAATTTATTTAGTTTGTAACTTTTCTATTAATCCATGTTGAATCTTTCGTACACTACTTTTAACACTTGAATATTGTCAACAATTGATTAAATGGCGATCTTACTCGTGTTAATTATGTATGTGAGGCTTACAGCTGTTTCAAAAACACAAACAAATAAATACAACCACACAGGCGTATACAAACTCCCATGCAATAGCTGCGACAGTTTCTACATTGGACAGACAGGTAGATCATTCCAACCTCGATACAAAGAACCAATTAAAGCAATAACCAGAGGATACAATACATCTACTGTCCGTTACTCAGGAGAAGACGAGCGGAAGGAATGTGACCTTCTTGACTATCGCTGCTGATTATTATAAACATCGCTCAGATAAGCATCCCAGTAGCCAGGTTATTACTTGTGCAGGAAACATGAGTAACAATGCATATGGAAATTAAAGCTAAGTTGAACAGAAGGAGACCTAATGTTTCCGTTTACTGCAGTACAAATATTGCACTTCTTGTCGTACGTTATCTGTTCACATCCCTTCCTCTTCAGTCCGCTCTCGTCTTCTCCTGAGTCACCGACAGTATAATATATGCCGAACACATAACTAATGCTAACCACACATACAATAACATAAATACAGACATGGAAATCCTACACATACAACCCAAAAACCAAAAACTCAACGCACTAGAACAATATGAAATATACAGACACACTGAAACACACCGTAATCAAATTCTCAACACACAGATCAATTTCAGAACACACACACTATTTGACACAACTCTTCATCACACGAACGCACCCACACAACAGGCAGCGAAGTTCAGATAGCGCCGAGATCTAGTAAGCTCTGAGGATAGTGTCAAGTAGCACCGAAACAGCTTTAAGCCGCACATGCTTACATAATTAACACGAGTAAGATCGCCATTTAATCAATTATTGACAATTTTCTATTAACTTCAATTCATAAGGTTCCTATTTCAATGAAAACATATCAAGTTGAATATATTTAACTCTTGCTATGTAATTTTTTAGTAAAGACACCCTGATGCGTTGCTGACAGCCTTTAATTCATTGTTTTGTGTTTTATAAAAGTCATCACTCCAGCATCTGATTGAAGAATAATGCGAAACAAGTTTTAATATTGTTAGCAAGTTTTCGTATATCATTTCCTGCAAAGCTAGACGAGATGGCGATATATTTAGTTTTAGTTATGTATTCATTATGGAAACGCTAGTGTATGAGATTATATTGCAGTAGCTTGAGTGGGCTTGCAATTAGCATATCTATTGTTTCTCTCACTTGTGTATTCT
Source organism: Periplaneta americana (assembly GCF_040183065.1). NCBI lineage: Eukaryota > Metazoa > Arthropoda > Insecta > Blattodea > Blattidae > Periplaneta > Periplaneta americana. Next base: position 134,123,111 of record NC_091123.1, on the reverse strand, counting down.
ATTCAAACATCTCAGCAGCTATCTTTGTTGTAGGTAAAGTACGAAGACCTCCTTCTGGTACTTACTAATGTAACTCTCGTCTAATTTAGAACTGTATTCCCTGGAGATTCTTATACCGAATTTGAAGTCGTATATTAACGAAATTACTTATACCTTACACGCGTGAATTTAAAAAAATCAGGAGGTATATACAGTAAGTTTACATTATTTTCCGAGTTTACTAATCTCAAAATGTGGTTTAGTTTATATTTTATGCTCGACCATGCCGAAATGTAGTAATTATACACCTGGTAGTAGCCCTTTAATGCACCTCATTAAAGTACACCTATTCATTAAAGTTCAGGTGTTCAGCTAATGGCAAATCACCTTTGTACCATTATAAAACCACAAGTATCGATTATTCTCGGATATGCAATCGAAAGAGAATTAGCGAAAAGTCACGGAGGCTGGAAATCCAATACTGTCGCAGAAGGTTATGTTCTGTTACTATAATAATGAGCGTCAATTGTAAATAATATTCACATAACTTCAATTTGTCATCTCCTTTTTCAATTCTAAATCAATTTCCAGGTTATATCAAGACTAATGTTCATCTTATTCTCTACGTTATATCAAGGTCAATGACATTCGGCCTCGGAAAAAATCAATACTTTCGCGTCTGCGCACATCTCACAATTCAGGTTAGTTCGCTACTCACTTACATAACCATGAACATGACCTACTTTTGAATTATTTCAAGTTAGAAATATGGTCGAGCATAAAAAGTCGTATGAAACTTGCCTATAATGGTAATTAAGACGCTCGTATGAAAATTATGAAACTCGCTTGCGCTCGTTTCATAAACAAACATACTTGCGTCTTAATTACTACCATTATAGGCTCGTTGCATAATGTGCTATAGTTACTTATGGTTTTTAAGAACCCGGAGATTGAATGCTGCCCTCATGTGAATATCTGTATGTATAGTCTAATAATAATAATAATAATAATAATAATAATAATAATAATAATAATAATAATAATAAAAATAATACTTTATTGCCAGAACAAAAATACATGTTGCTTTTTTATATAAAAACACTCTAGCACCCCCAGAAAGAGTAAGTTACATACTCGCACTCAGGGGGCATTCCACATAATGTTAAGACATTTTATTAAATAACAAAGTAAAAAGTAAAAAAAAAGAAAGAAAAAAGAAGAAGAAAAATAGAGATATAACAATAATTGAACTTTAAATTTCCTCTCTAAACAGAAATTTTTAAATTGATTTTTTTTAAATAAGGAGAATTAGCAAATTGTATGTATGGTAATTGAGCTATTATCTTGTTATAAAGCCTTGGACCGAAGCTGCTACTGTGATTGTAAGCGACAGTTGGGATATATTTGTGTTCTGTCAAGCATAGGTTGTCTGATCTTTTGGTTTTATATTTATGTGAATATAGCAAATTAAATTGCATTAGCTTCTTTTGCTTCTAGTTAAGTGGAAGAGAAGGTCTGATGGTCTTAACTCCGCCAGAATAAATAAAATTATTATTTCATTTTCATATTATTTCTTTTATTTTATTTCATAGATCTTACATCAGCATTGAAGCTTTAAGATGTGGAACGAGTCAAAATTTTACAAGATTACAAGTTTTCGGCGAGAACTCTCGATAGACCACTAGGCATCCGCCCCACGGTTGAGGAAAACCTCTGAAAAAAAAAAACAACCAGACAATCAGACCAAACGGGGATCTAACCCAAGCCCGAGCGCAGCTCCGATTCAGCAGGCTAGCGAGACTGCCGACTGAGCTACTTTGGTGGCTCTACAAAAAATATATAGTACATAGCAATCAGATTATTAAATTTACAAGCCTGCACAGTTATTCGTCAGTTGAGCTATAAAATATAATACATCGCAAGTAAATTAATTCAATTTAAAAGCATAAATAATTCAATCAGTTGAGATATACAAAAACTGAAAATACATATCATCCAAAACAGTTCAAATTACAAGTATAAACAATTCATTAATTGAACTATACAAAAATATACAATACATAGTACACATAGTAATTCAATTTACAAGCACATTTTGTTAAGCTATACAAAATTGTACAATTCATATTAAGTAGATTAATTCATTTCATAAGCATATACAATTCATCACTGGAGCTGTGTAATGTAATGTAATATAATATTATTTATTTATTTATTTATTTATTTACTTGCATCTATAACAGGGCAAAGCCTCAATTACAATAGACAGTACAGATATTTGTTTAAAAAAAAACATAAAATTGCATATAACATGAAAAAAAAAGATAAAACAGATACAAATGCAAGATACGAGTGTAATTACAAATTAAAATTAAAAATAAAAAAGAAACAAATAGAGACTACCTAAATAAAAGACACAGATATAGATATAAATGAAAAATACCAAATAAAAATAAATTAAAAAGAGTTAAGCATAATATGTATAACATAAAAATCGTAATAAGTTTGTATTACAGACACACAATTATGACACAAGACGAAATATTAATTCAACATCAGTAGAACCTAAATGTCTCACATCTGCTGGTCTAAAGCATAGCATAAATTTTGGCCCTCGGTTGTACAATGCTTTAACTAAATTACACCCAGAACTTCTAACATGTAACCCACTAACATATAACAAGAAAATTAGAAACGTGTTAATATCTTCAAATTGATTAAATAAATTTATAGCATATGTGTATGAATTAATCAACCTGTATTATATTTGTATTCTATAATTTTGAAATATATATTAGTCCTACTTTTCACGTGCGATATTATTCTTCTCTAGTGTTAATATTATATTATATAATTCCATTGCAACTGTAATTATATTTTAGTTCCTATTTTATTTTACTTAGGCCTATTTATTTTTATTATTATTATTTTTTTATTTTAATATTATATATGAACTGCGACCGAGCACGAGCGCTGCTCATTCGGTCTCAAATTTTGTTAATACTACTGTATCTTCTTTTTATATTGTTTGTATTATTTTATTTATATTTCTCTTGTTTGTTTTGTAATTATATTCTATATTCTGTATATTTAAATTTAAATAAATAAATAAATAAATAATATAACATAATATAGCATAATGTAATATAATATAATATAATATAATATAATATAATATAATATAATATAATATAATATAATATAATATAATATAATATAATATATCGTCACGTGAATCCAAGAACTAGGTAACTCGAAATTTGTGTTTTTCAGTTACCTCTTTTATAGCACAGCAAAAATCGCACAACATGTAATGCAAGAACTGGGTAACTGATCGAACGATACCAGCGACATCTATTTTCCAATATAACAAATAGGTAAAGGATGTTAAGCAATTGGCAACATATATATATATATATATATATATATATATATATATATATATATATATATACTTATTTTGCTAAAGAAACTACGAACTTCACACAAAATTCAACTTTTTTTTGTTATATATAACATGAAGAAATCGCTCTGAAAATTCGGGTGTTTATTTCACTTCCATTATGTATATATTTTTTATAACCGGAATGGAAACCAAAGAGTTACGATATACATATCCCGATCTAGCTCTAGTATCCTGTTACAATCATGTAACCTAAAAGCATAGCGGTTTCTATTCTACACAATTACAGCCCCATTTACAATCAGTGTGCATTTGCTAATTGCTCTTATTCTGAATGTCGACGTGGACCGCGTTCTCCCTCGAGCCATGTTGCATTGGCGTAATGCTGCTATATTACGTCAGTAGTAATCCGTATTATTCATGCTGGTGTGGCTAACATAAACGGACATTTTTACTGTCAGCAAACTAACAGTTCCTCGAATAGCTAGTCAATATTAATTTGCCCTTGCCGGGTTACAGTCCAAATAATAATGACGTGTTTTCTGCCCCATGTGGTTTGTGTCATAACAAATAACATAAATAAACTTTATTAGCATTGAAATACTTCTATAAATAATGTGATTACAACACTCATTGGTTAGAGGCATCGTTAAAACACACAAGTTTATAGAGAGATAGAAGCAATATACCAGTTTCCTTAAAGCCTTGGTTTTTCTGAACCGAGGCATGCGAGGTGCGAGACCCTCCTCACACAAATCCTGACTACACGAGAGATAGTGAGTGCGCACCTCGCAGCTATAGAAACCACTCACTATCTCTCGTGTAGTCCGAATTTGTGTGAGGAGGGTCTCGCACCTCGCATGCGTCGGTTCAGTAAAACCATGGTTCTTGTAAGTATTTGCAGAATAAGAGCAAACAAATTTCATCCCTGACGGAAGAAATAAATGAATACCATGTGGGAAGTACGAATACAGCTCATAGTGGTTTCATCTTCAACAGCAATTGAAAGCTTCTTTACATATTTAAGAAACATTGCGGAAATCAGATACTTCGACTTGTAATAAACATCTACAAAAATGTAATGTATGTATGTATGTATGTATGTATGTAGGCCTATGTATGTATGTATGTATGTATGTATGTATGTATGTATGTATGTATGTATGTATGTATGTATGTATGTACAGCTCGACCAAGTTAAGTCTGCGAGCCGAGAGGGGAAGTTGGAGGCAGTTCTGTACTCAAAGGAGGCGGTAACGAGAGGAGACCAGTACAGTCTCAAATGACAGCAAAGTTTTCCTACTGCGCTTCAGTTCATAGAGCGGTAACAATTTAAGACGCTTTGAAATAGACTGTACTTCTACTTCTGCTTGACAGTGAGGTTTGGCGTTCTGATTGGCAAGCGTGGGCGTAGGAGAGAAAGTTGCATGAGGGGGGAGGCTGGGAGACAGCGTAACCTGGTGCCTTTATCTGAAGACAAGGACAAAAAATGCGTGCGCTCCGTAGTGTATTTTAAACGATGTGCACACGTTGAAATCTGAACGTCAAGTGACCTATGTGGCAACTGTGTTTTGCCTCTACATTCCATCCCGATATCCCCACTCGCAGACTTGACTTTGACAAGCTGTATGTATGTATGTATGTATGTATGTATGTATGTATGTATGTATGTATGTATGTATGTATGTATGTATGTATGTATGTATGTGTCTGTTTATAGTCCGAATATTCTTATTTTGTGCTCTGAGCTTAAGAGCTTACCATTTTCCTCCTATTAATACATATTGACAGTCCAGTTCAAAAAGGAAACAACTGAAATTTTAATGTTTTAGGTTTACTGTGAAAAATCGAATTTTCTTTGAAATTACTCCAATTTATGTTAATGATGTTTTATATATACTGTAACTTTCAAATTTGATCGTGTTAAGCTTTAAAATTTACTTTTTTCTAAAGTCATATTGAGGTTAAAATTTCAGATGACTTGAAGTTTACATAGTAATAATTATTTTATAGTTTCTCTCTCTATATACAGACGTTTAACTGTCTTATACAATGAGTAGCTCGTTTATACGTCGTGTGTAAATTCCTTACTAATAATCACTACATACGTCGTGTATAACAGTACAACTGTTACACAGCTACATCATAGTTTCGTCATTACTTCGTTACGAAAGGTAATAGAATATCTGAGGTTCTCTATTGCATCCGGTAGAGCGCTCTAGCGTGGAGTGTTAAATATCGATAGTACAACTGGCTCTGATTGATTAACACACTATGTTTTGGTCAAAGAGTACAAGCTACAGCAATATTATTCTACTTATTCTGTGCTCTTTGGTTTGTTGTTCTGTAGTTACAAGGCAACTATTATCTTAAAATGACAGTAGATACGAACAGCTGTTCGGCCATTTTTTTTCTATATACAACGCTTAAACAAGGGGTTTCGTGTGTTTAACTACTGCAAAGCAATTCCTGTTGTATAGCCTAGTTACAGACTGTTTATACATCCATCGCTTATGCATGGTTTATTAGTAACGTTTTGTGCCTCAGTTCTGCGTAAGTCTCGTATAAAAAGTATGCACTGTTTATTAGTAAGACTGCCTGTCTACAGCTTATCAGTTAATACCGAAGCGATTTTCTGTTATTGCACATTACAAGGTTATAATTCCACTAATATTTTCGATTTTTTTTTTAATCTTCTTCAGGTGGAGAAACATAAATGGACAAATTGAGCATAGGTGTATTTCACGTACGTACATTACACTATGAACAGCTGGCCGATGTGAAGCAGTCTGGCCAACGTAAAAACTTTACCATTAATTTCAATGTAAAAGAATAAAAATGATTCAGGTAGCGTACTTGTAATATTTCGTGTTCAATTGAAATAGTTCTTATTTTGTTTGTTAAGTGAGGTTTGAATTGTTTAAAGCCGGTATTACGATCGACGTTCGTTTGCGTTACATTCCGTTACTGTGACGTTCGTTTGAAGTTTGACAAATACAAGCTTTGTATTTGATTACGGTTAACGTTAAAATGAACGAACGCAAGACGACCTCTTCTTTCGTTGTAGATGCAGCCATATTGCTACTGAAATAAAATAATGTTAATTAAAAATTACATAATACGAGGAACGATCTTTGATACAATATGTCTGGTCTCATGATTTCCTCTTTTTAATTTCATTTTCATAGTGTTCTGTCCAAGGGCAGTCTTTCATTGCAAACCCAGTATTCTCCAGTCTTTCCTACTTTCTGCCTCCCTCTTTGTGTCCGCATATGAGCCATATATCTCCATGTCGCCTATCACCTGATTTCTTCTGCCCCGAACTCTTCTCCCGTTCACCATTCCTTCTAGTGCATCCTCCAGAAGGCAGTTTCTTCTCAACCATTGATCCAGCCAATTCCTTTTCCTCTTTCTGATCAGTTTCAGCATCATTCTTTCTTCATCCACTCTTTCCAACACAGCTTCGTTTCTTACTCTGTCCATTTCACACGCTCCATCCTTCTAGTTGCCTCTATTCACTTCATCATAATGTCCATGTTTCTGCTCATACAATGCTACACTCTACACTCTACACAAAGCTCTTCTTTAGTTCTTTCTCCAAAGGTCCGCAGAAGATGCTCCTATGGCATAAAACACATTTTTTTTAATTAGACATAATAGGCAGCAAACACGAAAGCATTTATAATGCCTAATTCAAGTTTTACTACGTAGATCTCTTTAGTGTATTGGTAAAGTGGAAGACCGTGGTGTAATTGTACCCAGGTTCGAACCTAAGGTTAACCTTTTCTCTTGTCTAATTTTTTTGATAATTTATTTACATGACTTTAGAAAGGCCTACGTTATTTCATTTTAACCCGAAATAAAGGAGATTTTACTACATAAATAATATATCCATAATTATATAATATATAATAATACAGGGACATCATTTTATTTTTACTAATATTTCTAATATTAACCTGTCTATACCTATAGAAAACCGGAAACACCGTTCGCTATCCCCTTCCACGACTGGAGTTCGATGATACTGGCGTAAAACACAAACACATCACTTTACTAGGTATAGGAGGGAAGAAAATTAGTTCGTCCATTTACGTAAACTAGGAAATATCGCAATTTTGAGTTCGATAATTTTCATTAGGTTTCTGTTTAATCAAAATGCAGTACTGTATTAACAATAAGTGTTTTTACTCACGAACTGAGTTATCCATGCGAACGTATTCATTATGCAGTGTATATTATACTGTCTACAGCACATTAGCGTACAATTTAGAGAATGAAGTTAAATTGAAAAATAATCATAATATGGATATTTAAACACATTTTTGAAAATGGTGGCCGTTCATTTCGATACAGGCTTCAGTTCTTTTGTGCATATTATCGCACTATAGACTATTGCATCTAATTCTAATTGCCAGTTTCGTCCTTCATACCAGTAACTCATGTTGAAATAATTGTGTACCTACTCTATAAAATAGTACCTTACGTACTGTAAATTCAATCTTCACTTCTCCCCGATCCGCACAGATAAAATTACTCAGACATGCTATCTACTGTCCGTCCAAGTGGTTATGCCGCAGGATCATAGAAAGGGGAGGGGAAATCACGTGACAGTTAATTACTTAACGAGGCCCTTTTATTTACGTTATTTTAAACATTTGTATAATATTACGTAAACGTCCAATTCCTAACAGAAATTAATCTTTTCAGAAAAGAGCTAAGACAGCCCAGCTTTTGCAGAGGGGCGAACAGAAGCAGGTGGGGGAAATCGGGATGCGACGTAGGCAAACGAACAGTACCTGTGCGAAAATATGATTCAATATTGAAAGCTCTTTCGTCACTGGAAAACGCGAACATATTTCTGGAACGTACTATACTCACTAACTCAGTGCTGTTTACTATATGCAGCCTTGATTCTGTCCGGAGGACAGTTGGAACTTCATTAGTAGAAGGAGTGGGAGTGAAGTACATTAAAAAACTCAGGTACAATAAAAATTAAAGTAAAAATAAAATGATGTCCCTGTATAATTGTATAATTATATATATATATATATATATATATATATATATATATATAAACTGCCTTTTACGCATTGTAGATGATAGTGTATGTAAAAGGCAGTGGTTTTCATTACAACTCTAGAGCAGTAATTTCTAATACTAATTATTTCAACATACGTATCTAGGTTGGCAACTCTGAATTCAGTAAAATCAACTTTCAATCGTGGCTGGAGTTTTCTATAAGGACTATCGTGCAAAAAGTATTGTTATTGTTTGAATATAGGATTGTGACTTAACCTTCTTTGATATCTGCTAACATGAAGAAGTGTGAAAAATGCCCCTATGGGCTTTTAAGAAACATATCTTACGTGAACACTATTATGTGTTATGTAATCTGTCTTTAGAGCCATTGATATCTCCCGATTGCTATTAATCAAAACATTTTTTTACTCGTTGTTGCTCTAGTAGGCATTTTTTTTTTGCATTTCTTCTATTCTTTCTTCAATAGTTTTTTAGATTTTTAATTTTTCCTTATTCCATTTGGACACACATTTCTCAATGGCTATTTTTATGAATTCTTCGTACTTAACCTCAAAACTGTTCACAGCACATGTAGCCAGTCTGTCATTTTGAAAAAGTCTAATCGTGTGGTTTTGTTGACTGTTGGAGTCACGTGATAAAATAAAAAAACACGTTTAAAATATAATAAGCCATTGGCTACCTCTTCCAATGTGCATGGGTGAGCTGGCCATAGGATATAGTGATAGGCTATGGTCCGTCCCAGGATTCTGTAGAGTAGAAAGACTAAATAAGACCTCCGCGCAAGTGGTATGTAGTAGGGCTAGGGCCAATGACCGCTCTGAGGAGAGGCATTGACTGAATGAAGCTACCAATCGCTTGCAGGAAGGGGATAATTTCTATCTGAACTCCCTAACACGAGCATCTTACCCCTTAGCGACCTCCAGCTGACGCTGCCCGCAATACACTCCGGTACAGATAGACTCCGCCCCATATGCGCCAAGTCATTCTACAGATGTCTGGGACGGACCGTAGATATCCACCATTGTTTTTATGTAAAGGGAATAACTGTATAGCAGTTTTATTTTAGAACATTGAGGTTTTATAACGTAATAGGCTATATATTTAAATATAGTGTCAGAAGATTAACTCCGTACGTAGAAATTATTGGGGATCATCAGTGCGGTTTTCGGCGTAATAGATCGACTATTGATCAGATTTTTTGTATTCGACAGATAATGGAGAAAAAATGGGAGTATAAGGGTACAGTACATCAGTTATTCATAGATTTCAAAAAATGCTTATGACTCGGTTAAGAGGGAAGTATTATATGATATTCTTATTGAATTTGGTATTCCCAAGAAACTAGTTCGATTAATTAAAATGTGTCTCAGTGAAACATACAGCAGAGTCCGTATAGGTCAGTCTCTATCTGATGCTTTTCCAATTCACTGCGGGCTAAAGCAGGGAGATGCACTATCACCTTTACTTTTTAACTTTGCTCTAGAATATGCCATTAGGAAAGTTCAGGATAACAGGCAGGGTTTGGAATTGAACGGGTTACATCAGCTTCTTGTCTATGCGGATGACGTGAATATGTTAGGAGAAAATACACAAACGATTAGGGAAAACACGGAAATTTTACTTGAAGCAAGTAAAGCGATAGGTTTGGAAGTAAATCCCGAAAAGACAAAGTATATGATTATGTCTCGTGACCAGAATATTGTACGAAATGGAAATATAAAAATTGGAGATTTATCCTTCGAAGAGGTGGAAAAATTCAAATATCTTGGAGCAACAGTAACAAATATAAATGACACTCGGGAGGAAATTAAACGCAGAATAAATATGGGAAATGCGTGTTATTATTCGGTTGAGAAGCTCTTATCATCCAGTCTGCTGTCCAAAAATCTGAAAGTTAGAATTTATAAAACAGTTATATTACCGGTTCTTCTGTATGGTTGTGAAACTTGGACTCTCACTCTGAGAGAGGAACATAGGTTCAGGGTGTTTGAGAATAAGGTGCTAAGGAAAATATTTGGGGCTAAGCGGGATGAAGTTACAGGAGAATGGAGAAAGTTACACAACACAGAACTGCACGCATTGTATTCTTCATCTGACATATTCTCGGCTCCACAAGTAAAGAACCCTGACTCACACCACTTCTACACAGCTGACAGTGATTGACAGGCCAGTTACAGAAGTTTCCTTTCCGCTGTTGCAACGTTTCCTCCTGGCTGGACTCTTTCAATGTATTTTCTTTTGCAACTAATTGGATTCTTTTTAATGTATGGTACTTTCAATTTACGAATAAATTAAATCAACTGTATAATAATAATAATAATAATAATAATAATAATAATAATATATTATTATTATTATTGTTATACTGTATTACAATTATATTATTATTATTATTATTATTATTATTATTATTATTATTATTATTATTATAACAGGTCATCACCGATGATTGAGTGGTTAGCATGCCTGTCATTAGATCGAAGCGTTGCGGGATCAAACCCAGCTCAGGAAGTGGGCGTAAAAGCCCGCAGCATGCCTTTCTTTGGAAGGGAAATAAAGCTATTAGTTCCATGCTGTAAATGTATTGTATGTTAAAGAACTCCAAACACTGAAAGAGAGGGTCCCTGGCCAAAATTACCGATTCTGTATCTAATAATCCATCTGAGCCTTCTACATTAGATATAATGGAAAATAAAATATGTAACATATACCTGCACATCTAATTCTCCTCCTCCGAGTCATCTGTCGATGAGTCGTTTAATGGAATTACCACTTCGCTGTCGAACACAGGATTCAGCAAACGGTAGGTTTCTTCAATTTCTTCTACATGTCTAATATAATTCTGCCAATGTTCCTTTGTAACACTTTCACATGCACTTTCTAAAACTTCAACTAACTCTTCTAGGGGGCGTGCTTTAAGATTTTTCGACTGCACTTTCCGCTTCACTTGAGACCAAACGAATTCTATAGGATTCAGGACACAATGATAAGGTGGGAGTCTTAGGACTATGTGTCCATAACGAGCTGCGATTTCATCGATGGCATACCTCTTAATTCTCTCTGCTAGTGGTAACTGCTGTTCAATAATCTGCAAAAGCTGTGGTATTATTGGGACAGGATTGGGAATGGGAATGTTGTGATTGGTCATGTACTGAAGGATTTCAGGCTTTCTCCAAGAGGAATTAGGTCGCGGGTTAAGGATTCGGCTGTGATAAGGTGCATTGTCACATACGATTACAGAGGGCTCCTGTAGCATTTTCAGGACATTATTTTCGAACCACTCTTCGAAAATTGCGGAGTTCATTGTGCCATGATAATCTGCAGGCGCATCCGCCATTTTCTTGTGAGTGATAGCCAGAGCACCATTGATGAAACCGAAACGCCCTCCACAGTGCACAATAACAATTCTGTCACCCTTTGCACCTGACATCGGTACCACACAGTTTTCGGAATCGTCTGTCCAGTTTTTCATGCGACACATATGACTATCGTACCAGGTTTCATCTAAATACACATCATCGTAGCCCTGTAAACGCAGCTCTCTTATCTGCTCGAGATACGAGTACCTCCAGGCAATGATGTCACAGGCTTCAGCTCTAGTGGGTTTTCTTTGCACTGTCTTATGTGAAAACCCCATACTTCTGAGTAATCTGCGCACAGTACTTTTCCCATAAGGAAATTCGTAGTCAGTGCCTCTAGTTTTCTCCCGCATAGCATATGTTATGGACTCTACTGTTGGTGACATTCCGTTCTTGTAGCACTCATACACTGTTCGGCGCACCAAATCACGTGTAAAATCATCGATTTTTTCAAACGGATGGCTTCCTTTTTTCCTCTTTTTTTCCGGAGTGTGATATGTTGACAGATCTTCAATATTTGAGATTCTTTTTATGCTGCTTAAACTGAGGCCTGTCGCTTCTTCCACCAATTTATTAATATTTCTCCTTTTCAAAACCCCACCATTTTCAATTATTCTTCTAATAAAGTTCTTAACATTTTGCACTATTAGTACACTTTGTTTCCGTAACTTCGCCCCCTTTCCTATTGGCGATGTACTACAATTCTTACGCTTAGTCGGCGTCCTTTCAGAAGAAGGCCCTGGTTGTGGCTGTGGAGGCACTTCATCTGCCGGCACTTCACTATTATTATAGTTTATCCACGGCCGAAAGAAATTAAACATTGTACATTCGCTGTTGACTATCGTACTGCTGGAGATCACAACGCACTGTTACTAAGACACAAGTGAAACTGTAATGCAGTGGCAGGAATATTCTTTCAAAAATTGAAAATTCACAACACAGCATTCTAGGCGGCTTCCTGGCGGTATCTTTGTCCACGGTTTCACTAATTGGGGGAGCGTGTCAGTCAGATTTATGGCTTCCTGAACCCAACCCTCCAACGAGGTTCTTTACTTGTGAAACCAAGAGTAATTAGGAACATTAAATCCAGACGTTTGAGATGGGCAGGGCATGTAGCACGTATGGGCGAATCCAGAAATGCATATAGAGTGTTAGTTGGGAGACCGGAGGGAAAAAGACCTTTAGGGAGGCCGAGACGTAGATGGGAGGATAATATTAAAATGGATTTGAGGGAGGTGGGGTATGATGATAGAGACTGGATTAATCTTGCACAGGATAGGGACCGCTGGCGGGCTTATGTGAGGGCGGCAATGAACCTTCGGGTTCCTTAAAAGCCATTTGTAAGTAAGTAAGTCTAAGTCAGCGGTGACCAAAACTCGAGCTGCAGTGATTACATGCGACAGACAGCCTATGAAGTAGGGAGACGAACAAAAGGTACTTGGCATGAAAACTACAACCAGTGGTGGTTCCTCTACTAACGTCTTGATCAATCCCGTTTTTTCTTGCTTCGTTTTTTAACCTTCCTCTTGAATATAATCAGGAATTTTCTAAATTCTTACTCGTTACTTGGTCGAGAAATGCGTAGTTTTTCAAAATTAAAAACTTCTTATAGACAAGTTATTTAAGCTATTTTAATCATTACTCTTTTGAGAAATTCTGTTATATTAAAAGGTTTTAGAGCACGAAATATTTCAAACCACATTAGGTAGCTGACTTCCTTACATTTATTTATGTCATCTTTCTCTTCCTGGGTATGATTTATGACCTGTCAATTCCTGTCGTTTGACAGTTCTTTAGCACATAATATTGAATCAGTTTTCCTACAATATTATTATTAAATGAATAACTTAAAAAAATAGTTACCCTCATATAAAGATTAAGAAGATTAAAACTGAGATAAAAATTTATAATTTTATCCTTCTAGGGAGAAGATCTAAAAGTATAAATATTCATGCAGGTACAGAAGAATTGTAGAAACACATACTTAGTGGTCAGTAATAATATAATAATAATAATAATAATAATAATAATAATAGTAATAATAATAATAATGATAATGCATTATTCAGGGTGGCAATTAATGTTTCTATATATTCCTAATTGAACCGTTGAGCAAAGAAAACATATTACATTTTGTCCGAGAGAACAAAAAAGTTCTCCTTCTCATTCTTTACGAGACCATCTTGTAGAGACAGAGTTTGTAGAGCGACATGATACCGCCACTGCTTGCCTTCAGTACGTGAATGAAACACACAGCAATGTACAGGAAACTCCTCGTACCTGTTTGAATGTCTGTGATTGGGCTATTCCATATGAAATCGATCAGTAAAAAAAACCTCGCATTTTTTTAATACTCTAATTTTTTCCCTATTTATACAAGGTGCTGAGGAGAGTGCATTTTCAAAAATATACTATCGGAAGTCAAACGGTTTTCGTAGTATTGAGCGACAAATTTAGCGTATTTTATAAAAACAAGCCTCTTTCAGCGCTCAGAACTCTGGAACCATTTACTGCAGAACATTGAACGGGAGCTCATTTTGAAGCTGACATTTAGTAGGTTATGATAAGAAGTAATCCTTATTTTTATTGTATACAGAGAGACGGATAATCTGATTTTACTTACTTTTAGGCTTTTTGCCAATTTGTAAAAATGTAAAAAATATTGAGAAAAATCCTTGCATTATTAAGAGGGATTCGGCATTGTTTGCTTAGTGATTCGGCAATAAGTTTCGAGGGTATTAAATAAATTATTTTCACACGCCTATACTTGAACGGCGGAGTACCTTACACACTGGCCGAGAGCTGAAGATAAGCGAGCATTGGGAGTCATTTTACTCCTGTGTTCATGAAAACATGTGATAAAGCTAGCCCAGCCATGACTGCTAGACGACACATGACGTGTTTGTCTCCTGGCCTTGCTTGTCTCGACTACCTACAGTCAGCTGGTTAGTTCACGCGCGTACTATTTATTTTCTTTATTTGATATTTTCAATACTTTCTTATCGACGGTGCACCAGTAAAAAATATATGTTTATTTGTACTTTCAATGCGGAATCTAACCATATATTTTAAAAATATTTTTTCGTGGGCAAAGGCGTCTTAATGAAGAAAAATATAAATTTCTCCATTTCCATAAAAAGTAAGAAAAACTGTTTAAATGTCAATATAAACTATAATTTCTCAGCATCAAAATAAACCAATATTTTGATCATTGGGTGAAAGGGTTTTGGAGCCATAACAGTTTAAAGTTGCTAATTTTATGAAAATGCGATAAATTTAAATATTTTTAATTTAAACACTATGAAGTTCTGATGCCTCAAACTTTGCACAAAGCATTGTATCACAGTTGTCAACGGACGGAAAAAGTTTCATTGTATTTAAAAATTGCAAGGTCAATTTTCTCTATATTTCGGTCGATTTGAGATGAATAGCCCGATTACACGATGTAATCACGACACCCGCTTTGGCCACCGCTGGTGTAAGTGCATAATAATAATTATGGTTTGGAATTTTTCTACAACTTACACTTTTTTCCCCCTTTTTTAGTGACTCTTGCTTAAAAGAACACAGAAAAAACTGAAACATTATTGAAAGTAATTTGAAATACACTGAATAATTCCTTTTCTTCAGCGTATAGATTTCGCTAAGACTCGAAGAACACTAAACTCAAGACTCCTAAAATACTATTAGGGATTTAGAGTCTTTCCTGAGTTCGAATGAATTGGAAGTAAGAATTTGCAATCCTCGCCCAATTCTCGCGAGAAATAAGAGACTGCTCCTAGAAATGCGATTATCTGCCCCATGATTTGCCTCTCTCTCTCCATCTTCTGGATTCGTTTCAGTACGGTATGTAAGCCCTGAAGGGGTGGGATCATTCTGCTAATTACTGAGGGAGGAAAGGGTAAGCCGGCAGCCGCACCGCTTAATTGAGTGTCTGACTGCCGTGCGGTGGGGGGGGGGGGGCACTCCGCCCTCAGGCATGCGGCCCGACTCGTCGTTCGCTCCCAGGGGACGCTCGCACAAAGTCCTGCAGTAATACTCACTCGTTCACCATGAAACGCCATTACTGATAGTTAATTCTATCAACAGTGCTAAACTCAGAGCCCAATACAGATTAACACATGCAAGACCTGCGGGCCTTGGAGCAGAAGCCTTGTGAGGTCCAAGTCTTTCATACAAGTTTCTGGAGACTTTATTAAAAATTAATCATATTTACGATATATTGCAAACTCAACGTCAGTCGGTCTTCTACTGGAAAGAAGAGTTAGGTAATTACCACCACAACTTTCACCATCACCACCACCACCACCACAACCACAATCACCACCACCACCATCGTCGTCATCATCATGGACCGTATTCTGTCCAATGGAGTACGAAGATAAGGTTAGCTGTTCATACTGTCCAAATTTCACGAGAAGATACCTGCGAGGGGGTATGGTTCTTGCCGGATGAGAGGAGAAGTTCAACTAGTAACTCAGATCCTCTGAAGGGACATGTGGATGGAGATGATGTCATTGGCCGGCTGGGACAAACAAGGCTTAGTCATTGGCCGGCCGGTTCCATGTTGGGTAGTTCGTTGTAAGAGAAGGGGAAAAACTCACATTCCTTGCTCGGATCTAACTCCTGAAGTGCGGACTGTAGACTATATTGGCGTGACGTCATATTTGCCGCGCGGGACAGATACTATCAGGGAATACTCGCATCTTATTTGTGCTGCAATTGACGTTTTATTCATGATTCAAAACTAGACCTCGACTCTGTTGACAATACTTTGATATTACTATGACTTTTCCTACAATTTAAATTATTTGTTCATATAACTTATTTGGCTTATTTTTACTGGTGCTAGCAGATATAAGACGATAAGGCCTCCTCTTCCACTCAATGAGTGTAAAACTACAGGGACATCACTTAATTTTTACTTCAATTTTTATTGCACCTGAGTTTTTTAATGTACTTCACTCCCACCCCCTCTACTAGTAAACTTCCAACCGTTCTACACACAGGACCGAGGCCGCGTATGCAGTACTGACTTAGTGAGTATAGTACGTTCCAGAAATATGTTCGCGTTTTCCAGTGACGAAAGAGCTTTCAATATTGAATCATATTTTCGCACAGGTACTGTCGTCCGTTTCCCTACGTCGCATCCCGGTTTCTCCCACCTGCTTCTGTTCGCCCCTTTGTAAAGTCTAGTAGCTGGGTTGTCTTAGCTCTTTTCTAAAAACATTAATTTCTGTTAGGAATTGGACGTCTACGTAATATTATACAATCGTTTAAAATAACTTAAATAAAAGGGCCTCGTTAAGTAATTAACTGTCATGTGATTTCCCACCCCCTTCCTACGACCCTGCGACAAAACCACTTGAACTGACAGTATATAGCATTTCTGAGTGATTTTATCTTTTCGGATCGGGCAGAAGTGAAGATTAAATTTACAGTACGTAAGGTACTCTTTTATAGAGTAAGTATAGAATTATTTCAACATGAATTACTCATACGAAGGACGAAACTGGTAATTGGAATTAGGTACAATAGTCTGTAGTACGATGCACAAAAGAACTGAAGGCTATATCGAAATGAACGGCCACCATATTCAAAAATGTGTTTAAATATTCATATTATGATTATTTTTCAATTTAACTTCATTCTCTACATTGTACGCTAATGTGCTGTAACAGTATAATATACACTGCATAATGAATACGTCCGAATGCATGCCTCAATTTGTGAGTGAAAACACTAAATTTTAATACAGTACTGTATTCTGATTAAACAAAAACCTAATGGAATTTATCAAACTGAAAATTGCGATATTTCCTAGTTTATGTAAATGGATGAACTACTTTTCTTCCCTCCTATACCTAGTAAAGCGATTTGTATTTTACGCTAGTACCTATCGAACTCCAGTCTTGGAAGGGGGAGCAAGCGGTGTTTCCGCTAATCCAAGGATATAGCCGGGTTAATATTAAAAATGTTAGTAAAAATAAAATGATGTCCCTGTACATACAAATATAAGTAACATCAAATACAGAAAACATTGAAATAATAATAATAATAATAATAATAATAATAATAATAATAATAATAATAATAATAATAGTAAATTAATTAATAATTATTAATTAATAAGCCACCGGCGTAGCTTAGGCGGCGAAGGAGCTTGTCTGCCGATCCGGAGTTGCGCTCGGGCGCGGGTTCGATTCCCGCATGGGCTCATTACCTGGTTGGGTTCTTTCCGAGGTTTTCCCCAACTACAGTATAAGGCAAATGCCAGTTAATCTATGGCGAATCCTCGGCCTCATCTCGCCAAATATCATCTCGCTATCATCAATTCCACAGACATTAAATAACCACGTAGTTGATACAGCGTCGTTAAATAACCAAGTAAAATAAAAAAAAATAATAAATAATAATAGTAAGAGCAAAATGTAGATGTGTTTAATTACTTGTAATTCTTAGAGTTAAATAATTACAAATTAGGGTTATATAAGACAACTAGCCGTACCCGTGCGCTCCGCTGCACTTATTAGAAATAAATATAAAGTAATCACATAACTAAAATAGAACATTGAATCCAGGGAACAATCGTGTTTGATAGCAGAATAAATCGTTTAATATGCTACTTAATTTAAATTGTATTTAAATAATTAAAATGCTATCATTTTGGTCCAGAGACCACTCATTTGGTGCAAATATAATTCGTTTAATTAGTCTTGAATGCATCCTTTAATAAATCACTCCAAATTAATAGAGTTGATTGTGTACGAAGATCATTTTTATGTTAACCTTACTGTGCATCTTTTTTTTTAAGTTTATTTTATTCACGCCTTTACATCTATGGTCATGTTGCGTGTTTAGAATGTGTGGGTATATCAGTAGGCCGTTTTTACTCTTGTTGAGTTCCTGTTTCTATTATGTGTTGTAGATGGCTTGTGTTCATGCAGTTGATTATAGACTTTGATTAATGTTTTTGGTATTGGTAATTGAGTCGGTGATGAATAACGACATGTATCTTTCCAATCCGGCATTTGCCTTTATGACTAAGGGAAATCATGAAAAACCTTAGTCAGATTGGTTGGCCACGGGGTTTGAACCCGGGATCCCTGAATGCGTGTCTCAAATGCTACCGCCTGAGCCAACTCGCTCGGTTGTATATCATTGTTTATACAAATGAAAAAAATGAGGTACCCTACATAAATATTATTCTATGAAACACAGGAAACGAATATGAGTAAATTATGAGCGCAGGAACGCCATTTAATGACATCTTTTAAAATAACTCAGCTCCAGTGAGTGTATAAAATTAGAGTATTTTATGTCGACCAAATAAAGTTGCAATAATCAAGTTGTACAATATTTCGCAGAATATCAAGTTTCCTGTGCGTACAGATTTCTTTTCATCTTACCTCAGTCCTCATTTGTGGCATTACATCCATCTAGAGAAACTACAAATTTCAAATAGTGAAGGTTAATTAGCTTCTGAGATTACTTCATACAAACACACAAAATATTCTCTGTATATTAATATTGATAAACGTCAAGGCCGCCTTAAATAGACGGAGTCATTAGTTTTGATTTCATTGTAGCCATCGTCGTCGTTCCTGCAATAACTCCTATGTCATACATCGATTTTCAGATTTTTGCTCTATTAAATAACTTAATAGTGATGCAGCAAATAATACAATCTACTATATTATATAACTTAATTATATTTCTTTCTTTCGAAAATGTAAGAATTCACGATCTCCTATGCACTACTGCCATAGAATGAATAAATTTGTTTTTCTTCCTGCTAAAAATTTAATATTTTGCACGTAGAAGTTACGGAACAACGACACTATAATCTGAGGCTGCGGTGGAAATGTATTGTATTGTTATTTTAAAACTCATTGCATATCCTTAAATATCAGTTTTATCAACATTTTTCCTGGGATAAAACTTATCGGAAATCATTTTTAAAGAAACTTTTGTTATGTAACATTTTTCACAAAAATAAAAAATAAGCGAGATATTTCGGTTTGTTTAATTCAGGCCCCCTTATAACCCCCCTTTTAAATAAAGTATTTGAATGCTATATAGCCTAAAAATCTAAGTTACAACGAACTTAATTTATATTCCAATTTTCATCGAATTCCGTTCAGCCATTATCACGTGAAAAGGTAACAAACATCCAGACAGACAGACAGACAGACAGACTTAAATATCAGTCCTATCAAAATTTTGCTTGGAATAAAACGTATCGGAAATCATTTTTAAAGAAACTTTTGTTATGTAACATTTTTCACAAAAATCAACAATAAGCGAGATATTTCGGTTTATTTATTTCAGGCCTCCTTATAACCCCCCTTTTAAACAAAGAATTTTGAATGCCATATAGCCTAAAATCTAAGTTACAACGAACTTAATTTATGTTCCAATTTTCATCGAAATCCGTTCAGCCATTATCGCGTGAAAAGGTAACAAACATCGAGACAGACAGACAGACAGATAGACAAACAAAAATGTCAAAAAAGCGATTTTCGGTTTCAGGATGGTTAATTATATATGTTAGGACCAATTATTTTTGGAAAATCGAAAATTACCAGAAAAATTTCGGCTACAGATTTATTATTAGTATAGATTTGGATCGAAGGAATGTTGAACATAATGAAGGAGAATTGGTATCTCAAAATTAAATATCCTACAAAAATAATATTTGAAGAAAGGTCATATTCTAGAGACGAAAAGCTGTCTTTCTGAGATCGAGTTCTGAAAGTAGTCCATGTCTGACAGCTCTTTACACTATGCACACTTAAATACACTATTTTCACTATTGCACTTGTAGTGTAGTCAACTGTCCGAAGATAGGTCTGAACCTCACAAGTGATACCAAAAAGGCACCATTTATGAGGCAACTAGGCCAGATGATAATAGGGTACTGTGGGCAGTTTCTTTCCCTCTCTATCACCGACTAACTACATATTACACTAGTCAGACTTCAGATGCATACAAACAATTATTGTTCTTCCTCTGACACATATCATCAAGTGAGATGTACTGCCTGATAATAGATGTACGTATCAGCCAGAATATCAATAGAGATAGCGCGTCTCATTATGGGGAAGAAATTTTCTCATAAAATTTCGTCTAGTGAATGGGATCGGTGACCACCCAGCATCGTATGCACTTGGGAAGCAACGATAGGTAGCGAAATACGATTACGAAATCCAGCTACTACTAATCTTGAATATTTATTAAATTTTATATGTGTATGCGTGTTAAAATAAATGTTAGCCACCGACTAGCTCAGTCGGCTAAGGCGTTTGCATGACGATCCGGAAATGCGTTCGAGCGCGGGTTCGATTCTCTCTTGAGCTTCTTAGCTGCTTAATTTTTTCCAAGGTTTTTCCTAACCGTAAGGCAAATATCAGGTAGCGCGGTGAGTTTTGTTTACCTTTGCGTTACTGTACAATCCGGTTCGTGATCAGAGGTACAGTGTTCTTCCGTCTCTCCCTTCGAAACGAACTCAGGCCATCACAGTGCATTTTGAATTCATAGTGAACAGTTTTTTCTAACTAGTTGCAAGTATGTACTGTACTACATGGTTGTTCATTTGTAACGCTAACGACTTCAATGTCGCCGAGGGACACGAAAACTTGTGAGGGATGTATCCTACTTCATTTTCCACTGTCACTAGAGTGGACTGTTAACAGTAGAATATAACGCAGCACATTGACGTCGTTGTTTACATTTACAGTATGTCTGTCTACTATGTTCAAGGAACTCTATAGTCAAGTTGTGCGTACATTGGTTGCTAAAGTGTCCCGGGTCCTAAGCCTGATGATGACTAATATTGGGACTTTGACAGATTATAATATTTTGTGTTATTAGTATGTAATTTAGATACAATTCAGTATATTATTAAATTAATAGTTTAGTACGCGTTTAGACATGAATTCAGATATATATTGTTTATAACCAATTAACAAAAAAGTTTGTAATGACTATAGATAGTATCGATAGTTTTGATTATAACTATCGATAGTAAGAACATTCGATAATACTATCGATACAACCGTAAGTGACTATCGCCCATCTCTAAGGTGTAGACCAGTGGTCGTTAGCAGTCACTGAAATGGGTAGAGTGCATGGAAAGTAAGGAAATATGCTCCGTCGTGCACAAGGGATAGAGAGATAGCATACCCGGCAGCACGCTAGGGAAGTGTCTTGTCCGCGGTTAAGAGACGGTAGCCCGAGAGTGCAGTGTTCTGATGACCGCTGGTGTAGACCGTTGGGATTCCGGGATATATGAAGACCACGAAAAAGATGGAAAGATTTGCTGTGAATTTGGAACAGGAGATTAGCGTGATTTGTGAAGTGCAGAAGAAGTTTTTATGATCAGAATGCACGCTTCTTAGAGATAAACAAAACTAACTGCCGTTCTCGCTCGCTGTGTTCGCTGCATTTGTCTTTCGAATCTCGACTAGTCATTCTCTGTGCGCTTCGAGTCTCGCTCATCATTCTCGAAATAGCATTTGGTTGGCGTGGAAAGATTTCGTAACTTTAAATAACATACATAATTGAAGTAAATAACATTATAAATGTTTAAATGGGACAAAAAGACAAAAAAGAACAGTATCTTAGTTATCAAAATGTTCTGGTTCTATTATATTATATTACCCATGGTTACATAAATAGAAAAAAAGCAATTCTCAAATAAATTTGCATTTCTAAGAAACATAAAACATAATGTTAATATATTTTTACTCGAGATTGCATGCTTGATCTTAAACATATGAAAATAAAATTCATAGCCTTTTAATAAGGGCCTAGTAATTAATTAAAGACTGGGGAACGGATTGTTATACACTGAAAGGTAGAGATGTTTCAAGTAGGCTACTTGATTTTTATACATATATAACAGTTGCTAAAGTAGATAAAAGTTCGGTCAGGTATAAACAGCTGTGGCGATTCAAGGCTGCTTGACTACGAGACTTCGGGAATCATCAATATCGAGTCTCGGAACACTCACAACCAGTCTTTACGTCAAGGACGCGACGTAATACAACATTGTCGTGCGGGTTTTCGGCTTTGAGGGAGCTGTTAGTCTCGCTTTCTCGATCGTTGTTCATCTCTAATGCTTATATTGTTTAGGTGGTATATGAAGAATAGTAGATCTTTATTTTTGTATTTTTACCGCAACGTAAGTAATATATTTCCTAATATTTCTCTTGCTTTAGTTAGTATTGTTTTCTGCCAATTTAAAGGCGGTTGAACAGATTCAAATGTCTGAGATGTTGTCTGAAGATTCTATAAATATGTAACAACACCCTGGAAGCTAGGCATCACTGAGTGGCCCGTTTAGTTGAATTCATGAAAACCTAAACACCAGGAGATGAAATGCGTAAAATAGCCTTATCGTTGACATTCAGCGACGAGACATTCAACTGTCTCATATTCTGCTTCTCGCCCGCGTTTAAATTACCCCTCGTTATTCACTTTCAGAAATCCCCAAACCATTTAAGACTTGTACAATTTTCGCAGCATCCCAGTACAGAAAAAAATTAGCAATTCTAATATAATTCATATTATCATCATTATTATACATTTTCTGTTCTTACCCCTTGGTAGAAGCCTCTGCAATCTTGGAAAAAGTCCAGAGTGTAATGGTGCTAACTATAAGCCAGGAAATGGGCCAATATTTCCTTCTAACGTGAACGTGGGCCTGGAGAGAGGGGTGGGGAGAGAGTTTGAACTTACGTTAAGCCTCTTAAATGTTCTAGAGCTCCCCCTTTGGTCCTCAGTACTTCACGGGTTGAGAGGGGAGGAGGAGTATTAGGAAAGATTAGGCCTTCGCCCGGAATAATGAATGTATCAGAGAACGAACAATAACGTAACAGTCTTGTGAAGGAAGGGTGGCAGATATTAAGGGCGCTCGCATTAAAATGGGTTAGAATGGCAATTAAATTTATTCTAATTATAATATTCTGCAAGCTATTTATAGTACATTATGCAACGAGCTTATAATGGTAGTAATTAAGACACGAGTATGTTTATGAAACGAGCGCAAGCGAGTTTCATAATTTTCATACGACCGTCTTAATTACCATTATAGGCAAGTTTCATACGACTTTTTATGCTCGACCATATTTCTAACTTGAAATTATTCATAAGTATTCATATTATTCTTATCTGACTGGGGAGCGGAAGTGACCTTGTGCATTTTTTATTTTTATTTTAGTAGGTTATTTTACGACGCTTTATCAACAGCTCAGGTTATTTAGCGTCTGAATGAGATGAAGGTGATAATGCCGGTGAAATGAGTCCGGGGTCCAGCACCGAAAGTTACCCAGCATTTGCTCATCTTGAGTTGAGGGAAAAACCCGGAAAAAACCTCAACCAGGTAACTTGCCCCGACCGGGAATCGAACCCGGGCCACCTGGTTTCGTGGCCAGACGCGCTGACCGTTACTCCACAGGCGTGGTCAACCTTGTGCAATATCTCGTAAATTGTGAGATGTGCGCAGACGCGAAATTATTGATTTTTTCCGAGGAACAAATGTCATTGACCTTGATATAATCTAGAGAGTAAAATGAACATTAATCTTGATATAACCTGGAAATTGATTTATACATTGAAAAACAAGATGACAAATTGAATTTATTTGAATATTATTTACAATTAACGCTAATTATTATAGTAACAGAACATAACCTTCTGCGACAGCATTGGATTTCAAGCCTCCGTGACATTTCGCTAGTTGTCTTTCGATTGCATATCCGAGAATAATCGATACTTGCGCTTTCATATTGCTACAATGGTGTTTTCTGATTGGTGGAAAACCTGAACTTTAATGAATAGGTGTACTTTAATGGGGTCCATTAAAGGACTGCTACCAGGTGCTGAACTTTAATGAATAGGTGTACTTTAATGAGGTCCATTAAAGGGCTGCTACCAGGTGTATAATTACTACATTTCGGCATGGTCGAGCATAAAGATAATTATGTAATATATAGCGATTTAACTTTTCAGCTCTGAAGGTAATTCCACGAATAAAAAATTGTCTGACTTATAAATTAAAACAAATCTTAGTCCAGATACTTACCATACCACAGTTCGACTACTGCGACGTTCTATGAAGTCAGTGGTCATCAATTGATTTGCACTATGCATCTCCCTAGCTCGCTCGCTTGCTCCGAACAACCGTGTGAGTGGTAACGGAGTAGAGGTTCCGTGCATGGCGGTGTCTGTTTTTTAATGAGCAAGACATTGAACATGATTTGAATAAATGAACATTAACTTTATTATTGCATTAGAATATTTATATATCATATATGCAGACAGAATAAGGCATTAAATAGCGGCAGCACAATTGTTACATATTATTGGCATAATTCCAATTAAATACTTAATATTCAAATTAATAAAAACCTTGTAGTATTTCTAAATTAAACACTGATTGCCACTACATACATAAATATTCATTAACTAAACTAGGAACATAAAGAATGGTACTATTTTAGGTTTGAAAGGAGATATACAGGGATATCATTTTATTTTTACTAACATTTTTAATACTAACCTGGCTATATCTTTGGATTAAAGGCCTAGAACCGGAAACACCGCTTGCTCCCCCTTCCAAGACTGAAGTTCGATGGTACTGGCGTAAAATACAAATCACTTTACTAGGTATAGAAGGGAAGAAAAGTATTTCATCCATTTATGTAAACTAGGAAATATCGCGATTTTGAGTTTGATAATTTTCATTAGGTTTTTGTTTAATCAAAATAGAGTACTGTATTAAAAATAAGTGTTTTTACTCACGAATTAAGCTATCCATTGGGACAATATTATACTGTCCACAGCACATTAGCGTACAATATAGAGAATGAAGTTAAATTGAAAAATAATCATAATATGGATATTTAAACACATTTTTGAAAATGGTGGTCGTTCATTTCGATACAGGCTTCTGTTCTTTTGTGTATATTATCGCACTATAGACTATTGTACCTAATTCCAATTACCAGTTTCGTCCTTCGTACGAGTAACTCATGTTGAAATAATTCTATACTTACTCTATAACAGACTACCTTACGTACTATAAATTTAATCTTCACTTCTGCCCGATCCGAAAAGATAAAATCACTCAGAAATGCTATCTACTGTCCGATGAAGTGGTTTTGTCGCAGAGTCGTAGAAAGGGGAGGGGGAAATCACGTGTCAGTTAATTACTTAACGAGGCCCTTTTATTTAAGTTATTTTAAACACTTGTATAATATTACGTAGACGTCCAATTCCTAAGAGAAATTAATGTTTCCAGAAAAGAGCTAAGACAACCCAGCTACTAGACTTTACAGAGAGGCGAACAGAAGCAGGTGGGAGAAACCGGGATGCGACGTAGGCAAGCGGACGACAGTACCTGTGCGAAAATATGATTCAATATTGAAAGCTCTTTCGTCACTGGAAAACGCGAACATATTTCTGGAACGTACTATACTCACTAACTCAGTACTGCATACGCGGCCTTGATTCTGTTTGGAGGACTGTTGGAAGTTTACTAGTAGAGGGGGTGGGAGTGAAGTACATTCCAAAACTCAGGTACAATAAAAACTGAAATAAAAATAAAATGATGTCCCTGTATAACTGAAATGAGAAACTATAAATTGTGTATGAAAGAAAATGGAGTAAAATAAATATTGCTATTACTTATGACATACGAATAGAAGTAAACTTCTTCTATGGCAGCGATTTTTCGCAATCTTTGGATCCTCTTTTCAATCACCAACCATAACAGTTCCACCTTCACAGGTGAGTATGTATGTATTTATTCACACTGCAATGGGTACATACCCGGTGGCAGTGGTAACTAATTACACTCAATAAAGACAATAATAAACACAATAAAAATAGAATTAAAAATAATACTAATAATTAATACTAACAATAATTAATAATAATAATAATAACAACAACAACAGGAAACATCCTAAATTAAATGAAGCACGATCGGTTAAAATAACATTTAAAGTAAATCTAATTTGTGCCTTAAACCTATGTTCGAACTAAAACCCACGAGTATGATATGTTCATATCTGCATAAGTACCTTTCAACACTACACTCATTTCGCTGTCAACTCACTCACTGCAATGGAACTACGACACATTTCACTGATTCTATCCTGATTTCACTAACACTTCAAAAACATTTCACTGTTCAAATACTTTGCACTGCCACTATAAACTATAAAGCTTCACTGACAGGAACACGTTTCACTTACTCAACACACTTCACTGACACAACATATTTCTTCACTGATACAACACTTCAATAACAAAATATCAATTACACCCTTTAAATACTGTGTATAATTATCATTTATCAGTAAAGTCCTTAAGCCCATTTTTAAATACATTTTTGGTTGTTGGTAAAGCCTTTAGTAAGTCTGCAGGTAAAGCATTCCAGTCCCTGATAGTACGATTGAGAAAAGAAAACTTTCCAGCATCCGTCCTCTGTTTTCTTTCCCTCAGTTTATATGAGTGGTCGTTCCTTGAAGAGTAATTTGGCGGCTGCAACCTATTTTTTATTTCTCTCCAGGCAGGCTCACCTCTGTATGTTTTGAACAGTGCGCATAATCGAATTCGCGTTCTCCTGTCCGTGAGTGTGTCCCATTTTAATGGTGAATTTTTGCGGCAATACTTGAGAGCCCGTTTTTGAATCTTTTCCAGTGTCTTAATATGTTCTAGTCTGTAGGGATCCCAACATGCAGCACCACATTCCATTACTGGACATTATGATGAGGGAGCACGAATTTTTTTAACTCCAGTGAATTTGCAGGGCACTTTTCATTATTAATCATTCAGTCTGAGGATAATAGGGATATCCTGAACTAGCAACAACAGATAGCGCGCGTATACTTTGAGGGATGCGCTTTGTTTTCCAGTACATAAACATTGAGGATCTACGTAGTGTACTACTATACAGGGTGATTCACTAGGGTTTACCGCCACTTACGGAGCTTATTTCCTTAGACATTCTGAGCAAAAAATGTCATATAGGCTAGACATGTGTCCTAATCTCAATATTTTTATCGTTGACGTTTCATCCATGTTAGCCTATATACACCGGATATGGGCTGTCAGAAATTTTTCTACTAGAGAGTGAGAGTGCCACTTTCGTCGTTCCAGAAATGTCCGTCTCATCGTTATGGACATCACCTGTAAACCTGTGTAAGGGACCCTAACCGGATACTGATAGCAGGGACAGCTTAGCCAGGGTTTTTTACGAGGTCTACTCCTCCCCCTCCTCCTTTCTCAACCGCGCTTAGGGACCGGCTATGGCGGCATTATATATAAAATATGTTGTGTAATTAAAATGACTTCAGTGTTGCCAGAAAGTGTAGAGACACCTTTATAATTCTTATAAAGTGTTGCTCTGGCCTTAAATTAACTATTAGAGAAACTAGTAATGTTTTTAACTATTGATTAACAATAAGAGAGACTAATTTTAATGTAATTTCGGTATTTATATTATGATTCTTAGTCCTTACAGGGAATTTATAAGTTTTTCAATCAAAATTTAAAAAATGCATTTTCAGTACTAAGTTGAAAATGAATGAGTAACTAATTATTGGAGCACGATTCTAAACTATTGCTGGATGATGTACGATATATTACTCTTTAAATTAGTAAATACCAGATATTTGTAACAAATTTTATTTTCGAATGTCCTAGCACATTCTATGGTTGAAGATTACAAAAAAAAAATGCGGAATTTTGTTATTGATCGGTTCATCTGTAGCTGCGTTCCTTAGGATTACAGTGGTAGGGGGGACGCAGTTGTGCAAACCTCATAGCTATAACTGCCTTCATTCAACAGTTACAGATGAAACGACCAAGAACAAAATTTCTCCTATTGTTTGAAAACTTCAAACCTTAGAAACTGCTGGGCTATTCACAAAGAAAATTTTTACTAATTTAATTGGTAATATATCCTGCTCATCCAGCAACAGTTGAGAATCGTGCACCAATTAGTTACTCATTCATTTTCGACTTTAATACTGAAAATGTAATATATTTTTTATTTTGTTTGAAAATCTTGTAAATTCTCTATAAGGACTAACAGTCATCATATAAATACCGAAATTGCACTAAAATAGTCTTTCTTATTACAGTGAAACTTTCCAATAGCGTACACCGCCGGGGAAAAGTTAAATGTCCGTTATTGAGAAGTGTCCGCTATTTAGAAAAATCGTTAGTATGTATACAGTACATTAAAATTTCTCATACATATTCAACACTATATTTTACAGTACAGTACAGTAGACAGTGAGATTGTTTACAGTATTCATCCAGAGAGAAATCGTACCAGTAAATGTTTTGTAAATGAAATAAACATCAGTCACTGTACCACTTCACCTTACACAAAGAAATCTAGAATTTCATTCTCAGTGTATGATTTTAAAATAACATCCTTGTTCTTCAAAATTTCACTAACCTGAGTTTTTCCACATTAAACTTTGTGGCCAGCTCACGAACACTTAATTTCTCCTTCTGACTATGCTTTACAATATCCCCTTTCTCTTTTAGTGACAAACGTTTACGTTTTTGTGACATTTTTATGTGACTGTACTTCCGAACACTCAACTTGACAAATTAAGAAAGTACGGACTGCTCACGTACAGTATCACAACTAACAACTGTGCTGCTTACCTTCAATAAAGTACAAGAACGTTCAAATGCACGATAATGATTGCTGCAAAAAATTCCGTTATTATTCCGTTTAATTTACAACCGTCTTTTTCTTTTTCTCCTTCACGCTGTCCGTTATTAGGAAGTTTTAATTGTTGTTGGGAGATACATTTCAGTGTCCGCGTCCGTTATTCATAATGTCCGCTATTTGGAAGAATTTTATCATAAGGGCCAATGTTATTTTGCAGGGGAATTTTAAAATGTCCGCTATTGAGAGGAGTCCGCTATTGGGAAGTGTCCGTTAAGGGAAGTTTCACTGTGGTAGTCAACAGTTAAACACATTGTTAGTTTCCCTAATAATTTAAGGACAGAGCAGCTTTTCATAAAAATTATAATGTGTCCCTAACTTTTCTAGCAACACTGCACAACTAGAATTTTGCAATAAATTATACAACAAATTACGCATAATAGTAGAAATAATTATGTAGGACAAAATCCAAATTTTCAATTTTTTTTTTTCAATATTTGACCTCTAATCTCACCTCAAATTTATTTTGTTACACTGATTGCTGTACACTTGTATGTTAGCAGTATTATTCCAGACTGTTGAGGTGCAATACAAAATATTTCTCGACTGCGATATCTTCAGTGAGGCTTACATATTCTGACACTGTCGCATTCATGCTGTCCCTTTGTATTTCGGTTCGTGATGTGGAAAGCTTCTATCTATTGTGCTGTTGTTCCAGCTTGAGTTTGTTTGTTAATTTTCTAATTGCAATATTGTTGGTTCTACTAGGCTATATTGAAATGCGTGTTGTCTGTGTTTGTTGTAGTAGGTTATAGTCTATACTCATGGGATATTGGTTGATTAATTACTTCGCACATATCGTTCTGTTGAAAATGTACCGAACCTGTTGGTGGTTATTTCCTGTTAGAAAATTCATGTATTGCATACTATGATTTTATTACTCAGATCTGCAAAGAATAGTACATTATGTAACGAGCCTATACCCTAATGGTAGCAATTAAGACGCGAGGATGTTTATGAAACGAGCGCGAACGCTCGTTTCATAATTTTCATACAAGCGTCTTAATTACAATTATAGGCAAGTTTCATACGAATTTTTATGCTCGACCATATTTCTAACTTGAAATTATTCATAAATATTCATGTTATTGTTATGTGAGTGAGTACAATAGCCTACCTCATAAATTGTGAGATGTGCGCAGACGCGAAAGTATTGATTTTTTTCCGGGAAACGAATGTCGACGACCTTGATATAATGTAGAGAGTAAGATAAACATTAATCTTGATATAACCTTGAAATTGAATTCGACATTGAATATTATTTACAATTAACGCTAATTATTATAGTAACAGATCATAACCTTCTGCGACAGTATTGGATTTCCAGCCTCCGTGACGTTTCGCTAGTTGTCTTTCGATTGCATATCCGAGAATAATCGAAAGCCTGAACTTTAATGAGTAGGTGTACTTTAATGACATGCATTAAAGGGCTGCTACCAGGTGTATAATTACTACATTTCGGCATGGTCGAGCATAAAAAAACTTTATAACGTTGAATATTGAAGGCTAACTAGCGCGAAACGGACAGATTTTTGGGTAACACTGACACGGAACTCCGTCTTTGGTTCCTAATAACTAGGGAACGAAGTTTGGACATCAAAACATTGTCTAGAGGCAGCTGCAGTTTTAAGAAACACTGGATCTAGGATGACGTTAGTTGTTTAATTTACTGACGTACCTTCAGGTTCGTATGCAAAATGAAAGGCGTCGAGTGAAGGGAGCTCTGTTCATTCTAGTGAAGATTATGTGGGTGAAACAAAATTAGATTACTAAATGAACTCAAAGAAGAACTACTATCAAAATAGATTTAAATTACAGTAAATTAAAATATTTCTTTGAAAGGGACATTTGATCACAGCGACCATGAGTAAAATTATTCCATGAAAAAGTGAAATTGAGAATGTTGTTGTTATCTATACTAATAATAAATCTGTAGCCGAAATTTTTATGGTAATTTTCGATTTTCCAAAAATAATTGGTCCTAACATATATAATTAACCACCCTGAAACCGAAAATCGCTTGTTTGAAATTTTTGTCTGTCTGTCTGTCTGGATGTTTGTTACCTTTTCACGCGATAATGGCTGAACGGATTTCGATGAAAATTGGAATATAAATTAAGTTGGTTGTAACTTAGATTTCAGGCTATATGGCATTCACATTACGTTATTTAAAAGGGGGGTTATAAGGGGGCCTGAATTAAATAAATCGAAATATCTCGCTCATTATTGATTTTTTTAAAAATGTTACATAACAAAAGTTTCTTTAACAATAATTTCCGATAATAGCTTCTTATGCACAGAAAACTTCATAGGCTATTCTGTATATTCGGTTCCTGTATTTCTTAAAATAATGTTTATGTACACATTCATTTAATCTCAGAGAATTAACGAACAACGAGAGTGTATTGATTTAGTATGCAGTAATAGCATGTTAGCTTAGCATTCCATTATTTTATAATCCAAATTTTAACCATGCTCAATTGAATCGTGTTAAAATACATAAAATACATATGCATTAAATGCAATGCAAAAAATATTGGGTAATGAGCCAAGCAGATTATGTTGCGCTGTTATAAAAGTTGTTCCTCCTGAGATTCAAGAGCCCCCATAAGAAATTAAAATCTTACTTATCGGAGTACATCCGTTATCAACACACTTTTTATATAATATAATATAATATAATATAATATAATATAATATAATATAATATAATATAATATAATATAATATAATATAATATAATTTAATTTAATTTAATTTAAGTTAATTGAAGGGTTCAGAACCATAGTGGGCCAAGCATCATTTACTGAATACGTAGAAAACAAGGGTTAAAATTAAGTTATTACCATAATTCAATGGAAACATATAGCAAGTAAAATAAAGTATACACATTAAATAATTTAAATGATGTCAATGTTCATTAAACTATGGTTGCATGTAATAAAAATTAAGAAACATATTAAAGGAATTGTCATTGCACCAAATGAGTGGTCTCTGGACCAAAATGATCGCATTTTAATTATTTAAATACAATTTTAATTAAATAACATATTAAACGATTTATCCTTCTATCAAACACTAATGTTCCCTGGGTCAAATGTCCTATTTTAATTATGTACGTAATTACTTTACATTTATTTCTAACGGGTGCAGCGGAGCGCACGGGTACGGCTAGTTATTACAATAATTTTCATTGTTATTATTATCACCACCACCACGACCACCACCACCATCATCATCATCATCATCATCGTCGCTGTCATAATTTCGCCACAATGTATCTATTATATTTTTAATATATTTTGCTTTTTAGAGAGAACTGAATAACAGATATTCAGAGAGCCAGCTTATCGGTTCAGTTACCTAATTTGTTTACATTACAAGACCTCTCAGAAATGCTCATGATGAAAATATCATTAACGAAGGCTTAATGATGTATCCAGAAGAATTCCACTCTTACCTAATGAAAATGTAACAGTCTGTTGCCATGTCATACAGAACTGTGAGACACAAGAAATATGTTTTGTTAAGGATATATAAAGTGAACAGATACAGAAACATTATTACGACGTGATGCGAGAAAACGGCGGGTTGCTGGCGGCCTGCTCCTGCGCGGGCTGTTAGAGGTGCGGCTCAGTCGCCATATGGAATTCGCCGTAGTCACAAGTCGTGTTGCAAAAGTCTTGATTCTTCAAGTGTACAAAGTTAGTGTATAAAGTTTTAGGATAACTCTTCAAAAGAGATGTTCGCGTAGGCTTCCGCGGCTGGTATATATGATGTGTGGATAAGCTTCGGGGCTTCTACCGCTTTGTCTTGGTGTTGGTGACTGACGTTTCGACCGCTGTGTTGTGGTCATCTTCAGAGCAGTTGTTGGATAAGGGAACTCATGGGGAAGTCTATTCCAAGATGATACTTAGGAACGAGAAACCAAGTCTCCACATGTACGCGGCGCCCCCCCTTCATCCGGACATCGGGCACGGTATCAAGGTCACTCTTTCGGACCTTATGAGGGCCAGTGTTTAATATGAATACTCCCCTTCATACAGACCTCAACCGGATTGGACAACGAAGGACCAATCAGATGCCGAAGGAGAACCTACGACCTATCACTGCAAGTACTCCCCCCATCGAGATTACTATTGAAGAGTTCGCTGGAAAAACGATGAATGTCACAGTTTTGTTAAGGTTGATTTCATTACCTAATTCAATGGATCACTACGAAATTTAATGTTGTTCTTATGAAAAATGGTAAAAAGGAGAATTATCACCACGAATACAGTAATCCTTTCCTTTATTTTCTATAGAAACAGCACTACATCTTGCAGTTATATACTCAATTAGATCATTATCTAATCCTTAACAGAAATGTGACATTCATCGTTTTTCCCGCGAACTCTTCATATATATACGAGCTCGCAGACTATTTCCTTACCCAACAACTGCTCTGAAGATGACCACAACACAGCGGTCGAAACGTCAGCCACCAACATCAAGACAACGCGGTAGAAGCCCCGAAGCTTATCCACACACCTTCAAAAGAGATGTTTCACTTTTGTCTTTATACTTATGTCAAAACCCCTAGACCCTAATGTTTATACAGGGATCAAACTTCTGTGAAAAATGATTTTTTTTACTGCAAAACCATTGTCCGATATTTAAAAGTGTGGACTGTATAACAACTTTTCTGTTATGAAAACTTACTGGCAAATCACATTCTGTGTAGGAAAAAATTAATTACTCCAAAATGGGTATACTTAGATTAATTAATTTTGGTATAAAGTTAGATATTATCTCCAGTCATTCTTCCACATCCAAATAATCTGCCATTTCACGTCCACACTCACTGAATGTCGACCCATTTTCAGTTTTTCATGGAAGAAATCTAACCTTCCCACATTTGCAGCAAAATCCACAGCTGATTACTGAAAATGGAGGGAATAAACTGATTGTCCAGTGTTACCAATTCCCAATGTTACGATGTAAGTGGCAGTGGCGGCCCTGTATCTATTTGTCGCGAATTTCAAACAAAAGAAACTGTTAGAAAATGACAATTTTTGCAAAAGGATAAAGTAGAAAAATGTGGATTATAATGCTTGAACAAGCTGTCACAAATTTTTAAAACAAAAAGTAATAATTTCACAAGAAACCTGTCAGATATGTGTCTCCCCCAAAATTCACTGACTTAAGTATACCAATTCTGGTGTAATTGTAGGCCTATATAATCCACAGTTTAGAAGCCAGAGAGATTTGGTTTGCAGTAAAATACTTTATTTTCCACAGGAATTTGGTCTCTGCATAAACGTCAGGGGTTTTGACATAAGTATAAGAGCAATGGTGAAACATCTCTTTTGAAGGGATGTTCTTAAAATTTTGGTAGAAGCTGTACACAAGAAATTAAACTGCAGTATAGGTTAAACGTCTATAATATGCTACAAATAATGTTCTGTCATAATATCGTTGATGGCTGTAATATGTGCAATACGGAAGCGTAAAATACAAAGCAAGAGGAAAAATAAAGAAATTTAATGAAGAGAGAGAGAGAGATGCAACGGAGAAATGTCCCCATGCGCTACTACTATGATAATGAAGTGTACTTAATTAATTGCCTGGCATTTCCATTATCCTGCAGGACAAACAGGATGGTCGATAACAACTTGCTAATCGGAGCGCATCGAGCAAACTGAGCATGCATGTGTCAACGGATATTTGAGGTAGTTGAGCACCTCTGAAGGATGGCGCCTTTAATGCCGTGTCCAACGCATCTGGTGTTTTCTCCAATTTCTAGAATAGAATGTAACCTATGACTGCTGATATCTGTGCATTCTTCTAAGATCACATACTTATTTTTTCTTTGCACCTCAACAAAAAACAATTGATAACTTAAAATCATGTTATTTAAATAGAAAAAAAGAAACCGATTTCGAGATTTATAAAAGTTTCCAGCACCATTTATAATAAGAAAACATTGCCTAGCCTCCTTCTGTCTGTTTTTGTCTGTAAGGGATTTATTTCTGTGACACTTTTCGACAGATTTTGTTTATATTCAACATTAGCGAGTCAATAGAACCGCCAGTGACGCGGATACAATGTAACAAATGTTATTAAAAATAAGATGTAACTATTTATATATTGATCTTACAATGGAATGCTGGCGGTATAACATCAGCTAAGAAGACCGAAAATTCATAATCCACAGTTAATTCCCGATTTACCACGAAAATCGTCTGTAGCTGCATTTAGATTGGCAACAGGCCATGATTGTTTGGCCAAACACCTGCATAGAATTGGAATATATCAGTCCCCTAACTGCCCATTGTGCAACTCAAACCAAGAAATGGATTCGGAACACCTCAAAATCGGTGCTTCAGTGGCTGGCCATGAAAAATATTGGAGTGCAAGAGGTCAAATGACTTTATTGTCAAACGCCTGGCATTAGAAAACAAACAAACATATATAGAAAGAATACATAAAATAACTATTCTATATTATGACCATTTAATATAAATGTGCTGTAACGACTTTTAACATGAAACTTATTTGCTCGAGTGTAGAACAAATAAAATGTAACGAAGATGTCAACATCTGACGTCATTTCCTTAGCAACTGCAATGAGTCACTTCACACTATTCTGACGTCTCTTGTTGAGTAGCGTATCAGCTTGAAATATTTAGACCTATGCACGATAATGCCGGAGATGAGTCCGGGGTCCAGCACCGATAGTTACCCAGCATTTACTCATATGGGTTGAGGGAAAACCCCGGAATAAACCTCAACCAGGCAACTTGCCCCAACCGGAAATAGAACCCGGTCCGCTTGGTTTCGCGGCTAGACGCGATAAGTTTTAAAAAGTTGAAAATTTAGCAACTAAAAGGGTAAATATTTTCCTCACAAAGTAATGAAAAAAATATGAAAAGCATGTGTCATATTTTACATACATTTATCAGAAATAAATTAAATATAAATTTAAAGAAAAAGTATGTAGACTTTGGTAATTGAGACAATTATAATGCAGTTAAAAATAACAACAAAAAATAATTGTAAGAAAATTAATTGGACTATCAAAATGAAAATTTTTGTATGGCACGTCCATATTGTAAGAAATATGTGGAAAAAAATTTCAGATTAATTGGTGTAAAAATGTAGAAGTTAGAAATTTCACAATTCCATGGCCTTAGTGCCAGTGAAGGTGTTAATTACCATTACATAGGTTACTATTCGAAAACTGTTGTATTGCGACACTTATTATGATTAGGGGGCGGAAGTTGATGAAAAGTCATCTTCATATTTTTCACATTAGGAGATGCCTATTAATATAGAAATCATTTCTATGTTAATGTCAACGTAAAAAAGGAATTTCTTATATTGCATTTTTTGCATTTTTTGACGTTTTTGAACTCATAGTTCATTTTTATACTTTTTAGGCACTTTTTGGTCATTTTTAATACTTTGAAGAACTTTTAGATCATTTGAAATGCATTTTACTTTCTTCTTTAACGATAGGTGTGTTAAATCATTTTCTAACCAAATAGGTCAGTAGTAATTATCCTACCTACTGAATAAGTGAATAACAGTGAAGTTTGCTTTTTAAAGTTTGGAACAGACTCTAAAGTCCATCCCTCATTCCACTGAAGGCTTCACTTCACACAACGGAAGTAATATAAAATGCTTGACATCAGCTTAGTTTAACTGAGGACTTTGACCGCTACTGTTCTTTTGTCGGTACGAGGGTGTCTTTAGAATTTATGTTTGGAAAGGGGGAAACTTTAACCAGGACGTTGTGTCCTCAACATGGTTCGGAAGTGATGTCTACTGTAGTAGACAGTATTCTTAACACAAAGATTGCAGGAATGTACTCTGCGCCCACAATTTGTTCTGTCATTCACACTCCCTCATCTGGAAGATCTGGTAACAAAAATGAAGAGAGGAAGGAGGAGACGGAGAATGAAGGTAGTGACATGGACACCTCTGATTGAAACACATTGTAAACCCTCATTAAGATCTATAGATTTCCCTTAAAACCTTCATTTTTCTGCATGTTATTTTCCTTTATGTTAGCCAAATTCCAGGAAATTGCCTCCTCTCTCAGAGATGTGCAGGGCAGTTATTGAACCAAGGTGACTAATTTTTAAGAAGTTGTGGTGCGAGTACGGTGAATAATACTTAAATGTCATTTTCTTTTAATCTTACGTAATTTTTCTATTAGTTTAAGAGCATTTTAATGATAATTTTAAGTAGATTTTTAGGTTATCAACATCCGCCCCCTGCTTATGATGTTCTTTAGTTTCATCAACACTTTCTTTATCACTCGATATAATGTGTTAGCATTATAGCAGTACAGTAATGTCTTTGAGTATTTGGACGCGACTATTGACATCATGTCAAGATATGCACTCGGAGCTGCCTCGTCGATATATAATAATGAAGTTAGTTTTGCGGCTGACATTTTGTTCACGTATATTATAGGGCTCTGTAGGTTGGTTATTACGAAAACGTGACGGGTAGCGAAGTCTTGTGTCATGGAAGCGAACCGGGCGGAAAAGAAGGCGAAGAAGCAATCTCAGTCAAGGAGGCCGGTGGTTGTTGTATTAAAGGGGAGGGAACTGCTTCAGAACTCGAGGCCCGGGGCTATCACCGCACTGGGTTGTCCCGTAGCTGAGTGCCTGTTAACGCGTTATATTTGCCACTTCCCCAATCCTCTCTCGTCCCAAGTTATTACCGCACTTGCTTCTTCGACCTCCGCGCGCAAAACAGGCGTATAGCTGTTTATACGTTCAGTGAAGGAATAACTTGTGACTTTATAACTTCCTATTGCTTATGGCAGCCTTGTCAATTGATGCCCATAGGCGCAAGCGCACGCTTTAGAGCTCATTGTGCCCGCAACTCTCTTCGGGTGATTAGACAAGAACATACTAAACGAATAGGTTACCATGGATAAATATATAATAGGATGCAAAACTGCGGTCAGCACCATCTGGCGGCAGGGGGCTCAAATAAGATGATCAGCGCCCAACGTCGTAGGTGGTGAACATTAGAACTACGTGTTGGGTACATTACCCAGAGTTCTCTATTTATCCGTTCGAGATATTGCTGAAGGAGACAAGATGGCAGACAGAAACTTGCTAATAAGTGAACATAAATTGTGTATAAGCAGTGTATGTTAAACAGTGATGTTTATGGACGTTGTAAAAATATGTGTATTGAATGTATTGTAAAGTAACAGTAATATAATAAATTGAACTAAGTAGTTCTTGCAGTCTTTTCCATTGCACTGTACAATAAATACCCAAAGAATACAATCTCAATTATCTAACCTTTTGCTTTATTTTTTTGTTTCTGTCTGGTTATACTTTAATTGGGTTGTGTAAAAAAGATCTTCTCTTTTATCTTCCTGTTTGCTCCGGTAAGAATTTTCAGTAGAAGATGCTGTGAGGAATAAAAATGTAAATGTTTTATTTAAAATTGGGTTAGTTTTGAATATCGATGAGGATGAGAGGGAATACTTTCTGCACAATTTAACATTTTCGTCACCAGGTGCGCTACTAAATGCATAGAGTAATTAGTTACTCTTTTCGTTATTTGGTGCGCTGCTAGATGTAATAACACCCCTCCTCCCAACAGGTGGAAGCAAGATCAATTTCTACAACAGCGCCTCTAGTATGTGTTACGGAAAAGCTCGGTAAGTTTCGCATCCTGTTATATATTCATCCATGAGGTTAGTCTACTAATACGTGTTCAATAGGCAACAGACAAAAATTATGAATGTGTGATGACTAGGGGGCGGATGTTGATGACTTAAAAATCTACTTAAAATTATCATTAAAATGCCCTTAAACTAATAGAAAAATGACATAGAAATTAAAAGAAAATGACATTTAAATATTATTCACCACAACTTCTTAAAAATTAGTCACCATGTTTCAATGACTACCCTGCAAATCTCGGAGAGAGGAGGCAACTTTCTGCAATTTGACTAAGATAAAGGAAAAGAACATGTAACAAAATGAAGGTTTTAATGAGGGTTTACAATGTGTTTCGACCAGGGGTGGTCCATGTCAGTGCCTTCATTCTCCGTCTCCTCCTCCTTCCGCGCTTCACTTTTGTTACCAGATCTTCCAGATGAGGGAGTGTGAATGACAAAACAAATTGTGGGCGCAGCGTGCATTCTTGCAATCTTTGTGTTAAAAATACTGTTTTCCGAACCATGTTGAGGACACAACGTCCTGTCCAGGACATGGTGAAAGTTTCTCCCCTTCCAAACATATATTTTAAAGACACCCTCGTACCGACAAAAGAACAGTAGCGGTCAAATCCTTCACTTAAACTAAGCTGCTGTCAAGCATTTTATATTACTTCCGTTGTGTGAAGTGAAGCCTTCAGTGGAATGAGGGATGGACTTTAGAGTCTGTTCCAAATTATAAAACTCAAACTTCACTGTTATTCACTATTCATTAGGTAATTATTACTGACCTATTTGGTTAGAAAATGATTTAACAGACCTATCGGTAAAGAAGAAAGTAAAATGCATTCCAAATGATCTAAAAGTTCTTAAAAGTGTAAAAATGACAAAAAAATGCCGAAAAAATATAAAAATGTGCTATTAGTTCAAAAACGTAAAAAAATTCAATATAAGAAATTACTTTTTTAAGTTGATATTAACATAGAAAGGATTTTTATATTAATAGGCATCGTCCTAATGTGAATAATAAGAGGGCGACTTTTCATCAACATCCCCCCCTAGTGATGAGAAACTCAGACCCAGTATACGATTCTGCATACCAGAATAGACACAACCATACGCGTACTTATTTCAGCGTAGAATTTCCTTGTAATTTTTTCCCTTCTGGAATTGTATGTTATAAAAATAATTGATCTACTATTTCTTTTAATGACAGAAACATCCTGAGCCATTTACTACGTCACATTACATTAAACCGAAGTATAATTATCAGGTAGGCAAGGGGTGTGCAACTCGTACGCAGGTTACATGCAAGAGAACATAGAGTAAATTTAACCCAGAATGGAGACATTTTTGAGTAAAGAAAATGGTGGGGATACACAATGCATAATATGCAAAAAAATCATCACCAAAAAATGTAGGCCTAACGTAGAAAGACGTTGAAAAAAATATAACGAGGAAAATTATAAAAATATTCAAGGTGACCACAAACTGTAACTCAACAAAGAATTTACTTCTGATGTAAGTATATGACATTACTTACGAATTATATTCTCATTTCTAATTTCTAAATATCAATAATCTCGTAACAGTTTATTATTCACTTTCCTTATTTTCAATACTGCAATATCAGATGAAATCTGTATGGCATGATCAGTTAGCTACGATATGTCCCTCAAAATTGCAAAGACGTGTCGTTCTTTCTCTGGTGGACCTTTTATTAAGAGTTGTATTCTAGAAGCTGTTGTCAAAATATCTTCCAATGATATAAGAAAGTACGAAGAAATATATTTTTTATCCAGAAACATTGTAGCCAAGAGGTTAAAGAATTGTCAGGGGATAATGAAGGAAACAAGTAAATACTTATGTAGAGAATCTATAATTTTGTTTCTCATTATTTCTTGATTAAATCAGAGACGTTTCTGACACCTCGCAGCTTGTAGCTTTTGTTTATGGTACAAATTAAAACCTCATCCTTACAGAAGAACTATTACCAGAATGGAAACCTTGGGATGTAATTACTTCAGAAGCGGTAATTCGAGAAGAGTGTGGTCGGGAGCCAAATTATATGTTTGTGAGGGCACTACAGAACTTTCAGCCGCGTCTGGAAAAATATGCAGCAAATGCTGGTGCTTACATTGAATTTTAAGTAATCATAATTACTGCGTTACTGTTTCATTCTAATTTGATCCTCTCATGTAATATATATAATATATTTTTATTATTTTAATGTACCGAAGTACATATGAATTTTCCATGCAGATAAAGTATTCTGTGTCATCGTACGATGAAAGAATAGTGGAACGGAGAAAAATTCTCTCCGGCACCGAGATTTGAACTCGGGTTTTCAGCTCTACGTGCTGATGCTTTATCCACTAAGCCACAACGGATTCCCATCCCGGTGGTGGATCGAATCGTCTCAGTTTAAGTTCCACCTCTTGGGTTCCCTGTAGAGGCCTGCCCTCTACACTACGTCATAGATGTCTATAAACGAAGGACAATGTCCACATATGTGCGGAGGTGCACTCATATGAGTGACTGATTGGCCGGGATCCTACGGAATAAGCGCAATCTTAAATCACAAGTGATTTTACGCAAATCATATATATATTGTTTTAATGTACCGAAGTACATATGAATTTTCCATGCAGATACAGTATTCTGTGTCATCGTACGATGAAAGAGTAATGGAACGGAGAAAATTTCTCTCCGGCACTGGGATTTGAACCTGGGTTTTCAGCTCTACGTGCTGATGCTTTATCCACTAAGCCACAACGGATTCTCATCCCGGTGGCGGATCGAATCGTCTCAGGCCGCTAGAGGGAACCCAAGAGAGGAACTTAAACTGAGACGATTCGATCCGACGCCGGGATGGGAATCCGGTGTTGCTTAGTGGATAAAGCATCAGCACGTAGAGCTGAAAACCGGTTCAAATCCCGGTGCCAGAGAGAATTTTTCTCCGTTCCACTACTCTTTCTCTCATGTAACGTTATTTATGTGTAATAAATGGATGAAAATTTAGATATAAATATGTGTAGTCCTGTGGATGTAGGCCTTTTCTCTCCTAAGTACTAGAAATGCAGTCTATAAAATATTACTTTGAGATAATTGTGAAATCAGGAATATAAAGAATTTTTTTTCAAACATCCGAACTCTAAAACAATAATATAAAACTCTTACCACCATTTTTAAACACCAATATTGTACGTACCGTATTAAAATTTAGTAATTAATTTAATGTCCTCTCTAACTAATATTTTCAAAGAAAGCTCCTTATAAAGGAAATGTATAAAATTGTTTTACGTCTCGTGACAACCGTTATGGACTATTTGTATAGCAGCACCGAACTGGATATGTTGGAATTAGCAAGAGAGCTTTCACACGTGTCAACGAACGAGCAGAGCAAGATATGTCCACATGCGTGACAGGTGCTGACGTGTGATATGGGTGCATTCAGGTGGCGCAAGTAAGCGCTTGTTAGCGAAGCGGGACCAGAAAGTGATGAAAGCTGCGTTTGACGTTTGATTGATCTCAATAGCTATCAAGGATCCCCGCACTGGCAAGTCGATTCCACACCGCAATGTGAAAGATGTTATGGTGTGGTTATGAAATAGATTTTGGAAGGGAATTCAGCGCAAATTTTAAATGTCGAGATTAATGTTATTTTTTTCTATATAGAGTTATAACAACAAGATTATGTTATTTTATGACCATAGGTAGGAAGTTCATACCAAAGCAGTAGAGTTCAGTTGAGTATAGTGACAAGTATGTAGGGATGTGTACAGTCGTGAATAGATTTAAAAATAATGTTAATTTATAGTAATAGTTTAGGTTCTGAACAAAGTGAACTATTCTGTTATTATTATATTACGTAGTGTTAATATTATGCATGATTTCGAAAAAAATATACACATATATTCTTAAATAGTTGAAGACTTGAAATAAAAAAGGCTCTAAGTGCCATAATCATGAATTTGAAGAAAATGAGTTTTAAGTGTACTAGGTAATTATTGGTCATAATTTCAATATTAATGTGTTTTAATTCAAAGATAAGCATAGTATGGAGGTAGTGTCCAAAGGAACTTACAAACGTAATATTGCAACAGTATGAAAAACGTACTGAAAGTGGAAATTTAATGAAAGGCTCTAAGTTCCATAGTTCAGAATCAGCAAAAAAGATAGTGAAGAAGACAAACGAATGGAACAAAAATAGTCTTTTGTTCATAAAATAAAAGTTTATTCTGTAATGCTTCTGGAAAACTGTTTGTGGTCATCATTTTTGTCAGGTACTGTATCATTTCAGTCAAATTCTTCTTATTTTCGGTTAATACCTGGATTTTCTTCTAAGTTAACGAAAATATTTCAGAAAATATTCCTTGTGCAAACTTGCACTAAGTCCCCTTGCCCATCTGGAACAGTGTAATGAATAGTTGCTTGTCTCCTGCTCTGTGAAGGGTTATCGTAGGTACCATGACGTCTTCTTTTAACATGTGATACTTGCATCAGCCCCATCAAGTAACTTCCTCACTTTTCAATATCTTTCAGGTCATAAAAATCTTCAAATAGCTCGACCTTGTGTTCATAGATCAGGTTCTTGCATTTACACTTGCATGCACACCGACTCTGAAAGCAAGCTGGAGAACCTTGTGCACTATATCTCATTAGGTCTACCAGTTTTTTCTGTTGTCACAACCAACATAATTTAGTTAGACCTTATTGTTGCTTTCATACAAAAAGAACAAGAATAAAAAGTCTGTCCAGGTATGGTGTAGGTTAGCGATCAGTAATGAGACTAGCCTCCTGTGCTGGACGAGGTTTTGCAGGAACATGTTTATTATTTGAACTTATGTATTCATTTCCTCCATTTTTCAGCTTTCTTTTCATTGCAGCCGCAGTACCTTCTCCGTTAATTCGTCGTCTCTTTCCACTCAAACTCTTACAAATATCTGCCGCATCCGCCATTTAATCTAACTATGAGGAGGAAGCGCGCGGGACATAGAGCCTTTCATATGTTAACAGCAGTGGCAGTTAAACCGCATGTTATCTGTCGATTGCATTTGGTACTACATTTTCATTCGTGGCAGTTCGAGCCTTTTATACATCATAGGGTTTGGCATATAGATCCCATTTTGCACACAATTTCAAAATTCCTTATTATGGCACTCAGAGCCTTTTTTTATTTCAAGTCTTCAGTTATGCAAACAGGAGTGTGTAACACGTTTATTTTATCCCGGATTATTCTTCGTTAAATGTTGACGTCTCGTGCTGCTATGCATTCGATTGCGTTACAGTCCAAGTTCAACATCGGAATTATGATACGAACTTCCTGTCATTATAATAGAAATGAAAAATTTTTGTGAAAACAATTATGGGTTTAATATTAATAAACCATCTTAAAATCTATGATATACGAGTGTTATACACCATGTCCCAGTCAAACTTCCAACATTTTAATTAATCATTGTTAACAAAGTATGCGGAATTATGAAATGAAACTGGTATTAAAAGAAAGATAAACTCAAAGGATTGTTATTTAATTTGTTTGAAGTTAATTCATCTGTCACATGATGAGCAACAATGGCATAAAACAAAATGACGATTCCGCAGAAACTGAAAGAATTGTTATTTCATTTGTTTGAAGTAATTTTCTGTCTTATGTTGGGCAAAAATTGCATAAAACAAAATGGCGACTCCGCAGCAACGCGCACAATCTGTTTCCTGGTATGCAGAGACGAAATCAATAATTGCAGTGCGAA
This sequence comes from Periplaneta americana, assembly GCF_040183065.1. NCBI lineage: Eukaryota > Metazoa > Arthropoda > Insecta > Blattodea > Blattidae > Periplaneta > Periplaneta americana. The sequence goes on along the minus strand of NC_091123.1, from coordinate 134,078,134 downwards.
GAAATTACCGGAGAGAATATGGAGGAAATGTACCTGATGGGAAAACCATTAAGGCATAGTATGAGAAGTTTCTGGCAACTGAAAGTGTGAACAAACAATCCGGAGATTCTCGTCGACGTGTCTCAGAAGAGAAGATCGAAGAAATTAGAGCAGGATTTCAGAGAAGTCCTCAAAAATCAATTCGCCATGCATCCCGGCAGTTCAATGTACCGAGATCAACCGTGCATCGAGTCCTTCATAAGCAACTTCGTTTGTAACCCTACAAGGTGGAAATTATTCAACAGTTAAAACCAGGTGACAGGCCACGGCGACAGAATTCGCTATTGAAATGCTGGATAGTATGGCAGGAACTCTCAATTTCTTGGAAACGTCTTGCTTTCAGACGAGGCAACGTTTCATGTATCAGGATCTGTCAATCTATACAATATAAGGATCTGAAGTACACAGAATCCACACGGCTACCGTGAACATGTCCGGGATAGCCCAAAAATAAACATTTGGTGCTGCCTGATGAAGAACAGGATTATCGGTCCTTTTTTCTTTCATGAGGAGTCAATAACTGGCCCCGTATACCAAGACATGTTGGAACAGTTCTTGTATCACCAGATAGCTGATCTGCAACGTCAAGTAATCTTTCAACAAGACGGAGCCCCTCCCCCCAAACTGGAACCTGGATGTTTGGAATCCCTCACAAACCTTTCCAGATCGCTGGATTGGACGCGGCGGACCAATTTGGTGGCCACCACGTTCGCCAGTCATCACTCCACTGGACTTCTTCCTCTGGAGCTATGTAAAAGACCGCGTGTTTGCGACTCCAGTACAAGATCTTTAAGATTTACGAACCCGCATCCGTGACACAATTGCAACAGTAAGTTATCAATGGACATGTTGGACAGAACGTGGAACGAAATCGAATACAGACTTGATATTGTTCGTGCTACCAATGGTGCACATGTGGAGGTGTATTAGTGTGTGACAATGAAAATTCTTTGAGTTTCTCTTTATTTTAATACCAGTCTCATGTCATAATTCCGCATATATTGTTAGCAATGATTAATTAAAATGTGGCAGGTTTGAAAGGGATACACTGTAGTATGAGAATAATAGAGATGATTCAATGAAAATTATGTATAATTTATAAAAGAATACATAAATGGTAAGTCATGGCCAAGAGGATACTAAGTCTATACATTGAAGGAATCGAATTCGCAGACATGTATGTTGGCATTTTTAATGCATCTGGAGATTGGTGAAAGAAATTTTGAATTTCTAATATAGAAAAGTTTGTGAGCTCTCATATCTATCGTCGGAATTTGTAGGCTAATATTGCTTAAGAACGAATTACAGGATATATCATCTTTGAGGACCTTACAAAAGAAGAGATAATCGAACTCATGGCGTCTAGCATATACTCGTAGGTTTCGACAATTCTTAAAACAATCGCATTTTCTTTCATAACTATACCCGGAATTAATGGGCAGAAATCTGAATGAACATAAAGATATACATTTTCTTTGTATATTTTCTAATTTAGTCGAATCTCTATTTGTAATCGAGTCTCACGCTACAGATCATATTCGAGTTTCAATCGAACCATGTATAGTAGAGCATTAAAAGAGAATCGGGCGTGGAAAAAGAATAAGTTATTGACCGTATTATTCCCAACATTCTGATTGCGTGATTGTAAATGTAATCAACATGACTATAAAAATACAATTTACCGTCAATGAATATTGCCAGATCTTTCACACAATCTGTTCTGTTAATTAGAACATTATTAAGATATTAATTAAATTTCAGTGAAGACGTTTTTGTAGAAAAGGTAATTAGATTACTTTTGGAGACGTTAATTTTCATACCATTGTCTTCCAATCATTTTTCAATCGAGTTAATATCATATTGAAGTGTTTGACAGTCAGCACTACTTTTGATTGTAAGAAAAAATTTTAAATCCTCGGCAAATAAGAGACAGTCAGAACTAATAATAATAATAATAATAATAATAATAATAATAATAATAATAATAATAATAATAATAATAATAACCGGTGGCGCTACAGCCCTTGAAGGGCCCAGTCCGACCAGCGGCTGATGGCCTCACGTTCACATGCCGAAACAGAGGTAGACAATCATCCCACCTGAATGGAGATATCGTGTGGTTAGCACAAGGATCCCTCCAGCCGTTATAGCTAGCTTTCGCAACAGGATTTCGCTACCTATTATAGCTCCCCATGTGCATCACGATGCTGGGTGGGCACCGGTTCCACACACTGGCCTAAATTTCATAAGAAAATTTCTTCCTCCATGAGGACTCGAACCAGCGCGCATTCCGTAACGCGAGTCCTAGGCAGGATGCCTTAGACCACGACGCCACGGCGGGGTTCAATAATAATAATAATAATAATAATAATAATAATAATAATAATAATAATAATGTGTGACATTGTTTATTAATTCTTATGTGGCGCCCTCGAATGTGATGGTCTGTTTTCAATAGTCCTAATACTCAGAACCCTAGCACAGAAGGATCAGTAAAACTAAGAAAGATACTGGACGTTAACACCCGTAGGTTCTCTAGTCATTAACAGATGAGTACTTTAATTTACGAGTATTTCACTGTTCTGTTCCTAAAAGTTCGGTTACGTTATTTGTTTTAAAATGTTATGCATAATTGGACGGAGTTACGCAATAATAGACCAACCGACAATTTGAAAAAAGAAACAAAGAGATATTTACACAAATCTGTTGATGGAAGGCTAATTTAACTTGGAAAAAATCAAGAATGCGATATTTGAATTTTGCTGCTATTTATAAGCAAAAATTCGTTTGTTGCATAAAATTCACTTATTTATTTTGCTTTGAAATATTAATTCAACTGCTGGTCTCTTATCAAAAATCGGTTAGCCTCAGTGTTACCAATTGAACGGTTTTCCCGCTAAATCTAGCTTTTTTGGATAACAGTCTCGCGGGTAAAATTATATTATCCCGCTTAGCGGGAATACTGGCGGTTTTTAATCTTTGCAGTTTCTGAAATAAAATTCATATTAGCATTATTGGCGGCTTTCATAATTACATTTAATTCGTTCAGTGTGCATTTTGTGAAGTAATGTATGTGTTAATGTGGTGATAATTCCATATAATATATGTTACTGTTAAAATCCGAAATCCGTGAAAACCAGTTTCAACTAGGAAAAACTAGTTTAAGCAAATACAGGTAGATAGAAAGCGAGTTTTCGTACGCAATAGCATCAAGGACAGGTTAAGTTTGATTTGTTTAGGTTTTTGTTTGGTAAAAGCATAAAAAAAACAAAACAAAAACCTAAACAAACCGAACCCAACCTGTCATTGATTCTAGATCTTACGAAAATTCGCTTTCTATCTATCTACATTTTAAAACTAGTTTTTACTAGTTGAAACTGGGTTTTGTCGGATTTCGGGTTTCAATGGTAACATATAGATATAGTGCAATAAGAATTGAAATATGTTGTAGCTGCGATAAAAGTGTTCAAAATTCCTTTATAGCGTCACATTGGCAAAACGGATGACACAAATAAGAAATAAACAGAATATATACAACCCTCCTAATCTGACGATAAACATGTTTGAAAAAACTGGGAAGTTTAAATATCTTGGAACAGTAATGACAAGTAACAATAACGAATTAATTGAAGTACAGAGTCGAATCACTGCAGCCAATAAGGCCTATTTTGCATTAAGCGCAATATTGAAATCTAACTGTGTGCACAAGGAAACAAAACTTAAAATATACAAAACAATTATTAGAAGTATTCTCTGTTATGCAAGCGAAACTTGGACATTATCTAAGGAGACAGAAGCTAAACTAGGTATATTTGAACGCAAAATACTCAGAAGAATTTTTGGACCAGTGCAAGAAAATATGCAGTGGAGAATACGTTATAATAACGAGCTATATAAATTATATAGAAGTTTTGATATTGTTGCTTTCATCAAATTAAGGAGGCTTGAATGGGCCGGACATGTCTATCGGATGGAAGGAAACAGAATACCAAAGAAGATCTTAGAAGGGAAAATACATGGTAAAAGACCAATTGGAAGACCCAAAAACAGATGGATAGATGCGGTAACGATCGATTCTCAGGACTATCTCGGAACAACTGCCTGGAGGAGATTAGCACAGGACAGGGACAGTTGGAGGAAGAAAATTGAGGAGGCTAAGGCTCGACTTTGGGCTGTGATGCCATCGTAGTAGTAGTAGTAGTCACATTGGCAATGATAAAAGTGTGCAATATTCGTTACATTGGTAGGTGGATGCTCTATCTTGACTATTATTATTATTATTATTATTATTATTATTATTATTATTATTGTTATTGCTGTTGTTGTTGCAAAAATTGAACAATAATAAGTAATAAGTACACATTAAAATCTAGAAATATTTGTTAGAATATCGCGGGTTTTCGAAAGTCATCTAGCGGGATTATATGAACAACTGTTGGCAACACTGGTTAGCCTTTTTTGGTATTATTTCTGCTATTTTTTGTAATAGTATGAATGTTATAATACTTCTTGCAGTAAATGTTTTATAAAAAAAACAGATTTATTTCAATGGTCAATATATCGAAATAGTTTTTTGGCTCTTGAATCGCTATTGCTAATCACAGTGCAATTAATCTCGGCATTACTAGGAGTACACATAGGCCTAATATAAGGTATTATGTACGTACATAATATACATTACTTACACGACATGTATCGCTGACTAGCTCAGAGCTTTCTCTGAACAGAAACATCAGTCGCTTACTTGTTTTAATGTCTCTCTGTGAGGCTGTAACATGTCGCGCAATTCTGTACATCGCCTGTGGGAATCATACAACTAGCTTTCCGTTCTATTTAGGAACTTGCAATCCATCCTCTCGTCCTTGTTGGTCCACAAGCCAAAATCAATTAATATTGCGTCCTAATACTCATTCTCATATTTGTGTTTACGATCTGGTAAACAAATATATTGATCGCGTCAGCAGTGGCAGTGATGGAAGATGTTGCCTCTGGAAGCAAGATAAGTAAACAAACCACAGATAGGCCTTCTGATTGATTTCACGTAGGCTATGTGCTTGTTTTGGCAGACACTGTAGCAGCGGAGCTAAGCACATAAGCAAACAAGTTTTTAACCTCAAAGTAAAGCACTCATATTTTCCCGTGTATGTTTAGGGTCATTACATCGATGTAACTACCGTGTACTACTGTGTTTACCTATTTACTTGCGCAATTCTACTAGGGCATCGAAGATTACTATCTCCCATTAGTACGAATACACTATTGCCGGTGATTATAAATCTAAACAATGTTATTTCAACATACATACATACATACATACATACATACATACATACATACATACATACATACATACATACATACATACCAGAGGTCTGCATCGGACGTTTTCGCTTGAGCTCCAAGTAGTTCATAGCATAATCCGATAGGTAGCGCATATGCATGATGGGTAAAATTGTCACGAGCGATAAATCCTTGAACGGTATAAGCCGAGCGTTAGACATTTGTTCTTGTTACATTGATGAACTGTGTAGCAACATCATAGATGTTTATCATTTCAAAACTTTGCAATGTTTAACTAACCTCTCCATAGTACTACTACAAACCTTGCTTTAAAATGTAATATAAATGTTGTAGGTAATTTCCCCCCCCCCCACACACAGGAGTGATTTTGTTTTTGCCACATCTGATAGATGTTATTGAATGTAAATGTATTTATTATAAACGGAGAACACAATCACGATAATGCAAGAACTGTATCAAGTTTTCTAGTAGTAGTAGTAGTAATAATAATAATAATAATAATAATAATAATAATAATAATAATAATAATAATCTCTAATAATTAGTGTATCAATCTTTGGGTCTATAACAGTTGTGCAGCATGATTAATCGTTTTATTATATTTTCTGTGACGTTATCTCTGTACTAATATTGTTAAATAATATACTGCTATATCAATAATATTTTGTAATACGTTTCTACATTGTCGCAGTACATAGACGGACCTATCATATTATATATGTGGTAAATCAAATATTGAATAATTATTAATTAGCAATAATAACTGTATATCGAAGTTTTTCATACTATTTTATTTATAACTTCATGTTCCTGTTTTGGTACGTTCCATTGACTGTTCCATTAAACGTTTGTCATAAACGCAGAAAATAAAGCCTTATTTTTACCGTGTGAGCAAAAGATTTGTGTATCTTATCTGTCGCCTTCCGTACAAGGTAAGACATGTCGGTGAGATGACCTTGTACTGTGCTTCTATTTATTACGAGTGTATCACGACCGATCGTATCTCACTCGAGGGTGCGACACTCATCCGAGTTCAAGCGAGCGATTTAACTCCAATGCAGCACACTCATACATAGGCCTACATACATACATACATACATACATACATACACACATACACACATACGTACACACGTACGTACATACATACATACATACATACATACATACATACATACGTACATACATACATACATACATACATACATACATACATACATACACTTTTATATTATATTAAGATCTATCACCACGAAGAGAATGAGGTAAGTCGCTTTCGTAAATGCGTGTTATAATCAGAGCTAGGAAGTCTGTACCGAAACTGTTAAGTTGTGTGAGCTTGGGCTATATCTCTACCGAGTGAAAAGTAATATAGCGTCTCTCAGTGTCGGTGAAGCTGAACTACTAACGTGTACAGCCATGCGGTAACCAAACATGTGCTCCAATCGTCCACAGCCTTAGAACAAGAAAATTATAATTACAAATTTATTAATGTTGTTTTTTAATATCAAGTTCGTAACTCCCAATCTAAATTAATTTACCCATACATATAAAAATAACATACAATTGTATCATTATTTTACTATCTGACCTTCCAAGGCTTGCCTATAGACACAGAATAACACACAATTTACAATAATGGTTGTACATGAATGGGCACATAAAAAATATATAGATAAAATGTAAGATAAAAGTACAGATTTTCGGTCACAAATATATAATTTTGACATTTATGGAAATATTTACCATATAGATGATTTTTTAAGATGGCAACTGAGTATTTAATTAAGTTTTCGACGAAGGGTACACAGGAATAACGATCAAGGTCCATTTCAGAAAGTTTCGAGAAAAACGAATTTTAAAGTTTAAGCACTTAACTTAATACTTTGTTATGTGTGTAGACGTAGTGGAATGGAACGATGATTTCTTATTACTAGCTAGACCACATGATAGTAGGTTACTTCTTTTCCACTATAAGATAGCATTATTAACTCAATTTCGATTTTTGATGGACCTTGATCGTTTTTCCCGTTTACCCTTCTTCGTCCTGAATATCTTTCCCTAATTCATATGATTCTAGCCTCATTATAACAAATAACAATTAACACTTCCATTATATCAAGAGAAATATTCCCTCTAGGTTGAAAAACAATATTTATATTCTGAAAATATTTGTTCTACGTCACAAGACGTTATTGGAGCAAATCTGAAATATGGTACAGTATTTCTTACTACCATTAGAGTGACCGACATGACTCAGTCGGTTAAGCGTGGGTTCGGTCCCCGCTTGGGATGATTACCTGGTTGGGTTTTTTCCGAGGATTTCCCCAACTATATGGTGAATACCAGGTAATCTATAGCGAATCCTCGCCCTCATCTCGCCAAATACCATCTCGCTATCACCAACACCGATCTCATCGACGCTAAATAACCTAGTAGTTGATACATCATCGTTAAATAACCAACTAAAAAAAACTATCATCAGGTGAACAGCTACTTTGTGAATCTAATAGTGTATGTCGTATGTGGCACATAATATTAAACCCGTAATTGTTTTCAAGAAAAATTTTAATTTCTATTGTAATGGCAGCTAGGAAGTTCGTATAGTAATTCCGATGTTGAATGAACTTAGACTGTAACGCAACTGAATGCATAGCATTCAACAGACCTGAAAAACAAACTATTTATGGCTGGTAAGTAAACTTGTCTTTCAACCAACATTTAACGAAGAATAATCCTGGAAAAAATAAACGTGTTACACACTCCTGTTTGCATAATTAACTAATAACAGATGAGTTTACTTTTTTGGAATCATGCATAATATAACATTATGTAATAATACAATAATAACAATATTCTTCAAACTATTCACGACTGTATACAGCTTCATAAAATGCCACTATGCGTTGTTTATGTGAACTGCGTATCATCTGTAGCGTGCGGAAGCAGGGTGAGGCAGGGGTGACAATCTATATTCCTCGCTGTATTCAACTGAAATCTAGGCCTACTGTTTTGGTACGAAGTTCCTACTTATGGTTATGATCTATATTTTGTTTTAGTCACCTAACTGTACGGATCAGTATTTTGATTCAAGCATAGCAGTGCTCAGTAGAAGTCCCTGTACTACCCTGAGTTGATGTGAACAACACGAATTATATAACACGCGACGTAGTTGACTTCATGGATTCGGTGTCCGAAGTTCCATCCTTAGTCATTACTCATCCTTTTCACATTGAAAAACCACGATGATTTCTCTGGCAATACGGAAGATGATCTGGATTTGTTCTCTGATGAAAGCACTGAAGTGTAAAATACATGCACATTTATTTTCTTTACGTAATGAATTAGTTAATTTTGATATTTATATTTTATGTGAAAAGTTTAGCACCATGACCAGAAGTTAGTTAAGGTCAGGCAACCTGCTTTAGAACTGACAACAAACGCTGCAAAGGAAAGCCGAAAAACAGTCCACAATTATTAGTCAAATTGTATTTTGTGTGTGTGAGTGTGTGTGTGTGTGTGTGCGTGTCTCAAAAGTAAACAAAAGGTGTGGAATATTGGTTTCAACTTTTTAAATTGAATTTGTATTAAAATGTAAAATAATAAAAAGTATTATTCCTAGAACACTTCATATTTATTCCTATTTCTGGCGTTTATATTTACATATATTTTAAGCTGGAGTCGTAATTTTTATACACATACTCCTATTAATATCAGTAATGCTGTGTTTAAGTTTCATGTTTATAGTGCATATTTTAAAATATTTCTTCTCCCCCAAATTTTTTAAGCATTATGTTGAAATCTTTTTCACAGTACATTTGATAATTTAGGAAAGTTTCTGTCTTCACATATTGTGAATTTTACCTTGTAAAAATAGGGGGAAAATCTGTCTATATTCAAATTTATAAAATATATAGATTGCAAGTACACATTTAATTTTTTTTATTCATACATTTAATTATTTTTTGAAAAATTGCCATCATAATTTTATTGATTATATTTTAAACAGACTATTACACTTTTACTACGTCACACTACTTTTGATCAATAAAACGGTACGAAAGGGCGTTTTTCGACCAATCATGGCTACTTATCTCACAATTTTATCGCGTCCCTAGCATTTGTTTAATTTTATCTCGTCCTTAGCATTTGTTTATTTTTATCACTACCATAGCATTTGTTTCCTTGTTTGCCAACATTTCAAACTGCACTGGTCTGGACGTCAAAAAGCATAAAATTACAAACCACTCCAGTCGATGCACAGCACTTTCAAATATGACTCGCATTGACATTCAAGAACAAGAATTAATATAGATCACTAGTCATAGCTATGCATCTTCCCTGAAACCCTATTTATAAATAAATGAAGAGCACCATTCGGAAATCCTGAATAAGTTGAGGGATACACCATGTATATCAACGAGTTCACTTCTTTTACGCACACGTCCAATATAACATCAACTAAACCACCAACCACTAAAACATTCAAATTTGAAAATTGTACTTTCAATAATTGTTTCTTTTAAAATTATTCATGTTTATTTTTTATTTCATCATCGTTAATTAAAACGTTTCTTGTTTATTTCATCATCCCTAATTAAAACTTTTCTAACACTCGTTTATATTATTTAGGTTATGTTTGTTACAGCTTCTGCTATATGATATTATGGATAGTCACGTATCAGAGATTGTTTAATACTAAGATTTATTGAAAATCTGTCAAGTGACGTTGATTACTGAGATCCGGATGATTGAAATGGAATGCAAATGTTTTAATAAAAATGAAACTGACTCAACAAAGCTTCTTGACTAGTAACCATCCACAGAGTTCAGTGAAGATTCCATAGTTGTCTACAACTGATAACAAGAAAACAGCTACTGCCATCTAGCGTAATGTTGAGATGACACAATAATTCATTTGAAGACAGTTGTATTTTCGTAAGTCAATTAATATTTTATATTATTGGAGTACTTTGTTACTTCTAATCTTTATATACTTTCTTCTAATCGTGTAATAGTCAATTAAATCCCACTCGAGTTTTGATTTTCTCTAGATAAATCAAAAGCTCTAGTGAGATTACTGTTGATAAAACTTCAGATTCCTACCATAAAATTTGTCGAATCCCTAGCAATATGAATGTAGAGAATTGGGCAAAAAAAGTAGAGGAAAAAAAATACTTTCCAAAAGTTTGAATGCATTTTAAAATCAATGAACGCAGCCTTTTATTAAATAAGACATAATTAATTATACAACTGTCGTTGGATTCTGAAACTTCGTCAAAATTTAAAGAGGACATCATAGTTTAATTTTCTACAGAAAAGCGAAAAATGTGATTTTTGAAAAAAAAAAATTACCAAACTTTCACCCATCGCCTCCCATAAACTCCCATTTTAGTCCGACTTACACACCACTGCAAGTAGGGGAGAGAAATTCTTGAATCGCAAATTGTTCTCTTGACAGCTCTTACTATAAGTGGAGGTAAACAAAAGTAACAGGTACGAAAGTCTTTTATTTGCTACCGGAGAAGCAATACGACTAGAGTCGACGGCAATTGGGAAGGTGGTCGTCTGCTAGCGTTTGCGTCGAGAGAGACAGAAAGGGAGAGCAAGACAGCGTACAACATTGCCACATCGCTCTTCACGCGAGTGTAATAGAAATAGCGCAGGAGAGAATTTAAATTCCCAAAAGGCTTGATTACTGTAAGCATGACATCAAACAAACCCTTTTTCCTTCACTAACAATATTCTTTGCACGGTTCTCAGTCCCACACCACATGCTTCTGCAGTCGTTTCTTGCGCATTGGCAACGTTGCAGCCAGCACCATGATGACAGACAGCTCGTCAACGTTTTTAAAACATGCCTTGAACACTCCCGCGTCTGCTTTTACAGTACTTGTCTTTTTACAGTCTCTCCTTCCATTAAATTACCTTACACACATAAGTATATGTCAGTTTTACTTATTCAATGTATTGAGTCCAGAAATGCATATAGAGTGTTAGTTGGGAGGCCGGCGGGAAAAAGACCTTTGGGGAGGCCGAGACGTAGATGGGAAGATAATATTAAAATGGATTTGAGGGAGGTAGGATATGATGGTAGAGACTGGATTAATCTTGCTCAGTATAGGGATCAATGGCGAGCTTATGTGAGGGCGGCAATGAACCTCCGGGTTCCTTAAAAGCCAATAAGTAAGTAAGTATTGTAACACTCTCACGTGAACATACGAACTCGGGAAGCACTTGTTACAGATTGATTCAGATTGGTTTTACTGCACAAGTTTGTGACGTCACATACCAGAAATGATACGGCGCATATAGCAGACGACCGCCTTCCGAAATGCCGCCGACTCTAGCGGAAGCGTAATGTAGTTCGCATTATAATTGTAATAGTATCCTTAGTTGAATTCGTAAGAAAAGCGAACCACAAAGCCACGATTTAATTGTATTGATTTTATTGTTTACATTGACTGAGGCTCTTCGTCTGTGGCAGGGAACTATAACACAAACTCAAATATTCGCTTTGCATTTGACTTTAAAACGAAAAATTCTAATACAAACAGGGGTGTCAAATGAATGAATGTTGTGTAATATTGAGGTTTATTATTTATTGGCGAAGAGCGCTGACATACTGCGCGCAATATGTTTTGTATTTACTGCACATTAGTATTTCCTGACTGAGCTGTTTGTTTCAAATCAAACTCGTTTGATTCCTTTGTTTCATTTCTGAAGCATGTAGAATATTGCATTTGTTCATCCCTGATGTAAAAGGCAGACCGTGCAATAAATGAAAGAAACGAAAGCTCAAGCTAATTTAATCTTCTGCAAACAGTCGCTGAAGTCAGGAAAGCCTGCATGCCAATACCATTTACTTCTTCTGAGACGACACTGAACAAAGGTTCTTCCGCAGAGACGCGAATGCTAAAATAGTATCGCAGCTCAGTGCAGGGACGAAATATTTCTAGTGAGAGAAATGCAGGAAGGAGATATAAGCGGGAACAATCCCTGTTCTATGTGTGACATCAACAAACAGATCGTGTTATTGTATAACTAGCCATACCGATGTGCTTCGCTGTACTTGCTAGAGACAGATTTTCTTATGGTATTAGGCATTTTTTAAAAACAACTTATAATCAACTTCCATTAGAATACAAAGTTTTAGTAAATTCTCGATATTTTAAGAAATATATAAGATAAAACAATTTTTGGCAAAATTATTTATTTTAACACTCGATTGGTTTATGTAGGCTATTTGATGGCTTCATACTTTTCTTTTTTCTCCCCAGAACTTCAGTGATATCTTACTGTTATATACTTATAGGCTATTCATATAGCCTATGAGACTTCGCCGTCCTCATTGGATAATCAATCTCTATAAAAGCCGTACCTGTGTGAGATAGGATACACATTGATTAATGAAAAATGTGTTTTATAGGCAGCCAACAAGGAAAACTCAGTGCTCAGAAACCAGCGGGCGTGACTGTCTCGCGCAGATGACGTATGCTCCCGTTCCCAGCATGCTCTCACGCCTACTGCAGGGAGGGTAAGAGGGGTATAGCATGCGCGCCGCGAGGAGTTCTAGCTGAGTTTTGCTTGTAGGATACCTATAGTATATATAGTATATATCTACCATATTCTTTTCTAACATAAGTTCCGAACCATTCTGCACAAATATTTATTTAAATTTCAACCTTTTTGCTGTTTTTTATAATATATAGTTTACACACTATAAACGATAGCTAGTGTAGCCTAAGCATAATGACGTAGTTCTCATGCGAATTAGTTGAAATTGAATTTTACGCAGAGAGAGATAGAGAGTTTTGTGGTTCATATCATCTCCGTAGCTCATCAACTTTGTAGCAAATGGTAACAAGAACCTTTTACAATGAATTGTAATAGTATATTACGATACAAGTATATTAAGTGCATTATAACATAATCGAGTTTCTGCAGCGCACTTAACACGTATGTATTACCTATACATAATTTTTTGCACGATCATATTGTATCTTGAAACACTTGCAACGCCACATTTGAGGATATGCTTACCCTTTCCAAGGACGTTAATACTTTATGCTTACTAATGTGCCATGACATTCACTAGGTTTTCCACGAAACTTTCAACACTTTTCTGGTAAAAATAATTATAATAATTTCACACATTACCAATTTTCAAAAATTGAATATGATGCTTTCATTTTAAAAATCCAAGTTATGCATATTCATGCAAAATAAAATCTGTTTTTTTTTTTTTTTTTTTTCGGAGGAAGGGTTGCAGGCAAGCACCGCAAACTTAAGCTTATTGTGCAGCCTCCTTTTTGAAATGATTGTTGAAGTCCGTTAGGATCGCTCTTAAAGTGCATGATTAACTGCATGGTGTCATCGTATCGATTCAGCCATAGCATCCAGTCCTGACCGGAGACCTGATCCTCCGCCTTCCTGTGATGTTGTTCTGCGGCTTCCTCAGATCGATGGCATCTGTTCGCAATTCATGTGCATGAATCTGCTGAATCCTTAACCAGAAGAACATGTCGCCGTTGATTCCACGACTCACCAAGGCGCCATCTGTCCGAGGGAGCATACACTATCCCAGTCGCCAACAGTCCGCTGAAAAGTCCCTGCGGCTTCGCTGGATAAGTGCATCTCCCGCAGGCAGATGCCGCCTATAGACAGATCCGTCATATCTTCGCAGTACCTAATAATTCCATATGTAATCTATTAGGATGATCATTAAATTATACTAATGAAGGTGAAATGAATCCGAGGTCCAACGCCGAAAGTTACCCCGCAATTCTGCTTCGAGTGATTGAGGAAAAACATCAGAAAAAACTCCAACGACATAACTTGTTCCAACCAGGATTTGAACCAGGGCCCGCTCGTTTCACGGCCAAGAACACTAGCCGTTACTCTACAGTAGTGGACTAAAATCAGCTTTAATGAGCTTAAACGCGAAAATGTGCCATACTACTCCTTCCGTTCCAAAATTGTTATTGTATAACTATAGTAACAAACAAAACAAGTTTATTTACTGCGCGTGCGCACACGAAATGTTTCGCGGTGTGGTATTCTGTTCAGTCGTGAAGGTACTATCAGACAGTGCAGTTGTGAATGTTTCTAATCTTCTGTAGTGCATCAAGCTATAATATTTAAATAGTTCATTATGAACAGAGATCAAGTGAGCACCTGCTGTGGTGTTCTTGTTGCAGAAAATGTAACACCAACCCAATTAATTTCGGATAAAACATCTAAGCCACAACAGTCGTATAAAAACGGGTTGTAGTTTATTGAAGTTTTTATGTTAATTTGCCTCTCTCAAAACAATGTTTGTTTTTTCTTTTATTAATTTGACAACACACAAAATGAAATGTACCTAATTTTTATGTTTTTATTATGTTAATTTATCAAACAAAGAAGTATCAAGAAGATGTATTAAAGTTACATTATATTACTAAGAACTTTAACAAATGTATACCATATTTTGAAACAGATTTAATGGCATCTTTCTATACTATATTTCAGAACAGAGAGAGTAATATAACTATGATGAAATATGATGCATTTATAAAAAAGCCACAGTATGCAAATATATGAAATAAAATTTGGTTAGATAAGCTTAAGGGGTTAGGTACAGCTTACAGCAGTAAAAGTTTGGAAATATTCAACATTTGTTTCCTCCATTACTATATCTTGTACAATCATGAAATTGGTAGTATGTAAATCACTGTCCTTCTGCTTACTTACTTACTTACTTACTCACTCACTCACTCACTCACTCACTCACTCACTCACTCACTCACTCACTCACTCACTCACTCACTCACTCACTCACTCACTCACTCACTCACTCACTCACTCACTCAATCATTTACTTACTTACTTACTCACTCAATCACTCACTCAATCATTTACTTACTTACTTACTTACTTACTCACTCACTCACTCACTCACTCACTCACTCACTCACTCACTCACTCACTCAATCATTTACTTACTTACTTACTTACTTACTCACTCACTCACTCAATCATTTACTTACCTACTTACTCACTCACTCACTCAATCATTTACTTACTTACTTACTTACTCACTCACTCACTCAATCATTTACTTACTTACTCACTCACTCACTCACTCAATCATTTACTTACTTACTTACTCACTCACTCACTCAATCATTTACTTACTTACTCACTCACTCACTCACTCACTCAATCATTTACTTACTTACTTACTTACTTACTCACTCACTCACTCAATCATTTACTTACTTACTCACTCACTCACTCAATCATTTACTTACTTACTTACTTACTTACTTACTTACTTACTTACTTACTTACTCACTCACTCACTCACTCACTCAATCATTTACTTACTTACTTACTCACTCACTCACTCACTCACTCAATCATTTACTTACTTACTTACTCACTCACTCACTCACTCAATCATTTACTTACTTATTTACTTATTCACTCACTCACTCACTCAATCATTTACTTACTTACTTACTTACTTACTTACTTACTGGCTTTTTAAGGAACCCGGAGGTTCATTGCCGCCCTCACATATGGCCGCCATTGGTCCCTATCCTGAGCAAGATTAATCCAGTCTCTATCTTCATATCCCATCTCCCTCAAATCCATTTTAATATTATCTTCCCATCTACATCTCGGCCTTCCCAAAGGTCTATTTCCCTCCGGCCTCCCAACGAACAGTCCTTCTGCTATATGAAATAAATATTTTTACGATTAATAAAAATGTGTATATATATATATATATATATATATATATTTATTTATTTTTTCAAAGTTCAGAGTTCACTGTGCAGTGATGAAGCGTTTCCGTCATAACTCATAAACTTGTTAAATTTTTCATGTTCTCTCTCTTTTATTTTATTGCTTATTCCTTAATAAATAATACATTTTTTGTGTAATAGAAAATAAAGATATTTGACCATTTTTTAAATGAATTAAATTTTTTATCAGACAATCTATCAAAGGTACAGGAGTGATCTTGCATCATACTCTCGATATTACATGCATAAATACACACAAAAATCTCATCACAGAATGTTGGATAGTTTTTTAGTTATGTGGGAAACGCTTCATCACAGCACAGTGAAATGAATTTTGAAAAAAAAAAAATGTAATTTTCTTTTAATTCGCAAAAATATTTTTTCATATAGCAGAAGGACAGTGTTTTACACATACCAATTGTCATTATAGTGTAAGATACAGTAATGGAGGCAAAAAATGTTGAATATTTATAAAATTTTACAGCTGTAAGAAGTACCTAACCCTTTAATGTTGATTAGACGTGATGATAAAATTAATCAGCAATTACTTACAGCCAATAAAAAAATATATGCAAATGCATAAAATTCCTGGCCCCAGTAATGAGGCAGTGACAATAAACTGCTTCCCTAGCAACCAGTCTGAGTGTTGTAGATCCAACCTAAAAGGCCTGCCAACAATTGCGGTAAGAATAACACAAAACACGATCTTGAAAAAATAATAGGATAGATAAACGTGTTGAAAGGGTTTGAAATGCTGTGATGAGACATACGCCTGTATTGCAGACAGGACCAGGGGCACAGAAAGGATTGAAGCCAAGTTTGAGGAATTGAGGGAACGGGAATCGCGGGAAATTGAATTTTATTCCTTGCGGCTCGTGGTATAATTCACAACACTGTAGAGAGGCCAATTACCTCGGGGCAGATATTCCGCTCCCTGATTCCGATACCGCGATATTAGCCGCCCCAGTGTGCGCCCGTCTTCTCATTATTCCCCCTCGCTGCCCGCGTCTTACATGTGTTCGCTGGCGTCGCCCCGCATTGCCTGCCGCACTCGCATTTCTTTTCGGATCAGGTTCATTGCACTTAAACCGATTCCCAAGACAAACAACGCCACTTAAGCGCTTTATGCTTTCTGGGGAGTGTTTTAAATTTTGGCACCGCGTTCCTCCGTGCTCGGTTAAATCACATGTAAAGCAATTAGCTCATTAACTAATTATCACTGAGAGTTCTGGGGTAATTATAGGAACTTCTGCCAATTCTTAAGATTCATTCTCACTGTTTTAGGGGTGTACAAACTGTTTCACGTGTGCAAAACTCAGCAAACGGATTCAGAAAATTTTAAAACTCTGAATGAATGAATGAATGAATGAATGAATGAATGACTCATAAGAAGAAATAGATCTATACAGGGTGTTTCAGAAATACTTTGACAAACTTTGGGGGCATGTTTCTCACACCAAAACAACAAAAAGGGTTCATATAAATATATGTCCGAAAATCGTTAGGTTTTTTAGTTACCGGTTGTTCTGTATAGCTGTGAAACTTGGACTCTCACTTTGAGAGAGGAACAGAGATTAAGGGTGTTTGAAAATAGGGTTCTTAGGAAAATATTTGGAGCTAAGAGGAATGAAGTTACAGGAGAATGGAGAAAGTTACACAACGCAGAACTGCACGCTTTGTATTCTTCACCTGACATAATTAGGAACATTAACACGTTGACTGCCGCTTGAAGCGTATATACGTCTCACAGGACGTATATGGACGTATATACGCGTCAAGTGGCAGTCAACGTGTTAAATCCAGACGTTTGAGATGGGCAGAGCATGTAGCACGTATGGGCGAATCCAGAAATGCATATAGAGTGTTAGTTGGGAGGCCGGAGGGGAAAAGACCTTTGGGGAGGCCAAGACGCAGATGGGAAGATAATATTAAAATGGATTTGAGGGAGGTGGGATATGATGATAGAGACTGGATTGATCTTGCTCAGGATAGGGACCAATGGCGGGCTTATGTGAGGGCGGCAATGAACCTCCGGGTTCCTTAAAAGCTAGTAAGTAAGTAAATATTAATATAAGAACATAATGAAACATGTTAGATTATTGGGTTATTTTACGACGCTGTATCAACATCTAGGTTATTTAGCATCTGAATGAAATGAAGGTGATAATGCCGGTGAAATGAGTCAGGGATCCAGCACCGAAAGTTACCCAGCATTTGCTCGTATTGGGTTGAGGGAAAACCCCGGAAAAAAAACATCAACCAGGTAACTTGCTCCGACCGGGATTCGAACCCGGGCCACCTGCGCGACCAGACGCGCTGACCGTTACTCCACAGGTGTGGACATGTTAGATATTGTCAGCTTAGTAGCAAGTGTTCCAACATTAATCAATTCAGAAACTCATAACCAGGCTTCGGCCTGGAGACACACAGTAACCAGTATGAGGTTTAGAGTACATGGATTATAAATGACGTCATGACCCGTGTGGGGTGACTGCAACAGCACAGGTAGGTCCTTAATGTGCATTACCGTTGTGTGTATTGCT
This sequence comes from Periplaneta americana, assembly GCF_040183065.1. Classification (NCBI taxonomy): domain Eukaryota; kingdom Metazoa; phylum Arthropoda; class Insecta; order Blattodea; family Blattidae; genus Periplaneta; species Periplaneta americana. The sequence goes on along the minus strand of NC_091123.1, from coordinate 134,059,458 downwards.
GCTTGGCTGCGGTACGTGGAACGCTTCGGCGTAGGGACACCTGACTGAAGGTTACAACTCACGTTAATACTTTAATGGTAGACATTTATTGTTTACACTAGGAATGTACTGTATATACTGCACCTGTACAGGGTGAAATATATTTTGTGCCGTACTGTGAGACGCGATGTAACGGTGCGCTCCATCTCCCAGTCCACTCGACCAACACAACACTATCGTCCGTGCGTTCTGAACTTCATGCGTTTCTTTGCCCGTGACCGAAGCCTGCTCATAACAAATGTTCAAAATCTTCTTCTCTTGCTTCCGCACACGCATGCACTCGTTGGATCCTGGACTCCTTGGCAACACACAGCCATCTAGGATACAATGGGTGCATCAACAGACTTGTATCCATAACATCATTCGATTAATTTTTATGGGTTACAAAATTAAGTTAAGTTGTTGGATTGTACCTCGAAACGCGTTGAACGTAAACTTTCATTGTTATGAGTTTTTGAATTGATTAAAGTTGCAACATTTGCTACCAAACTAACAATATCTAACAGATGTTTCATAATGTTCTTTCATTAATAACTAAAAAACTAAGTATTTTCGAACATATGTTTATATGAACTTTTATCTTCCTTTGGTGTAAAGAACATGCTCCCAAGGTTTGTCAAAGTATTTCTGAAACACCCTGGGTGGATTACACTTTCGCTAGTATATTGGTATTTCAACAATTTTTTTTTCTCAGAATATGTAGGTCTTTAGAAATAAGAACTACGATCCTAAATATGTGCTACCTGTACAGCACTAAGCAACTTTAATGTTTTGGAAACCTAATAGTTATTGTATTTAATTGTGAAAACTTGTGAATTATTTTACACGCTAGATCAAAAAGTACTTTAAGATATTTCGGTGAAACTTTACATGCATGTAATTATAGTTCTCCCATGTGAATAACGTATTCTAGAGTATTTAATGCACAATTTATAGACCTATTTTATTTTTTAAAGTACTATTGATCATTTTTTAAATATCGTATGAAACAATATTATTAAAAAAAAAAGTAAACTGTACATTATTCATTATAAAATATTTAAAGAATGTTGTTCACATGAGGAAACGATACGGCATGTAAGGCTTAATTAAAATATACTATAAGTTCCTTTAGAGTTATCAGGTAAAGTATATCCGATTCAACAAAATACGCAACAAGTTTTCATAATTAAAAAAGTAAGTATTTCTTACGGTGAAGAATGGGTAGAACGGAGAAAAATTCTCTCTGGCACCGGGATTCTAACCCAAGTTTTCAGCTCTACGTGCTGACGCTTTATCCACTAAGCCACACCGGATTCAAATTCCGATGCCGGATTCAATCCATCTCTGCACGGAAATATCATATGTACTTCGGTACATCATAGTAATATGATAAGCATAAGTAATCATTTTGTTGTTCAAGACTGCGCCATGAACTCAGGTTGTAGCAACGTAACTGAATATAAATATTAAAAAAATATATATATATATATTGGGGGGGGGCTCGAATTTGAAAAAAAAATGTATCCAATGCAGATATATCTAACCCATTTTTTAAAAGATAAATTCAAACAGTTTTTTTACATTTCACTTGTAAAAGCATGCTTTACAAACTGTCCGTAACAGAATTTTTATATTAATCCCTATATTTGTAAAGTAAACAATTACAATTAAATAATAATAGTTTTTTGATTTCCTTTTTTGCAAACAGACAGACGTATTTTTAAAATGAAATCAATTGGCAAAATTCTATTACAGAGAAAAGTTTCCTTCTAGTCAAGAAAATGTGTGTTCTAAATTTCTTTAATAATTCAGAAATTATATCCATTTTTGTCTCGCAATGAAGAAAAAAATTAAGTTACTGAAACAACAATCAAACATGGCGTGAGTAAAAACCCATAGCGCAGAAACTTTAAAATGATGTCTCAACATCCGATAAGGGTACAAATACCCACAAAATGTTATGCAGTATATTCCAAACATATCACAGAGTATTTTAAAGGAGTCCGCGTCTGTGAGTAACGGTTAGCGCGTCTGGCCGCGAAAACAGGTGGCCCGGGTTCGAATCCCGGTCGGGGCAAGTTACCTGGTTGAGGTTTTTGTCCGAGGTTTTCCCTCAACCCAATTTGAGGAAATGCTGGGTAACTTTCGGTGGTGGACCCCGGACTCATTTCACCGGCATTATCACCATCACATTCAGACGCTAAATAACCTGAGATGTTGATAGAGCGTCGTAAAATAACCTACTTATCTCTCTCCCTTTTAAATTTTTTTTTTTTTTTTTTTTTTTTTTTTTTTTTTTTTTTTTGTTGAGACATTAATATTTTCAATGGTTGAGCTGTTTGAACTTTTTCCATTGCTAATTTTCAAAATTGTAGCACGTCGTTTCGAAGAGTGGATCTCTCTTCGTTGTCAGGTGAAAACCTACTGTAGGGATCGTTACAAACAGCTGTTCGACTGATCCCATTGTTTTACTGTCCTCTCCCCTTAAGCAAGAAATTATCAATCTCTGAGCACCCAGGTTTTTTGTGAACACCCTGTATTAAAAGAATAAAATGAAAATTAAATTGAACAAAATTTTTTATTGCCTTATAAATGAAAAAAATAAATAAAAAGCATAAATGACAATGACAGAAAGAGAGTCAAACGTTTTATACTCTTACAATGATGACGATGATGATCATGATGATAATGATGATTGCCAATTAAAATTCATGTAATTGCCTTGAGTACCCTTTAGCTCTGTGAATACTCAGTAGCATTGCTAGAGCGTATCATTGTGAATAGCAACAATGGGCTTCAGCCGACTCCAGCTGAAGTATTCTGGCCCCGATTTACTTCCCCTCTGCTATATTCATTCCTTTTGTGTACTTGCTCTCCAAAGTCTTCGCTCATATCTCTCCATTAACTGTACACAGTGCATAAGCCCGCTGTGCTTTCAAATCACTATTCTGAAACAGACTCTTCCTATCTGAGATTTTTTGTACTCCATTGGTCTTGTTTCGGAGAGTGAATGCTCAGGCTTTATCTGATGCCAGTGGTATTACATTTGCCTGTACTCATTAACTAACACAAATGCTAACTCTAAAAAAAAGATGTAGTCTATGTATGATGCATTCTCTTCATACCTGCTCTACTTCGAATCTACCAGAAGAGGAAGATAGCATTCCTTGCCGAGTTTACAGAGTTTAATAAATGTGTATATAACCCATTCTTATCGAGAATCTTACGCTTCACAAAAGAAATATAGAAAGATCTCCATGGTAACCGCTCGATTTTATTACAAAGAAAGGTTAGAGTATTCAGGGAAAGCTATTTTATAACAAAATATCTAGATTCTGCGTCCGGAAACAGTGTATTGCTGTTGCTGAGCGAAATTTCTTTACACACTGTTGACAGGAATGGGAAAAATGTAGCGAATGGCATCTGCAGCATGATCTCTTCCACTACGCCCAAATATATCTAACAAAGCACTGGGTATGTTGTAGCTAGATCTATTAAGGCTTATTCACAATACACCGGGAACGTAAACGACAACGATAACGAGAACGGAAATATTGTTAAAATAAATGTATTTAAATGTGAGCATTCACAATTAAAGGCTGGTTCACAATAAACCGGGAACGAGAACCAGAATGAAAACGAGAAGCAGAGGACGTGAATATGAACATTTTTGATTCACAATAAACCGAGAACGTAGACGACTATGCATATCGATATGCATGTCAATAACGATATGTAAAGTCGATGTTACGCATTCTGATGTTATTTGTGTATAATTGACCAATGGCGTTTTCTCATGAGTACAAGGCAGCCAACATAAATACAGGTTAACCAACTTCGAAATTCCAACGGAAACATTTCATTAGGTACGGTACTATAAATATCCCCATGCATCTTTATTATCACAACCTATTTTAAGTCTACCACAACGTAAAATAATTAGAGAAGAAACACTTGTAATAGAACAAAAATGAACACAACAGTAGTTGTTGAATTGAAGGATGAATATGTAGTGTGTAATACAACCAATACAGTAATAAAATATGATTCGCTTCCGATCGGTGTTCAAAGATGCAGCTATTGAAAGCCACGTATTCTCCTTCATTTTCTCATCTTTATACGAGGCGCGCCGCTTATCGTAAACGTGAGGATTTTCCTCAACACTCAATATTAGAATCTCATCAAATAAAACTTGCTCTATGATGCACAGCACAACAAAATAATGCATAGGTTATGTCACGGTCTTCTTGCTACAAAATATACGACGAAAAAATAGCTTTTAGATAGCAATAGAATGAATTTAGGAGGCTGTGATCGGAAACGTGAACGCCAAAGTTGAAACTTGGCAAACACTCCGTTTCCGATCCCGGGCTCCGGCAACCTTTTCGTTAATTGTGAATGCTCACATTTAAATGTACATATTTGAACAATTTTACCGTTTTCGTTTCCGTTCCGATTCTCGTTTCCGGTTTATTGTGAACCAGCTTTAAGGAGGAGCTTAGCCACGGGAACTTTAAAATTAATTGTGAATGCTTACATTTAAATACATATATTTTAACATTATTTCTTTTCTAGTTCCCGTTGTCGTTTCCGTTCCGGTTTATTATGAACCAGCCTTTAATGATTTATCATTATGTAATTTATTATTTTGTTCAAAGAAAATATAACGAAAACAAGTTTATGTAGAAAATTGTTTATACACTTTCACATGAATTGAATAAAATATTTAAAAATATAAAAATTATATTATCAGATTGTAAAACGAAAGTAATGCGCTTTCAAAGAAAAGCACTCAAACGCTTAAAAATTACTCCGCGTTCTGGGTAATTCACCATTTACGTGAGTTCTTGTTTCGAATTCCTGGAATAAAATAGAAGCTTACAGAATTTAGTGATGTAATATTAAACTCAGTAACTACAATATTACGTATCAAAATAACAACATTTTGTTATATGACAACAAGTAGGTCTACTTACACAATTATGTGGTCCTATAACCTGAAGTATATACTTACCTAAATAGCTTTATGGGTAAGAGTGCTGGACGTCAACAAAACAACGAAACGCTCAATTAATATTTCATTGTATTAGAGTACTTTATTTCTTCTAATCTTTATATAATTTCTTCTAATCGTGTAATCGTCAATTAAATCCCACTCGTGTTCCACTCGCAGATTTATCGATAAAATCAAAACCTCTGTTAAGATTACTGTTGATAACATGACAATATAGAAAGATTGTCTCTGAAAAATTGTACAAAGTACTTTTAGCACTATAAACTCTAAGTTCAGAGAACAAAACAAAGAAAAGCAACTGCTTTGGAAAACTCACTTCATCAATTACCTTTATGACGGAACTGTCTATTAATAAGATATAATCTTGCATAACATAACGTGACGAGATATATACTGTATGATATATGATATTAGGTATGGTATTATGTGATATATCATACGATATGAATTGAAATGAAATAATGTATGATCGATACGAATGATACAGAATTCTAGATCTTCATGATTTGATTGGAAAATTGCATTAAAATACAACACATCCAGAAAGGCGAGATACTCCTCCAGAGTCAAGTCTCTAAATCGAATTCTGTCACTCTTAGCAGTGTATGATACAATTTAGACATATTTAGCTCAGGTCCTTTCTGTTAAAGTAGTTGATGCAAAAGTGTCGCTAAAAAGATGAAAGTATCGCTCGAAGGTCATGACAAAGTTCTGGGGTCATATTGATACCACAACACCAATTACTTTACAATTATCCACGACACCAGTTCAGGGTTAGGGTTTATTTTCTTTTTAGTATTAAAAGTCGTTAAACCGACATGTTTACCCATTCCTCATGACGTGATTTCGGACACGCTCTATAGGCCTGCTGTACACCTGCTTCATCATTATTTTTATAATTCATAATTATAATTCCTGTTATAACCTCCATTATACTTTTACGTTGCTCATCATATGCACAGCCAGTTGTAGATAGGTTTCATTTTTATAAATATATTTCACACTTATTCTTTCAATATGTCAGCATTTAATTTTAACTCAACTGTCTTTGAAACTGAAAGTAATGGTTGAAAAACAAAATTCCTGGCTTAGTAGGCGCTAATATAAAACCGGAAAGGACATTAACCCGTAACAAATGAAGGGAATTTCAAGATAATCCAGTCTTTGACATGTAAATGTATCGACATTACAATAATTATACGAGTAGTTAAACAGATGTGATGTAGTCATTAGTTTATGTCTCCCGTATAATTAACTACTTTGTATACTTCAAACATACACTCATGATGACAGTCTGCTTTTGTGTCTGTGTTGTGATTAAAATAATGGATAATGACGTCAGTTTAGGAGCTTGAAAAATCGCTTGAAAGAAATTATAGAGAATTGTATAACCTTACACAGTGTGGACGGGAACTGAATATGGTCCTTTTGAGAGATGAATCAGAGCAGTGAAGTAAAGAAATTAGTGTAGGCTAATATCATTGTCTCCTGGCCTAGTTGCCTCATAAGTGATGTCTTCTTTGTATCATTTGTGAGGTTTAGACTTGTCTTCGAACAGCTGAATAAACAACAATATCATTGTGAACTTTAGTGAACTTCTTTTGAGAAAAGTAACATTTTTAGTTGAATTTTGGATTGCTATTGCAGGCAAACAGGAGAAGTTTGAGAGGTGATGTTGAGGGGTGTTGCAAAGCAAATACCAACAAATGTGTCCTTATTGGTTTGTTGCGTAACATTAACTGTTCGGCCGTAATTTCATTGAATACTGATAACAAAATGTGTGACACGAAGACGTGGCAACCCAGCGTTCAATGACGATAGAAGTAAGACTATTGCGGGAAGGAGCAAATGCACAGCCACCAATGCCTCTCTGTGACACGCTATGTTATTGATCCTTTCGTGCAGTAATGTACATAATTATGATTTGTTGTCTTGCGACTCAACTGTTACGTGAACATGTGTTGCAGTGTTGCCACTTGTTCGCTTTTATTTGTAAGAATATTTAAAAACCCGTTCACAAATGACTACAATGATTAGGGACCTCATTCTGTCTCAGGGCGTAAAGAGAAAGCTTAGCTGTTAATAGATGTGATGTCATTTTTGACGCGTGTCACAGGTACTATAAAGTAACACTTGCATCTTGTTTGTGATGCAGTTAATGGTCTATTCAAGACCCAAAACTAAACCTCGAAGAAATTGGAACTGCATTCTAGTGACAAAGATTGATACTACGTTGACCTTTTCTACAATTTAAACTATTCGTTCATTTATTTATTTGATTTATTTTTACTGGTACTGGAAGAATTAAGGTCATAAGACCTTATCTTCCACTCAACTGATATAAAAATAAATATCAAATATAAATAAAAGGTTTACAGAAAAAAATTGAATAATAATAATAATAATAATAATAATAATAATAGTAATAATAATAATAATGACAATTATCTTCTATTTACATTTTTTCCTCTCTGCTATAAATTATAATAATTCTGCATCAACGTCCGAAGAAGAATCGGATTCAATATCATACGGATCCATGATGTTTACCATATTAGGTTTTCAATCACGCAAAAGAACCGATCATTTCTGTGTAGAGTTATTTCTGTGTGGCGTATAGTCGGTGATAGTGACGGAGGTTTTTTTCTCTGTCGAGTTTTCAAAGTTACTGCCCTCAGAATAAGTGTAAAAGGTTTATTATTTGTGGAAATAACTGTACGACTAATAATGAGCATTATCTGTGTTTTTTGTATGTATTTTAAACGTTCACTTCATTTTAAGTGTACAAACCCAGATCAACCAATGAAATTTTCTTCCATTAAAGGCTTAGGTACAGCTTACAGCAGTAAAACTTTTGGAAATATTCAACATTTTTTTTCCTCCGTTACTGTATCTTATACAATAATGAAAATTGGTATGTGTAAAACACTGTCCTTCTGCTATATGAAAAAAATATTTTTACGACTAAAGATATATATATATATATATATATATATATATATATATATATATATTCTTAAATCATAATGATGGCAGTTAACTATGCAGTGATGTAGCGTTTCCCTCATAACTCATAAACTTGTTAACTGTTTCATGTTCTCTCTCTATTTTATTGCTGAAACTCAAGTTTACAATATGCAGTTTCAACTACATTCCTTAATAAATAATATATATTTTTTTTATTTTGTGTAATAGAAAATACTGATATTTGACCATTTTTAAATGAATTTATTTTTTATGAGACAATATATCAAAGGTAGAGAAGTGATCTTGCATCATATTGTGGATATGATATGCATAAATACACACAAAAAATTTCATCGCAGAATATTGGATACTTTTTTAGTTATGTGGGAAACGCTTCATCATTGCACAGTGAACTGAATTTTGAAAAAAAATATATATATATATATAATTTTTTTGAATCGTAAAAATATTTTTGTCATATAGCAGGACGACAGTGTTTAACAAATACCAATTTTCATTATTGTACAAGATACTGTAGCGGAGGAAAAAAATGTTGAATATTTCCAAAAATTATACTGCTATAAGCTATACCTAACCCCTTAATAGAATTAATGCAGTATATTATTTCCTAACATCTTATATGTAAATCTGTTATAATTATTGTTGAATTTGTACCACTCACACCGTATAATAAACATGTTCAATGAATAATTTCAAGGAAAAAATTGTTCCGGGGCCGGGTATCGATACCGGGACCTTCGGCTTAACTCACCAACGCTCTACCGACTGAGCTAGCCAGAAACTTCACCCGACACCGTCTCAATTTTCCCCCTTTTTAAATAAATGAGACGGTGTCTGGTGAAATTCCTGGGTAGCTAAGTCGGTAGAGCGTTGGTGTGCTAAGCCAAAGGTCCCGGGATCGATACCCGGCCCCGGAACAATTTACCCTTGAAATTATTCAAGTCTGCTTCACTTGGAGCTTTACCTGAAACCTAGATTTGCATAACATGTTTTAATAATCGTACGCCACTGAATGCTTTTTGTACATTTATTGATGTAAACAGTGAAATTGAAAACTTTTGTTATTTCGGTACTGCCACTTCTGTCTATTCGTTGACAATAAGTCGGCCTCTGAATATCCATTTGGTATACGATAATCTCATTGTCTCTGTTTTGCCCATGTACTTTAAAACTTTAAAGGAGCCATTTTGTAAATAAATAAGAAGGAGAAAATAGATGACAAAATATTGTAGGTTTTATACTGAAAGAATCATATCGAAATTCTCGGAAAACTCCTCCTGTTAACGAACCACAGCCTTTCGGAAGAAAATAATAACAATAATAATGAAGAAGAGAAAGTGATAAAAGTTTGATGTGGCGTGAATCGAGCCTCTAAGCTTTTTTAAACACACATTTTCATAGATTGGAGCTTGTCTGTTTTTTATATGTACTTGCTTGTTTTAATTAATTATTACCACGCATTTTAATTATGTCGAGATTTGAAATAGCTGAGACTGTGAAGGAAATGAGAAAATCGAATTCATTGCAGTACAGCCAATATGCAAGATGAGTAAAATGTATGGAACACTGCTTGTAGCTTTCCCATTTTTAATTTTATGTGGAAACTATGGGGTAAATCCGGTAGTGATGCCGCACTTTTTAAAGTTATGTTTGTAACTTCTCTCGAAAAGGCTCAAAACGGCTGGAGATTCTGAAGCAATATACAGTATATTTAATATATGGGTTTTCATAATATATACGCAGAACAGGTGTAACAATTAAACATTTTGGTTTAATTTAAAAAGCTGGATCCGAGGCGTCTCTCCTGGGTATGCCGGTAGAGTTGCCGCTTCTGTTCAGGGTGAGACGCCAAACGTACAGTAGTGGCAAAAAAAACGGACCGACCCTTTTAGCTGATTTCAGAGCCTTGTTCACTCCAGAGCACGATAGACTGGTAACTAACACTTTCGTGGTTCGAATCCTGCCTGGGAAGGAAACTTTTTTTTTCCTTATTCAAATTCATTCCCAATACTTTTCGATTGCTGGTAAAATTCATATTCTGGGAATAATAAGTTAATTAAGTAGTAAAATATCGCCACATAGTGTATGACTTCCAATTGGGAAAATCGTTCGTTTCACGAGCTAAAAATTCGATTTGTGTAAACGTTAATAAAGTCTATAAATTCAAACCGAATGTGCTAATTCTTTCAGAAAGTATTTAATACGCGTAAAAAAACACTGCCACCGGGTATATATCCATTTGCAGTGTGAATAAATACATACATAATTCTAAAGTTACAAAAATAAAAACTCAGTTTCACTATTATAAGCTATTATGTAAGATCTGATAGAATTTAGGATCAATGGCATCATTAGTTGACCAGGAAAATGTACCTGTGTGATCTTATGTTTAAATACTCGTATATTTTCGATTTGTTGCAACAATTAAATAAATTTTAAAGAACAAATTAATAATCTAAATTAAGTGAACTATAGTACATTAAATTCAGCATTCTTTCAAGATTCAGTGGTAAAATTTATGTATGGTTATCATTTAATCTTATCGTAGATTTTGTCTGAAATGTTACTTCATGTTTTGCTGTAATTTTTGCATTTCTTCATAGACCCCTGCCCTTAATACTAAATGTATTTTTCTTTTGAACATGTATTCTTTCAATTTAATTTAATTTAATTTAATTTTATTTTATTTATTTATTTAATACTTTACACTTGAGCTACATTAGGCATTGCAGCCCGAAAGAGCAGAAGCTCGTGCTCGGGCGCAGTTCAGATCAGTTATACAAAATATGTCAAAAAATTAAGAGAGTTCATTGAGCACAACATTAATAAATGGTAAAATACATACAACATGTAATAATAGAGTCTATATACAAATAGAAAATACAAAAGTACATAAATATTAGAGTATCAATTTTTAACTCAATTAGCTTAAACAATTAAGTAATTAACCTGATTTGTTTCTTAAATCTATGTGTGTTAAGTGTACTTAGCTCAGGGTAAGCTCTAATTAAAGCATTGTATATTTTTGGTCCAAAATTTCTGCTGTGTTTCAATCCAGCAGTTGTGTGGCATTTGGGAATATTTAGAAAGAAACTGTAATTTTGTCTCGTATGGTATTCATGAAGGTCTAATTTAAATTTATTGTGGTTTTTATGGAAGTAAATCAGCAATGTTTGTTTATAAATTTGTTCAGATTTGATACACCAAATTCCTGAAAAATTAATTTTGTTGGGTAATCAAAAGGTTTATATAGACAAATTTTGATAATTCTTTTTCGTAGCAAATTTAAAGGATGGAGAGTCGATTTTGCCATTCCTCCCCAACTAAAATATCGTACTGAATTATTGATTGAAACAGAGCTGAGTACACAGTACGCAGAACAGAAACAGGTAAATAAGAGCGTAGAATGGAAAATTTGTGGATTGTTTTACGCAGTCTGTCTCGTATGGTATTCGTGAGGATGAACTGCGTCCTTTCTTCTTTTTCTAATTACGGTACTTGTTGTTAGAGAACCTCAGTCCACAGCTCACAGTTTCCTTTCACTCAATGCAATTAGTAGGCCTAATTGTGCATATCCATCTTAATATGGCATTTTCATGTCACATTGCTGTCTATATTGCACTCTGAAATAAAAGTCATTTTTCCACTTTGTTTCATTGTAACTGCTTTCACTCTGAAATTGTTTATGTAATCGAATTTTGCCATACTTCTGCAAAGCTTTCTTTGCAGTACCATTCAAACTTCTTCTGTCATTCAACAGGAAGTAAAGGAAAATGAACAAAGGGTTATGGATTATCCTTTGAATTTATGTTCGTTCACGTCAGACCTGGCTTTCATAGAATTGTGGACATGGCATTGTGGATTTAGCCACCAATTTAAAACTGTCGTCTCCTCCCTTCAGAAGGTTTGTACTCTTCCGTGGCTGTTCCGCATTAATCGTGACGTCTACAGACATGTAGTTAATCATACATTTCAAGCTCTAGAAAGAGATTTCCTCGTATTTTTATTCAGACACAGACTTAGAAAAATCGCATCTCTTCCTAATGGCCATTTCCTCTTCCTCACAGCCCCGCTTTTCCATTAGGAGTTCCCCCCCCCCCACCATCTCAGGCTTCTCCCTACCAGTCTATGATTCTTTAAAAGTGAACCTGGGCTTTAGTTCCAGAAAGAGAACCATCAGTATAGTAAACTCAATTCACTTGTCGAGAGTCTTCCGGACGCAGCATCGCTCTTCAATTGTCGATAACGATCTGCTCGTAGCGCTCCCCGTGACTGCTGAAGGAGTCACTAATTACTTGCGACTTGTACTTTTGTACCTTACCTTTTTTGATTTCGCGGTAGGGGAGTATGGGGCAAAATGGAAGAAGCGAGACCTGAACACTTATACTGCAGAATTTTTAGTGCAGTAAAACATTTGCAACGTCTAGACTCAAACATTCGAAACTCTGAAAAGATATTACTTGGAATTTTTAAAATTATAAAATTTGTTTGAATTAAAGTTATTATTCTACGGGTTTGTCCCTTAAAATCGATTATTTTCTTTCTAAAGTCAGATTTACAGAATAATCACGGTGCGAATTAACGGGAGGATGGAGGGATGTCGCCCCTGTTGGAAAGTTATCCCCCTCTCATAAATTCATATTAAAAATAACTCTAGAGGAACTTCTACATGATGCGCAGTCAAATTTGAATTTGCTGACTGGAACGCTTTCGGTTAACCGATGTTTCGGTTGATCAGCATTCGGTTAATCGATCCTTTACTGTATTATAATCAAGTTTCAAGACGAGCAACTCAGTGCGACCAAGCGTTGAGCCGTATTGAATGAGGATAATAATAATAATAATAATAATAATAATAATAATAATAATAATAATAATAATAATAATAATAATAATAATAATAATAATAATTTTATATGTGGTTTTCTCTATCTAGGATTCTATCCCCCCCCTCATCAGAAATCTTAATTCGCACTCTGGGAAGAACTATAAAATTTCTTAACATAGATTGCTTCGGAATTAAAGTAGAACTGTAGCTTTATGACACGAAAAGTATAGACGACAAACTTGTGCGGCGTCAGAGGCTTGTTGTATAAAGCTAAAATTACTATTTTACTAGCGACAAATTAGTATATAAGTAAAAACTTGTCACTTGTGTTGCATAAATCTATATTGTAAATTTGTCACAAGTGACAAGCACTAGTAATTATTTACAGTTTAATTTGTTTTACCAACGAATTGTTGCATAAAAATTTGTCATTTGTAAAATACGAGTAGTTAGAATCGCGAGCACGTTTTCTACAAAACCTTTGTGCTTGGTAAACTTTCTAAAAAGTGTAGAATAAAATTTGTAATGTCATATGACTTCATCTTCAAGTTGTGACAGTGAAGAAGGATTCATATGTGGACAGAGGAGAAAATTTAGAGTGATTTTCAAGAATTCCAGTTTCAAGAAAGATTTCGCGTGTCAAGAATTAAATTGAAGACATTTCCTACTACTTCAGAGTCTTATTTACTTCCTGCAAAACATAGAATTTTGCTCATAATCAGGAGAAGGCTATTTTAACAGTAATCAAATACTGTACTTTTTTAAATAACAATGTAAAAATTAATACTATTCATTTTAAAGATAATATGTACAAGGCTATAGCCTATATCATAGCTCTCTTCCTAAAGTTCGGCCAAATTGTCTCTGACTGGCACCAAACCAATTTATTGAGCATACGTGTGGAGTTCATCGCATTTATTTTATTTTACTTTCTTTGTCAAATTGGAGGAAAACTGTCCAAATAATATATGAAGAGTCCACTGCAAGAATGATGGATGTCACTTTCTTGTCGAAAATGAACCAAGACTATCAATGCATAGCTTAAGATATATAGAATGTACATAGAGAAGTTATATGGCATTAACACTGTTAGTCATTGTCCAGTAATGATCGGAAAATCACAGTTAAGCTTTGAGCGCTAAGCATTTCAAACTTTCAATTGCTTCTCCTGCAAAATGTATTCCAAATGGCATCCATCATTCTTGCAGTGGACTCTTCATACTATTTTCTTCTCTTACTTTATCAAGAAACATGATGTAAAAATAGTTTCGCTCCAGTTTTACAATGAAACACATAAATGTTGAATATTTTGTTTGTCATAGACTACGATTTTCTTTCTTTTTTCTTAATTAAACGAATGCAGAATTGAATAATGTTTAAAAGTGATTTTAGTATTGTAACAGTACTTTTTTTCGCAACATTTTAAAACAGAATTTGTTGGTATGACTGCCTTTAATTTATAAAATATGCTAGACAAGACAAATTATAGTCGCGACGCTGTTATTCCCGGCGTGACTCCTCCTCTTTCCTTACGTCTTAGAAAGTGAAGGCTCTATAAAGGCTAGGTAGGTAGAATTGTACGCCATTTTTGTTCTTTCGTTGCCGAGCTACCATACGAGGAATCTATTTGCCACATCGTTAACATTATCATGTCGTAGCTCCTATGATAATAAATCAAACGTACTGTAATTGAGCAAATAATTGAACGCCAAATAACGTCCTCGTGTGCTTTCTGCGAACGCCAACGAAAGAGCCAAAATAGCGGACGATTATATTAAGTATTTATCGAGCCTTATCGAACGTCTTCATAAGCGAATCACAAGACGCACACGTTTAAATGTAGCCGACCTGCAACGCTATTGGCTGTCGGAAATTAGAGCGACGGGACTATAGTAAAATTATGTTATGCAACAGAAATTAGCAAAACTTGTTATTTTTCATACATACATTGGTAAATTTTTACTTGTCACTAATATCTTTTATGCAATAGGCCTCAGATGTCTCACAGCATTAATATAGTCGGAATTACATAGTTATCTAGTTGAAATGAAATTCGCCATGCTTACAGGAATATTGACCGAAGTTCGCTGTCGGGGGTATTGGCAATAATGGTTATTATACTTTGTGTTATTAGGAGTGCAAGAGCAAAGCGTGTTACACTTACACGATAACTGTAGGTAGATTTACTATGGACTTCCTGACACCCGTCCACCTCTGTTATCTGCTTGACTCGCCCAAGACCCGCACGCAGTGGAAGCGGGAGCACGGAGGATTGTTCACCCATGCCCACGTGCATCAACGTCGGTTAGTGTAACCACCAGTTAAAATTGTCACCTAACCCTGGTTAAGCATTTTTACAGTGGATCGACCTCGGTTACGACTTAAATAGGAGGTTAACCACAGTAATCTGTAACCGGCCATTTTCGAGCGGTTAAAGGAGATAACCAGTGATTAGTAGAGCAAGTAAAGCAAAATGGCGGCCAGAGCCACAGATGTTTACTTCGAAGACGATTATTATTGTACAGTACTTGAATTACTTGGATAGAGCGTGGGCGTGAAGTTTCTTTAGTGGAAAGAGAGAATCTTTACGAGGAATTAGGTGACAGAAAATTTCAGGAGGGATTTTGTTTATCAAAATCTACAAATGACTCACTTGCAATAACTCAAAAACAGTCATATTTCTTCTCTTGATCAGCTCCTTATGTTAAGATTCTATGTAACTGTTTTCTGTATTTTAAGAGGGAATACTTGAATATCTCTTTCTCTGTCACTGGCTGAACAAAGAGAGGTTATGGATGGATCTTAGGATAATGAACAGTAACCTGGTGCAAATGGGATCTTGGGTCGTACACACATTTCTACTAATCTTCTACATCCTTTTCCTTTATGGATATTCCTTCTTTATTATATAATATATTTAAATCTATTAAGTAAGTCTATCGATACTTAACCTCACATTGGGATATAATCATTTTTGCATTCAATTTTCTGTTTTGTACGATTTTAACCTAACAGCAATGAAAAACAAAGAAATGCAACTCGCAAATATAACAGCGCCCAAAGGCAAACAAATGCAACGCGAAAATGTAGGACATGTTCACTTCGATGTAGAACGGAGTGAGCGCAGTCGTTTTTAGATGTTGACTATTATCTTTGCTGTGGTATGAATGCTTTCCTTTAGTCATTTTGTAGAAACAGTGTACCATCATAGACTTTGCTCTGGTTAAATGAAGTGTCAGCTAACTATGTTTAAGTAATCGGTGATTATGAATGTTGCACAGAAATTACATTTTAACCACGGTTACTGTTTAACCGTCGTTTCGTAATCTATGATTACTGCGTTTTTAACCGATGTTGATGCACTTCGCCACCAGTGTAATTAAATTTTATAAAGACAGAAAAAGAGAAAAGATAAGGGTGAATACGATGTCCTAAAGTAATATGTATGAGAACGTATTTCAAACAATTGAACAGAGCTATGAAAATAACAATTCTTGAGGCCAATTACTGAAGACTTAATTCCCAGAATTTGATATTTCAGGCGAAAGGTTATACTCACTACGATTACAGTTGTTCTGCACTGCATAGTTCGCAACTTCCTGTGGTTTCAGTGAGACGGATATTGCGAGAATATTGCTCTGAGAGAAGTACACTAATTTGCAGCGTCCTCCTGGAATTTATATAAAGAGATTGTGGCTACCCACGAAAACCTCTGCCAGGGCAGTCAATCATCCACCCTGATTCTGAAAGTAGATAAAGTGGAGTCCATTAACTCGTGAAATTCTGGCGCAGTGGACAGCAAAACGGCAAACTGTAGTGAACGAAAAGGACAGATTGTTCACAAATCAATGGAAACTACTATACAGAACAACATTTTAACCTTGATTTCTGTGGAGTCTGAGAAGATAATTGTGGAAGAGTATTACTGAGGCCCAGCAGAAGTTCGCCTCAATTTAGACGCTCTAAATTGATATTAAAATTAGCGTTCCTGTGGGAAAAGGCCAAGTTAATTAGTTGGCAACTTACTATGCTGAGGGGAGGACTGGGAACTTGAACCGTTTACTTAGGCCTATATATCACTGCGGGCAATGGAAAACTAGTAACTATTGCAATGTTTGCTTCTAGGATGATAAACAGATGAAGTTAATCCTTGTAAACATGCTTTGAGATGTATCAAGGAAATTTGCACGTCCGTCTGAGGTTTCTAACCTGTTTCCTACCTTAGCTCAAGAGCGTATCTGATTCCTGGAGAACAAATTTAGGATGAGTTTCATAGTGGAACAAGTGGAACAAGTGTCATCTCAAAGTAGACCTATAAAATTCACAAGCAATATATTGCACAATAAATAACAACTAAAATACTATTCTGAAAACTCTACTATATTTACACATACACATAGAGAGATAGGCCTAGAGTACACGTGAGAGGTTTCTGTAGTCTGTTCTATGTTCTATATGATATTCTTATTGCATTTGGTATTCCCAAGAAACTAGTTCGATTAGTTGAAATGTGTCTCAGTGAAACGTACAGCAGAGTCCGTATAGGTCAATTTCTATCAGATGCGTTTCCAATTCACTGTGGGCTAAAGCAGGGAGATGCACTATCATCTTTACTTTTTAACTTTGCTCTAGAATATGCCATTAGGAAAGTCCAGGATAACAGAGAGGGTTTGGAATTGAATGGGTTACATCAGCTGCTTGTCTATGCGGATGACGTGAATATGATAGGAGAAAATCCACAAACGATTAGGGAAAACACGGGAATTTTACTTGAAGCAAGTAAAGAGATGGGCTTGGAAGTAAATCCCGAAAAGACAAATTACATGATTATGTCTCGTGACGAGAATATTGTACGAAATGGAAATATAAAAATTGGAAATTTATCATTTGAAGAGGTAGAAAAATTCAAATACCTGAGAGCAAAGGTAACAAATATAAATGATACTCTGGAGGAAATTAAACACAGAATAAATATAGGAAATGCGTGTTATTATTCGGTTGAGAAGCTTTTATCATCCAGTCTGTTGTGAAAAAATCTGAAAGTTAGAAATTATAAAACAGTTATATTACCGGTTATTCTTTATGGTTGTGGAACTTGGACTCTCACTTTGAGAGAGGAACATAGGTTAAGTGTGTTTGAGGATAAGTTGCTTAGGAAAATATTTGGGGCTAAGAGGGATGAAGTTACAGGAGAATGGAGAAAGTTACACAACACATAACTGCACGCATTGTATTCTTCACCTGACATAATTAGGAACATTAAATCCAGACGTTAGAGATGGGCTGGGCATGTAGCACGTATGGGCGAATCCAGAAATGCATATAGAGTGTTAGTTGGGAGGCCGGAGGGAAAATGACCTCTGGGGAGGCCTAGACGTAGATGGGAAGATAATATTAAAATGGATTTGAGGGAGGTGGATATGATGATAGAGACTGGATTAATCTTGCTCAGGATAGGGACCAATGGCGGGCTTATGTGAGGGCGGCATTGAACCTCCGGGTTCCTTAAAAGCCAGTAAGTAAGTACGTAAGTAAGTAAGTTCTATGTTCTGTATGTAATGTTGTATTTCAAAATGGACATTCATTCATTCATTCATTCATTCATTCATTCATTCATTCATTCATTCATTCATTCATTCATTCATTCATTCATTCACTCACCCACTCACTCACTTACTTATTTTTTTCTCTCCAAGGATACGTTTTTCACTGCAAATTAAACATTTTTCAAAGAATGGATATAACCCCAATATAATGGACATCATAAGGCTGCTATTACATTATCAAAGTTCTTTGTCAAAGAATATCGTCGTTGTTCCTGCAGTCACTCCTATGTCCAAAATATAAAATCTTTCAGTAGGAAGAAAAAAACACATTCATTCATCCTATGGCAGCCGTACATAGGAGACAGTGAATTCTTACATTTTCGAAACAAAGCAATATAACTTACAGTAATTATATATAGAATATTTTATTATTTGCTGTGTCACTGTATAAGTTATTTAATAGAGCAAGAATCTGAAAATCGATAAGTATGTCACACAGGAGTTATTGCAGGAACAACGACGCTATGATAAAATATTTTATCAAAGATCTTTGATAAAAGATAGGATTAGGGGTATATTACACTACATAAAATCTTTTATAAAATATTTTGTCAAAGATAACCTAAAATTAGGAACAAAAGAATTTGTTCCACAACAGTTAACACGTGATCCGAGGATTTGTTGATACTATGAAGGGTTCAGAGCCACAGTGGGCCAAGCGCCATTTATTAAAAACTGAGAAAGCAAGAGTTAAAGTTAAGTGAATAACATAGTTTCACGAATATTGACATATCATTTAGTTTTTATGTGTATACTTTACATTACTTGCTATATGTTTTCATTGAATTATGGTAGTAACTTCATTTTAAACCTTGCTTTCTAAGGTTTTAGTAAATGGCGCTTGGGCCACTATGGTTCTGAACTCTTCATTTACGCGTTGAGTTTATGATTTGTTAAAACTAATATTTACGCGTTAAGTTTATGATTTGTTGATACTAATATTTACGCGTTAAGTTTAAAACACTGTGAATTAATAAAAGTAATAGGCTTGTTTAGCTACAATTAGTTTAATTATTACATAAGGATTTTACTGAAAAAGAATCAGGAAAAAAACGCCTGTCGGTTAAACCGTAGATTGCAAAACGTGATAAGAGAGGTATCCATCAAAACTTATTGAAAGAGCTACAATGCGAGGACTTGAAAAGTTATACAATATAATATTAATATTATATTATATAAATAATTTAATTTATAACATTTAATTTCTTTCACACTCCGATATCAGAGAAACTTTTATAAAGGAAAACCCATTACACTGTCATAGGTATATTTTATAGTATATATTTTATAAAAGATCTTTGTCAAAGAATTTTGATAGTGTAATAGCAGTCTAAAAAGAACAAAACATATTCACAAGGAACAAAGAAACACAAGACATTATATAAGATAACAAGTAGAGATACATCACAGTAATATACGAAAATAGAAACATATAAGATTGAATCTTCTCTCAGAAAATTAAAATGAAACACACAAATAAGACAAACAAACAAATACAGGGACATCATTTTATTTTTACTTCAATTTTTATTGTACCTGAGTTTTGGAATGTACTTCACTCCCACCCCTTCTACTAGTAAACTTCCAACCGTTCACGACACAGAGCCGAGGGCGCGTAAGCAGTACTGAGTTACTGAGTATAGTACGTTTCAGAAATATGTTCGCGTTTTCCAGTGACGAAAGAGCTTTCAATATTGAATCATACTTTCGTACGGGTACTGTCGTCCGTTTCCCTATGTCGCATCCCGGTTTCCCCCACCTGCTTCTGTTCGCCCCTTTGTAAAGTCTAGTAGCTGGGCTATCTTAGCTCTTTTCTGAAAACATTAATTTCTGTTAGGAATTGGACGTGTACGTAATATTATTCAAGTGTTTAAAATAACTTAAATAAAAGGGCCTCCTTAAGTAATTAACCGTCACGTGATTTCTCCCCCCCTTTCTACAACCCTGCGACATAACCACTTGAACGGACAGTAGATAGCATTTCTGAGTGATTTTATCTTTTCGAACCGGGCAGAAGTGAAGATTGAATTTACAGCACGTAAGGTACTCTTTTATAGAGTAGGTACAGAATTATTTCAACATGAGTTACTCGTACGAAGGACGAAACTGGTAATTGGAATTAGGTACAATAGTCTATAGTGCAGTAATATGGACAAAAGAACTGAAGCCTGTATCGAAATGAACGGCCACCATTTTCTAAAATGTGTTTAAATATCCATATTATAATTATTTTTCAATTTAACTTCATTCTCTATATAGTACGCTAATGTGCTGTAACAGTACAATACAAACTGCATAATTAATACTTCCGAATGGATAGCTCAATTCGTGTGTAAAACACTAAGTGTTAATACAGTACTGTAGTTTGATTAAACAAAAACCTAATGAAAATTATCAAACTCAAAATTGCGATATTTCCTAGTTTACATAAATGGATGAACTACTTTTCTTCCCTCCTATACCTAGTAAAGTGATTTGTATTTTACGCCAGTATCATCGAACTCCGTCGTGGAAAGGGTAGAAAACGGTGTTTCCTGTTTCAATCGTTAATAGAAAGGTATAGCCAGGTTAATATTAAAAATGTTAGTAAAAATAAAATGATGTCCCTGTATAACCCGATATGTGTTTACAAATTAACATGCAATTTTTGTAACGACTTCTATATCGAAAAAAATCTAGGAGATATTTTCAAGAACGATACAAGAATACATTGCAGCCGTAACGCAGCATAATACAGCCATCTACGCAGAATACATTACCAACTCCAACCACGACTACAACAATATAGAAACAGATATGGAAATTTTACACAAGCCTACTGAACTAAAAAGTAAATACACCATTGGCTACTTCATAGTAGTCGTGTAATATTCAATGAGGTGTGCGAGACCTCATGTATAATGAATAAAAAATAAAAAGTAAACATACTAGAACAATATGAAATATATAAACACACAAAACACAAACACAACATATCCTCAACACTCAGCTGAATTTCAAAACGTACACCCTGTTCGACACAACACTACTAATTACAATAACACCCCCGCACAATCTACACATTCTTCCACGACGACCCACAGCAAGAAGAAGGAGGAACAACACGCAAAATCTCACTCGACTGATAATGGCGAACATCTCGTCGAAACTATTCACAAAGGTATAATACCTTCTACCTTCTTAAAAGTTTTAGTACTTAACGTTCTACATTATTGAAAATTGTTAATTAGACAAGTTTTAACTATTATATCATTTATCATCTGGTTCACTTCACAAAACGTATGAACTCGCTTCTTTAGACATTATCTACACTACTAGATTACTTGCAATTCTTACCTTTTCTCTCGCACTTATTAAGCAATACATTTTATCGCTAAGGGAATTCAGACGAGTTCCTAATACTTTTACTGCGAACTGCAGTTTTAAGTGTCATATTTTCTTTTGAGATTTCACAGCATTCAGAAAGACAAAGTTATCACTTGTTGCTATCCATAAATCAATATTGGCTGTGGGAAAGTGAGTTTGGTGTGCTTTGCCAAAACCTTTTTATACCGACTGAAGCTAAGATTTGTGTTTGTGAAGGGACGTTTCATAATTTAAATTTCTATACACTGCTCCGCCGATTTAGTAGAATGCGTTTGGGTCTGAAGAAAACAGAAAACAGTACAACGTGGTCTGCTGTTGTGGCGAGAATCCAAACCCCCCGCATACCGGTAAGGCATCATATCACTAAATGTTACGCCAAAATAATTTTGACAACGTAAATATTATTTATTTATTTCTTTATTTATTTATTATTTATTTATTTTTTATTTATTTATTTATTTATTGTTTACGTATTTATTTTATTTATTTATTTATTTATTATTTACTTATTTATTTTTATTTATTTATTTATTATTTATTTATTTATTTTTATTTACTTATTTGTTTATTTTTA
Source organism: Periplaneta americana (assembly GCF_040183065.1). Classification (NCBI taxonomy): domain Eukaryota; kingdom Metazoa; phylum Arthropoda; class Insecta; order Blattodea; family Blattidae; genus Periplaneta; species Periplaneta americana. The sequence continues at coordinate 134,037,061 of NC_091123.1, read as the reverse complement.
TTTATTTATTATTTATTTATTATTTACTTATTTATTTATTATTTATTTACTTGCTTATTTATTTATTTACTTATTTATTTATTTATTTTTCTCAGTGACTACATTTTAATTTATTTTTTGATACATAATTCCTACTCATGTTAACATTAGGAAGACAGAGATTTTTTACCTACTTATTATAATGAACCTGTCATTATGACGGGTAAATTATTTCCTAAAAATTTATTTTTTTTTCAGTGACTACATTTTTATTTAATTATTTGTTTGTGATACAGTAATTCCTACTCATGTTAAGCCTAAGAAGACAAATTTTTTGCCTACTTGTTATAATGAACCTGCCATTATGACGGGTAAATTATTTCCCAGAAATTTATATATATATATATATATATATATATATATATATATATATAATTTATTTATTTATTTATTTTTCAGTGACTACATTTTTATTTATTTATTTTTTGTGAGACAGTAATTCCTACTCATGTTAACACTAGGAAGACAATAGTAATATACGTTACAAGAGCGGTATGTTGAAGTTTTCATCTTCGAGGAAAAGTTTGAAAAAGCGAAACGTAGTTGAGTTTTTTTAATTTCCGAGAATTGAAAGAAAACATACCGCTCGTGTATCGTACATTATTTTATGCGAAGATCGTTTATTACATACCCGAAAGAGGAATTTCTAATTAGTTGCAATGAAATCTCCATATTGGTTTCTGTTCGATGACGGCAAATTTGTAAAACAAAAATATCTATCTTCAACATTGTTGCTTTAAAATGTTTTCTATGTTTACTATAATCCAGCAGGCCATGATATACGTCTGTCTTTTTTTCCCCCAAGGCTATAAATGCGAACTTAAAACAAACGGCTTCCTTAATGTTACTTGCATTACGAATGCAGTAACTTTAGTGGAGTTGTAGAGTTTACTTAATTTTTGCAAATATTTAAAAACAATAATTAACAGTGGAATTTAGGTGAAATTGCAGTAGTAAGTTTCCAATTTATAATTGTTACTATATTGAAAGTTTCTAAAAATTATACTATAAAATCCTAAAGCAGTAAAATCAATATGTCACTTAAGCTGTAAGAAGAGGGATATTGTTATGTGTGTTAGTTAGGTTGGGAATACTGAATGTGGAATTTCACACTTTCCGCGGATTGGTTTTGTGCGGAAACCAAGCAAATACATACTATCTCGCACAAAGTTTTTTTGCCTACTTATTATAATGAACCTGTCGTTATGATGGGTAAATTATTTCCTAGGAATTTATTTATTTATGAATTTGTCTATTTTTACATATATATATTTATTTATTCATTTACTCACTCATTCATTTACTTATATATTTCTATATGTACAGTAGGTATTTGTTTATTTGTTTGTTTATTAACTTATTATTTACATACTTAAGTCTTTACTTATTAATTTATGTATTTATTCATTTATTTGATAGATTGATATATTCTAGGAAATAAAATTAATTTGTGTTAACGTTGCATCAGATTTACTTTTATGATGAATTAACAATTCTTAAATACCATTCCAGTATGATCGATGTTTTCCTGTCCATAACATACCTCAACTTTCATGCTCCACCGCTTGCCGAATGCAGGGGACTTGCTCCGAGTGTTATATGTAAATAGGTGAAAATTGCCTTCCTCCTATATCGACGGAGCAGTGTATTATACATGGATAGAAACCAGATATCTTATAGTAGAGAACATTTCGTTCCTTCTCATTAAGTTTATTTAAGAAATAAATTATTTTAGTTGTGTGGTAAACAATATAATTGCAACATAAATAACATGCGGAATTGATATTTTAAGTGGTACATATGATATAATGTGAACTTTTAAGGACACAATGTCGTCTCAAAAAGAATAATGTGCAATTGTTGTCGTAATCTGTAAAAACATAATGATAGAAGTGTATTGGAAGAGTCAAAAATCTGAAAGCATTATAAGAACAAATTCTAACATGCTTAGTGTAAACATGAGCATAATGCAGAACAAGGGTAAAGTGGTAAAAGGATATATAGACAGGAAAATCCCACATTCCGTGCTTAGATGTGGAATCACTCGAATAGAGCTTTCATTCAATTGGCGAGGGCATTGGCGTATATGGAATATTTTGAGTGGATGCTGTTCTGTTCAAAGACATTATGTTCTCTCTTGTGGAAGGCCTACTCGTCATTCTGACGTTATCCCACAACTGCCATTTTCACGTCATCCCACAGCTTTCAAGTATGTTAAGACATCGTTAGTGGTTTTGTGCTGTTCATGATTTTGAACAATAGTTTGCAGCTGGATTTGATTTCTTTGATATTTCTTCTTTAAAGGATATGTTTGTGTGTCGTCCATCTAACTAGCAATCGCCACTTCATGTATGATATCTGTTTATGCGCCGTAATATAGCTGTTCTTGCTGGTAAACTCATTCAGACATCGACGTCTGCAGTAGCAGTGGAAGGACTAAAATCATTGGCTAGAGGTTCATTTGGGGAGCTATAGCATATCTCTTGCTTTCCCTTTCAAGGTCACGAACGTTTATAGCAGCATTGCTATTTTCATGTGTGACTGCCTGTTTTATACATAGCAATATTGAAATGCACATCATAATTTGTTATGCACCTTGCCGAACATAGGCTATATTTCGTTATTCACATCTCAAGTATTATCTTCTTTTATTTTTATTCGCGGAATGTAGGTAATAGGCCTATATATACATTTCATTTACCAATAACCATCTGTCCCTTCTTGATTCAATTAATCGTGGATCCATTTGTAGTGTGTGACTAGATTTACAATGTTTGTAGTGTGTGTTTACTATGCATCCCAGGAAACATATAATAATATGTTTGTTAGTGTGTGTTTACTGTGTTCCCCAGGAAACATATGACAATATGTTTGCAGTGCCTGTTTACTGTGTTTCCCAATAAACATACAAAAACTGATTTATAGTATGTGTTTACTATGTTTCCCAGGAAACATATGACAATATGTTTGTAGTGTGTCTTTACTGCGTTTCCCACGAAACATACGAAAATTTATTTACAGTATGTGTTTACTATGTTCCCCAGGAAACATATCACTATATGTCTGTAGTGTGTGTTTACTATATTTCCCAGGAAACATATGACAATTTGTAGTGTGTGTTCACTCTGTTTCCCAGGAAACATACGGCAATATATATGGAGTGTGTCTTTACTATGTTTCCCAGGAAACATACGACAATATGTTTGTAGTGTGTTTACTATGTTCCCCAGGAAACATATGACAATATGTCTGTAGTGTGTGTTTACTATATTTCCCAGGAAACATATGACAATATGTCTGTAGTGTGTGTTTACTATATTTCCCAGGAAACATATGACAATATGTCTGTAGTGTGTGTTTACTATATTTCCCAGGAAACATATGACAATATGTCTGTAGTGTGTGTTTACTATATTTCCCAGGAAACATATAACAATATGTCGGTAGTGTGTGTTTACTATATTTCCCAGGAAACATATAACAATATGTCGGTAGTGTGTGTTTACTATATTTCTCAGGAAACATATAACAATATGTCGGTAGTGTGTGTTTACTATATTTCCCAGGAAACATATGACAATATGTCTGTAGTGTGTGTTTACTATATTTCCCAGGAAACATATGACAATATGTCGGTAGTGTGTGTTTACTATATTTCCCAGGAAACATATAACAATATGTCGGTAGTGTGTGTTTACTATATTTCCCAGGAAACATATGACAATATGTCTGTAGTGTGTGTTTACTATATTTCCCAGGAAACATATGACAATATGTCTGTAGTGTGTGTTTACTATATTTCCCAGGAAACATATAACAATATGTCGGTAGTGTGTGTTTACTATATTTCCCAGGAAACATATAACAATATGTCGGTAGTGTGTGTTTACTATATTTCTCAGGAAACATATAACAATATGTCGGTAGTGTGTGTTTACTATATTTCCCAGGAAACATATGACAATATGTCTGTAGTGTGTGTTTACTATATTTCCCAGGAAACATATGACAATATGTCGGTAGTGTGTGTTTACTATATTTCTCAGGAAACATATAACAATATGTCGGTAGTGTGTGTTTACTATATTTCCCAGGAAACATATGACAATATGTCTGTAGTGTGTGTTTACTATATTTCCCAGGAAACATATGACAATATGTCTGTAGTGTGTGTTTACTATATTTCCCAGGAAACATATGACAATATGTCTGTAGTGTGTGTTTACTATATTTCCCAGGAAACATATGACAATATGTCTGTAGTGTGTGTTTACTATATTTCCCAGGAAACATATGACAATATGTCTGTAGTGTGTGTTTACTATATTTCCCAGGAAACATATGACAATTTGTAGTGTGTGTTCACTCTGTTTCCCAGGAAACATACGACAATATGTTTGTAGTGTGTTTACTATGTTTCCCAGGAAGTGTGTGTTTACTATGTTTCCAAGGAAACATATAGCAATATGTCGGTGGTGTGTGTTTACTATGTTTCCCAGGAAACATAACAATATGTCGGTAGTGTGTGTTTACTATATTTCCCAGGAAATATATAACAATATGTCGGTAGTGTGTGTTTATTATATTTCCCAAGAAACATATGACAATATAGCTGCAGTGTGTGTTCACTATGTTTCCCAGGAAACATATAACAATATGTCGGTAGTGTGTGTTTACTATATTTCTCAGGAAACATATAACAATATGTCGGTAGTGTGTGTTTACTATATTTCTCAGGAAACATATAACAATATGTCGGTAGTGTGTGTTTACTATATTTCTCAGGAAACATATAACAATATGTCGGTAGTGTGTGTTTACTATATTTCCCAGGAAACATATAACAATATGTCGGTAGTGTGTGTTTACTATATTTCCCAGGAAACATATAACAGTATGTCGGTAGTGTGTGTTTACTATATTTCCCAGGAAACATATAACAATATGTCGGTAGTGTGTGTTTACTATATTTCCCAGGAAACATATAACAATATGTCGGTAGTGTGTGTTTACTATATTTCCCAGGAAACATATAACAGTATGTCGGTAGTGTGTGTTTACTATATTTCCCAGGAAACATATAACAATATGTCGGTAGTGTGTGTTTACTATGTTTCCCAGGAAACATATAACAGTATGTCGGTAGTGTGTGTTTACTATATTTCCCAGGAAACATATAACAATATGTCGGTAGTGTGTGTTTACTATATTTCCCAGGAAACATATAACAATATGTCGGTAGTGTGTGTTTACTATATTTCCCAGGAAACATATAACAATATGTCGGTAGTGTGTGTTTACTATGTTTCCCAGGAAACATATAACAATATGTCGGTAGTGTGTGTTTACTATATTTCCCAGGAAACATATAACAGTATGTCGGTAGTGTGTGTTTACTATATTTCCCAGGAAACATATAACAGTATGTCGGTAGTGTGTGTTTACTATATTTCCCAGGAAACATATAACAGTATGTCGGTAGTGTGTGTTTACTATATTTCCCAGGAAACATATAACAATATGTCGGTAGTGTGTGTTTACTATATTTCCCAGGAAACATATAACAATATGTCGGTAGTGTGTGTTTACTATATTTCCCAGGAAACATATAACAGTATGTCGGTAGTGTGTGTTTACTATATTTCCCAGGAAACATATAACAGTATGTCGGTAGTGTGTGTTTACTATGTTTCCCAGGAAACATAACAGTATGTCGGTAGTGTGTGTTTACTATATTTCCCAGGAAACATATAACAATATGTCGGTAGTGTGTGTTTACTATATTTCCCAGGAAACATATAACAATATGTCGGTAGTGTGTGTTTACTATATTTCCCAGGAAACATATAACAATATGTCGGTAGTGTGTGTTTACTATGTTTCCCAGGAAACATATAACAATATGTCGGTAGTGTGTGTTTACTATATTTCCCAGGAAACATATAACAGTATGTCGGTAGTGTGTGTTTACTATATTTCCCAGGAAACATATAACAATATGTCGGTAGTGTGTGTTTACTATATTTCCCAGGAAACATATAACAATATGTCGGTAGTGTGTGTTTACTATATTTCCCAGGAAACATATAACAATATGTCGGTAGTGTGTGTTTACTATATTTCCCAGGAAACATATAACAATATGTCGGTAGTGTGTGTTTACTATATTTCCCAGGAAACACATAACAATATGTCGGTAGTGTGTGTTTACTATATTTCCCAGGAAACACATAACAATATGTCGGTAGTGTGTGTTTACTATATTTCCCAGGAAACACATAATAATATGTCGGTAGTGTGTGTTTACTATATTTCCCAGGAAACACATAACAATATGTCGGTAGTGTGTGTTTACTATATTTCCCAGGAAACAGATAACAATATGTCGGTAGTGTGTGTTTACTATATTTCCCAGGAAACACATAACAATATGTCGGTAGTGTGTGTTTACTATATTTCCCAGGAAACATATAACAATATGTCGGTAGTGTGTGTTTACTATATTTCCCAGGAAACACATAACAATATGTCGGTAGTGTGTGTTTACTATATTTCCCAGGAAACACATAACAATATGTCGGTAGTGTGTGTTTACTATATTTCCCAGGAAACACATAATAATATGTCGGTAGTGTGTGTTTACTATATTTCCCAGGAAACATATAACAATATGTCGGTAGTGTGTGTTTACTATGTTTCCCAGGAAACATAACAATATGTCGGTAGTGTGTGTTCACTATATTTCCCAGGAAACATGTGACAATATAGCTGCAGTGTGTGTTTACTATATTTCCCAGGAAACATATGGCAATATGTTTGCAGTGTGTATTAACTATTTTGCTCAGGAAACATATGACAATATATCTGCAGTGTGTGTTTCTGTTTCCTAGGAAACATATGACAACATGTTTGCAGTGTGTATTAACTATTTTTCTCAGGAAACATATGACAATACACCTTGAGACGGTTCCTCGTATAGGATAAGGAGGTTTTGATCAGATTAGTATTTCGTGTTAATATTCCTATATGGATAAGAAGTGTGGGGCGTGTAAGAAAGTTCTAGAATGTGAGGCGGAAGTAACAGGTGGGCAGGAAGGCCGAAGCGACGCTACGCGGACAGGAAACATGTGTCCAGGCGTGGAGTTGACTGATGAGGGAATGTATGGACTTTGCCTGCGGGTGGTCAGCAAGATGACGCCAAGCCTGGTTCCAAAAGAGAGATGATCTGGTATATGTCAGAGAATTGTCAGAACGCCGGAAGTAGGAGAGGACCTAGTTAACGAACAATTTTTGAAGAACGCGTCTTAAGTGACGTAAGTGTAATCATGGCCAATCAGGATTCTTAATAGAGACACGTGATTTATAGATAGGAGGGCGAAATTGTAAATTTGGTGGTTGCAAGTAGAGGGTAGATTTGGCAGAGAGACAGAAGGCATATAGACAGCGTACAGAGAGGACGTACTCCACATATTCTCGGCGAACCTAACTCGGAAGGATAACAATTTACGGACTTATAATTTTTCAGTGGGTTTAGTAAGAAGTCGTGTGTTGCATCATTATCATAAGTCTGAATTCTTTTCTCATCATTATTATTACATTAGGAGTAAATTGTCATCACGTTATCAACTATCCTTTATATTACTGGTGTTTTATAGCACTAAATATATAATTACGTGAACTCAGAAATTAGTCTACCAACTTGTAGGAAGTGAGAACAGTAAATTATACACTTGGACGCGCATTTCTGCTAACCTGAAACGAACACTTAATAATAATAATAATAAACGTTCTCATAGTTCTTACCAACAACTTCTGGTGTGCGCTTACGTCATTTCAATCTACGAGCACGTCTCCCAAACCCCATGTCCCGACCGTTTTTGCAGCTGACCTGGGAGATTCTCATACTCTACCGGAGTAATCTCGAGGAGGCTGGCGCCCAAATTAATTAGTGTACATCTTTAATTATTGACATCGACGTGCCTCCTTGAGCTACTCTCCATATACGACGGAGCTGGGAGCCGAGGGCAAGGAAAGGCATCGTGGGCAACAACGACGACGACCGACGACCGTCGCAGATTTTGGCGCCCCAACGACCACCGGCGACCACCGCTTCAGATTCTGGCGCCCCAACGAGGTCCGACCGCTTCAATCTGAAGTGATTGTTTACTATGTTTCCCAGGAAACATATGACAATATGTCAGTAGTATGTCTTTACTATATTTCCCAGGAAAAATATGACAAAATATTTGCAGTGTGTGTTTACTATGTTTCCCAGGAAACATATGATAATATTTCTGTTAAATATGGGTGAAAAGGGATTGGGCAAAATTACTTAAGACGAAAAAGAATTTGGTTTAATTACCCGGGAGAAATGTTGTTGAGAGAAAGAACATTGAGCGAAATGTCTTTGGGTATAATAAATTGGGCGAAACGTCTGGGAACGATCCCACCATCTCTGTCTTGGTAATGCTGTCTTTGTAATAGACTACATTGAGTTGTAAACTTGTAATATAAATTGGTCTTCTTTTCTACATGGTAGCCACTCAGACGTAATTAATACGATGACTATCGCCTTATTTCCTTGAAGTACTTTCAAACATTTGCGGTTAGTGTTGATTCCCAGTTCGTCTGCATCTTAATTTCTTATAATAACTGGAAATCTCCTCGGTGGTATCCTTCCTGAGTCGCGATGGGAAGCAAGAACCCCCTTCATTGTCAACTGGGTCCTAAGTACTCCTCTAAAAACTGGAATGCGCCTTGCTTCAAAATGAACAAAGTGAAGTGAAGCGTTTTGGAATAAGCTCGGCAAACAGGCCAAGTTACTTGAGTTCAAGAGATGCTCCCTCCCACCGCGTAACACAAAGAAACAGAAACTAGTCTTTATTAGGTCGGATCACGTCTCAACTACAGAGCTTGTTAATATTATCTTTCCATCTAAGCCCTGATTTCTCGAGTGGATTTGCGAAGAGAAATTCACACGACTGTAAACTACTTAGTCAAGCAACTCTCGCAGATGTTCTGTTCCGTAAACATATTTTTAAATGTAGAAGAAACGTCTTAAAAGACGAAGTGGCATGTTGAAATAACAAGACCGTAATAACTGATAATCAGTTAATTGTAGCATAAGATTTTCACGATATTGATTATGGAATACATGGTTAGAAAACTTATACAAGAATACGGTAAAAGTTATTTGAATTTGAATTTTGAATTCATTTTGATAAAGTTGTCAAATAAGTCGAATTATAAAGAATAACTGATACAATTTAATTTTTGTTTCCGTCTTGACTTATTTTAATGTTAACCCAGAAGTATATTTGTTAACACATTTTAATATTTTATATTATGAACGTTTTCGCCCATTTTGGGCATCTGCAGACCATAAAGATATCTGTACATAATTGCATAATACATATTGAAATTCTACAAACAATTAATGGAAATTCATAAATACATTAAAAACATTTTCTAAAAAGGTACACTAAATACAGCAACAAATGGTAATTGTGTGATAAATATGCATATTTAATGTCATATTATAATCATTCATGACAGCTAGAGATCCCGAACGAGTTATTATATTGGAACAATAAACTGTATAATACTCAAAAGTGAATACTTGTTTAACAATAAGAGTCTTAGGTTAAATGTGCATATTTTAACAGAAAGTCACATGAAAATATTACATATCAAAAGAACTTAATTGAATGAATTGAATTGAATATTAGCCATGATGTCCCATGTTGGGCACAGACCTCCTGTGATGGGGTTAGAACCCCCTCGACAGGGTTGGCTCAAGTGAACTCGCTTGGTGAGCCAATCCAAGCGAGCTTGTCGTGACATGGTTAATAATCCTGTTCAACTTTAACTAGCCTCCGCACTGTTCTTTGTTCATTTTTTTTCTTGCACTACACACATTATAGTGACACTGGCACTTTGACAACACTGATTCTATTTACACTATTTAACTGACACTTTTTCAACACTGACTTTACTATTTACAAAACTTATCTCACACTTTCCCTAATACTGAATTTACTATTTACAATATCTTAACACTGATTACGTCACCTGTTTACAATGACCTTCCCTAGTTCTTTCCACAAAACTCTGTTCTTTGCTGTCCTCGACCATTGTTTCCCCGCCTCTCTGGTAAATATGTCAGACCATCTGAGCCGTGGTCTTCCCTGTCCTCTCTTTCCGACGTAGGGGTCCCACATCGTGACTGCATGGGTCCATCTTGCCTGGTGTAGTCTCGCCACATGTCCCCCCCCCCCAGGTCCACTTCGTTGCCGTGGCTCGTTCTGCTGCGTCAGTAATGTTCGTCAGTCTTTGTAGTGTTTCGTTTGTCATTCTGTCTCGTAGCGTGATGCCCAGTATTTTTCTTTGCATCTTCCTCTGGCATGTTTGTGTACTTAATATCATCAAAAAATCAAAAAAGTTCAGAAAAGTGTAAGGGGTCCTAGTTGACTGTTATATTGAAGTTGGTGTAAACAGAAAGGATGTGGATTGAAGGCGAAAGGTTTGGAGATTCTACATGACAACATCCACAATATTGACTTCACCATATATCGATTCAACATACATTGCACTTTTTTACGTCAACTTCATCATTAGTAAATGTTCAACAACTTACAATGATACTATGTTAATCATCATAATCCTCGACTTTTAACTGATTTTAACATGTGATTTTAATATACTTCTCAACTTTTATGAAGTTATTTACGACTGCAACCTAATGATATTTTGTCATATACTATTAATCTATTAATCTTCAATACACAACGAATTTCTACGGCAATATGAGATTAACAATAACAACTTGATATTATCCATCATAACGACACATACTTGTAACAAGTTGACTGTATTTTATATTGCAACCTTCACAATAGTGCATATTCACAACATTTGTGTTTAATAGATTATCACTGCGTCACCTAAGTTTATATAAACTACATTTAACATTCACTGGTCACTCCATCGTCGTCTCGGCCGTCCTACATCCTGTCGTCCCATGGGTCTATAGTTGTGCAGTTTTCTTGGAACTCTGTCTGATGACATTCTCTCTACATGTTCGTGCCATCTATTTATATAGGTATGTGTTACTTCAATTATATTTGAAATGCCTAATTCCTGTCTAATGTATTTATTTTGTTTATAATCTAACAGTGTATATCCTGCCAACGGTCTCAACAATTTCATTTCTGCTGCCTTCATTCTTCTTTCATGCTGTTTAGTTAGGTTCCAAATCTCTGAGCCATATACCAATATTGGTATGACCTTTGTTCTGTAAAACTTCAGAACTGTATCCGTCCTTACCTTCTTAGCGAAGGTTCTTTTAACGGTTCGTATTAGTTTTTGAAATTTTAAAATATTTTTTTTTTGTAGAAATCATTTATGTTGTCATATGATAATGTGCAGCCTAAATATTCAAAATAGTTCACTTGTTCTACAAGTTCATCATTAAGGATTATTTTAATCTTATTGTTGTTTTTCCTTTGAATCCCACAACTTTTGTCTTTTTAAAGAAATGTTTAAGTTAAATTCTTTAGCTATTATGTTCAGGTTATATAAGGCCCTCTGCAGGTTATCTTCTGAATTTGCAAATATTACCTGATCATCTGCAAAAAGTAAGGTGTTCAAGTATTCCTTATTTATATTAAAATTTGATTTTCAAATTATCTGCCACTGTCTTGTGACTTCATCTAGGCTATATAGAAGTTAAATAAATTCAAAGCAATATTTTTGGAGAACCAGATGTGACACAGCAATCAAATTCATGCATGCATACATTACACTTGTTTGGAACATGTTTTTAATAAATTTAGTAATATAACGTTAATACTTTGTTAGTATATTGCAATTTACAAACGTGGGGTAACTTGGGTATAATTCTAGCTTAATTCGTAACTTAGTTTTCATTCAAGATTTTGCCATGTAGACAAATTATGGATTGGTGAAAGACAGAAAAATATGCGAAGTGTTTTCTATCCCTGATTTTAATGGGAGATATTTTATGTTTACAAAATAAGCCCTATCAAGAACTTAAGTATTGGCTGACACTTTTTTTTTATCTTGTTAGGTCTAATTAATTTTTAATGCCTATCTAACCTCTACATGCTGTTCTAAGATACATACACTAATGTACGGTTGGTTAATTTGATTTGATTTTTTTATTGAGTTATTTTACGACGCTGTATCAACATCTAGGTTATTTAGCGTCTGAATGAAATGAAGGTGATAATGCCGGTGAAATGAGTCCGGGGTCCAGCACCGAAAGTTACCCAGCATTTGCTCGTATTGAGTTGAGGGAAAACGCCGGAAAAAACCTCAACCAGGTAACATGCCCCGACCGGGATTCGAACCCGGGCCACCTGGTTTCGCGGCCAGACGCGCTGACCGTTACTCCACAGGTGTGGATAATTTGATTTTATAAGGACTTTAAAGCATGTTTTACTTCAATAATACACATTATATCCAAATTTCCCCATCCATGGGGTAAATTGAGTATAGTTAAACTTAAGGTTATTATAATGATTAGAAGAAGCCAACGTACTTGAAAATGCATTAGAATGATCCTAGAAGGCCACAGTGCTAACATATAAAGAACTGACGGAAACTTTTATCATGGGGTTCTAAGCTGTTTTTTACCAAAATTACCCCAACCCACTCTATTCAAGAGAGGATTCTGTTACAAGATGAAACAATACAAGAAGTCCTAGTAAACAAAGGCCCAGAAACCAGTCATTTCCTAAATATACTGGGTTTTCGTCAGTACAGGTGTTCTGGGATAACATAATATCTGATATACATTGGAGGGGGGAGAGCGCTGTAACAGTGCTCAATAGAAAGCGGGAAACAGCACGTGTCCTCATCCACAATAACTTTATTGTGCACGTCGAATATTGTGGCGTGTCTCTAATGCGTTGACAACTATTAGCATGCCTAAGTGTATGTACCCGTCCGGGTCCAGCCATCGTCGAATCAAACAAGCCAAAATTAGGATGAGGGTGCTGGGTGGCCGAAAGAGAGGGAATCGGTGGGGCATGCGAGATAAAATTAGAAAGAAACATGTATGACGTTTACATGCTTGTAACTGATATTTTAAAACCTAGTCTTAATTCAACAATGTTTTAATTCAATTGATTAAAAAATTACGAAGCCACATTATATAGGTCAAACTAACAGAACATTTGTATTTAGGCATAATTTTCGATAATCATTTAAAATGGAACCAACACATTAATTACCTTTGTAATAAATTACGTAAAATAGTATACTATTTTGTTTTATTCAGGAATTACTTGTCAATAAGTTTATTACGCACAATATATTTAACTTTATTTCAATCGGTAATTATATTATGGAATTGTAGGATGGGGTAGCTCATTTAAATCCAATTTTAATCCACTTGATTTATTACAGAAGAAAATAATTAAAATATGTTTTCATAAACCTATTGATTTTCCATCTCAAAATTTGTTTTTAGACTTTAATGTACTTAACGTAAGACAAATTTATTATATTGTATTAATAAAATTCGTACATAAAAATCGAAATAATTTTGAATTGTATTCTCATAGTTATGAAACAAAACGTATGAATTCTTTAAGATTGTTTGAACCAAAATGCAACACTCTTACGGTATTTAATCATAGTAGTAATTTAGGCCCAAGAATATATAACAAATTTATCTTTAAATATCCTAATATCGTCAATTCTAACAGTTCTAGTATTAAATTTAAAAAAATTATGTGTGGATTTTATAAAAATTGAAAAATTGTAAATTTAAATTTATATACTATAATTGCATAGTAGACATAAGACAAATTGTATTGTATACTTATTAATTTCAATTCAGGAATCCGCCCCTGATCACGAGTTCTCTTTCAGGGGCGAGCTAAAGTTTTTTCTGTATATATTATATGTTATGTAATAATTATTAGCAAAATAATAAATAAATAAATAAATAAATAAATAAAATAAATAAATAAATTTGTTACAAGATATAAAGAACGTAGACAAATTTCACACAGTAATACGATTCAATCAAGGACCTTACTATAATAATACCGGACAGCTGTAGTCTATACTAGCAGCATTGACATGAGTGCGAAATGTTGCGGAGATGACATCTGACGGAGAGGTGTGGTATTACGACCACAAATACAAATATTAACATAGCGGAAATCGGACTAGCCGTGAGGTACTAATTTGGAATAATATATGAGACACTTAAGAAATGTTGAATAGTATTTAATGTAACATTATTATCTTATATCAAAGCTGCATATTATGAGAAATACTGCATACTTCGTATTACTTTCCGTAATTGTTAAATTTGTTTTCTTTGCTTTAGTGAGACACAATTAATTCTGGCGTTAAGAATGAATTTACAATAACGCTTTATATACGCATTGCTGATAGCTGCAAAGGTAAAATTGGTACCGGCAGTAATGTGATGCTTGTACTGTAATAATTAGTAAAGGCATGTGGACAACAATAAAACTTAATTTGATAAAACCTTGAAATTCCAGTACAGCACATTTTAACTTCTGTTAATGTAATAGGCCTAAATAAAAAGCTAATGTTTATTGTTCTATCAACAAAGAGATGAGGCATTAGGCCTACTAAAGAATGTTGTTGACTTATATTTTATGATCCCTCGGAAATCGAAAGTACTATTTGAAGCAGTTTGTAATGCTGTAATTGTAGTAGTTATAAACGGCACATACACACCCTGATATTTTAACACAGCACTAATTAATAAAACACTATTTACTAGACCAGCAACAATCTACATTATATAGTCCCGTCGCTCTAATTTCCGGCAGCCAATCACGTTGCAGATCGGCTACATTTAAACGTGTGCGCCTTGTGATTCGCTGATGAAGACGTTAAGCATTTCCTAAGGCTGGATAAATACTTAATATATTCGCCTGCCATTTTGGCTCTTTCGTTGGCGTTTGCAGAAAGCACACGAGGACGTTATTTGCCGCTCATTTATTTGCTGAATTACAGTGCGTTTGATTTATTATCATAGAAGCTACGACATGATAATGTTTAACGGTGTGGCAAATATATTCCTCATGTGGTAACTCGGCAACTAAACAACAAAAATGGCGAACGATACTACCTACCTAGACTTTGTAGAGCCTTGACTTCCTAAGACGTAAGCAAAGAGGAGGAGTCACGCCGGGAATAACAGCGTCGCGACTATAGTATATCACAGCTTGCTTCGCGAGTTTCAGCACACCCTGTCGTTTAGGTAGCAGCACCTGCGCCGTTCGCGCTCAGAACTGCTAGCTGTCTGGTATTATTATAAAGGTATTTGGTTCAATCAGCGTTCAACACATTTATAAGAATCAACATTTCTTTACCAACTTAGAATCAGATACGACTATTCTGCATGCATAAAGTAAAGGTCAAACTTTAAACATTCCAGAATTCATAGAGATTTATAAAGACAAAATTACAAATAAACATAATTTAAATGATAAAGCTCCAATTGGCAATAAAATTCTCATTGGTCTGTGTATTGCTTTTCAATTTTACCGGCGTAGTCATAACACACGCCGCATTCAGTCGCCTACCCACACCGGCGTCGCATCTCAGCGAACACCAGCTGATTAGTCGTAAGTATTCATTCTGTACTATGGCCGTTTTCAATTTTAAACACATTATTAAACTTAAATTTCAACATTGTAATTTTTGAGTAGCAGTGCATCAAGAAATTATTCCCCTTATAGATGACCACTGAAGATAGGACCGCACGTCCTGAAACATGTATGGTTCAAACATGATATTCAATGTGTGTTTTAATACTGCAATAATTATATTGTCTGTGTATGTTAAATTTTTTAATCAAACATATCGACCGTCCCAAGTACTAACATTGTAACTAAATTTTTTATGGTTTTGAGTTGTCCTAGTTAATATGGTCTTAAATTGTTTCTTTTTCTCCCAGTACTATCATTGTATAGCTCTAAACCTTCCCAATTGTATGTAAAATATTATTGTTACTCTACATTTTTGAATACACTAATTTACACGATGATTTTAAAAATTCATTTTCATCTCCTGAAAAATGTAAAAAAGTGAGTTACAATGTTAGTACTTGGGAGGGTCGATATATGAACGTAAAATAGCCGGATGTTACAACAAATAAAATATTATGGGAGTTAACAAATCGACAGCGAGTTGAAATTCAAATACAGGAGGGGAAATGGCGCTGGATTGTACAATAGTAATATACGTTAAAAGAGCGGTATGTTGACGTTTTCATGTTCGAGGAAAAGATTGAAAAAGCGAAACGCAGTTGAGCTTTTTTAATTTCCGAGAACATGAAAACAAACATACAGCTCGTGTATCGTACATTATTTTGTGCGAAGATCGTTTATTACATACCTGAAAGACGAATTTCTAATTAGTTGCAATGAAATCTCCATCTTGGTTTCTGTTTAATGACGGCAACTTTAGAAAACAAAAATATCTATACTCCAGCAGGCCGTGATATACGTCTGTCTTTTTTTACCCCAGTCTATAAATGCGAACTTAAAACAAACGGTAAGGTTATGTAATGATTTATTTTTCATTTTAATATTTTAACAATATTATTTATATAACATATTGCAGTAATAACATCGGCATCTGGAATCTTGTTGATTTTTTCACGGCTTCCTTAATGTTACTTGTATCAGGAATACAGTAATTTTCGTGGAGTAGTAGACTTTACTTAATTTTTGCAAATATTTAAAAACAATAATTATTAACAGTGCAATTTAGGTGAAATTGCAGTGGTAAGTTTCCAATTTATAATTATTACTATGTTAAACGTCTCTAAAATAATATGTTAAAAGCCTAAAGCAGTAAAATGAATGTCGCGCTTAAGCGGTAAGAAGAGGGAAATTGTTATGTGTGTTACGTTGGGAATACTGAATGTGGTATTTCACACTTACCGCGTATTGGTTCTGTGCGGAAAATAAGCAAATACGCACGATCTCGCACAAAATAACATAAATAACTCAGTGGCCCAGCTATAATATCGATCGTCTGGTTCAAAAGTGCGACAACTCAAAAAAACAACTTTTGAGATATCTTCAGTTGAAAGTTTCAAATAAATCACCTAGAAAGGAACAGAGTTCTGGTTCATAACCACGATAATTAGAAATGAGTCAGTATTCAGGACGAGTTGATCACAATCTTCCATTTCATTAATAGTACATTTCGAAATGTAGTAATAATGAATTAATAAAGTACATAGTTATAATTACTTCTAAAGCAGTTTATTTCGTTTTTTTTTCTTTTTGGTTGTAAATATGACATCTCAATATTGAATCGGAAGGAGCTCCGAAAGGGGCTTTGAGTAGTATAAATAACTACAAATTGGCAATTTTTTAGTTGTCGCATTTTTGAACTCGACGATCGATATGTGAACTCACTTTTAATATTTTTCTTGTTATTTCTACATACCCTGATGAGTTTTTAACTTTAGATTTTTAATAATTGCAGTTATTTCTTGTTTGTTTGTTGGAAATATTTGAATATTTGAGAATTTAATAAGACTGAAGGAACTTTAAGTTTCTTGTGCAAAAATAAATGATATATGAACTTGACGGAGTTATATAGTACATTTTGCAGGTATGAACAAGTTTTAATCGTCCGTGCTTCCTTTCTTGGAAGGTGTGATTAACTGAGGAAGTAAATTACGAGGTGTGATATAGGACGTGTTAATGAGGGAGGTTGAAGAGGGAAGCGATTAATTCTGATGTACGCCATTGCGTTATTTCTTAATGTGAAAAATTCAGGTGTAGAAGAGAGACTAAGATGAAATATCGACCGTTTTGCTGTACTGAGATTTTTCTTAGCTATTTCTTGAGTAAAACATCACAACACGTAATGCTGAAAGTGCACAGTTTCTGTCATTGTAAAGCTGTGTAGTAATATTAAAGAGTTAACGTCCGTTGACAGCAGGGCTTGTTGTAACTGGTGTTAAAATATCTTTGCGTATTCTGATTCACTACAGGTTTAATTAAGTTAATTAACTAATGTAATTACATTTGCAGCTGGAGTTAATGTATGGGACTGTTATTACAGTTAGGTAGAATGCACTATTAAATTAAAAACATAACAGTTATATAATTACAACAAACCAGTTAGCGCGCGTTGAAAGCCATGTGCAAATGAAAAGAATAATAGGAAAAATAATATCAGTAACAAATTTCATACTGAACCTATACTTCACACTAGGAATTTCGTAGTCTGAGGTTCGAGTCCAGCTTTGAATATAAATGTTGTACTTTGTATGTATCGACTTAAAAACCGCAAGGAACTTTATGTAACAAGTTTTTGACGTAGACCAGTGATGTCAAAGCAAGCGCATTTTTCTGACCTTGACGTCGTGCGCGGGCATTAAGCACTAGGTATGCTAGGAGGAATAAGCAGCCTGTTGGATTAAGAAAACAGTGGTGCACAAACTTCAAACGAAACGTGAAATTTTATGTCGTTATTTTTTATATGGTTTCTTTCTGTTTGTTATTTTCTATATTGTCTGTAAAACAAAAGTACTAACACCTATTTCTTAGCCTAATATTGCAGTTGTGTTTTAATAGTACATTATGCAACGAGCCTATAATGATAGTAATTAAGAAGCGAGTATGGATATTTATGAAACGAGCGCAAGCGAGTTTCATAATTTTCATACGAGCTTCTTAATTACCATTATAGGCGAGTTTCATACGACTTTTTATGCTCGACCATATTTCTAACTTGATATTATTAATTTTCTTTGTATCTGACCTTGACCAATGTCCCGTATGTTGTGAGATGTTGGCAGACGCGAAAGTATTGATTTTTTCCGAGGAACAGATGTTCACATTGACCTTGCTAGGCCATAAGAACCTACAGAGATAACATTGAAATTAAATTAGACATTGAAAAACGAGATGACAAATTGAATTTATTTAAATATTATTTACAATTAACGCTAATTATTATAGTAACAGAACATAACCTTCTGCGACAGTATTGGATTTCCAGCCTCCGTGACTTTTCGCTAATTCTCTTTCGATTGCATATCCGAGAATAATCGATACTTGCGGTTTTATAACGGTAGAAAGCTGACCTGTCATTGGCTGAACAGTTGTATCCTGAGTTGTCATTGGCTGAAAGACCTGACCTTTAATGAGTAGGTGTACTTTAATGACATGCATTAAAGGTCTGCTACCAGGTATATAATTACTACATTTCGGCATGGTCGAGCATAAACGTTAATAACATAATAAAGAGTAAAGAAGCAATATTCACACCAATTCCATAATAACTACAACTATACTGTACTAAATGAATTAAACACATCATTCATAAAGAAAGTGCTATCCCAAAGAAAGACACTGAATATGACATGATGAGTTGAAATTGATATTGATGGTATCTTTAGCCTTAAAAGTAATCAAAACAATATTATAGTACAAAGGAAAGTTATCTAGGTATATGTTGTAACTGTAACTAATATTACATAATAAAACTCTTATCGCATTATGCTTTTAGGTGATATTGGTGCGCAACTTTCTGTTATCAGAATACTAAATTATCTCGAAATCTGCTGAAGCTATAGAGCTAACGTTTTACCAACACATAGGCACATATCTTTTGTTTGCGATGTAACAGTATTTGCTTTGTTAATTCATTTTCTTACAAACATTTTCCATGCGAATAATTTCAAACATTTTAATACACTATCTTCAGTAATACGTATTTACGATATATTAGATTTACGAAAACATTGTTTTAGTACCTGTAAGGTTACTAAACAAACATATCTGAAAATTTCACTTTTCTGTAAAAAAAAGTTGAGAAAATATTCCTTTTGAATAAAAAAGCAAACTTGTGAAAAATGAACATTAAAATTAAAACTTACAATCTTATAATGCACTTATACTTCTCAGACTAATCTAAAAATTAACATGGATACAGTTTTAATAAGTTCTCTTCCCTTTATCCATTGAATCAGTGCTGGCCATCTCTGTATATAGCTCGTCCAAGCGGCATATACTACCTCTTTCTTCTGTCTCTTTCCTTTCCGCTGTAAAGCGCTCAGGATCTCCTGGGCTCTAAAGCGCGCGCTTGCTCCTATGGGCCTGAGTTGACATCACTGACGTAGACTAAGCATTTCCCCGCACCGAGTATGGGAACCCGTTCCGAGATCCGTTGCGAAACATAAATGGCAGAATGTTTATTATAACAAGACTATGATCCACAGTCTAATGCTAATGTTATTAGTAGTTAGAGCATTAATCAATATAACTTGTGCGACTAATCCTAATAACGTCACTTCCCCTCGCTACGGGCATGTGGGCATAAAATTTGCCGCCTATGAAATTAGCCATGCCGCGTTAACTCTCTCAGTAATATCTCGGAATCGAGAGCAGCTACCGACCTGCACTTGATTTGTAATCGCGGGTTATGCAATATTAAAATGATAATAGACACGTGCGATACACTTTGAGTGGACCATAGTGAAAAATGTATTGCGGCCTCGGACCAAAACATTTCGCAAATATAATTTTAATATATTAAATATTTTTTTCCTCAGAATCTATAGATCTAGGAATTTGTCCCAAAACGAAAATCAGGCCGCTCAAACATAAAGCGTGTTGACATCGCATGAACCCTGTACACATGAACATGAGTAAAATAAGAAGTTAGTTTGTTGTAGTCATGTAGGTAATATGGATACTAAGAAATTATTGCATTCATTTCTGTGTACGGTACAGTTGTGGCAAAAAAACCGGACCGCCCTTGTAGCTGACTTCAGAGCCTTGTTCACTCCAGAGCACGATAGACTTGTAACTAAGACTTTCGTGGTTCGAGTCCTGCCTGGTAAGGAAACTTTTTTTGTTCCTTATTCAAATTTATACCCAATACTTTTCGATTGCAGCGATATTTTACTACTTAATTAACTTATTATTACCAGAACATGAATTTTACCAGCGATCGAAAAGTATTGGGATAAATTTGAATAAGAAACCAAAAAAAGTTTCCTTCCCAGGCAGAATTCGAACCACGAAAGTCTCAGTTACCAGTTTATCGTGCTCTCCAGTGAACAAGGCTCTGAAATCAGCCACAAGGGTTAGTCTGGTTTTTTTTTTTTTGCCACTACTATACATGTTAATTTTCGTTACCGGTATCTTCAATTCTTGTGGTATAGATATACTTTATTGTCATTTATTACAATGCTTATTCCGAGTATTGTAACTGCAAATCACCTTTTTTTCTATTTCTTTATTGCTGAATTAAGTGTGTGGAAATTATTGGATCGTGTTCTTTCTTTATTATAATTTGCGTCAACCTTCAATATTTTGTACAGACTTACAATACTGCTATGGATTAGAATAAATTTATTATGCAAATCTAGCTTTCAGGTAAAGCTCCTTGTGAAGCACACTTGAATAATTTCAAGAGAAAAATGTTCCGGGGCCGGGTATCGTTCCCGGAACCTTTGACTTAGCGCACCAACGCACTACCGATTGTGCTATCCAGGAACTTCACTCAACACCGTTTAAATTCTTCTCTTTTCATCCACATACCTCGGATGGGCTGACAAGACGCCAGAAACCCACATCGATTGCACTTGAAATTGCGGTTTTCTGTTTTCTGTTCTGTTACACCAACGTATATATATATATATAATTTGAACTAGTAATGGAAATTACGGGAAAACGGCTGAACGGATTTTAATAAATGACCCCTCATTTTGAAGCTTGGAACTCAAAGTTTTTCAGAAAAATAGTAGTTTTCAGTGAAATGTCTGTTTTCCTACATTATTTTCCTATTTTCCAAAATCCATCTTTCTTCAATTTTGAGAACTAATTGCATTTCAGCACGGCCGTGATTTCAGAATAAAACGAAAAACACACTACAATAAACAATAGCTATTACACGACGGCCATGACCTGCAGGATTGCTGACATATTGAGTTCAAAATCAATTGGTTATTAAAAACTTCAAGACTTACTAAAAATAATTTACAGATCTGATTCTGCGGTGTGTAATTTTCTGAGTACAGCTGTGTATTGGATATTGAAATCTACAAAACGTGATGATATTATTACCATTAGAAATTAAATTTCATTATAGTTAATGCCATGATGTGACTAGCATTATGTAAATATAGATTTCAAGTAAAGCTCCCTGTGAAGCAGATTTGAATAATTTCAAGGGAAAAAATGTTCCGGGGCCGGATATCTATCCCGGAATCTTTGGCTTAGCATAAGAACGCTCTACGGACTGAGCTATCCAGAAACTTCACCCGACACCGTTTACATTTTTCTTTTTTTATCCACATACCTTTGGATGGGCTAACAAGACGCCAGATATCCACATCGAGTGCACACAAATTCTGTGTGACTTGAAATTGTGGTTTTCTGTTAACGTAGACTGCCTACAGTAACGTATATTATGCAGATCTAGCTTTCAGGTAACGATTAATTATAACAGCATGGCAACATACTACGACACATAAGATTTTATCAAATTTTATCAATTATCTATTGTTGATTTTATAACAAATGTCATTTAAATATAAAATGGATTGATATTATATCACCATTCTACTCATAATTCCCCAGTAATTAATTACAAATTCAACAATTGAGAATTTTTTCAACCATATTTTATTAATTTGCTGTTATTCGTAATTATTCTGTTAATGACTTAATGCAGGATATAATATGTAACACTTTTGTCAATTTTAATTATTTTATATGTGTTTTGTAACATCAGTTATATGTACCAGAAATCATATCGACATTTTCCAAATGTACTTTTCCTGGAAATCTTTTTCAAAATAAACTTTTTCCATTAATAAGACATAACTACATAAAACTCATGAAAGTCAATTTTGTCATGCATAATACTATGTACATCTTAATTTGTTCAAGGTTTAGATTTCGTGTTTCTTAACAATATCTGATGATGTCGAAAAGGCGAAAACGTTAATATTTCATATACAATGTTATAGCAAATAAACATTTGCAAATTAGAAAAAATCTTATAGATTGAACTTGAAACTTTAATTATATTTCAGGTAAAGCTCATTCGAGGTATGTGGATAAAAAGGGAAAATTGAGAGGGTGTCGGGTCAAGTTCCTGGATAGTTCAGTCGGTAGAGTGTTAGTGCGCTAAGCCAAAGGTCCCGGGATCGATACTCGGCCCCGGAACAATTTTTCCCTTGAAATTATTGAATAAATTTATTTTTAGTATTGTAACTGCGTATCACTAATTTTTTTCTATTTCCACATTTTTTATTTTTTATTTCTTGAGTGTCTATGAAACGAGTGAAAGATCGATATAGGCTGGTTTGGAAATTATTGGATTTTATTCTTTGTTAATTTGCGTTACATTCAAGCCTTATGTGAAAATTATTGCGTTTTGTTCTTTGTTTATGCTATCTTGTTTGTTCAGCCCTACTTTACTGCTATTGATTACAATTGCTGCCAGTTTTGTAATTGCGTAGTTTGTTACTATTTAATATACTTCCGCATTCTCTTTATCCTAGCATGCTCATAATTGCTTCAGTGTAAATAAATACAACAGTCAATGCAAATAACCAATAATTATCATTACTGATTTGAACATTTGTTTTAAAAAATGAACGAAAAAACGTAATTGATTGAATCCCTCATGCGTGACCAACCGAGCGACTTTTTCCTAGCGATCACTCCCAGGTTATGATTACCACTTTTTAATTCTAAATGGCCTGTAGAATCTAAGGAAATAAATTTCGAATTATTGTAAAATTACACTAGCGAAAAGTGTTGCTTTCTCCTTCGAAAACCTCTTATTGAACACCTTCCACTGTGTATACTTTTTAGATGACGTTGAGAATTGGTTGAGTTTATTTCTGCGACTGAAGTTCCTGTACTAGAAACGAGGCATGATCCTGGAAATTGAAGCTCGAAATGTGAGCGCAAGTGGCCCCAACCCATCGCTAGCAATTCTCGCAATCTACAGCAGTAACTCAATAACAAAAATTTTTAACGGTCCACGTACAAAAAAATGAGAAGAGACCAGGAGAGGGAGAATGCAGGAATTGCTCAACATTCGTTAGGAAACTGTGTACATCGTGTTGCCTGCCTCTCAGGATGAGTCTTACACATGCGCTAACGTTTTAATGACGAAGCTGTCTTTTCTCTTACTACTTTTTTAATTGACGGACGCCTCCAATTCTGTAATGATTCCACCACTGCAGGATTCTATCATGCGGATTTGTAAGGAACGAGAGTCAGCAAATAGCAAGCCAGCACTTGTAATCTTTTCATCTCGACTCAATTTTGCAGGCCGGATGATATTTGAATGTACTGCCGTGCTAGAGGTTGTCTTGTAAAGACAACGCAACTTAAATGTAGAAGGGTGTCTTACCAGAACTTTCCTAATAATCATCTCTTATATAATTCACGTTTTGAGGAATTCATAAATGAACAACTTTTGAATGGGATATTCACTGGTGATATTCCTAGTATCTCTAACTGAGGGGTTCAGGGCCATAGTGGGCCAAGCGCCATTTATTAACAATTGAGAAAGCAAGGGTTAAAGTTAAATGAATACCATATTTTAATGAAGATTAACATATAATTTAGATTTAATGTGTATACTTTATATTACCTGCTATATGTTTCCATTGAATTATGGTAATAACTTCATATTTTTAACCCTTGTTTTCTACAGTTTTAGTAAATGGCGCTTGGCCCACTATGGTTCTGAACCCTTCAACTCATCACAGTTTCTTAATATTCTTAACTCAACTTTTAATGATATCAAAACACGCTGTTTAATAGTGGATTATAAAAACTTATACGTGATATATAAGGTTATTCAATAGTTTTTTTTTATTTTAGTAGGTTATTTTACGACGCTTTATCGACATCTTAGGTTATTTAGCGTCTGAATGAGATGAAGGTGATAATGCCGGTGAAATGAGTCCGGGGTCCAACACCGAAAGTTATCCAGCATTTGCTCATATTGGGTTGAGGGAAAACCCCGGAAAAACATCAACCAGGTAACTTGCCCCGACCGAGAATCGAACCCGGGCCACATGGTTTCGCGGCCAGACGCGCTGACCGTTACTCCACAGGTGTGGACTATTCAATAGTGGATTATAAAAACTTATACGTAATATATAGGGTTATTCAAAATTAAGTTCCCATTTTGAAATGGCAATAAGTTTGTCAAATTTTTAGATTCAACAAAAATAAAAACACCAATTTGTTCGTAAAAAAATGGAATTTTATTAAAACACGAAAAAATAACTATGACCACCACAGTGTTGTTGAATAAGATACAGTATTTCTTGTATGCTACAAACGGTATTAGTAAGCACATTCCTAGGGATCTTTTACTAACTTCCGATATTGACTATTTCAGTTCCTCGCGTGTAGTAGGTCTACTAAGAAATATATATATATATATATATATATATATATATATATATATATATATATTTTTTTTTTTTCCGATAACCCCATAACTAGTAGTCATTTGGATTGATTTATGTCTGGTGACCTAGAAGGCCAATTGTTCGGAAAATGCCTACTAATTACACAATCAACAAATGCGTTGCGCAGTAGTGTTTTGCATTATTGTGAGTGTGAGGTGGAGCGTCGTCTTGCATGAAAACAATGTTTTTGATTTCATGATTCTCTAACCCTGGTATTGCAAAGTCTTGCAACATTTGAAAATATCGCTGCCCGGTTATCGTCACTGTGTTTGTTTGTCCATTTTCAATTTCCTTACAGAAATACGGTCCTATTATGAAATTGACGTAAACCACACCAGACAATAACCTTGATATCATGTAATCCTTGCTGTATAATTTGTGTCCGGATTATCTTCTGCCCATATCCTGCAATTATGAGTGTTAACACCTCCGTTCAATTCGAAATGTGCCTGATCTGTCCATTTCTCAATCCATGTAACGTTCGATATCTTATCAATGCATATGCTTATTGTCTACTGCATTCATAATAGCACTGAAGGAGGCCAATTCGAACTCGTAAAGGTAAAACTATTGTAAAAATGATTAAAATTACTCTCCTGCAACTGCAGATTCTTTACAGTAATATAAAACAAGCTTTGCAATCGTCATTTGTTTGCCGCATGGATAGTCAACTGAAAATGGCGGCTCCATTGAAACGTTTTGGTGAAACTAACATTAATTAGTTAGAATTTTAGTAAGTCAATTAATATTTTATTGTATTAGAGCACTTTATTTCTTCTAACTTTTATATACTTTCTTCTAATCGTGTAATAGTCAATTAAATCCCACTCAATTTTTTATTTTTTCTAGATAAATCAAAACCTCGAGTGAGATTACTGTTGATAAAATATAGTGTAGTGACCAAAATTGTCAAAATTATAGCCTATCCAGAGAATATCGTACATAGTCACTCATATTATTATTTAGTTACAGTAATTTATTTAATTTGTGTAGTATTTATTTATTGAATTATAAATTCGAGAAATGTTTGTCATTGTCCGAAATTTCTCGCATTTACCAGGATGTCTTGTTTCAGTTCTTTACAGTAGAAGCCCACAATGTAGTGATTTAAACGTAGTCGATAAGTACTATCGATATTCGGTACGTTTCGACAAATGATTGCCGAGGTGAAGAAACTAAATGTTCATTGCTGTTTGTGTTTCTGCATGGGAGATATTTTACAAATCTCCCGAAAATAAATTGACGAGGTTGAAACGCTGAAATTGACGAAAGCAATATCGATGGGCAGAAATATGAAAGAAGCTATATTGTGTCTTCGAGATGATTGAACGGCGGACTAGAGATACACAGCACGTCTAGAGTTCTGCCAGGTCATTCCGCCAGCAGTGCCTCGGTTGCTTTCGATAGGAAAACATGTGGAGTCTCAAACAATCTGCAAAGACAGTTTTAGAGAATGCAGAGCCCATAGACGAGAGAATTTCGACCACCAGTTACAGAAACATTTATTATGGTCTCCATGATTTCAGTAGCTACTAATACGATCGGAGGGGATACAGATATATTTAAAGAGCGCGTTAACCTCAGGGATTGTTTATGCTCCTTCAGTCCCTTTACATGTTCTCGTAATGTTGTTTTAGTTCTGCAACTTTTAGAAGTTTATATAATTTGAACTTTATGTACCTCTCTCAGGCCTCTTCTATTGCTTCCTCTTCGTCTACCGAGTTTATACTTGTCTCTATTAGTGTACTTCGGGCTAGGCTATATTTTTCGTTACTACATTTGTCGAGCTAGGCTATACAGCCTATTATTTTCTTGTATAATATATTTTATTTGATATCTTGAAGAGTTTGTGAATACAGGATGTAAACGATATAAACTGATCAAATTATATAGCTTGTACATCTCGGCCTACTAAATATGATGTGCAGTGAATTGTTTTTTTCCTTCTATTTTTGTTTTAAATTCCTAACATAGCATGTTTTTAGAATTGATAGCAGTTAAATATATACTGTTCGAGTAAATTGTCAATGATCTTTCGTCCAACACACTTAACATCACGACAACAAAGTACCCTGATTTGTAAACAAGGATATCACCACAGTTGCAATGTATTTACGTGGCGGACCGAAGTAAATAATGACGGTCTACTATCATTTTCAAAGAAATTAGACTCACAAATAGCATTTCTTGACAGGAAAACCACAAAAGTAACAGAACAATTTTATTAGATTTTTCTGTTCAGTTGTTTATGCTCTATTTGTAAATAAGCATCTGTTTACTTGCAATTTGAGATATGACAAATATCATGAAAGAAATTTACAGAAACAACAACTCACTATCTGCTGAAAATCAACTGCAAGTGATAAGCGTCGAAGTAGTACAGTGTATCCCAAAGTGAGGGTCGTGTAAGGACCTGAGGGTGTCGTGAGATGTATTACAGAATAAGACAAAAACGGCTTATTAACATACATTTCTTTTGTATTTAGAGATAGAAACATAAACAACATTGAACAAAAAAGTAAAAAAAAGTTTTATTAGTAATAAAATAAAAAATAGTTAATGCGATAAATGCGTCTCCTTTTCAGAAAGTAGATTTTCAAATCAGGACTCTGTATTCCACACACACAAAAATATATCACTTTCAAGTTCAAGGAAATTTCCTGCTTTGGTTTGATGGTTATCATAGACAAGAGACTAATGCATTAATACGAGATTGCAAATATTATACAAAATATAAGAATTGAGTACTTTTGCATGCTCGAGGTATTTCTTAATTTTTTGATCCAAAACTGGTCTACGTTCTGCGAGAAAAAGTGTACGTAGTTTATACATTTCATCAGTAAATTTGAATTCTGAATTCATTTTTGTATGTATTCCAATAAGTCATGCAATAATGAAAAATACAAAAATAATGTTTGATATTTCCGTCTTTGACTTATTTATTAAAATGTCAACAAAGTTATTTTTGCTAATATATCTTATTACACGTGAACGTTTTCGCCCCTTGTTATGGGCACCATCAGACAACTGTTTAGATATCTACAGGGACATCATTTTATTTTTACTAACATTTCTGATATTAACCTGCCTATACCTTTGAATCAACGGTTGCTAACCCCTTTCATGACTGGAGTTCGATGGCGTAATATACAAACAAATCACTTTACTAGGTATAGGAGGGAAGAAAAGTAATTCATCCATTTACGTAAACTAGGAAATATCAAGCTTTTGAGTTTGATAATTTTCATTAGGTTTTTGTTTAATCAAAATACAGTACAGTATTAACAATAAGTGTTTTTAGTCACGAACTGAGCTATCCATGCGGACGTATTCATTATGCAGTGTATATTAGAGTGTATATAGCACATTAGCGTACACTATAGAGAATGAAGTTAAATTGAAAAATAATCATAATATGGATATTTAAAGACATTTTTCAAAATGGTGACGGTTCATTTCGATTAATGTATGTAATTCCAATTACCAGTTTCGTCCTTCGTACTAGTAGGCCTAACTCATGTTGAAATAATTCTGTACTTAATCTATAAAAGAGTACCTTACGTACTGTAAATTCAATCTTCACTTCTGCTCGATCCGAAAAGATAAAATTACTCAGACATTCTATCTACTGTCCGTCCAAGTGATTATGTCGCAGGATCGTAGAAGGGAGGGAAATCGCGTGACAGTTAATTACTTAACGAGGCCTGTTATTTAAGTTATTTTAAACAGTTGTATGTGTATAATATTACGTATATGTCCAATTCCTAACAGATATTAATGTTCTCAGAAAAGAGCTAAGACAGCCCAGCCACTAGCCTTTACCGAGAGGCGAATAGAAGCTGGTGGGGAAAACCCGAATGCGACGTAGGCAAATGGACGACAGTAGGGGAGATCGGCCTAAATTGACATACCATTTTGTTTTCCTTCAATATTATCAAAGTAATTAAAATTTTTGATGTAAATTACTTTTTTAATATTAACTATAGTGCATTATCAAAAAAAAAAAAAACACACACACACACACAAATTACACAATAAATTTTTCTCGTATCATTAAAGAAAACACGTTAATAGAAAACAAGAATTAAGAGTCGTATTTGCATATTTCGCATATTTTCTTTGCTCGTGAAGAAATACCTGCGCATTCAGCATGAGCCTATATTTTACATTTCATTAATTGGAACCATGTTTCTTTTGGCTTAGACTGACTGTAAAGGTCGTTACAATACAAACAAGCTTCATCATCATCATCACCATCATCATCCACATCATCAAACGAATCATCAGCTTCTTCTTGTGAGAATTCCAATCATTTTTCACTATCCTTTTCGATTGTCGGTGAACTCTGGATTTATTTTCTTCTGCCTTTTGCTTTGTCATTTTAATATTTGGGGTACTGGTCAGTTCAGTTGGCCCTTGGATTGCTCTACGTTTCGCTGTAACTTTATCTGACGTAGGCAAAGGTGAAATTTCTAAAATAGGAACTTTCAAAGCTACAGCCATATCACAATTTTTTTCATTTGAGGAAGCATTAGTGTATGCAGCATGTGATGGTGATGAGGATTCCTTGGCAGCATTAGTCAAAGATGTAGATGAAGAAGGAAATTATTCTGCATTACCTGGCTCCTTGGGACGATCTGTTTTCTCAAATATGTCAGCATTCACTGGGCAGAGTCCTGTCTTCTCAAAACCACTTTGAGCTGTTTTTACACTAGCAGCTTTACCAAATGCAACTGAAAGAATTGAACTTATCTGATATTGTGTAACGACTCCACCAGGATGTGCCTTCAACCATCTGGTAATCTCCTGGTCATAGAAAATCTTAAAGGGGCCAAAGAATGCAACATCAAGGGGTTGCATACGATGGGTACAGTGGGGAGACAAACAAACCATAATTACTCCATTTGTTTTAGCATATTCTAGCACGTCTAGATTTTTGTGGCTAGAATGCCCGTCCAAAACCAAGAGAACCTTATCTTCCAAGCTCGCCTTCACATGCTGGAAAAAGTGCTCCAACCACTGCAAGAAAACCTCTCCCGTCATCCAACCTTTCTCCTGAACAAGTCCTAATATTCCTACTGGCGCACCATCTAACAATTCATGTTTCCAATTCTTACGTGGGAAGATTAGGGCAGGAGGTACAAAATGTCCTGTAGTTCCCATGCAACACACCGCTGTAACATGCTGTCCTCTCTCAGCACTTGTCAAGCATCCTACTGTTTTTCCCCATGGCAGCAAATATCTTTCTTGGTTTTTGAACCGTTGATAAGGCACTTTCATCAACATTATAAATTCGCGTCATACTGATATTGGTATCAGTTATAACTCTCTCATATGTTTAAAAAAATTAAAACTCTTGGCTTATTGAAACCCATATCACGAGCAGCACTTGTAGGTTCAGGTTTTCTTAGACAAATGTCAGGATTACGTTTACGAAAGTCAATCAGACAGTCTCAGCCTGCCATACGAGTGACTTTATTGAACCGGTGTTCTATGTCATTCATTTCGGTCAGCTGATATGCAAGTATTCTTACTTCAATAGCCGTCAATCCAAACATTCGAGATTTTAACAGCTTGATGTGATCAACGAGCTCCCTCTCTAGATTTTTATCAACAGTGCATTTATAACGTCCTAGACCTTTCTCAGTGCCACGTAACATTTTGTTTTTCCCTTTTGACACTCTTCTTCTGAGAGTTGCTTGTGGCACACCATATTGCTTTGCAGCTTTAAACCATCCCAGTTCTTTGTTTTCAACAGCCTGTATAGCTCTTTGCATGCAATCTTTATCCCCAACTTTGAAAGTTTTCCATTTGTATTGCCCAACCATCTGTAAAGAAGTTAATATATAATATTTTGGATCAAATTTAATATTTTCAATTTTTGAAAACATTCAAAATTTTGTTTATAAATTAATAAAGCTACTTTTGAAGTTATTTCAGTATTCGTAATTAGGCTAATTTATAACATAAAACATTATAAACACAGATATTCCATTATATCTGCAACTTTTAATTTGTCCGGGCAAAGTGACATAACTATGTCACTTTACCCTGATCAGTAGTATGTCACTTTAGCCTGACACCATCTGTTGTACATAACTTAAAAATTCCGCCATTATAATTCCACAATCACGTCAACCAAAGTACTGCTGCATTCCTTAATATTTGGTATACTAGAGTATTCAATACAAACTCTATTTAAAACAAGCGACATGACATAAGAAACAAGAAACAAATCTTACCTCAAAAGTTTGAACAATCTGTATTTGGAAATGAACTTCCTACGTAACACAGAGTGCGTCTTGAATGCTACCATCAATAAAGGTTATGTATTCCCAATGTAGCAACACAATACAACCTGGAAATGCAGCGAGATTTGTGACGTTTCTTAGAAACACTCAGTATGTCAATTTATCCGAGTATGTCAATTTAGGCTAGTTTCCCCTATCTTTGCGAAAATGATGCAATATTGAAAGCTCTTTCGTCATTGGAAAACGCGAACATATTTTTGAAACGTACTGTGACGGTAAGGCTACTATGACTTGGATCTGTGTGGAAGACGGTTGAACTTCATTCGTAGAAGGGGTGGGAGTGAAGTACATTCAAAAACTCAGGTACAATAAAAATGGAAGTAAAAATAAAATGATGTCCCTGTATATATATATATATATATATATATATATATATATATATATATGGTGAATAAATCAATATTACATATTGAAAGAGTTTAACCAAGTTTTACAAACTTTAAAATTCAAAAAATTTTTAAAAAAGATTTCGAATTGAAAAGCAAAGATAATCAATTAACAAAATTACATATAAAATTGTTTTTTTTAAATTCATATTTAATAATATCATACTAAAATTGCCTATGGCAGATAATAAATTTTACGAAAAACATGCTTCACTATGTTATGGGTAGAGCCGATTATCCATCTTTTTCGATTAACTGTTTCTTCTCTCACCTTCATTAGGACGGATAATTTACATTCTACTGTACTGCATTAGAAGCAGAATTTAAGATGCCATATTATACGCTAAATATATCATTTTTGACAAAAATGTCAGTTACCGTGTTTTATGCCCGAGTTCCTCAATTGCTTCATAATTTTGTCATACAAAAAATAGCGTATGAAACACGCTTAGAATAACCGTACGTACCACTTCGGTAGAAAGGTCTACTTTCAAGTGAAAATGACATTAGTCGCGTGTTCTTCAATCACTGACATCGTGAAAGAGGTTAAAATCTTATGCAAATTCTAGTGATGAACTGAACTCGGTCTGACGAAGTACAAAGATGAATGCATCTCATCCGTCTGGTACCGCGGGAAACAATATGATAATACCGCAAACTCTCTTCTTCCCTTTTCAAAGATAATGCAGTCGTCTATTTCCGACCCCTTTCTTCAAACTCTGGCAGATCAGTGTCTGGAGCATAAAAGAAACAGGAAGAGAGGAAAAAAGGATAGAAGAGACTTTTCATCAAGCCCTCGCTGCACATGGAACCTCCCCTCTTGGTCTCCTTTATATGGTCTCGTACTTTATTAAGTCTCTCGCCAGCACACAGTAGCAGAGGGACTCCAAAAAGTATGAAAGAATTGTTCCTGCTCGCTCTTCAATGGGACAGACACAGTCTGGTGAAGCTCACCATTGCCACTCGCCGCCTGGTCCGATAATCGGATAATGATATCGATTGATCGACCTGTTACTTTAATCTATTTACGGTGATGTAAGAATCTCACATTTCACCCCAGACTCTATTCTACTCCCAGTTCGAGAAACAAAAATGTTATTTCCAAATAAAGGTTTTGTGTTACATATCTCACACTACTTCATTCATTCATCATCATCATCATCATCATCATCATCATCATCGTCGGTTAATACACATAGTAGCAAGACTGTGCACAAGTGGGATTTTGGGGAGATCACTCCTAAATTTACAAACAACTCACAAGTTACAAAGTGAAATACAGGATTGTTTCCGATCTCTGATAACGATTTTGAAATAACGTCATGTGTGTGAGGAGTCACACGACAACTGAACTGTGGTCAAAGGTGACAGACCAGTAGTTAGTGAGTTCATAGTCAAAGTGCACAGTATCTCACAGCACCAATGTCCAAGAAAATCGAACCTTTTTGGGAGGGGTACATTAAGAACCTTTCCGATGCCAAGTATAGTTAAGTGAAAATGGACCTAATAGAAGTCTGCAAAAAACGTAGTTTCCTTATTCCAAGAAAGATATCTTCTGTGTGTCATGAGCGTGAGGAGTCACACGACAACTGAACTGTGGCGCGAGGTGACAGACCAGTAATGAGTGATCTCATAGTCACAGTGCACGTAGACTCACACCAGAAATTACCAAGAAAATCGAGCGTTTTTGGGAGGGGTACATTAAGAATCTTTCCGATGCCAAGTATAGTTAAGTGAAAATGGGGCCTAATACAGTAGAAGCCTGCGAAAAACGTGGTTTCGTTATTTCCAAGAAAGACATCTTCTGTGTGTCATGTGCGTGAGGAGTCACACGACAACTGAACTGTGGTCAGAGGTGATAGACCAGTAGTGAGTGATCTCATAGTCAGAGTGCACGGTGTCTCACAGCACCAATGCCCAAGAAAATCGAGCCTTTTTGGGAGGGGTACATTAAGAACCTTTCCGATGCCAAGAATAGTTAAGTGACAATGGGCCTAGTAGAAGCCTGCAAAAAACCTAGTTTTGTTATTTCCAAGAAATACGTCTTCTGTGTACTTAATAAGACTGGTAAAGCTCGGATGGGATTAATTTGTGTCATCTTCTGTGGTAGTGCGGCTTGTGACGAGGGGTGGATTTTCTTGCTTTTTTTCCCTCTAGAATTGATCTCATTCGAGATTTGCCAGTCGTATTAAGTACACAGAAGATGCCTTTCTTTGAAATAACAAAACCAGGTTTTTTTTTTTGGAGTTTCCTATGATTTTCATTTAACGATATGCTCTATACTATGTATTGCGGGTTGCGTTCAGTGATGTCATCGTGAGTACAAATTTTTCGACGGCTGATATAGATCGTGATGAGTAATGCCATTTGAAGTTCTCAATTTTCTTATTTCTATTATCATTGTTACATACTTTTGCTGATTTGCGAGTGAATTTCATTTCGCCTGCTGTTTACCGCTGCTAATCTTGTTTCATGTATTCGCTCTGGATATATCCAAATTTATTTTATCACAATATTAAATACACAGGATGAATCGTAAGTAATGTCATAATTTCAGAAGGTCATTCTTTCAGAAAACACAAACAGAAAAGTATAATAGAATTTTGCTCGTTTTTGCTTTCTTTTCGAGATAAAAATTGTTTTATATGAAACATACAATAGGATGTTTTGGAAAAGCCATTGATGCAAGCCTCAATATGATCAGTAAACTTAAGAAAGCAGTGTATTTTGATAATAAACAATTGAAAGAATTTTAGTTGTGTCCTTTAAATATGCAGAAATTTCATCGGAACAAATGTAATACTGTCAAATTCCTTTTCCGAACGAAAAGTTACATTTGTTCGGATCAAATCTCCGCACATCTAAAGGACGAAACTAAAATTGTTTCAATAATTTATCATAAAACTGTACACTGCTCTCTTAAGTAGACTGAACATATTGGGAATTAAATCAAGGCTTTCCCAAAACATATGATATATTTATATGAAACATATATTTCATATATAAATAATGTTTATTTCGAAAAGAAATAAAAATTAGCAAAATTGTATTAACATTTTTTGTTTCAAACATCTGAAAGAATAACCCCACTTACGGTTCACTTTGTATATCCCAAAAACAAAGGTTACGGGCGTGAGTAAAGAACCAGTTACAGTAGTACAGTAGGTGCAAACTATTAGTTTACCTCAAAATTATAGAACAAGTTAAGATTATTGACTATTTTGGAGTGACTGTATCATTGCAGTACCATTATTGAACTTTAATAAATTACAATCTAATTTACAGACAATATTTCTGGTCTCTTAGAGGACACACATTTGATATGTTATGTGGCACCAGCATGATAGATGCCCAGCATATTACACCTTAAGAGCCCGTAGGGTTGTGGACCCAAAATATTCTGGTGGGTGGATTGGACGTGGAGGACCAATTCGACGGCCGCAAGGAAGCACAATGACATTGTAACTGACAAAATGAACTTTTTCAGTAGAGTTAAAAACTACTTTGGACGGTTGTGAAGAATCAGGATTTTTTAATTAGACTTCATTTCTTTATATTTTCATTATTGAAATGGATGTCCTATTCTATTGCAATGATAACACTTTTTCTGAAATTAATCCTTAAATGCGTATTGTTACTTACAATACTGAAAAGTTAACACACATTACCGATATGAATATTGTAAGTGATATACTATAGTATTGCTTGTGAAAAAAGGAACAATAATGTCACCGTTTACATTTACAAATATTGTAACTACATAAGTACAGATGTACATAAACATTTACAAAAAAATAATAACATGTTTCACAATGCAACTAAGTTATTAATCACTGTCACAATTTTCAGCAATTTTGGCGCCTTAAGTCCTTTGTAGAATCGGTGATAAATGGAGGAATGTGGGGATGTTTTTCGTTACACAGTGATAGCAGATCTTTGAGTTTACCTTGGGAGATGGGGAATAGAGCAGTGTGTAGGCACATTTTAGATTCATATCCTTCCAAATCTTGCATCTTCTTGTCACTTTGCTTTGTATATTAATACCATGTTCACGCTTATCAAAATGATTGTATTTTATGAATTCTTTTTGTCTACCTAATTCAAGATCAATTCTTCTGTCAAATTCCAGTTGTCTTTTTCGTCGGTGATTAAAGACTTCAAGTTTTAAAGATCAGTTTGTGCCATTTGAGTTACGTCATAGGGATTTCCACTTGTTTTAGCTATTTTCACTAGCATTACCCACTATTCAGGAGTGAGTACGGTTAATCCCCTTTTCTTTCGTTAAATTAAAGCATGGTTTGAATTTGCTTTATTCTATGTGTGCTTTTTCCAAAAACTTATGTGTAATTTTAACATTGAACTTCCTACTTATAAGCAACAGTTCTGAACAGTTCTTTGAAAAAATATTAATTCCTCTATAGGCTATTTTCATTTGCTTTCTTCTTTCTTTTCATCCACTTCAATAGACGACTATAAATTTCATTACAGTCTCTTCTTGCAACGGATTCATCCCATAAGACAAAGTACCATTTATTTTTTCCCATGTAATAGATTGTAAAATTGTACGTAGAGTATTTTTAGTAACAGAAGGTTATAACATTGGAATAAGGAATTTGATGAACTTCTTTGATATATTTTTAAACAGGCCTTGAAGAAGTTAAATGATCCATTGAATGAAAAATACAAGAATTCAATAAGATGTGTTAAGAAATTAAGTCGTTACTCATATCTCCGTAATGAACTTCGTTACAAGAAATATATACCCATAGTATTATACTCCCGTCGCTCTAATTTCCGGCAGCCAATCACGTTGCAGGTCGGCTACATTTAAACGTGTGCGTCTCGTGATTCGCTGATGAAGATGTAAAGCATTTCTTAAGGCTGGATAAATACTTAATATATAATCGCCCGCCATTTTGGCTCTTTCGTTGGCGTTCGCAGAAAGCACACGAGGACGTTATTTGCCGCTCAATTATTTGCTGAATTACAGTGCGTTTGATTTATTATCATAAGAGCTACGACATGATAATGTTTAACGGTGTGGCAAATAGATCCCTCGTCTGGTAGCTCGGCAACGAAAGAACAAAAATGGCGAACGATACAACCTACCTAGACTTTATAGAGCCTTGACTTCCTAAGACGTAAGCAAAGAGGAGGAGTCACGCCGGGAATAACAGCGTCGCGACTATAATTTCCCATTATAGTTATACAACTTTTGTATGAATGAACTTTTCATCTGGCACCTAAGAAAAATTTTAATTTGGGTGAGCAAGATAAATCGAACGCGCTGTATAGTTTACTTGAGCGTAGTTCAGGCAATTTCTGACTCTAACACCCACTCTGTTGTCTGCAATGGTATTTTTATTTCACTGGTCAAAACACTGAGTCCGTCTATATCCTGGCTTATCGGGCGTTTGAAGTGGGTCCAGGAATCCGTTGCGATGTAATGTGAGCTTGTCCTAGATTCCTCGCACCTTTGATTACAAGTTTCTGACAATCCAGACAAGCTGAAATATGATGTCATTCCACTCAAGAAAACGATACACCTCATGTGATTGGAGTCGTGGTGTTCCTATCCACTCAACACTTCTCAGTATTGGAACTGACGAAAATAGCAGAAGACTTACCAGAAATGACTACTGCGAATCGCACCTTGGAACATAGTAAAATGGCATGAAATAGATAACTGATTGAATTTATAAATGTATTTATTTGTTATTTAATCTCCTAATATATAGAAATTCTACTTCATCATTACTTTTACAGAGTCTTTCTTAAGTAACGAGTCTATCGAAAAATCAACTATTTTAGATAATTTTTTGAAATGATGTTTATCGTCACGAGAAAGAACCCTTCCCGGTGCCGTAGAGTCGATTTAGAAGCAAACATCCCCTCTCCCCGCCGCCAGAGGAAGCTACGTATTCATGTGTAATGTGCATTTGGTGCCATTTTTAAGTTTTTATTTCGTAGAGGAAGTGTTTCCAGGGAGATGAATCGGTCGCACAGGTCCAATCCGTTGGCCTCCGCGATCACATGATTTGACTCCCCTGGACTTCTTTCTCTGAGAATTGAAGGATCGTGTCTATGCGACTAAGTCACGCACCATTCCTCAATTAGTTGACTGAATTGAACACACGATACAAATGGTTATGCCTGACATGCTCACCTGAGTACATTAAGAGTCGATACGTCGCTTACATTTGTGCATTCAGCACAACGGAAGACATTTTGAAAATTGTACACCATAATTTGTCAACAATTGACACTGTTTTTACATTTATGTGTTTTAATAAAGCTTTAAAACATTAACCATTCTTTCGTTTAATAGCTCTGCCTGCGAGGGGAGTGGGTGTTTGTTTCCAAATCGACTGTACTGCACCGGAAAGGGTTTTTTCTCGCAATGTATGTTTAATTGATTTCGTTTTTAAATGATATGTTTTGAGGACTTGAGGTTATAACTTACAACATTAGTGTGTCAAAAATATGAAATACTAGTATTAATAGTATTACATGTTTATATCATAGTTCCCTGTTTCGTTATTACTGTTCGCATCTTTATGAGGAGAGAAAACATCACCTTCCAACGAACTTAGAAACCAGTGGAAGGAAAAAGTAATGCAGGAAGGCATAAAATAAGTTCGACAAAATACATGAGAGACGATTCATCTGGATTCAGTATTACGGTTGGAAAAAACACCTTCTAATGAAGATGCTGAATGCTTGTTCTGTGTTTTTCTTAGTAGAGGTCATTTTGACTTTGCAATTTCATTAATCTTGTAACTTGTTAATATACTGTAATTCCATATTGTACCTCCATTTTTTCACGAAGGAAATATGCTAGACTTTGAGGAAATTATTTTTCCAGATATTTTATAACATCTTCCGAACTTTTAAGTCCTGTGTACCATTCACAGGGACATTTAGCAATAAACAGGACGATGCTTTACGTTCAGTATTCAAAACATGTAGGTTCCAAAATAAAAAAAAAAAAACAAAATGGTATTCCATATTTGTAATACTTCCTCTGTTACATTATATTAGGGACCTACATGATATATATTTCCGGTGGAGCAGGGGTTCGTGACTTCAAACTTAGACGAGAATGATGGATTTCGAAGAACGGAAAACCTTTGGGATTGTTTCCTACGGAAATGGAAGATGTGGGTTGCTTGTAGTATATTTACAACACATGAAAGGACACTGCCTTATAGAGGGCTTGAGCTAAATTTTATCTCAATTCTCGCTTACGTTGAAATCGTGATTAGGGGAAAGTAGCCTTCAATGGACCAGCTAACGATTTATTTTATCTAACAAAGGCAGTGCCTTAAAATTCCGTTCATAGGCTTGAACAATTACATTACTAATATAGGAATGATAAAATTAAGCTTCAGAGCTACATTCTGTTTATATCTGTTAGATTAACTCATTTAAAATTCGACTATTGGTTCAATGAAGGCGACAGGGTTCTGTGAATGTACCACCATGTTCCCGTGAATGGACCAAAAGAAAAATTTTAATAATATCTCAAAATAATGTCAACAAATGACAAATCAAAACAATCAAGAAACATAGATTCGATTAATGGATATTAAAGTTACTTTTAATCCAATTGTAATCGTATTTCGAAACTGAAAATAAAGAAAAACACAGTCCTTGTCATTTCATTGTTTTAAAGTTTTATGCTATTTCAAAATAACTAATACAGTATTTAAAAATGTTAGCACACAACTTTAAATTACATGATAGCAACATAATGATGAGATTGTACACATGAAATTATTTTCTGGAATCTGTGATTATTGTTATACTGTAGATAAAACAGTCTTCCTTTTCAAGACACACATGCCACACAAAGTATTTCTTTTTACTGCGCCTAACATTTGCACAAGCTTCATGTACCCATTTCCTGCAAGACATACACTGAATCATATTTTCCTCGATGGTTTCTTCATACATGAAACAAAACCAGGAGTCCTGATTTTGATTGATACCTGAAGGGAATTGCTTTCCATGAATGATCCATTTTAAAATGCAGTCCATTCATGGGAACTCCAGCTGGTCCATCCGTAGCGACTTCGCCATTTTCTAATCACACTTGAAGAGCGCTGAAGAGGTTATACAAAATGTATGAATACACAACTAAAAAGGAAGCAGACAGAACACTGCTTCCAGCTATATATGTCATTTCATAAATTAATGTCATTAAGCCAATGTGCTCTGTACTTAAAGATATTTTAAAATTATAGTAACATAACAAAAACGTATCTGAGGCTCTTGTTCAGCCCACGTGTTTGCTGCCGCCACCAAAGACAACTCAGGAGAAGTGACATATGCGAGGAGGAAACCTTGAGGTTTTACGCATACGCAGTCAATATGACCAAGAATGTGACAACGGTTCATTGAAAGCAAGGGTTCATCGATGACTACTCTCTCCTAAGGTGTTACTAATATTACACTGCTGCTATTACTACTTCTACTACTACTACTACTACTACTACTACTACTACTACTACCAAGTCTGCTCTTACTCCTTCTGCTACTACTACTACTACTACTACTACTACTACTACTACCAAGACTGCTCTTACTGCTTCTGCTACTACTACTACTACTACTACTACCAAGACTGCTCTTACTGCTTCTGCTACTACTACTACTACTACTACTACTACTACTACTGCAGCTATTACTGTTACTACTGCTGTTACTGCTACTACAATTCCTGCTGCTAATACTGCTACTATTACCACCAAAAATATAATTTAATGTTACAATATACTTTATTGTACAGGGACATCACTTTATTTTTACTTGCATTTTTATTGTACCTGCGTTTCTGAATGTACTTGAGTCCCACCCCTTTCACTAATGTTCCTGCTCCCGTCAGCCACACAAACTAACGGCCGCTGTTACATTCGAAGTCTGCTAGCAGTGAAGTAAACAGTCCAGAGTATAGCGTGTTTCAGAAATATGGTTGCGTTTTCTATAGAAGAAAGAGCCTATATTATTGAAGCTTATTTCCAGGGGCAGGTATTTATGGAGATTAACTTTATCATTTGTGTTTTTAATACTGGTGTCGGCGGACATTGTTGGAGACGGATTTGTACTCTTGGCGGGTATTAATGGAAATTTTGAAAAAATACAATTATTTTGAAATTGGAGTATTAACTCAGTATGAATATTACTTTACAAATAATTAATATCAAAGATTCGTTGGATTCTAGTAAAGGTGCGGTATGGCTAATAGACAATATTTGTTGGATTGAGACTGTATTTAACACACATGCATTAAACACGAAAAAAACTTGCAGCCCTCAAATTAACACTTTCAAATTATTAGCGAAATGTTGAATTCTCCGTCTTTTTTGTTCACTAATGTAATCAGAACACCTGGAATACCATGAAATGTAGCCTATTTCGATATTATAACTAATTCTAAAGAAAAAATAGTCTGAAAAAAGAACTCAGAATATGAAATTCGCTATAAAACGACACAATAATAATCCGCGAATGTGTTCATATTTCCCTATTAGAACTCTATTTCGCGATTTGTCGTGATTATTTTATCCGCATATTATTAATCAGAATCACTTAATTCGTAAAGATTAGTAAAAATATATTGTATATCTATTATGTCGTGATTTTCGCGATCTCCATAAACACCTGCCCTGCTTACTTCGCACAGGTACGGTGTGTAGCATGACTGAATAACTTTAGC
The DNA here is from genome assembly GCF_040183065.1 of Periplaneta americana. NCBI lineage: Eukaryota > Metazoa > Arthropoda > Insecta > Blattodea > Blattidae > Periplaneta > Periplaneta americana. Next base: position 133,995,106 of record NC_091123.1, on the reverse strand, counting down.
CTATCTGTGTGGACTGAGCAGAAGTGAAATTAGAGTTATCGAAAGTACGGTAATATGCTGAATAAAGTATCCATTATATAATGAATACAACCGCCTGAAGAGTTGAGTTAAAAAAAAAAAATGTTACTACTCTACTGTATTTTGATAAAATACCCTAAAAGTAATAAACAAACTGAAAATCGTAATATCGCATTTCCCTGTAACATTAGTGGATACACTACTTTACTCTCCTCCTATAGCTAGTAAAATGATTTGTTTACATATTGCACTAGTAACACCAAACTCCTGTAATGGAAGGGGGTAACAGTGTTTCCGAGTATAGCCAGGTTAATGTTAAAAATGTTGGTAAAAATAAAGTGATGTCCCTGTAGTATAGGGTAATAATCTATTTTAGGAAAACAGAGTTCTCTGAAATCTCAGCCCAAAGTACTAACAGTTTGGAAACGAAAATTATAATAAAAAAGAAAGATATTTTGGATGACTTATGAATGAGATGTCCCGCGCCGTGGCGTCGTGGTCTAAGGCATCCTGCCTAGGACTCGCGCTACGGAATGCGCGCTGGTTCGAATCCTCATGGGAGAAGAAATTGTCTCATGAAATTTCGGCCAGTGTATGGGACCGGTGCCCATCCAGCATCGTGATGCACTTGGGGAGCTACGATAGATAGCGAAATCCGGTTGCGAATGCTGCTATAACGGCTGGGGGGGATCATCATACTAAACACACGATACCTCCATTCTGGTCGGATGATCGTCTACCTCTGCTTCGGCATGTGGGCGTAAGGCCAGCAGCCGGCTGGTCGGTCTAGGCCCTTCACGGGCTGTAGCGCCGCGGGTTATTATTATATGAATGAGATGGAAAGAAGTTAGTTATACCCAAGTCTAAAGCGAATGATGACGTCGCTTTGGTTACATTGCAGTGAGCACGAAAATATTCGTACGATACATGGACACATAATATCAAGTTACATCTGCCTTGGAGAACTCGCCTAGTAAACAGATCTCTAGACAGCTGCTCCCTCTGGCTTGTAGCGTGACATTTATTTTTGTTTCTCGTTGTCGGAGCGATCGATGTCCAATCCAACTCCGTCCCAATCTCCTGGTATCGTTTGCACCGTCTCCTCATATCCAGCGGGGCATGAAGTCACGAATACAGCAAATCAGAAGGCCGATACCAGTTGGCATGGCAACCTGTTTATACTCTGCCTGTCGCGGAGTTCTCTGTGTCACATCTTCTTTTGTTCATCCTGTTGCTTTATAGAATTTCTTCCTGTTTCTTCGTCCCCCCGTCCTCACCTCATGGCGTCGGCACATGGCATGTGTAAGCGTGATTTTGTTTCTCTTGTATGGCTGCTAGCGTGAAAGTGTGTTCACTGATATGCAAACTTCGCAGTTTCAACATGGATGAGTTCTCTCTTATTCGATGCATACCAAATATTTTTTCTCTTGCTGTTATTAGCCGCTCTTTCAGTGGGTTGAAAAGATTTACAGGACGGAAGTATCCATCCACTCGTCTGCTTCTAAGTTTTTATAACCACATCAGCATCTAGATAACTTAAATTTAAATGCAATCAAATAATTATTTCAGAAATACAGTATTTAATAATAATAACAGGCATCTCATTAGTTGGTGACTTTTTTACCTGACAGAATGATTATAAATTAAGACTAATGCCAGAAGGTCCAATAAAATGGGTCCAACAACAGTATTTGTAATAACACAGGGACATCATTTTATTTTTACTAACATTTTTAATATTAACCTGGCTATACCTTTTGCTACCCCTTCCCACGACTGGAGTTCGATAATACTGCGTAAAATAAAAACAAATCACTTTACTAGGTATATGAGTTATCCATGCGAACGTATTCATTATGCAGTGTATATTATACTGTCTACAGCACATTAGCGTACACTATAGAGAATAAAGTTAAATTGGAAAATAATCATAATATGGATATTTAAACACATTTTTTAAAATGGTGACCGTTCATTTCGATACAGGGTTCAGTCCTTTTGTGCATATTATCGCACTATAGACTATTGTACCTAATTCCAATTACCAGTTTCGTCCTTCGTACTAATAACTCATGTTGAAGTAATTCTGTACCTACTCTGTATAAACGTACCTTACGTACTGTAAATTCAATCTTCACTTCTGTCTGATCCGAAAAAATAAAACTACTCAGACATGCTATCTACTGTCCGTACAAGTAGTTATGTCGGAGGTTCGTAGAAAAGGAGGAAATCACGTGACAATTAATTATTTAACGTTTAACGAGGCCCTTTTATTTAAGTTATTTTAAACAGTTGCATAATATTACGTAGACGTCCAATTCCTAACGGAAATTAATGTTTTCAGAAAAGACTAAGACAGCCAAGCCACTAGCCTTTTCAGCGGCGTGAGCAGAAGCAGGTGGGGAAAATCGGGATGCGACGTAGGCAAACGGACGACAGCACCTGTGCGAAAATATGATTCAATATTGAAACCTGTTTCGTCACTAGAAAACGCGAACATATTTCTGGAACGTACTATACTCAGTACTGCTTGACTGCATGTACGCAGCCTTGGTTGTGTTGGAAGTTTGCTAGTAGAAGGGGTGGGAGTGAAGTACATTAAAAAATCGGGTACAATAAAAATTGAAGTCAAAATAAAATGATGTCCCTGTACATGTCTAACAGGTATTGTACTGCAACTCAAGATTTCAGGAATAACTCCCTGTAAAGCTGATTTGAATAATTTCGAGGAAAAATTGTTCCGGGGGCCGGGCATCGAACCCGGGACCTTTGGTTTAACGTACCAACGCTCTACCAACTGAGCTACCAGGGAACTCTACCCGACACCGATCAAATTTTTCCTCTATATCCACAGACCTCAAACTTTACAGGGAGTTATTCCTGAAATCTTGATTTGCATAATACACGTCACTGTTCGTTAACAGAAAACCACAATTTAAGTCACACAGAGTTAGTGTGCACTCGAAGTTGGTTGCTTGACGGTTGTCAGCCCGCTTTGAGGTCTGTGGATATGGAGGAAAAATTGGATCGGTGTCGGGTAGAGTTCCCGGGTAGCGCGTTGGTACGTTAAACCAAAGGTCCCGGGTCCAATGCCCGGCCCCGGAACAATTTTTCCTCGAAATTATTCAGGTATTGTACTAATTTGATACATACATCTAATAGCAATCTAGGTCCAATTTTGTGATGTCCAACCAGCGTTGCCAACACTGAGGCTTGACTGGATCACGTAATTGGTTCCAGATTATCGTACTTTTGATTGGAGGATCATACACTACATACAAAATAGGCCTATTTTGATTTATTTTACCTAAATTCCCTTCACAGTGTTTCATTTAAACGATTTTTTTAGAAAATAGATATCAAAAAGTCAAAATTGACAATTATAATAGCAATTATAAATTGAGCGATATTCGAATTCCACAAGGTACAGTATTAGGACCAATGTTACTTATAATATTTTAATAATTTGTTGAAAATTGATCTAAATAAATATAGTGGTAATATATTTTCTTTTGCAGGTGATACTGTACTAACATTTAATGGAGAAAAATGGGATAACACTTATTTAAAGTCCACATCTGTGGAGTAACGGTTAGCGCGTCTGGCCGTGAAACCAGATGGCCCGGGTTCGAATCCCGGTCGTGGCAAGTTACCTGGTTGAGGCTTTTTCCGGGGTTTTCCCTCAACCCAATTTGAGCAAATGCTGGGTAAGTTTCAGTGCTGGACGCCGGACTCATTTCACAGAGGTTCAACACAAGTTTGGCCATGGCCATCAGGTTCACCTGATTTGATGTCCTTAGACTTTGTTTTGTGTTTGGGCTATCAAGCCAAAAGTGTACAAAATTGAAGTAAGGAATCTACAGGACCTGAAGAATCTAATTCTAGAAGCATCCGGCATATCACCTTCTTTCATTCAGACGCTAAATAACCTAAGATGTTGATACAGCGTCGTAAAATAACCTACAGTACTTAAATAAAAAAAAAAATCTTTAAATGCTAGGAAGGAAATGAAGTAGTGAAAAATTACCTTGACTCTAATCTCCTGTCCTTAAATACTAATAAAACTACCTATATTCCATTTTCTTTAACAACGAAAGGTTTACCTCCACCTATGAATAATTATCACTTAGTAATACATAATATTTAATGTAATGAATTAACAAAATAATTATTGTAATTGCCCACATCTAACACCTTTCACACAAGTTAAATACGTAGGAATAATTATAGAAACAAATTGATTTCATGTGTACAAGTGTAAGAAAGACAATTTTTAAATTCATAATATTTCGAAATTTTATCACTAAGGAGGCATTGAGAATAATAATTTTTGCTTTGATACAATCAATAATACAATATGGTATAATAAATTGGGGTGGAGTAGCATCATCTGTACTTAATCCATTAATTTTATTACACAAAAGATTAATAAGAATTTGTCTGACCAAAAATATTGATTACCCAACAAATTTAATTGATACAGATTTTAATGCATTAACTATTGAAGAAATTTATAAATATAGTTTACTAACTTACTACCACAGAAATCAAATAAAAAATAAATCTAATCGACATGAATATCCTACTCGAAGACAAAAGTCTACTTTTCCATTAATTGAGCCTAAATGTCATACAAGTGCAGCTCTTAAACATGGTGCTAGTTTCGGCCCAAGACTTTATAATAAAATTACAAACCGTTTTCCAAATTTGAAATATTTTAAAATTGAAGCTTTTAAAAAATAAATTTATAAATTGTTCATGATATATAATATTAACAAATGTATTTCATTTTTTACCTTTTATTTCTGTCGACTATAGTCATGTTTTTATTGAATATCACTGGCTTCTGTATGATTGTCAATTTATATTAAATATGTATTTTTCTCTCTTTTTCTCTTTCTTCTTTTTTTGCTCTTGTGTGTTATTTATTAGTTTGAATTAATTTACTTACTGTATTTAGTAAACTGTCTTTGTAAATTTTATGTTTTGGCTAAGACCACACTGTACACGAGCCGGGCTCTTACGGTAGTGGCTAGAAATATTTTTGTTTTATAAATTTAATTTGTACTCATTAGCTAGCTAGTTAAATAAATAAAAAATAAACAAATAAATACTTGTTAAAAATTAAATATCAGCAGATAAAATGATTTTTAAACACTTTGTTTTCTGCTTACCTTGGGAGGAACCTCAGAAGGATCAACAACAGCAGGAACAGAAGAGCCATCTAGCCCTTTTACAGTTTGTTTAATCAGAAAAAAACCAAGCTTCAAGTGTAGGAATTGTTTACCATAATTTTCTACAATTTTGTTTCAGTTCTGTATATTTAAGTACACCGGATGTAGATTTTTGGGAGTAGGATCTACTAGGACCACTATCGCTATTCTCTGATTCCATTTGGCACTATTTCAAGTCAGAACCTATCACAATGACACCTGATTACTTACTACCGTGCACTACCACAAACACAACTGGCACAAACAAGCATTGTAGCAGGCTGTTTCTTGTTCCTTTGTAGGACAAAATAGTCCCATATTTTGAATATGTTCATTTCCTTTTTCTGTTATGGAATTCTCAAAACATTATAGACCTAGCCAAATTATTAGTTATTATATGCTTACGTGGAAACAGTAATTATGTTTAGACATTGAGAGGATTGGAGAGACTATTTCTCTGAGATATTTAGAAATAAACAATGGAATGTTTGTCAACATCATTTTTGAATAGCCACAATTAATGGCTACATCGTCATTTCTTGTCGCTATAATAATGTTTGTTACTGTTGCTCCTAGGTATTTGAATTTTTCCACTTCTTCAAAGGATAAATTTCCAATTTTTATATTTCCATTTCGTACAACATTCTCGTCACGAGACATAATCAAGTAAAATTCCCGTGTTTTCCCTAATCGTTTGTGGATTTTCTCCTAACATATTCACGTCATCCGCATAGACAAGCAGCTGATATAACCTGTTCAATTCCAAACCCTCTCTGTTATCCTGGACTTTCCTAATGGCATACTCTAGAGCAAAGTTAAAAAGTAAAGGTGATAGTGCATCTCCTTGCTTTAGCCCACAGTGAATTGGAAACGCATCTAACAGAAATTGACATATGGGACTTTGCTGTACGTTTCACTGAGAAACATTTTAATTAATCGAACTAGTTTCTTGGGAATACCAAATTCAATAAGAATATCATATAAAACTTCTCTCTTAACTGAGTCTGTATTAATATTAATACTGATATTAATTAATTGTTAGTATGTTCAAATTTCAATAACTTCCAGTAACCGGCTCAGAAATCTAGTATAATTTTAATTTCATGGCACTCCACGTCTGTCTTAGCTGCCAACATACCAGTTACAAAATCACTAACATTTGTAGTATTTGTCAGCATCGAAATTCGAAACGAAGTTCACGAAAGAAAATTCAACCTGCAGACTAGAAAATCACCATAATCCACTAGCATCTGTAGTAATGGGGGAGGAAAATAGTTAGGTTTCACCCTTAGGGTGTGAAGTAAGTGGACCCGGACTATAGAATTTTCTATATTTACAATTTCTTGGGATATTTTAGAGCATAATAATAATAATAGTAATAGTAATAATAATAATAATAATAATAATTATTATTATTATTATTATTATTGTTATTATTATTGTTATTGTTATTATTATTGTTGTTACTATTATTGTTGTTATTATTATTGTTATTGTTATTATTGTTGTTATTATTATTGTTATTATTGTTATTATTGTTATTTTTATTATTCTTGTTATTATTATTGTTATTTTTATTATTCTTGTTATTATTATTGTTATTGTTATTGTTATTGTTATTATTATTGTTATTATTATTATTGTTATTATTGTTATTGTTATTATTGTTATTAATATTATTATTATTGTTATTATTATTATTATTATTATTATTATTATTATTATTATTATTATTATTATTATTTTGTAGTCACGTTCTGACTTCAGCCTTCTCTTTTGTTCGCAGTCGTACGCCAAAACTACGAGGTGCAAGTGTATCGAGCCCACGTCCTTTTAGGCAACACCGCAGTACTTCACTGCGTCATACCAGCATTCGTGAAGGATTACGTCACAGTAACGTCATGGTTTCGAGATGACACCATCATCTTGCCCGCACGGGACGACGCGGGTAAGTACATGGAATTTATTACCAATCAGGAACTGTGATGGATGGCACACTTCGACCCTTACGTCAGCCATCACGCACGAAAGGGTTTCCTTCTGGAAAGAAAGCAGCGGATCGGTGAATCCTACGTGCTGTGATTTACGACAAGATGTTTCGTTTGTATTAAAGATTACTCTGAAGATGTTATATTAACCCTATAGTTTGAAGTTATTATGATTGAAAACACATCCATAATTTGACAAGAAGGAAGGGCATACAATTTAAACGTTAGGTATTTATTTCGTTATGAATTCTTAAAAATTCGCATGCGAATTGTGGAACTTATTTTGCTTTCGTATCATCACCACCATTATCATAATTTTACCTACTCTGTCACCATCACTACTACAGTACTATCTTCATCTTCATTTATATATTTCTTATGCATTATACAGGGACATCATTTTATTTTCATTCAATTTTTATTGTACCTGAATTTTTTAATGTACTTCACTCCCACCCCTTCTACTAATGAAGTTCCAACTATCCTCAACACAGAACCAAGGCCACATATAGTAAACAGTACTGAGTTAGTGAGTATAGTATATTCCAGAAATATGTTCGCGTTTTCCAGTGACGAAAGAATTTTCAATATTGAATCATATTTTCGCACAGGTACTGTCGTCCGTTTGCCTACGTCGCATCCCGGTTTCCCCCACCTGCTTGTAAAGTCTAGTGGCTGGGCTGTCTTAGCTCTTGTCTGAAAACATTAATTTCTGTTAGGAATTGGACGTCTACGTAATATTATACAACTGTTTAAAATAACTTAAATAAAAGGGCCTCGTTAAGTAATTAAACTAACTGTCACGTGATTTCCCCCCTTTCTACGACCCTACGACATAACCACTTGGACGGACAGTAGATAGCATGTCTGAGTAATTTTATCTTTTCGGATCGGGTAGAAGTGAAGATTGAATTTACATTACTCTTTTATAGAGTAGGTACAGAATTATTTCAACGTGAGTTACTAGTACGAAGGACGGAACTGGTAATTGGAATTAGGTACAATAGTCTATAGTGCAATAATATGCACAAAAGAACTGAAGCCTGTATCGAAATGAACGGCCACCATTTTCAAAAATGTGTTTAAATATTCATATTAAGATTATTTTTCAATTTAACTTTATTCTCTATAGTCTACGCTAATGTGCTGTAGATAGTATAAAATACTGTACACTGCATAATGAATAAGTCCGAATTGATAGCTCAATTCGTGAGTAAAATCACATTGTTAATACAGTACTGTATTTTGGTTAAACAAAAACGTAATAAAAATTACTTATCAAACTCAAAATCGCGATATTTCCTAGTTTACGAAAATGGATGAACTACTTTTCTTCCCTCCTATACCTAGTAAAATGATGTGTTTGTATTTTACGACAGTATCATCGAACTCCAGTTGTGGAATGGGGTAGCATATGATGTTTCCGGTTCTCAACCGTTAATCCAAAGGTATAGCCAAATGTTAGTAAAAATAAAATGATGTCCCTGTATGTACACGCTTTAACATCAGTCTATGGTCATATCGTGTATTCTATAGAGAGCTTGTGTTCATGTAACTGACTTAGATTTTGTTTTAATGTGTATGATATTGGTGATTAAGACGGTAATGAATCATGGTGTGTAATTTTTTTAATTCGGCATTTGCCTTTGTGACTGAGGAAAGCCATGAAAAACACCAGTTATATTAGCCTGCCAATGAGTTTGAAACTGTGCGAAAGAAATCAGTTTGAATACGAGATGTGATCATTAAATTCCGAGATTGTGTCTCCTGTGGGCGAAGAGATCACGTGATTAACACGTGTGCGCAGCAGTGACACTAGACGACCTTGGAGAGACACGACACAAAGTTTGAAAGCGCTATCTTCATTGAGACCTGTGTTAGACAAGATTTTGTTAGCACGTACATCCGCGCATTTGCGAAATCATGATGGACTCGAAACTGGAATGTCAATCTTAAACGTTACCATCTCAGCCAGCCAACTCGCTCAGTTTGGGGAGTCTGTACTTCTACAGGGACAGCATTTTATTTTTACTTGCATTTTTATTATACCTGCATTTCTGAATGTACTTCACTCCCATCCCTTCACTAATGTCCTTGCTCCCGTCAGACACACAAACTTACGGCCGCTGTTGTATTCGAAGTCTTCAAGCACTGAAGTAAACACTGCAGTGTATAGTGTGTTTCAGAAATATGGTTGCGTTTTCTATAGAAGAAAGAACCTACATTAATAATATCGTACTACAAAATTATATTCAAGAAACGATAAATTCAGTTTCAGAGAACATGATTCAAAATGTTTTTAATAATATGCGTAAAGAATTGAAGCCTGCATTGTAATGAACGGCAACCATTTTCAGCAACTTGTTTAAAAATTCAGATTAGCTTATTTTGAATTGAGGTGGCTAGAAGCAAAGGAATGCTAGTGACATTTGTAATAACATGAGTTAAGTGCATCCAGTGTAAGCTAAAGTATCTAAAATTTTAGTGGCAAAGGGATATTTTAATCGCATCACACATTAAAATTTAAATAAAAATTTCACTGATTTTACGAAAGCTTAAATATTTAAACCCCATTTTCTCAAAAGTAACTTAAGTACACTTACAGCCCTTTACTTATGACCCCGCAACTTAAATGCACTCTCTATATTGTATGTTAACATCAATAATTAATATGCTAAATAAAGTAGATATTACATAACAAACATAGCCGCCTGAAAAGTTGAGTTTTTGAAAAAAATGTTACTACTCTACTGTATTTTGATAAATTCCGTAAAAGTGATGATCAAATTGAAAATCGTAATATCGTATTTCCCTACAACATAAATGGATACACTACTTTTCTCACCTCCTATACCTAGTAAAATGATTTGTTTACATATTGCACTAGTAACATCAAACTCCTGTAATGGAAGGGGGCAACAGTGTTTCCGAGTATAGCCAGGTTAATGTTAAAAATGTTGGTAAAAATAAAGTGATGTCCCTGTATATCTTACAATGTTAAATTCCTCGATTTTGGATGCACTTTCCTCAGAAGTTATATAAGATACAAATGTAGAAAGAATAGGGCATATGTAACATACCTTTAAGTATAAAACCGGCTGAATAAATTTAAAATTACACTTAGAGGTTGGAAGAAAAAATCATTGCTAACATATTTATGTTACGCCTATACACGTTAGAAAATACATAAAGATCTTATTTTAATTACATTACGAAGAGGAGGATGTGCGCTAAGAGGACACCTATATACCCAACGGTATTTTCTAAACTCAAAATGCACTTTTACTGACGCTCAGCGTATTGTCAACACTCACCACAGCACCAGTTGAAAGCTTTGCACCTTAGCAATTAGCAACGAGTTCTGTGCATAGCCGGTGCTTTCTCCTACTGCTGATGACGTGTCATCATTACCTTATTTTCTTTTTGTCTTCAAAAGAAAGTAATTAAAAGAGTAGAAAGATAATTGAATTTCCCGAAGTGGAGTACATAAGGGGAGAAAGACAAAACGACTGGTTAAACAAGACAGTAAAAATAAAAAATGCATTTCATAAGAGAAATATTTTATTAATGTTGGCGTACAGCAGCACTTCAGGGATATTTTCACTTTATTACGTTCATACAACTCCATCATTCCCCAACTATGTTACTATGGCGTCGATACACTTACAATTTTATTTTATATGCTTCTAGATTTTAAAATTATTCGAAAACAATACGTTACATTCTCCTATGAACACATTCGTGTAATTTATTTTTGACAAAAGACTACTGGGCCTTCGCCTTGGTGGATTCGTGGTTAAAATTAGAATTACAGTATAATTCAGGGGTGCTCTGCAATAACAAAGTTGTACGCATACCTCAGTATAGTCGCCACAATTAATGTATCAAAGTAACAAATTCAATAACGAGATTTTGACGAATAATACATGAAATTTATACAGCTTAAACTATCAATAGTCAATCAATTTAGGGCATTTCAAAACCTAAGAGATTTTTAGCCTAATTCACGATACATCGCCATTCGTCTCTGTTCTCTGATCTTCTTGTCGTCCTCCCATTGTAGAAAGATTATCATATACTGCGTGTTCAGTTCAAAATGTGTCATGGTTCGCTGTATGTCGTCATGTGGCTAGCCGATCAGCCTAGAGAATTCAATGTTCCTACACTTCCGCAGAGGCTTATTACCTATGTGCCAGAGAAGTTGCCTAGCAAGTACGGCGTTCATTCTGAAGAGTACTTACCGATACGTATCGTAACGCCGGTAGTGGCAGGAATGTGAACTGTTTGGAAACACGTACTGAGGTGAGTTTTTTCCTTACTGTCGCGATATAGGGAGAGGGTTAAGACGATTACTTACGTATTTGTTGACATTAACTTCGACGGTCAACATGGACACGGAGCATTTGATTTGTTTGTGGAATGTTGCCGTACGCAACCGATGATAATAAATACCCTGCGTACGACTTGGCCGCGCAAAACACAGTTCGAAAGAGGTTATGGTAGCACACAGATCGTACAGACCGCCATCTGTTGCTACGACGTTTAAGTTATACCGTACATGTTCTCAAGTTCAGATTGAACTCCTTGATTAATAGGCAACTTCTCTGACATACAAGCTGAAACTCACTTCAGATCGCTGACTCACCAACAGTGGCGTCATGACACACTTTGAAATGAACACCCAGTACTTGGTCCTGCCAACGGAGACGAGATCTCTTACATCTTGAGAATAGTCGAAAGCTTTTCGTAGAAGAGAGTCTTCATCACGCCGTAGAACGTGTCCAAGCCAACGTAGTCTTCGACTTTTTATTAAGGCTATTATGCCCGGATCTTTATAAATATCCCTTAGTTCCCTTTTGTTCAAAATTATCCATGTGTTATTTTCTTGAATGGGACCAAACATCTTCCTCAAGATTTTGTTTTCAAAAGTAAAAAGGGATTTTGTTGTTTTGTTTTTTTTTTTGTTAATATCCAATTTTCACAGCAATTTGGAGAGTTGGTAGGATTATTGTTTTATAGCATCTTAATTTTGATAATCTAGAAAGGAGTTTGGAACTAAGCAATTTATGAAGGGAGTAGTAACACTTATTTGCCGTAACGAGTCTATGTTCAATTTCTTTCCCAAATAATGCTGTTACTATCAATAATACTCATTCAAAAACGCAGATTTCCAAACGTCTTTCTTTGTTAATGAAAACAATGTTACTTTTACTTACTGCCAAAATCCACTTCTTACACATACCTTGTTATTGCAGAGCACGTCTCAATTAACATATGAAACTGATTATCATAAGTATATTCCTAATTATTTTATTTAAATTACAAAGAGCAGGATGTCCGCTGAGAAGGTGTCTATACAGAGTGGATGATAACTTATGCACCAAAATTTACATGTTAAATATAACAAAACTTCTATTACACTTTTCCTTCGGTGAAGTGCCGTTAAACAGGAAATTATAGGTAAAAATAATCTGAACAGTTAATGTCTTGAATTTTTTATTTTTTTTTGGAAAATTAAACCGTTTAGCCATGAATTTAAATTCGATAATAGCGAAAATCGTTGAAATAAATCTTGCAACAGAGCGCACGTCGCGTGTTACGGACTGAGTAGAGCAGAGCGGGAGGGGAAAGTAAGGAGTGCAGGCAGCGCTTGCTTAGTTATTGCGGCGGCCGTGATGTTGCCAAATGCTTCATAGAAACATAACTATTTCCTCTAAAAAGTGAATGTTTCATTTTGGTGCAGAGGTTACCATCCACTTGTATACTCGATGGTATTTTCTAAACTTCAAACACATTTTACTGACTCACAGCGTATTGTCAATAACACTGTTACTACAACTACTACTACTACTACTATAACTACTACTACTACTACAACTACTACTACAACTACTACTACTAATATTACTACTACTACAACTACTACTACTAATACTTCAACTACTACTACTAATACTACTACTACTTCAACTACTACTACTAATACTACTACTTCAACTACTACTACTACAACTACTACTAATACTACTACTACTACAACTACTACGACTACTACTACTACTACTACTACTAATACTACTACTACAACTACTACTACTACAACTACAACTACTACAACTACTACTACTACTACTACTACTACTACTACAACTACTACAACTACTACTACTACTACAACTACTACTACTACTAATACTACTACTACTTCAACTACTACTAATACTACTACAACTACTACTACTGCAACTACTACTACTGCAACTACTACTACTACTACTACTACTACAACTACTACTACTACAATTACTACTACTACTACTAATTCAACTACTACTACTGCTACTAATATTACTACTACAACTACTACTACAACTACTTCAACTACTACTACTACAACTACTACTACTACTACAACTACTTCTACTACTACAACTACTACTACTACTACAACTACTACTACTAATACTACTACTACTTCAACTACTACTACTAATACTACTACTAATACTACTACAACTACTACTACTACTACTACTACTACTACTACTACTACGGCCTGGGTTGCCTTTTGTGTCCGAGGTTGCCCAGATCTATGGCATTTAAGTGTGCTTAAATGCGACAGGCTTATGTCAGTAGATTTACTGGTATGTAAAAGAACTCCTGGGGGACAAAATTCTGGCACACCGGCGACGCTGAAATAACCTCGGCAGTTGCGAACGTCATTGAATGAAACATATAAGATACAGAAAAATAGATACAGTTCATTCGAAGTAAATCAATATAATCAATATAACATTGCACATTAGCGAACTGTCATTTATTACATAAAAACAAGGGTCTAAAAATCCGAGATCTAGCAATAATGTTTTATTGAATAAAATTAAATTAAAGTTCTGTTAAGCTTCTAAGCGTTAAACACTTTCCAAATAAATGTTTTCAAATCCATATATATTCCCAAATCTCAGACCTGCAGTAGTTGTTTTAACAAGGTCCCCTTTTATGTAAAGATAAGTCACTGAAATAAAGACATAAAAAATACATCATTCATTTATTAATAGGCCTACGTCATCGTTATTATTAAAATTACCTATATAAATTGACGACATCCCAGATAGCAAAGTAGTTTCTTTCAGGAAATACAGTGATGGACATAACCTCTTAATATCTAAAAACAATTGAGAATAGATACGCGAACATATCTAGACGGCCCATTTCATTTGAAAAATGCTGCAGTAGAAGCACATCTTGACCATGAATGAACAAATGAAGCCATTTATAGTGAGGATCACTTAAGTGTAGTTACTAAAAGTATAATTTGGCCGTCTCTTGAGTGTTGCCAACTAATACCAGTTATCACAAAAAAGAGGGAAAAATCACAATGCTACGTACTGAAATAATAATAATAATAATAATAATAATAATAATAATAATAATAATAATAATAATAATAGTATAGTAATTAACAGTAACAATGTTTTACTTATTTACATCTCATCTTTATGTTGCGAGGTGTTTTCTAAATGGTTCAATAAATTATGAAATAGTATATTTTCCTACTGGACCTCTCGGATATTATGTTGGTAACTAGGATTAATATAATCTACTATTAAAATTTATTTTGTCTGGCAACATGAAATTCATTACTTTAACTAAACAGTTTACGATTCACGAGACCTAACCTAAAAATGAAGTTTGATCACCTGAAATGATAGTACGAATTCCGAAAATAGAACATCACTTTAAAATATATAGCTTACTTAAAATACTTCCAAGCACTTTCTTTTTTGAGGAAGTCGCTACCATGCTATTTCCTATCTTGGATATTTTAATAAAAATCTAAACACGAAAGAATTTCATTAAAATCCCAAATATATTTACGTGCATATTTCATACGAAGTAGTCTGTAAGCTATTTCTTATTTAATTACATATACCTGAATATAGATTTGAACTGGAATCACAACGCAACAGAACTGAATTGTGTATTGATATTAATATTAATACTGGTATTAATAATTAATTATTTATTAATTCAAAAGCCTAGGTACTTGCATTTTCATCAGTTTACTTGACTGCAAAACGAAGTTATTGCTGCCAACATATCAGTTAGAAAATAATTGCCAGTTGTATAGTGAGGATCACATAAGAACAGTCCTAAACAGCAAATATTGCCGTCTTGTCAGTGTTGCCAACTGTTACCAGATATCACACGATCCTACGTACTAAATGACTTATTTACTTGCCGTACTTTATGTTGGAAGGTTATTCTACATAATTCAACAATTTGTAACATATTTTCATACGCAAACTATACAGGAAAGAGATCAATATGTCAAGTATTTTGTCTGGCAATACGAAATTCATTGGTTTGACCAAACAATTAACTCACGAGACCTAACCTAAAAATGTATTCTGTTTGACCACATGAAATTATTAGTACTAACTCCGTAAACTTATCTGACTGTAGTCTTGAATTATAACCACAACACAACACATAAAACAACTATTATGTATTAATATTAATACTGATATTAATTAATTATTAGTATGTTCAGATTTCATTAGCTTCCAGTAACCGGCTCAGAAATCTAGTACAATTTTAATTTCATGGAACTCAAGTAGGCCTACCGACAAATATTATCGGTATTTGTCTCAGCTGCCAACATACCAATTACAAAATTACTACCATTTGTAGTATTTGTCAGTATCGAAATTCGAAACGAAGTTGGCAAAAGAAAATTCAACCTGCAAACTAGAAAATCACCACAATCCACTAGCATATGTAGTAATGGGGGAAAAATGGTTAGGTTTCACCCTTACGGTATGAAGTAAGCTAACCCGGACTATAATATTTGTCAGTACCCGACATTCGAAACGAAGTTGGTAAAAGAAAATTCAACCTGAGAGCTAGAAAATCATTATAATCCACTAGCATATGTAGTAATAGGGGAAAAATGGTTAGGTTTTACCGTTAGGGTATTAAGTAAGCTGACCCGGACTATAACTACCGAAAGCTTTGCGGGCTGTATCGACGAAACTCTCATTTGGGTACTGTATTGTCTTGCTACGAGATTTCTAGTGTTAACAAAACACTGTTCATGTTAAAACTCCAAAGAAATATCGAATATCAGTGAAAATGCATAGAAAACACTGCCAGATCAAATCTAACATAATAAGATAAACTCAACTGGCTAAATTATCTTATTCATAAAGGTAAAGACCAAGAAGATGTAATTACGTTAAATAATGATTCTTATAACTTACATAAGTCGTGGGATATCAAACAACTTTCTTACTTTTCTTTGTCAAACTTGTATGAATTATGATAAGCGAAAGTTAGAACTTGGTGCATCATCAAAGTCAGTTTTCTCGTCAGAAACGTAATAACCGCTGACTTTTTAATTACTAAATTATAAGCCTGCTCTAACTGGCAGTAGTAGGAAGGTGGAACTCATAAATATCCTTTGTTTATGAACCAAACCTTATATTAAAATACTTTTCAAGTGTTTCCCAGTTTTAATGAAGCTTCCTAGCGAAGCTGGGGTGTACGTAACGAGGAGAGACGTTGCAATGGTTTAAACCTTCCGCATCTTCACTTGGAAATGTTATTAGTTTGGATAAAATGAAAAACGCTCCTCCTACGTCTTGAATTTTGAAATATTTCATCCGTCGAAAGAAAATACGAACAACTTCAAATGAACAGATTTTTAGCACCAATTCAACTCTTTATTTTATGCCATGTTTTAATTTTTTTATTTAAAAATGTTGTATTTTGCTGAAAATACTGCAATTAGAGCCGGAAAGGAATATAAATTTCAACACTGAGATATGTAGGGGAGAGTCGGGTAGTATCGGACATCGGGTAATATCGGAAAGTGAGTTCCTTTCATCTACCACACGATGATAGTAGGGGAGACTGTTGTACCTTTAGCATAATGTACCTTTGAACATTTTTTGTTTTTTTAATTTTTGCTGCTACCTAGAGGACTCAAAATGAAGTAGATTGTTGAGAAAGCCGCTAAGTAGCTCTGGTCGTAGTTTCAGTTTGATTTATTGCAAAGTGTAAGTTCTGTGGACAAAAGTAGTTTTTTTGTACCAAAAGTAAACATTTCGTTCATTGATGTATGTTTTCTAACACAAAATCAGATTTCATTTGTTAATATCTTTCAAGTACGGTGCGTTCCCTATCATCTGGTGAGTAATAATATATTTTAATTTACATGATTTATTTGACTCTCTAGTTTTCGGAGCCATATTTGTTTAAACATGCACCCTCTTGTACCTTTGAACACAAAACATCTTGTACCATGGAACATGTTCCAAATTACTAACGGTTTTTGTTTTTTTTTTTTTTTTTGTTTTTTATTTTTTTTTTTTATTTTAAGGTCATGTCATGAAGTAAGTCTGGAATTAAAGAGGTCCCCAATTGATTCGGATGTCTTGAAGAAAGCTGTTGAAGCAGTTATTGCTTCTCCAGGAAATAAAATCTAGATCAGAGAAGCCTGGTCTGGTTTATTATTGAAAATACATTTTAGATATGATTGTCAGTTTTTACAGCTATATTCCCACCTATATTCCATTTGTTCCAACTTACAAAAGAGTATGTTCCAAGGTACATGATCCTGTTGTACCTTTGAACACATTACATATCTCTTCATTTTATTTTTTCCATCCTTAATAGATCTGTAAAACAGGAAAATACATACAGGAAGTTGTAAAGGAATCTTTAATAGTTATTTCAAGCATTTTTTCATTTAAAAAATTTCATTTCCCAAAATTAAAAAAAATAAAATGTGAAAAGTGTTTAAAGGTACAACAGTCTCCCCTACGTGATTGACATGGTTACGTTTCTGTGATGTCGCATAGAGAAACGTAACCATGGCATTCAAGTACTACCATATGGTGATAGATGAAAGAAAGAAACGCACTGTCCGATACTACCCGATGTCCGATACTACCCGACTCTCCCCTATACAAAAATACATCATGAATTAACTATAGTGTTCACAATAATAGTGCATTTATTTTAAATAATATAATTATAATGTAATACGGATCACTCCAAGAATTTAATTTAAACTTTACTGTTGAAATATCCAGCGTGTTAAAAATATCCAATATTTTAGCAGGTGATAGTACATATACATCAAAACAAGAAAATAATGTCTAATAAACATGGGTCCCACTACACACACTTTCTGAGATCTGAACACTTATTTTTAGAAGGTGCTCAATGTGACGTCCATTAATGGCAATGCATTTCTCCGCCTACAATACAGCAGACCATCAGATAATCATACCGTAGTTGACACCCCTGGCATGGAATAATGATACGTCGCAAGGAATACTGAAAACAAAAGTTTAGTTACGGATATGAGCGGGATTCAGCAGAGATGGTGTTGTGAATTTTCGTAATCAGCATATGTAGGCTAATGAAAATCCCCATGGAGTTGAAGAAACAAGGCATCAGCACCGATTCTCAATCAACTTATGGTTAGGCATTCTTGGTGATAGATTAATAGAGCCATACGTGCTACCACAAGGATTAACTGGGGATCGTTATCAGGATTTTCTTATTAACCTATTAAAATAAATTTCAGAAAGTGCGTGATTCCTTACGTAGAAAGGCAGAGGAACGTATTGCCATGAATGGACGTCACATTGAGCACCTCCTATGTACAAGTGTTCAGATCTCAGAGTGTGTGTGTTGTAGGACCCATGTTTATTAGACATTATTTTCTTGTTTTAATGCATACTAGCACCTCCTAAAATATTGTATACTCTTTAACACCCTGTATACTGAAAGTGAATTTCGGATTTTTGTTGATAATAGTAGTCCGTATAAGCCAGTTTTTGTCTAATGCTTTTCCAATTCACTGCGGGCTAAAGCAAGGAGGTGCACTATCACCTTTACTTTTTAACTTTGCTCTGGAGTATGCCATTAGGAAAGTACATGATAACAAGGAGACTTTGGAATTGAACGGATTACGTCAGCTGCTTATTTATGCGGATGATGTGAATATGTTAGGAAAAAATCCACAAACTATTATGGAAAACACGGGCATTTTAATGTAAAGTAAATTGATAAGATCCTTCAATAACTGTCACATTTTATTAGCCTAATGAATTATACAAATAAAAAAGTAATAGGTCATAGTTACAATTGTAATGTGAGTAGCGTTTTCGCCTTGTGTGGCATCATTAGGTCTAAAAGAGTAGCATATATCAATATTATGAACAGTGTGCAAATATAATATGACCTTGCAAAATACATGACGAAGATTATAAAATCATTGGTTACAAACAATGTCATATTTTATTAGAGATATCTATAATGATTTCTGATATAAAAGCACTTAAAATGATTAATTTAATATTGGTAATATAAATCCTCTGATCTCGCCTTAAATATTTCAGATATTCAGGAAACATTCTTTTCTTTAATTTGCTTCAGAGGTAAATATAGAACTTTAGTAGATAGTTTCCTTCGCTGTACTGCACGTAAAACTATGTCAGATGAGTGTATGATAATAGTGTCATCTATTCAGAACAAGCGAAACATATTTCAAAATATGTCCATTTATATAATCTTTGAAATAATAAAATATTTAAAATGTGATAAAAGTTTAAAATTTAAACAAATTAAAAAAAAAAAACTTTACTGTGTTAAAATAGTTACAAAAGGTAATATACCTTGTTATGCACATACTGCCGTTTCGGAGTCGTACTTAATCATCAGCGTTTGCTGTACGTATGTATCAAATTATATTAACTTTTTATGTTAAAAGAGTAAAGATTTTAAAGTGTTTTAATTTATAAGACTCTTATCATATATTAAATAAAAACTAAGGTACCTTAGGGGAATAACGCCATGTTAACGTTTGGGCATTTTTCAAAGTGAGGTCATGCTATTTTGTTCAGATATAAACTCACAATTCTAATGTAAAACATGTTTAGCAAACATAAAAAGCGGTGTAAGTCAAAATTGGGCATGAGGTTTAAAGTAAAAATTCAGTAAAATACAGAGCAAAGTAGCAATTAATATGTCCTTCTTGCTATCCACTGACTACTAATAGTTTAAATAAAATGAATATTAATTGCTACTTTGCGCTGTATTTTACAGAATGTTTACTTTAACCCTCTTTACCCATTTTTGACTTACACCACTTCTGCTCTGAACGGCTCATATAGGTATAAAGTCTCCCCCCAAAATAAATTAATTAGTTAGGATGTTATGGGGTTTTTCCAACAAACAAACTGAAAGTAAGCAAAGCATTGCTATTTTCTAAGTGAATGAAAGTAAGTATGAACATATGTTGTAATCTCTGTAAAAACTGCACTATAAAATCACAAAAAATTAAATTCTTTTTCTGTTGCAACAGACATTTCTCTTATCATGACTTAAAAGGAATGAAGTAATTGATGTTTAGATTGTCCAAATCAACAAATGTTAGTTTATTACTCCGTGTATAAAACAGTTTTCTACATTAGGCTACGTATTTTACATGTAAATTACACGTAAAATACATACAGGTAATTTACTCGCCCAACCCTGGTCATTTGTCCATTTTCTTGAAAACACGTACAATATGAGTAGTTGGCTTTATTACCTCGATGGGCGTTATTACCCCATGGCACCTTATATTATAATCTTTGATTCTGACATTCCATAATTAGAAAATTCGCTTACACGACCAAAAAATCTAGGTAGGTGTCTTTGAATACCAGTGTATGTACACAGGAATAAAAGATGCAAAAAGGGCAATATCCAAGCTGCAGTAATAACTGTTAAAATATTTAATTTAGTTTCCCTAAACCATACACAAAGGAAAGGCAATATAAAGTATCTGAACTTCGCAGCACGGATTTGAATACATTGTGCAGTTTCGTGTGGTCTGTGCGTCTCAACACCCAATAAGGTCTCTCAATTTCTCATCCATCTACACTGTGAGAGGCGAGCCTTGTAAGGTGAAAGAACTTGGTGACGTGTCGACTCCATCAGAACGAGGCCTCAGTGCTTTGTGGGGACTCTTGTATAAAATATACAGCGAACAAACAAGCTCCATGCCCCAGCTGCTCTTTCTTTATATTTTGTCACTATCAGAGTCCGTGGATATACAGAGTAGCGCAATCACCGAGTCGGCCGCCATTGTTAGTCCTTTTCAACACGCTACGGATAGGAATATTTGAAGTAAAACTCAGATATTTTTAATTTGAAGGGCAAAAACGTCTAAAGGATCTTCTCACATTATAGAACATTATTATCAGTCAACATACTAATGTATAAAAACTGCATTTAATAATTATTACAGCATAAATACGCATTTAAGTGTTCAATATACTCCTTCATAAACATCACAGCAGCATGAACTTAATAAATTACAAGTAACAAATGGAAACAACAATTTTACAAATAAAATAACAGTAAATCTAAACATTTCCAACTGCATTCCTCGTGCAAACTCTCCGACTTCCGCATATAAGGGCACACTATACTGAAATTTCTCGAAGTTTATTAGTTTTAAGAGTTCACAACAGTGAAACCAATAACTACCATACTTACGAAGCTAGATTCACCAAATTTTGATCACTGGTATATCTGCTTATTAGTGACAAGTGTACAAAATTGCATCCGCCTATGATACGTGGTTTGCATTTTATTAATTATTTTATTAAAATATTGAACCGCTTTATATAAAAAGTCGCACTACAATTGACATTATTCTTAAGTGATTTTCACTTACATGGCTCCTTACATACATGGAATCAAAGCTTACTATAAGGTTTTGTTGTAAAATTAATAAGCAAATTGCTAGAATTTTTTAGTTAATGAAAAAAATTAATAGTCATAAAAATTCCTAGTAATTTACCCATTCGCTGTACAGAAAATTCCAAAAGTAATGTTTGTTTCTAGGTATATACAGAATCTTATAAGTGAATATCAATGAAAAATAATGTAAATTGTGACGCAAGGGACTTTTTGCATTAAGCAATACACTATATAATTAAGTTATTAATAAAGTGCAAACCACTTATCATAGAGAGAGACGAAAGTTTGTACATGTGTTATTATCAACCAGAATACTAGTGATAAACATTTTGTGAGTTTAGCTTTAAAAGTATGGAAGTTAGTAATTTCATTATAATGTCCCCAAGGATACACTGATGTGAGATTTTTCATTTTTGGTACGAAAATCGTTTCTTTGTTTTTATCTTTAAAAATTCATTTATGGTCTAAAGATGCCCTCTGCCAATTTTCATGATCATACTATCTATCTATGATCTATCAGCTGTTTAGGGTCACATTTTTAAAAGGCTGCGATCTCTGACTGTTAATTTAAATTCTCCGTCCACGACCCCCACTCTGAATTCTGCGACCATTTTGGAAATTACGCTATATTTCATATATTATTTATTATATTAGATTTCCGATTGAGCCAGTGTAGCTTCTTGACTTCTCGAAATATTTCTTCATAGAATCCAACAGGTGTTAGACCTACTTCAAAGGCTGCTTTCCTTTAAAAGATATTCAGTTACAAAGGAGAGCACAACTCTTATCTAAAGGAAAATTCCACTTGTTGCTAGTAGCCATAACAACGTGTTTTCCATGCTTGGTTTTTGTTTGTGATACAAGAAATATTTGCAAGTTTCTAACAGTTTTATTGTTAGTGTTATAATAGTGTCTATAGTCCATAGTGATTTGTAAATAATATTTATCTATTATAGTGTTTTCATAAGATTACATAATTTTTAGTCATCTTTATTTACTAGTGTAGGTTAGATGTGCACAGCGTGGTAGCGTATATAAGGATAAGTTCTGTATATAATATGATAGTTCTACATGTTTCAAAATGCCTAGAAAATAAAAAAGACAGAGACCTGGTTAATTATTATTATCCCAAACTTTTGAAGTCAATTTTCTCCTTTTTAATTTTCTGTAAATTTTGCATTGCTAAAAATGCTACTCTTCCTACAGATTCTGTACTACAAGCATGATTTTTTGTAGAGGTTTTTGAATATGTTCTTAACAAAACTTACTATCAGTATTATACCTAACACTCATTTTTTTTGTTGTTCTTGTTGTTTAGTCAATTGTCCGAAGACAGATTTGAACCCCATAAGTACCACCAATAAGGCATCACTCATGAGAAAACTAGGCCAGGAGATAATGGGGTAGGGTGGCAAGTTTCTTTCCCCCTCCAATGCATACTTCGCCGATTAGCTACATATTCCACTAATCACACTTCAGATACTTACAAACAATTGTCTTTCTCTGACACATATCGTCAAGTGAGATGTACTGCCTGATTATATCTATATGCATATCAGCCAGAAGAGGTATTTTTTAATATTAAGTTTTTATGCTCGAGTTGAATTTTTCTGTTTTTACACTTTTAGTGCATTAAATATGTTTAATTATTTTTTAGTAAAATAAAGAGGAAAATTGCATAGTAAGTTTCGTTTCTGAA
This sequence comes from Periplaneta americana, assembly GCF_040183065.1. Lineage (NCBI taxonomy): Eukaryota > Metazoa > Arthropoda > Insecta > Blattodea > Blattidae > Periplaneta > Periplaneta americana. The sequence goes on along the minus strand of NC_091123.1, from coordinate 133,971,419 downwards.
GGTCTGACACGTATGTAGACAAAAATTGTGGCCAAAATAGTAGCAATTTTTGGAAACCTAAATTTGCACAATTTAAAATTACAAATTAAAAGTACAAAATTTCATAGATCTACTTAGAATAGTTTAGAAAATTGAAACTTCACATCAGTCTAACCTTAATAGGGTTTCTAGTTTCCACGGTCTTTGTATTTTCTAATCGAGCCAAACAATACAATCTTGTCTCAAGAACAAATTCAGAACTTCACAAATACATTTTGTCATTCTTGCAAATAGCAAATAGGATCAAATTCAGAAATGCTTGATTTGAAAGGGAGAAGATGGTAAAAATTTGACACTGATACTAATTGGTACGTGACTTTCATTTGTTTTATGTAGAAATATCATTGCTGAATCAACTTAAATTCTAGATTAGTTTTATAAAAATATTTTGGGGCCCAAATTTTGAAAAAATAAATATCAAAATACAGTGATTCATTAATCTCACAATGTATGCTCGCTTAGGTAGCGGATCGTTCCTTTTTATATTTATAGTCACTTCTTTCCTTTTTCCTTATTTCTTTCACTTTGTCACAGAGAAAACAAATGTGCGCTTTTTTCAGTTCTCTGTGAACAGTTCTGAACACAGTAGCATTGCATTTTTTCATATTTAAATTACATTCTTTCCCTATGCAACTGTATACTGCATAGCGCGCGCTGGACAAACAATGGCGGATTTGTCGGCATTTGCCGGCTCAAACGATTGCGGTACTCTGGATATCCACGGACTCTGGTCACTTGTAGCTAAAATACAATATACTGATTAAGTGAAACTCAAGAACAGTTTTTATTTCTCGTCAGAAAGATACAAAACAATTCACAACAAAACCGTTGCCAAGGAGAGCAGAATTTCCATAGCCCACTCCGTTTGTATCATGAACATAAACGTAGGCCAGTTGTGACTGCAGAACTCAGAGCCCTACATGTACTCCCCTCCCAGTGACGCTGATTCACGAAACTTTTCTTGCACCAGGATAAGTTCTGAATGGTGGGGGATTTGAAGAACTTGGTCGCTGATGATCGGAGGTCTTGTTCCCATCATCTTCAGAGAAGACTTCATAGAAAGCTGGCTTAAGTCTTTCTGTGGAAATGGTTTTAGGGCTCCCGTGAATATCGACTTCAAACACGTAGTCAGATATCCTACGAAGAATTCTATACGGTCCTTCATACGGTGGTACAAGGGATCCTGTAGTTGCCACACGAACAAAGACATGCGTACACGTATATAATGTCTTATGCTGAAAAGCTCTTCTGTTGCAGTGGTGAGCAGCGGGAGTCGATCTGACAGTGCGCATTAACTGTCTGTGTTTTTCAGCGAAGGCTCGCTGCGACAGTTCGGTTTTGTCGTCGACGAAAAACTCTCCCGGAAGTCTTAGCGTCGCTCCGTAAACCATTTCTGCGGGCGAAGCGTCACAATCGTCTTTGATGCTGGAGCGCAATCCAAGTAGGACAGCCGGTAAGATATCGATCCAACATTTAGATCCCGTGTGACACATGATAGCGGCTTTCAGTGACCTATGCCAACGCTCTATCATGCCGTTTGAGGCGGGATGAAAGGCTGTCGTGCGTATTTTTGTAGAACCAATGAGATTACAAAACGCTCGAAAAATAGCAGATTCAAATTGCGAGCCTCTGTCTGTTGTAATAGTGGCAGGTGCGCCGAATCTTGCGATCCAAGTCCTGAAGAATGCGTCTACAATAGTATCTGCAGAAACTTCAGATATCGGGACCGCTTCAGGCCATCTTGTGAATCTATCAATCATTGTCAGGCAATACTGAAAACCTTTGACAACTGGAAGCGGACCAATGATATCTATATGTACGTGAGCGAACCGCGCGCTTGGCATAGGAATGTGTAGGGGCACATTTTTGTGGTGACGACTTATTTTACTTCTCTGGCACTGAAGACACATACGAGCCCACAGCATAATTTCTTTATTCATTCTAGGCCAAACAAACTGGCGCTGTATAAGTTTCTTAGTTGCTTTACCGCTAGGGTGAGACAGGTTGTGAATGTTATCGAAAACTTTCTTGCGAAGACAAGATGGGATGTAAGGTCGAATGACCTGCGTCGAAACATCACAATAAATTTCTTCCTTTGATTCAGTCAGCGAAATTTTTGTTAATTTTAAGCTGGTCGTTAGATTGAAGAAGATGTTGAAGTTCTTCATCAGCAGCCTGTGCGGCCATGAGTTCATCTGCGGATATTAGCGTCGGCATGTCTATGGCACCTATACGTGACAAACAGTCTGCTACAGTGTTGTCTGCACCCTTAACGTGGACAATTTGCGTCGTAAATTGACTAATGAAATCCAAGTGACGGAGCTGCCTAGGCGAAGCTTTGTCTGCACTTTGATTAAAAGCGTGAATCAATGGTTTGTGATCAGTTACGATAATCAGTCTTCGTCCTTCAACCATACAACGAAAATACTTAAGGCTTTTGTAAATTGCTGTTTGTAAAGTTTACTTCGTTGGGTATCGGATGACGACCCGCCGTTATTTTTAAGATGAGGAGATTTGTACTTAGACAATTTGCATAACTCGTCTACTTTGCTTTTCAATTCCGTAACCTTGTCAACAATAGTCGATAATGTAAAGGGTTCTTGCCGAGCTACTGACATTTGAGTTGTTACGTTCGTCTCCTGCATCTTGTCAGCTAAAAATGCTAGCTTGTCCAAACTATCCTCTTCTCTGCAAAGCAAAGACATTCTAATAGTGGGTGCTAGTTGTGCTAAGAAGAGTGACTTGAGGACTTCTTCGCCTAAATGGCCGGAAGCTAAACTTCTGAGCTCTTGTAGATAGTGGGACGGTCGTTTCTCTCCTATAGGTATGCCGCTCAATAATCTATTGAGTCTTTTGTTGATTGGTTCAGCAAAAGCGGCAATGATACGTGTTTTAATAGCGTCATACCTGCCCGTGGCTGGTGGAGATTTAATTAAATCAGCTATAATTGGAATAAACGTATGATCAGCGTTACTTACTATATATTGGAATTTTTCTTGATCTCGAGTAATCCGTGCGAAACTGAGAGCATTTTCCACTACTGCAAACCACAGATCTGGATCGTCCTTGTAGAATGGAGGAGGCTTCTCAATACGTTGTGCACACACAACGACTCTGTCACCACTACTAGTTGGTAAAGAACTTTGCTCTGTATCTTCGTGCGTGTTCATATCACGTCGAGGTCACCAATATTGTAGCTAAAATTCAATATACTGATTAAGTGAAACTCAAGAACAGTTTTTATTTCTCGTCAGAAAGATACAAAACAATTCACAACAAAACCGTTGCCAAGGAAAGCAGAATTTCCATAGCCCACTCCGTTTGTATCATGAACATAAACGTAGGCCAGTTGTGACTGCAGAACTCAGAGCCCTACACACTTGTAGCTAAAATACAATATACTGATTAAGTGAAACTCAAGAACAGTTTTTATTTCTCGTCAGAAAGATACAAAACAATTCACAACAAAACCGTTGCCAAGGAGAGCAGAATTTCCATAGCCCACTCCGTTTGTATCATGAACATAGACGTAGGCCAGTTGTGACTGCAGAACTCAGAGCCCTACATGTACCCGTTAAGGGTGCAGATAACACTGTAGCAGACTGTTTGTCACGTATAGGTGCCATAGACATGCCGACGCTAATATCCGCAGATGAACTCATGGCCGCACAGGCTGCTGATGAAGAACTTCAACATCTTCTTCAATCTAATTCGACCAGCTTAAAATTAACAAAAATTTCGCTGACTGAATCAAAGGAAGAAATTTATTGTGATGTTTCGATGCAGGTCATTTGACCTTACATCCCATCTTGTCTTCGCAAGAAAGTTTTCGATAACATTCACAACCTGTCTCACCCTAGCGGTAAAGCGACTAAGAAACTTATACAGCGCAAGTTTGTTTGGTCTAGAATGAATAAAGAAATTATGCTGTGGGCTCGTATGTGTCTTCAGTGCCAGAGAAGTAAAATAAGTCGTCACCACAAAAATGTGCCCCTACACACTATTAATAACTACTGCCATCTAGCGATAAATCATTGCAACTAAGCGCGGGCTTTTCTTATTAAAGAAAACTTGGAGAGTTATTTATTTTTATTGTTGCGTCTATTAAGAATGTCGTGGAATCAGAAAATACTTTGAAAATTGTAATTTTCATTTCATACGGAAATTCTGTATTTTATTCTACAGTTGATGTTTGTCAGTCAAATATGAAACTCTTACCAGAACGATACAAGCAGCCATTTTGAAATATATGTTATCCTTTCACTTCTTCTCTTTTCGGATTGGCTAATACTTACGTTTGCTTCTTTCATTGTGAATACCTACATCCCAGTAATTTTATGCGTTAAGGTACAGAAAAGAATTAACCAAATTTCTACATACTCATACCTTCTACACAATTGATTAATTGTTTATGCTTGTGAATTGACATGTACAATTTTATATAGCTCAACTAAAACATGTTTTTATATTGGCTTAATCTGTTTACTATGAATTGTATATTTTTGTTTAGCATAACTGATGAATTGTATGTACTGTAAATTGAATAGTATACTGTATAGGTCAACTGATGAATTTTTTAAGCTTATAAATTGAATTAATCTACTTCATATGAAATGTACAATTTTGTATAGCTTACCGAAAATAAGTTTGTAAATTGAACTAATTTGATTGTATATGTTTGTATAGTTTGGCTGATGAATTGTATATGCTTTTAAAATGATTACTAGTCTGTGTAGCTCTACTGATGAATTGTAGGCCTATATAGGCCTACTGTAAATTGAATGGTAGTCTGTATAGATCAATTGATGAATTGTATATGCTGTAAATTGTATAGTAGTGTGTATAGCTCAACTGATGAATTGTTTATGATTATAAATTGAATTAATCTACTTGATATTAATTGCACAAATTTGTATAGCTTAATGAAAGTATGCTACTTTGTATTGTATATATTTGTATAGTTTTGGCCGATGAATTGCATATGCTTTAAATTGAATAGTAATCTATATAGCTCTATTGATAAATTGTTTGTGTTTGTAATTTGAAGTAGTTTGCATGATATGTATTATCAATTTCTTGTATATCACAACTGGTTGAATTGTTTATGCCTTAAATTTAATTAACTTACTTGTTTTGTATTATACATATAGCTCAACTGATTAATGATCGTTTGCGTTTGTAAATTTAATAATCTGATTGGCTATGTATTGTATACTTTTAGTAGAGCCATCGATGTAGCTCAGTCGGCAGACTCGCTGGGCTGCTGATCCGGAGCTGCGTTCGGGCTTGGGTTGGATCCCCCTTTGGTCTTTGGTTTCTTCCGAGGTTTTCCACAGCCGTGGGACTGAAGCCGGATGGTCTATGGCGAGTCCTTGGCATCAACCCCTTTGATTTGATTACCCCCCCCCTGTGATTTAATTACCTGGTTGGGTTTTTCCGAGGTTTTCCCCAACCAAAAGGCAAATGCCGGGTAATATTTTGGCAATCCTCGGACCTCACCTCATCTCACTACATCTTGCCAAAATATTGTAAAAAATTGCACAAAATTGTAAAAATTGTAGAAAAATACTAAACTGTAAAACTATAAAAATTTGTAAAAATTGTAATTGTAATATTGTAAAATTTTGACTTGTTCCACATCTTAAAGCTTCATTGCTCATGTAAGATCTATGGAATAAAATAAATGAATGAAAATGAATGAAATGAATATGTTACTACATTCACGTTTAATTTGCATTGTGAATGGGCCTAGACCTACGAGTATAACATTACTTAGTTTAAAGACTGGAAGTAAGAAGAGAAAAACAGAAAACAGTCAGGGTATATTTCTGTGTGCTTTGTACTATATAAACTGTAAAGAAAGAAAGACAGCTGATAAAGGAGTAGAGAAGAAAGCAGACTAAAGTATACATTCTCAGAACAAATAAGAAAGAAAACTGCTCCCAATTTCGTGAAAAATAGGATTTGTCGAGGTCACAAGATACCTGTTTCTCTCCCCCTGGCCTAATACCGCCACACCACAATAACTGCGCCTCAGGGGCGACCCGACTCCATATAAAGAAAGAGCAGCTGGGGCATGGAGCTTGTTTGTTCGCTGTATATTTTATACAAGAGTCCCCACAAAGCACTGAGGCCTCGTTCTGATGGAGTCGACACGTCTAAGTTTACTAAACGTAAGCAATCTTTTGTGTGTTGGAATTTGCAAGGACCTCGTCAAAGATTTGAAGTAGACGGTTTCGCTTACTTGCTCATCTTTAGCGACAAAGCAACTTTTCATCTCTCAGGAAAAGTTAATCGTCACAATAGGTGAATGTCTCCTGTACGATTTCGAAAGAGAAGGTGTATAGAGCACATTTATGCAGTTTGAAATGGGAGAATTTGTGCAAATTCGTGCTAGTAAATCGAATGAAATAGACGAGAATCATCACAACGCGATTTTAAGAAGTTTTATAGATTTAACAAGGACTAATAAATTTTGACATGGTTAAGTCACCATTTATTTGCAAATAATGAAGAAAGACGTAAGGGAGCCTTAACCCCGGAACAAAAAATGAGGATATTTCTTAGACATGTGGAAGATCCAGGTTTACGGACAGAAGTTGTGGTAAATCTGAGGTACGTCAGAGTATTGTTTCAAGAACAAAGTTGTCCCTGAAAAAAATACGGAGGAGGCTAACAACTGGGCACATTTTCCTTCATCTAATGAAGACGTGAGATTAGCTAAGATAGTCTGGCAGCAGCGATTCATATTATGTTCTCCCCTGTGGTTCAATAAATTCTTTTTCTCCAAGACAATAGTTTGGATTCTCGGTTTCTCGTCTATTTTAGCCTATGTCTGAGTTTAATTTCATTTCAGTTTTCTTATTATTATTTTTTCTTTTTTTCTTTATGTAATTTGCTTCTCACCGATTGTTACCATTAGAGACTGTATTCTATCCCAGAGCGTACGGAGATAAGGTTAGTTGTTCATAGACAATTGGCGTGACGTCATATTGGCGCGTGGCACATGTACTATAAATGAGTATTTGCATCTTGTTTATTCTGTAGTTGACTTTCTATTAATGATTCAAAACTTGACCTTGGATACTGTTGAAAATGCATTCTAGTGATAAAGGGTGATACTCCGATGACTTTTCCTACAATTTAATTTATTTTCTCATTTATTTATTTTATTTATTTGTGGACTGAATTATGTCCATAAAGAATTCCCTTTCACTCATCGATTATAAAAATATATGTCAAATATGAATTACGTCAATACAGAAAACAATGTAATAATAATAATAATAATAATAATAATAGTAGTAGCAGTAGCAGTAGCAGTAGCAGTAGCAGTAGCAGCAGCAGCAGCAGCAGCAGCAAGAGCAAGAGCAAAATGTAGATGTGTTTAGTTACATATATTTCTGAACAGTTAAACATGGACAATTTAGTGTTAAATAAAACAATTTGGATGGAAGGAATAATTAACATATGAAGAAAATTGATATATTAAAAATAAATATTCTACAAAAAGTAATATTTTAAGAAAGATCATATTCTAGAGACGAAAACCAGCTTATTCTAGTGTACTGATACATATTTTAAATAATTTAAATTGTATTAGTAATTATTGTTAAAATGTCCCATGTTTTATCCTGTTCCATTTTAAGAAGCAAGAATACCTAATAGCGTGAGCCGTCAGTCAGGTACTTCGCTTGCTAGATACACGCGCGTTGTCTACTTAAATACTTGATTAATATTTAATTTTGTAGCCTCTTTGAACAAAGTACGGTCCCTAGTTATCACTATGCAAACTTCGACCTCAACTTTCATTGCCTAGAAGGCATCGTCTTTTTTTTACTTCTGAGACTTGTTTAATAATGCTACATATTCCTTAATTAGATTCACAAACAAAAAATATTTTTCTCCTTTTTTTTCGCCCACACTTTCCATTCCGTAGTAATTGTCCAATTTATCGTAAAGCTAATTGAATTACATATATAGAAGGCAGAAACTAATGATTTTCTCGGAGGGATCCGAAGTGTCATCGATTCTTCATATAATCGATTACTCTTGATAGTTTACACTACCGCCGCGTAGTACATATCGTCGCCTTGTAGTCGAAGAAACGTAATTAAAAAAAATCGATTTTAGAGATATGCCTGTCTTGAATTCGTCCGTATATAAACTACATACGGATGTATTCAAAACCGGCGTAACCCTGAAATCGATTTTTTTGGAGTTACGTCCCTTCGTCTGCAAGGCGACGATACACGTAGTAGTAGAATCATGCATGCAAAACAAAATACAGGGACATAATTTTATTTTTACTTCAATTTTTATTGTACCTGAGTTTTTGAATGTACTTCACTCCCACCCCTCTACTAATGACGTTCCAACTGTCCTGCACACAGAACCAAGACCGCAGTGAATTAGTGAGTATAGTATGTTTCAAAAATATGTTCGCGATTTCCAGTGACGAAAGAGCTTTCAATATTGAATCATATTTTCGCACAGGTACTGTCGTCCGTTTGCCTACGTCGCATCCCGATTTCCCCCACTTGCTTCTGCTAGTCCCTCTGTAAGGGCTAGTGGCTGGGCTGTCTTAGATCTTTTCTAAAAACAATAATTTCTGTTAGGAATTGGACGTCTACGTAATATTATACAATTGTTTAAAATAACTTAAATAAAAGGGCCTTGTTGAGTAATTAACTGTCACGTGAGTTTCCCCCTTTCTACGATCCTGCGACATAACCACTTGGACGGACATTAGATAGCATGTCTAAATAATTTTATCTGTGGGGGTCGGGCAGAAGTGAAGATTGAATTTGCAGTACGTAAGGTACTCTTTTATAGAGTAGGTACAGAATTATTTCAACATGAGTTACTAGTACGGAATAACTGGTAATAATTGGAATTAGATACAATAGTCTATAGTGCGATAATATGCACAAAAGAACTGAAGCCTGTATCGAAATGAATGGCCACCATTTTCAAAAATGTGTTTAAATATCCATATTATGATTATTTTTCAATTTAACCTCATTCTGTATATTGTACGCTAATGTGCTGTAGACAGTATAATATACACTGCATAATGAATACATTCGCATGGATAGCTCAGTTCGTGAGTAAAACACTCATTGTTAATACAGTACTGTATTTTGATTAAACAAAAACCTAATGAAAATTATCAAACTCAAAATCCTACTCAAAATATTTCCTACTTTACGTAAATGGATGAACTACTTTTCTTCCCTCCTATAGGCCTACCTAGTAAAGTAATTTGTTTGTATTTTACGCCAGTATCATCGAAATCCAGTCGTGGAAGGGGTAGCAAACGTTGTTTCCGGTTCTCGATCTGTTAATTCAAAGGTATAGCCTGGTTAATATTAAAAATGTTAGTGAAAATAAAATGATGTCCCTGTATATACTTCTGCTTCAACTATCTTTTACTATCAAAACAAAAGTAGTACTTCTACTTTATCCTTATTACTCACTATGCTACTTTCGCTTCGTGGACGATATGAAACAAATTTCTGGGCATAAAGTCACTGTCGATGTTTTCGGTTGAGACGATGTTTGCGCGAATGAAATGTGCAAGTTGAAAGACGAAAATTCGAGAGGGACATTTCTATCTTGAATGTTGACGTCGTATTTCAACAAGCACCGAAAAAGGAATTGGCAATTCCTGGCTCACAAGGTGTAACCAACCTCAAGACGCGGAAGAGGATGAGAGTGACAATGTAACAGACGTTGAGTGGGGCACGATAAATATGTAAATCGTGTAGCAAGTTTGGCAAAGGTCACGAAGGTAGAAGCATTTACAGTATTCCGGTTCAGCCGCTCGCACAGTGAATGCAACTCAGGTTCTCTTTATATGAATCATTTGAGTCATCGTTCTTTCCTCAAATTTAACACAGGGTTCCTTCGAAAATGAACGACGTAGAGTCCTCCATTCTGCTACTATGTACTACTATTGCTATTACTACCACTATCATGTCTACCATTACTATTACTACTACCTTATATACTTACTTACTCACAAGCGGCTTTAAAGAACCAGAGGTTCATTGCCTTTCTCACATAAGTCCGCTATCGGTCTTTATCCTGAGCAAGATTAATCCAGTCCCTACCATCATATCCCACCTCCCTCAAATCTATTTTAATATAAACCTCTCATCTATGTCTCGGCCTCCCCAAAAGTCGTTTTTCCTCAGGTCTTGCATTTCTGGATTTACTCATACGTGCTACATGCCCTGCCCATCTCAAACGTCTGGATTTAATGTTCCTAATTGTGTCAGGTGAAGAACACAATGCATGCACTTCTGCGTTGTGTAACTTTCTCCATTCTCCTGCAACTTCATCCCTCTTAGTCCCAAATAAAATTAAGCACCTTATTCTCGAACACCCTTAGCCCCTGTTCCTCTCTCTCAAAATGAGAGTTAAATTTCACAACCATACAGAAAAACCGGTAATGTAACTGTTTCGTAAATTCTAACTTTCAGATTTTTTGAGAGCAGACTGGATGACGAAAACTTCTCAATCGAATAATTGCATGAATTTCCTATATTTATTCTGCGTTTAATTTCCTCCCGAGTGTCATTTACATTTGTCATCGTTGCTCCAAGATATTTGAACTTTTTCCACCTTTTCATAGGATAAATTTCCAATTTTTACGTTTCCATTTAGTAGTATGTTCTGGTCACGAGACATAATCATATACTTTGTCTTTTCGGGATTTACTTCCAAATCTATCTCATTATCTGATACAAGTAAAATTCCCGTGTTTTCCCTAATCGTTTGTGGATTTTCTCCTAACATATTCACGTCATCTGCATTAACAATAGGTAATGTAACCCGTTCAATTCCAAACCCTCTCTGTTTTCCTGGACTTTCCTAATGGCATATTCTAGAGCTAAGGTAAAAGTGAAGGTGACAGAGTATTACTAGTACCGGTATCTCTAATAATATTACTAATACAATCATTACCACTATCGCTACTACTGTTACTATCAGTATAGTGCAGAACACCTGTACTATTAGGTGAACAGTATAGAGCAGAACTGGTTTCACGACCTCGCGCGGCCTTGAGTCCCCCACCTCAGCGCATATAGTCGCCGGCCGTGAAACCTGCTCTGCTCTATACTGTTCACCTAATAGTACAGGTGTTGCTATAAGTTCCGGATCTTTCGGGATCATGTCGGAATTGAGATCTGAGCCCCGGCGTTCCGAAAATGATTCTCAGAACACATAAATTGTTTTTTTCAGCAAAAAAGGAAGAAAAAAAGAAAAAAAAAAGATTAATTTCTTTACACACGATTTATTGTCTTCAGTTTATGGCTACGGCAGCTCAAAAAGGTAAAATAAAGAACGTGAATACACACAAAATTGGATTTAAGTTCACGATTCCATTAGGTTCATATTGAATGAAATGTTTATTTTATCGGTATGTCAGGACAATCAAGTCTGAGTAGGATTATTGTTGATATTACAGTATACTTTATTTTCATCTGCCTCTTGCTTCAGAAGCAGTGCTGTCATGGTAATTCTTTTCTTGGCCATACGCCCCACCCCTTGTTTTCTCCCTTGAAATATATTTTACTCCCCTCTCTCTAACTCTCCAACTGTCATTTAACGATTTTTTTAATATTAAAGAAGAAGTAAAGAAATTGTTTTGCTTTACTTTTTAAACGTACAAAAAGTTTGACTTAAAGAATACACCATGTAGCCCCACCGTAGATACACACTTGTCTCGATGAATCTTGGAGTGTGTATCTGCAGCATTTCTTGTTTTTCAACCATTAACAGCCATGGTTTGGAATTGAATGGGTTACATCAGCTTCTTGTCTATGCGGATGACGTGAATATGTCAGGAGTAAATCCACAAACAATTAGGGAAAACACGGAAATATTACTTGAAGCAAGTAAAGTGATAGGTTTGGAAGTAAATCCCGAAAAGACAAAGTATATAATTATGTCTCGTGACCAAAATATTGTACGAAATGGAAACGTAAAAATTGGAGATTTATCTTTCGAAGAGGTGAAAAAAAAAAATCAAATATCTTAGATCAACAGTAACAAATATAAATTACACTCGGGAGGAAATTAAACGCAGAATAAATATGGGAAATGTCTGTTATTATTCGGTTGTGAAACTTTTGTCTGCTACCAAAAAATCTGAAAGTTAGAATTTATAAAAACAGTTGTATTACCGTTTGTTCTGTATGGTTGTGAAACTTGAACTCTCACTTTGAGAGAGGAACAGAGATTAAGGGTGTTTGAGAATAAGGTTCTTAGGAAAATATTTGGGGCTAAGAGGGATGAAGTTACAGGAGAATGGAGAAAGTTACACAACACAGAACTGCATGCAGTGTGTTCTTCATCTGACATAATTAGGAACATTAAATCCAGACGTTTGAGATGGGCAGGGCATGTATCACGTATGGGCGAATACGGAAATGCATATATTGTGTTAGTTGGGAGACCGAAGGGAAAAAGACCTTTGAGGATGCCGAGACGTAGATGGGAGGATAATATTAAAATGGATTTGAGAGTGGTGGGATATGACGATAGAGACTGGATTAATCTTGCACAGGATAGGGACCGCTGGCGGGCTTATGTGAGGGCGGCAATGAACCTGCGGGTTCCTTAAAAGCTATTTGTAAGTAAGTAACAGCGGTTTGTACCTCTTACCTCACTTCTGCCTAATAATTTTACCCATATTTGTATTATGTTGCCTATATGTAATTTATTAAGATGTGGAATGTAATGCGATACGATTCTATTTCAATTAATAATAATTTGTCATCGAAATCAAGGATTAGAGCTTTCGGCCTGTTCCATCTTTAAAAAATTTGACGAAATATTTGTATGTAAATTAGAATTATAACTTGCATAGGAAAAGTGAAAATAAAAATGCTTGTTTCTCAAAACAGGTTTTTTTAAGTTATCATGTTTTGACCAAACACCACTGAATTGACATTTTGTCGCCGTTCTTCAGTTGGTTCCCAAACAAAATATCAACAACGTGAGTAGGTTCCCCGTGTTCAAATATCAACAACGTGAGTAGGTTCCCCGTGTTCAAATATCAACAAAGTGAGTAGGTTCCCCATGCTCAAATGAGTACCTCCGTGGAAAAAGGTTGGATGTAACATGTTCCCTATCAAATATCAACAACGCGAGTAGGTCCGAAGGCTGTGTGGAATAGGGATGTTAATCAATCATGTAGCACAGTAATGGCAGTGTTCAAATATCAGCAGCGGAGATGAGGTGGTTATTATTGCCTATAACGCCACCTATAATAATCCCGTGACTCTATCTACGTTAAAATATAAATACCAACCATAAGTTTCAGTGATTAGCAGAGTAGTGGCAGTGGAAGTACAGGACACGTTTGTTACAAATTTTTACCAGTAGAGAAATAAAATTGTGAAGATATTCGACACAGCGTGTGTCCGCCAAGCACAAAACAGTTTTAACCAACTACTACCGTAGATAGTAGTTGACAGTCCTAAGTCTGTATAAAATGGGAAGGGAAATTTTTTCTGGCGTGGTCTATCGCGGGAACCAATTGCAGTACACAGATGTTATCAACCTAGAACCAACTCGGGTATAGCTCTGTGACGAACTAGGAACCGATTCACAGATTTGGGAACCAATTCCAGTACGCCCCTTTTTGTAGAGTACATCCACAGTCTACTATATACAGTCGCGAAGCTTAAGGTGTTTTTTTGCAAATCTCGTGATAAAGCGCTCCAAGCGGTTAGCAACTAGAAACAATAGACTGTCCATGGTCGACTTTGGACTGTGTCGTATTTCTATGGAGTGCTAGCTCGTTGCGTATTTCACATTGATGCTTGTGAAATGTTCGTTATTGGTTGTAATGAAAATGTTAATGGCTAAAATATAATAATTGGAATAATAATATGGGACAAGGAGAAGACGTTTGTAGTGCTATAAATTGTAGCAACAGTAAGAGAAAGAGGCCAGAGTTTTCCTTTTTCAGATTTCCGAAAGATTCAGAAAGGTTCCTGGGTTTCCACAAGATGCTGTGCAGAAACAAAACTATTAATTTTGAAGTTCTTTGTGACTGTTAGAATACATTATATCCTTAAATTTCACAATGAAATGTTTTAGTCTAACTGAAAGGACATTAGATACCGGTTAAAGTTCTGTCACTTAGGCTGCTAAATTTCCAGAGAAATAAAGGTTAGGTCTACTTTTTTTTTCAGAGGATATATTTTTAATTGTAGCTATTAATTTTGTTATTATTTTTTATGTGTTATTTTAATAAAGACGTATAAAAATTAAATTTGTTTTAATTAAATTTATTGATCACGTTTTATTTTCAATTCTGGTGGGATTATTATTGCTTAGGCCTACTTTTTTTTTCAAAGGATATGTTTTAATTATAGCTGTTAATTTTGTTGTTATTTTTATTTGTTACTTTACTAGAGACGTAGAAAAAGTCTGTTACAATAAAATTTATTGATCACGTTTTATTTCCAATTCTGGTGTGACTATTATTGCTTAACCTCATCCCACTTTGTTAACTACGTAAGCCTACACTACAAGTACCGGTACACGTAAGCTACTCCATTAATTCATATTTCCATTATTATTGTTGTAAAGAGAAATGCAAATTAATATTTATTGGTTTCATAGTTAATTATCGCTATAATCTTGAATGAGTGAAGCTATTATAGTAAATTTCAGTTCGTTTTGCACAAACAAAAATTATGTTAACTTATTTCTTGCAGGTATATTCGAGTTTATGGTGGAATTTAATATACTTCATTAAAATAATAAATTAACTTTATGCATTTAATATTTCAATAATGGAAGGAAGGTGTTAATTTTTCCAAAAGAACACGACAACGAAAGTGTAACATATTTTGTCGTCTGCTAGGAGAGAGATCTGCAATGATGAGGCGATAGTAGCGATCCTAGTGGTGGGCAACTACCCATGTTTGCATTTTTAGTACATATTGAGCTTCGCGACTGTATATAGTAGACTGTGGTACATCCGAACCTCTGATGTTTTCTCTGTGTATGATACGTCACAGAAGATATAGAAACCTTGAACTCGACACACAAGGCAGATGAAAGACGGAATCAGAAAGAAGGTTGAAGGATGGGATGTAAAGTCCCAAGGAAAGAAATATTTGACCTAAAAAAAATTGAGAAAACTTGACTTGAAAGCCTGCTCTTGTAAGCCACAGACAGAAAATGCCGCCGACGTGTACGGATGACCACAACAGAGTCCTAACACACAAGAGAAGAACTCTGTCTGCCCTTCCTACAGGAAGCGTAGTCACAAGTTTTGCTGAAGGTTTCTTTGAATAAGATGTTTCATAAACTTTTTCTTCTCGGTGGATTGATGGGATTCTGTAACCGAGGCATAGTTAATAACACCGAACAAAGAAGCATCCGAACAAAAAACGAGCATCTTAGACTCACGGACTTGTTTACGAAATCGGATGATTACAAACTTAATTATTTAAATATGAAAAGTTTATGAAAAACCTTTCTACAGTGTGTCCCAGAATCCACGCACAATTCATATAAAATTGTCTATTTGCTTACTATATATTATTTCAATGTACCGAAGTACATATGATATTTCCATGCAGATATTCTGCGTCATCATACGATGAAAGAGTAATGGAACGGAGAAAAATTCTCTCCGGCGCCGAGACTTGAACCCGGGTTTTCAGCTCTACGTGCTGATGCTTTATCCACTAAGCCACACCGGATACAACCCCGACGTCGGACAGAATTGTCTCTGAGTTCCAACTCTTGGGTTCCCTCTAGTGGCCGCCCTTTGCACTACGTCATAGATGTCTATGAACATAGGACCGAAGTCCACACATGTGCTGAGGTGCACTCGTTATGAGTGACTAGTTGGCCGGGATCCGACGGAATAAGCGCCGTCTTAAATCACTTCGTGATTTACGCATATCATATATTATTTCAATATATATATATATATATATATATATATATATATATATACACACACACACACAGGAAGTTCTATTTATCTTCTGCACCTATTATAATTTATTTGTTTGGAATTTTTGTTTTTGAGCGTTGCACAGTGGGGCCAAACCCACTTATTCTTGGCAAAAAAGATTTTATTGCCTCAATGTCATTTACATAGTAAGAAAAGTAGTTTTTGGTTTTTGTAAAGCTATTCTATCAACGAAAAGTGCGATTTCAAATCACAAAGCAGAAAATTAGGAAGTAATTACAAAAAGCTAACATCGGGACTCTTCAGCCTCGTTCACATTGTCAGTGTCGTCACTGCTGTCGTGTACTGCAGAACCAACATCCGGTGCCCGAAGCATGTCCAGGACCTCTTGTCAAATTGCGTGGCCTTTTTCTTCGGCATCTTCCTGAGAGAAAAAATAATCGGATCCGAGGATATCAACAGCACGTTGAGGACATCTTCATTTGTTTTTGTTCGGGACACCTTCCGGGAGAAACCTTCTCTGTACTTTTTAAATTCCTTGTTTCTAGCCTCTTGGGGTTCCTCACTTAGTTGTCTGAGTAGATTTAGTTCCTGTAATAGCATTGCACACTTTGCCGTCAATCATAGTGAAAAGCATGTTGTAGATGACTTCAATTTGCTTGCCATCTAACTCCCAAATAAAAGGCTGTAATTGATATATTTTCCGTTCGATATGATCCTATTTCAGTTTTGAAAGATTTGCTGTTTCACGTTGGAACTGAAACCGAATAGGCCTACAGTACCGTGTTGACGAAGTTCGTGCGTTTTGCCAGAAAACAGTTGGCCCTTGTCCGTCCGGGTTGTCGTCAATTAAACGTATAGGCACAATTGAAGAAAGGAACACTTTCGAGTCTGTGTCACCGGATTCACTTGAAAATGTTTGTTTGTATTCTGATTGTGTAAAATCGTCGAATCCCCACTTACAAATTAGGATTAGCTTTAGACTGTTCTGAACTGCATTGTTAAATACGTCCTTCTGAGCCTCCAGAAGACGAGAGGCAGTATGGTCAAGAAATGCTTGCAAGTTAACTTCAGCCGCAGTTTCTGATAGCATTATGTATTCTTTCTGAGGAAAACAACACTTTTTAGCTTTCTGAATGCTTTTATAAGGAGGAAATCTCCGTTTATCATGTTCTCGGATAATATTGTATTGAAGTCTGGTGAGCTGAGCATCAATACACATGACAAACGCTTCTGTTCCTGTGAACTGCTTCGTTGGTGGACTAAAACATCTTTTGTAAGCTTCTTGATATTTCGAAGATCGCATTGGTGATGTTGCTGTCACATCTTTTACAATTTTTTAGGCTTTCACTTTGCCAGAAGAGCGCAAGCTCATTTCAGCGACAAAGAAGAGCTCATCACTTGAATATGTGGCTCGCAAGTTTTCTGTTTTCTGTCGTTTTGTCCTATCAGATGATTCATGGAAACTCTTCGTAGGTCTACCCATACATTTTATAGTAGCGTCCCTATCGTACTTTCGAAACCTCACTGATGAGTCTAACCAGTCCTTGTTCTTCTCTAAAAATATTTCTTTTATCCTACGAGCTTGCTGCCATCTCTTCTTAAAATCGGACACGAAAAATGAAATTTGCTTGTAGAGAGCCATTTTGTCTTCATCCGGACGAAGTCTTTCAGAACTGTAACTTGCTCCTGTAATTTTACACGTCCTGTATCATAAAGTTCTCTTCTAGTTATAAAAACACCATTGTTGCAACCCGATTCTGCAAAGAAGAAAATGTATACGAATGCTTTGGGTGTTGAGGTCAAGCGTACTTGGCTATCTAATTTTTAGAAGCTGTCAATTTTTTAACTGCTGCTGTTCCAAAATGAGCAAATATGAGCAGGGTTTGTTTCCATTTACGACAAGTATAATGTGTGAAATAAACATAAATGTCAAGATGCAGAACATGATATGCCCTGATATACACTGAAACCTTAAAAATACTTACCCCTTTTTCACATTTTCGGTTCATTTCTTTATCGTCCCATAAAACACTACTAAATCCACAAAACCTATATGTAATTGCATTAAAATGTTCTTACCTGGTGGTAAAGACATCATGTTAAGCCACACTTCGTAGTTCCACCAGCACACGACAATATGACGCATTTAACTACTTCCCGTGCACAAGCTTCCCTCTCACTGACTCAGCTAGGCTCAGGTTCTGACATTCGCCGTGACGTCAGCTGCACCCCAGTGACCTTGTCACTATCAAAAACGTATAGTTCAGGGATTTATCTATCGTTAGAATATAAAATATTGCTACTTTTGTAAGATTAGTTTTTTGTTTTTTTGCCAAGAATAACGCTGTTTGGCCCCACTGTGCGTTGTGTTAGAACGAGGGGCTAACATCAGTGTAGAGATTTGGTGCATGTAACTACATTATGGTACAAGATATACTTGACGTAATCAATTTTTCAAATAGCACTCATACTTTCATCATATTACATTGATTACACATATTAAGACGAGTTCAAAAATGTATCACAATGTCAACTTCCTAATAAATAGCAACAACAAAACGATACAAAAACATACTTCCAAAGTGATAATGTTATGTCTTGAGAGTCACAGAAGATGTTCCAAATGGTACCCATTCACATTAATTCACACTCGAAGACGTTCCCCGAAAGACCGTATGACTGCCCGGCATGTTGCTGGCTGAATGGACACACAAGCCTGTCGAATGCGTTGCTGCATGTCGTCTGCTGTTGTCAGAATGTTCTGGTACACACTGTCCTTTACAGTTCCTCACAGGAAGAAGTCGAGTGGCGACAGGTCCGGAGAACGTGCAGGCCATTACGTGGATTGTGGCGTTGACAGTTGTTGTGATTTGTTTACATGTTAAGACAGCAAACACACAACACATGACGTGCACGGACGTCAGTCGTCTTTCGTTTTGTGTAAGTTAATGCACTGGTTGAATGGGGCACCACAACAAATGGCACATTCTTATGGTATTTATTTTGCATTTTATTGTTGTTACTGATTGGGAAGGTGACATTGTGATACATTTTTGAACTCGTCTTAATGTGTGTAATCAATGTAACATGATTAAAGTATGTAGTGCTATTTGAAAAATTGATGACGTCACGTGTATCTTGTACCATAATGTAGTTACAAGCACCAATTATCTACATTCATGTTAGCCCCTCGTTCTAACATAACTCTCAAAAACAAAAATTTCAACACCTATCCAAACAAAAAAGTTAAAATAGGTGCACAAGATAAATGGAACATTCTGTATATATTTAGTAAAACTATAATGGCGAATTATATTATAAGAGAGTGAAATTAGATTTTATGCGTGAGTGAAAAGTTGAGCACATTAGGCGAAGCCTTATTATGTTAATTTTGACGTTGTTCCATTCTTGAATAAATAATTTTTAAATTAATCATAATACACGTATATGAATTACATCACATTCCATTTAATTGGTATCGATTAAAAATAAGCAATTTACCAATAAAAAGGATGTATTTACGCAATAATAACACACTGAAAAATGAAAGAGATGTCTGAGACCAGACCATGTTATTAGTTAGTTAGTACACAAATTCAGAGCAACATATTATATAATATCTGAATATAAAATAGTTCAGAATAATTAACAGAATTGTTCACATTATTGTATCTTTAATATTCTGAATTTATAACATTTTGTACATAAATTTAATGAATAGACTATATAAACAAGGGTTTCTAAATGTGGATGTTAAATTGTTTTTTATTCGCGGTCATAACATTTATGCAACTTCGCTTCTCTGACATTTTATTACATTTGAAATGTAGATTAAACAATATCATCTCTAAAAATAGGTATATTATTTGTTACACAAATATGTTATACTCGCTACGGTACGTACATGTATTATTTTTTCATTATGCATGGAAGTCTGTTAATTTCTGCTACCATCATTTCGCCTCTTTTTCGTTTCTAAAAAATCATGCACAGGGAAATATGTTGAATTAAAGAAAAACGTGTTCAATCATTAACCCTTTGCCCGCATAGCTGGTTCAGTAGTTGCCCCTAGCATCGAAAATAATTCTCGGAACTCCAATGTCACTTCCATAATTTGGCGAGCACGGGAAAGGAGTTCAAACAATATGGATCTCTCGGATCAATAGTCACGAAAATGTAAAACTTTTGTATCTAACCATTAGTGAGTCACATATAACTAATGGAAAATTGTATGAAATGTTTAACAATGTAAAGACAGATAAAACTAACTGAATTGTCTTAGAATAGCATAGAGGGCTCCTTTGACTTAATAATGGCTGTTGGTCTTTGAATTTTGTATCATAGATTGAAATTATTTTATCATATATATTTGCGATGGCCACATAGAGAAGAATAAAGAGTATTTGTGGACCTAGAAAAAGCTTTTGACAAAGTGGATTGGAAGAAACTTGTGAGAATCCTGAAGAAAATTGGTGTGGATTGGAAAGAGAAAAGGCTGTTAAGTAATCTTTACATGAAACAAATAGTCAAAGTCAGGGTAGGAAAAGAAATGTCAGAAGGAAGTGAAATAGGAAAAGGAATACATCAAGGATGTCCTCTATCACCTACCCTGTTCAACATCTACTTGGAGGACTTAGAAAGAACTGTTTTCAAAACAGGTAAGAGTAGTAGTAGGAGGAAAAAGAATAAATTGCATACTCTTTGCTGATGATATTAAGGTTGTTAGCCTACGTTACTTAGTACAGTGAGTAAATTCATCTTTTCATCACTAAGGATAGCTTTATATATTTGAGCATGAAACATATCACAATGCCGTTTTAAATTATATTTTCTGCGCCTGATATATTTTTACGAATAAGACACTGTCCATCTGCCTATTTCGATTATTTAGAAAAAGAATAACAATTTCCAGTCAATGTTAAACTCAGTTCCAGGTTTCGTTTTACGACATCGATGGAGATATGTAGTACATACTTCACCCCTGATCTGTACGAAACGGACTGCCTACTTTCCCCTTCACCGCTACCTTAGAGAGGGGAACAAACATGATTTCATTTGCTCGTACGGGTAAAACGCTCATACAGGAAGCCAATTGCCAGCCCTGCCTTAGATCTTCCAGGGCCTTGTAAATCTTTAATGTCTCCTTTCCAAAATTGAAACGCTGGAACCATCGTTATGTTACACATTCACTAGTGACTGTATTTTTCTGGTAATAAACAATAGTCAATTTAAATATATGTGTGTGCGTGTATACGTGCGTGCGTGTCATAAACAATTCGCGGGACGCCAGTGAACACATGTTGGACATGCTGAAGAAGCAATGTTATAGTGTATAGAGGCATCACTACCTAACACACACACACACACACACACACACACACACACACACACACACACACACACACATATACACTTGTGAGGTGTGAAGCCGGCTACATCTGTCGAGAACGTAAGCGAATTCTGGAACAACGATCACCGTTTCAGGAGCACCTGCGCTGCAGCATCTAACAACAAGCATGAGAACACGCAGCTGATTCGCCGCGGAAACGCTTCTCGATCACTCTGCAGGGGGAACTGTCGGCCTCCGATTCAATACATCTTACGTTCCGTTCACAGGACCGTTCGTAATTTGGGACCTCATTCCAGTGCCTCTCCTTTTTGTTTTGACCACTGCAGGATAAAATCGTCATTGTCTTTGTATATGAAGATTGTTTCCAATTTCATAGCCTGACGTAGAAATTAAACTAGAATTATCCCGAAACATTATTTATTTCTCAACATAATCTCCCTGATAATCACACTCTTGGTCCACCTATGCTGCATTGCTGCTATACTCTTCAGGTACACAGATTCCTCGAGGTCCGCGAAAAAAAATCTTCTGTTGTTGCGGTAACCTCTTCATTTGTCAAAACTTTTTTCCCAGCAAAGTGAGTTTTCAGATTTGCCAAAAAAAAAAAAAAATCTGAGGGTGTGAGATCTAGTCGGTAGGTGGGGTGCGGCACCTATTCCAACTTGAGGTGGGAAAAAATAACTAGGCTTCGTAATCCAGCTACCTAAAGACTGAAGTTAAAGACACATTGGGTATATAGTACGTCGATCATAGGTAATGCAACGGATAAGAATGTAAACAAACAGGTCGTCGCTGCGTGTTGGTGGAGTACAGTCAACTCCCGACATTCTGAAGCTATACAACCTTGAGTCGTGATTTTCATTTTCGTCGTGATCTTTGCAGTGAATAATAACGTGCATTCGTAAGTTACGGAACTTGAACATACGCGGATGTCACTTGAAATTAT